>NC_092713.1:11786891-12422792 GCF_047496885.1 Scyliorhinus torazame
TTGCTTCATAGCTCCAGGTCCCAGGTTCGATCAATCAAATGACGTTTAAATTTAGAATGTTTCAGAGGCTGTGTGCAGTTGAATGCTGAAGAATGGGAATTTTTATATTCGTTAATGGGATGTGATTGCTGCTGGCTAGGTCAGCGTGATAATTGCCCAACTCTAATTGGGCGGCACGGTAGCACACGGTGGTTAGCACTGTTGCTTTGCAGCGCCAGAGTCCCAGGTTCGATTCCCGGCTTGGGTCACTGTCTGTGTGGAGTCTGCACGTTCTCCCCGTGTCTGCGTGGGTTTCCTCCGGGTGCTCCGGTTTCCTCTCACAAGTCCTGAAAGATGTGCTGTTAGGTGAGTTGGACATTCTGAATTCTCCCTCTGTGCATCCGAAAAGGCGCCGGAGTGTGGCGACTAGGGACTTTTCACAGTAACTTCATTGCGGTGTTCATGTAAGCCTACTTGTGATACTAATAAAGATTATTGTTATTATTGAAACTTTTAGGATACTGAGAGGCCTAGATAGAGTGGAGGAAGTAGACAAGTCCCCGGGGCAGGATGGGATCTATGGGTAACAAATGTTGGCCTAGCCAGCAAAGCCCACATTCAGTAAAAATTCATTAAAATAAAGGTCACAGCAGCCCTTCCAGGGCTCGAGTGGGGACCTGTGCGGCATTTCTCAACCCTCAGGTACATCGGGGAGGTCACAGATGTCCTGTATGACTGGGCATCCAACTACATTACCGTCAACCTGGACCAGGCCCACCAAGATGTCCGGGCTGCAGGATTCTCCACCAGGTCCTTGGGGCAATGATGGCACGCATGTCACTTTGCGCGCACCGGGGTATCAGGGAGTGCACTTTATAACAGAAAGGTTTTCCACTCCCTGAATGTTCAGATTGTGTGCGACCATCGCTTCCATATCACGCACATACGTATACGTTACCTAGGGTCCGTGCATGCCAACTGCATCCGGGGGCTCTCAGAGATCCCCAGCATCTCCGAGGACCACCCCAGGATGACGGGATGGTTCTTGGGGGACAAGGGGTACCCTCTGTGGTCCTGGCTGATGATGCCAGTATGGAGGCCGGAGACCGAGGCTGAGTCCCGATATAATGATGCCCATGTTGCTTCCCGTGCTGTCATTGAACGGTGCATCGGACTGCTCAAAATGCAGTTCCGATGCCTGGACCGCTCTGGTGGTACCCTGCAGCACACACCCTGGAGGGTCTTCCATTTTGGGTGGTCTGCTATCCCGTCCACATTCTGGCACAGCAGACCACCCAAAATGGCCCAATACCTCCCAGTAGCCCAAGAGGAAAATTCTGGTGCTCCTCAGTTTCTGCCTGATGCACTATCAATTAGGACGAGACGAGTGTAGAGTGTAATCAAGGCTTTATGACACAGAGATGTGTGGCCTCCTACAGCTGCCGCCGAAATGGCTGCAGTTCGGAGGGCACACACATTTATACTCCGCCTACTGGGTGGAGCCAGCAGGCAGGGATCTACCCCCGTACCTGTAGTACAGGGGCCTTACCGTAATACTCTCGTACGCAATGCAGTATATACAATGTAATACAACAGTGGTGACTACCACATAGGGGCTGTTTAGCACAGGGCTAAATCACTGGCTTTGAAAGCAGACCAAGGCAGGCCAGCAGCACGGTTCAATTCCCGTAACAGCCTCCCCGAACAGGCGCCGGAATGTGGCGACTAGGGGCTTTTCACAGTAACTTCATTTGAAGCCTACTTGTGACAATAAGCGATTTTCATTTCATTTCATTCACCCCCTGTTAAAAATGAGTCCGGCCGGGGCGAGGGGAACTATTTACATACAGGTTGCCATTAAAATTTCAGAGAAGGTTACAAATTTAGACGGTCGGGCGCCTTGATCCGTCGTTGAGAGCGCCGCAGTGCTGGTGGAGAGTCAGGCGTTGGCTCGGTCGTCGGTGACTCCGGGAGCGTGTCAACATCCTCTTCATCCCCGGGTGGGACCAAGCGGAGGAGGAATTGTCCTGGAGCGGGGGCTGTGGTGGGGTGCGCTGGGGGAAGGGAGGGTGGCGCCGGGGCAGGGGGGCTGGGTGTGTGGGGACCCAGCTGGTGCCAGGTCTCTGAGGAAGATTGTGTCTTGGCGGCCATTGGGGTACGCTATGTAGGCGTACTGCGGGTTTGCGTGGAGTAGCTGTCCCCTCTCAACCAACGGGTCCGCCTTGTGGAGCTGCACGTGCTTGCGGAGGAGAACGGGTCCTGGAGCTGCCAGCCATGTTGGGAGCGAAACCCCCGGAGGTGGACTTCCTGGGGAAGGCAAAGAGACGCTCAAAGGGGGGGTTTCGTTGGTCGTGGTGCACAGGAGCGACCGAATGGAGTGAAGTGCGTCGGGGAGGATCTTCTGCCAGCGGGAGGCCGGGAGATTTCTGGACCATAGGGCCAGCTGTACGGCCTTCCAGACCGTCCCAGTCTCCTGCTCCACCTGCCCGTTTCCCCGGGGTTATAGCTGGTCGTCCTGCTCGAGGCAATGCCCCTGTTGAGCAGGTACTGCTCATCGCTCATAAATGAGGGCCCCGGTCGCTGTGGACGTAGGCGGGGAAACCGAACAGAGCGAAGATGGTGTTGAGGGCTTTGATGATGGTGGCAGACGTCATATCGGCGAAGGGAAATCTGGAATATTCGTCAACCGCATTGAGAAAATACGTGTTGCGGTCAGTGGAGGGGAGGGGCCCTTTGAAGTCCACGCTGAGGCGTTCAAAGGGCGGGAGGCCTTCACCAGGTGCGCACGGTCTGGCCAGTAGAAGTGCGGTTTACACTCCGTGCAGACCTGGCAGTCTCTGGTTACAGCCCTGACTTCCTGATGGAATAGGGCAGATTGCGGGCCTTAATGAAGTGACCCCTGGGTGACAGAGATCGTCGTGCAGGGGCCGGAGTCGGTCCACTTGTGCGCTGGCACATGTACCTCAGGACAGGACGTTGGGGGGCTCGTTGAGCTTACCGGGGCGATACAAAATCTCGTAATTAAAGGTGGAGAGCTCGATCCTCCACCGCAAGATCTTATCATTTTTGATCTTACCCCACTGTGTGTTGTTAAACATGAAGGCAACCGACCGTTGGTCAGTGAGGAGAGTGAATCTCCTGCTGGCCAGGTAGTGCCTCCAGTGCCGCACAGCTTCAACGATGGCTTGGGCCCCCTTTTCGACGGAGGAGTGCCGAATTTCAGAGGCATGGAGGGTGCGGGAAAAGAATGCCACGGGCCTGCCTGCCTGGTTGAGGGTGGCGGCCAGAGCGACGTCTGATGCATCGCTCTCGACTTGGAAGGGGAGCGTCTCGTCGACCGCGTGCATCGCGGCCTTGCCGATGTCGACCTTGATACGGTTGAAGGCCTGGTGAGCCTCGGCCGTCAGTGGGAAAGCAGTGGATTGAATGAGTGGGCGGGCCTTGTCCGCATAGTTTGGGTCCCACTGGGCGTAATACGAAAAGAACCCGAGGCAGCGTTTGAGGGCCTTGGGGCAGTGGGGGAGGGGAGTTCCATGAGGGGGCGCTGGCGATCGGGGTCAGGCCCTAGAACTCCGTTCTGAACCACATAGCCGAGGATGGCTAATCGGTTCGTGCTGAACACACACTTCTCCTTGTTGTAGGTTAGGTTGAGGAGTTTGGCGGTGTAGTACCCCCGGATCGCCACGGAGTGGGATCCGGAGGCCAGGGAGATTCTCTGGTTAATGGGGTGTACCGCGAGGGAGCAGCACCTTACCGTATCGGGGTGGATGAAGCTCTCAGTGCTCCCGGAGTCCAGAAGGCAGGATATCTCATGCCCGTCGACCTTCACCTTTGTCGACGCGGTCGCGAAGTTGTGCGGTCGGGACTGGTCGATCGTGACAGAGGCGAGACACGGCTGGTCGTCAGTGGTTGCAGGCGATGAGCGGCCTGACGGGACGGGCAGGGGTCCTGAGGCGGGGACGATGGCGGTGCTCACGGGCCGCACGTGTCCTGAGGCAGGCAAGATGGCGACTCCCTCGGGCCACACATCGTCTGAGGCGAGGAAGATGGCGATGCCCACTGGACGCACGCAGGGGTGCAGGGACAATAGCAGCGATTGAGCAGGCCTGGCACCCTGTAGCGAAATGTCCCTTCTTGCCACAGGCCTTGCAGAGCGCGCTCCGCGCCGGGCAGCGCTGATGGGGGTGTTTTGTTTGTCCGCAGAAGTAGCACTTGGGTCCCCCGGGGTTGTCTGGCTGCCGCGCGGCGCAGGCGTGGGGCTGGCTGAGGGCGATCGCTGATGGGGTCCACGATGGGGTGGCGGCGTCCACGATGCCCAGGAGGGGTGGGCCGTGCGGTCGGGGGCATACGCCTGTATGTTGCGTGAGGCGACTGCGAGCGAGAGTGCTAGTTTCTTGGTTGCTGCGAGGTCAAGCGTCGCCCCTTCTAAGAGGCGCTGGCGGATGTAGGCCGACCCTATGCCCGTAATGAACGCGGATCTCATTAGCAGGTTAGAATGTTCAGCGGCTGAAACGGCCTGGCAATCACAGTCTCTCACCAGGGCGAGCAGGGCACGCCAGAAATCTTCCACAGACTCACCGGGAAGTTGGTGCCGCGTGGACAGGAGGTGTCTGGCGTAGATCTTGTTGGTCTGATGAGGTCTCCTTCAGTAGCACCATGGCCTCTGCGTAAGTAGGCACGTCCTGGATGAGGGGAAAGACATCGGAGTTCAGCCGCGTGTACAGAATCTGGAGCTTCTGTGCTTCTGGGATTGGGTCTGTCGCAGATCCGATGTATGCTTCAAAGCAAACTAGCCAATGTGCGAAGTCCTTTTTGGCGTTGTCTGCTTGAGGATGCAGCTGCAGGCGATCCGGCTTGATGCGGAAATCCATCTTTGTAAAATCTCTGTGTAATAAATTGATGCACTATCAATTATGACGAGACGAGTGTACAGAGGCTTTATTACACAGAGATGTGTGGCCTCCTGCAGCTGCTGCCGAAATAGCTGCAGTTCGGAGAGCACACACATTTATACTCTGCCTACTGGGCGGTGCCAGCAGGCAGGGATCTACCCCCGTACCTGTAGTACAGGAGCCTTACCGTAATACCCTTGTATGCAGTGCAGTATATACAATATAATACAACAGTGGTGACTACCACACTGCCAAAGTCTGACTGCTGTCTTTCTGCTGACAGCACGCTCACACCCATCACCTGAATGCCTTCTTTACCGCCTGCTGCACCTGCATGCTTACCTTCAGCGAATGGTGCACAAGGACACCCAGCTCCTGCTGCACACTCTCCTCTCCCAATTTACAACCATTCAGGTGGTAATCTGCCGTCCTGTTTTTGCTTCCAAAGTGAGTAACCTCATACTTATCCAAATTATATTGCATCTGCCATTGATTTGTCCACTCGCCCAACCTGTGCAGATCATGCTGTAGGATCCCTGCATCCTCGTCATAGTTCACCCTCCCATCCAACTTGGTATCATCTGCAAACTTTGAGATGTTACATTTTGTTCCCTGATCCAAATCATTAATATATATTGTGAATAGCTGGGGTCCCAGCACCGATCCCTGTGGCACCCCACTAGTTACTGCCTGCCAATTTGAATAGGACCCATTAATTCCTACTCTTTGTTTCCTCTCTGTTTTGCACAATAATCTCTTATGCGGGACTTTGTCAAACACCGTCTGAAACTCCAATATACCACATCGACTGGCTCCCCTTGTCGACTGTACTGGTTACATCTTCAAAGAATTCCAACAGATTTGTCAAGCATGATTTTCCCTTCAGAAATCCATGCTGACTCTGGCTGATCCTGCCGCTGCTTTCGAAATGTTCCGCTATAAAGTCCTTGATAATGGATTCAAGCATTTTCCCCACTACTGATGTTAGGCTTACTGGTCTATAATTCCCTGCTTTCTCTCTACCTCCCTTTTTGAATATCGGAATGACATGAGCTACCCTCCAATCTGCAGGGACTGTTCCAGAGTCTATAGAATCCCGGGAAATGACCACCAATGCATCCACTATTTCCAAAGCCACCTCCTTAAGCATTCTGGTATTCAGATTCTCAGGCCCTGGGGATTTATCTGCCTTCAATCCCATCAATTTTCCCAGCACCATTTCTCTACCAATGTTGATCTCCTTCAGTTTTTCCCTCTCACTAAACCTTTCATTCTTCAACATTTCTGGTATCTGATCTGTGTCCTCTTTTGTGAAGACAGAACCAAAATATGTATTCAATTGCTCAGCCATTTCTTTGTCCCTTATTATGTATTCCCTTGTTTCTGTCTGTAGGGGGCCTACATTTCTCTTTACCAATCTATTTCTCTTCACATATCTATAGAAACTCTTAGTGTCAGTTTGGATCGGATACAATTTCTAATTTCCTTTGTAAGTCATGGATTGGCCCTCTTATCCATTTTGCTTTTGTGCCAGACAGGAATGAACAGTTGCTGTAGTTCCCCCATGTGTTCCTTGAATGTTTGCCATTGTCTACCCACTGTCATCCCTTTAATTAGCTCTCCCCAATATATCAAGGCCAACTCACGCTCCATATCTTCATAGTTCCCTTTGTTAAGATTCAGCACCCTAGTTTCAAAATCAACTACTTCACTCTCCATCTTGATAAATAATTCTATCATGTTATGGTCGCTCATCCCCAAGGGGTCTCGTACAGCCAGATTGGTAATGATTTCCTTCTCATTACACAGTACCTAGTCTAAGATGGCCTGCTCTCTATCTGGTTCCTCCACATATTGGTCAAGAACACCACCCCGTATACATTCCAGTAATTCCTCCTCGACGGCATTGTGGCTAATTTGATTTGCCCAATCTATGTGAAGATTAAAATCACCCATGATCACCGATATTTCCTTATTACATGCATCTCTAATTTTGTGTTTAATGCCATTCCCAACATCACCACTGCAATTTGGGGGTCTATATATGACATCTAAGGAAGGATGTGCTGGCCTAGGGGGGGGGGGGGGGGGGGAAACAGAGGGGTTCATAAGAATGATCCCCAGAATGAAGTACTTGTCATATGAGGAGCGGCTGAAGAGTCTGGGTCTGTACTCGTTGGTGTTTAGAAGGATGAGGGGGGATCTCATTGAAACTTCCAGAATACTGAGAGGCCTCTTTAGAGTGGACATGGAGAGGATGTTTCTCTAGAACTAGAATCCGAGGGCACAGCCTCAGACTGAAGGGACGATCCTTTAAAACGGAGGAGGAATTTCTTCAGCCAGAGGATGGTGAATCAGAGGAACTCATTGCCGCGGAAAGCAGTAATGTGGTCGACTCAAGTACCTTCTGAAATGGTCTAGCAAGACACTCAGCTAAAGAGAGCAGTTAGGGATGGGTAACAAATGGTGGCCTTGCCAGCGACGCACAGATCAAATAATCCATTTTAATAACTATCCTCCACTCTGTATTTTGCTGAAGAAATGTTACACAATCTCATTTATTCACTGCATTTTGCTGGTGAAATAATTTCTTTAATGTGACTATCCTCCACTCACTGCATGTGGACAAATCACCCTGCTCATATTGGAAAGGGCTGCTGTAGTTACCAGTCATCAGTTATGTCTGCTGTAGTTGATAGAGGTTCTTTTTAAATACACTTTGTTTGCTGTGAATACTCCCATAAGTCCTGTCTCCCCTCTCCAACTGATTGGCTGGCAGATTGGTGTTAATAGACATCCTGGTCATAGCAGGACAAAGGAGCTTCTAGCTCCAGATAGTCACAGGACTTCTGCCGGAAAGGAGGTTATTAAGCCTCCATTGCCTATCTGAGATTGTCCATTCTTTCAATGATTACAATCAGTTCTCTGTGCACTAACCACACACATTTGTAATCATTTATACCTGGTTTAAATTTGTCTAGTCAATTGCAGAGTTGATCTGCAATCTCTTCTGCTGCAATTTGATCTTTGTCTATATTAAACTCCTCAGTAAATGCAACCAACCTAAGTTGCTCTTATCACCGGTGTGTTAATGCCGATTCAAAACAACAGACATACATATGAAAGGGAACTGATTGAACTGCCCGAGTTTGTGCAGCCATCTTTTCCCCTCTCTTGTGGGGAATTTTAAATGCAGCAGCCGTTAACTAGCAGTAAATAGATGTCCTATATTCAGTAGTGGAAGGAAGCCAGGAAAATGAAGACAGGATGCAACAGCAGGTGGCTTGAATTTATATAGCATCTTTAATAGCCATCCGATCTCCCAAAGTGTTTTACAGCTAAAGAGGTTCTGTCACTGTTGTAATGCAGGAAACTCAGCAGCCAATATGAGCACAGAAAGATCCCACAAACATCAATACGATAATGACCAGCTCCTCTGGTTGAGTGATAAATATCCAGGGTGAACTCCCCTTGCCCTTCTTTGAGATAGTGCCCTGGGGAACTTTGCATCTACTCCAGAGTGCAGGGGGCGAAAGACAAGCACCTCTGACAGTGCAGCACTCTCCAGTGGGCTACGAGTCTCAACTCAACACATACTGACCCAAAAGACTTATGCAAGTGAATAAGAGTCGATGCGAATTGTTCCAGAATGCTTGCTCTGGCTGCTAATGTGCATTCTCCAGCAATTTAAATCTTCCACTTTTTGGATTGGGAGGGTAATTCAATCCATCAGCACCCCCCCCCCCGGGCCGGCGGTTCTTGATTGGCGGTCAGACACGATGACGTCTGCCGAATTAATTGCGGCTGGTCCGGAGAGCTCACCCTGAGCTCAAAACAGAAGATGCAGCGCTGAATCAAGTAGGGTCCCACTTGTGTGCAATTAACACCTCGCCGCTGCACAGAAGGTGAGTCCTTATTCTGCGGGCAATTAGCTGCAAGGAAAGGTCCCTCCTTAATCGCAAGGCGATGTTGTCACTGCAAAAATCTCTAAAGTATGGAAGCCAGCTATAAAATTCAATGGGGTAGTTTTGTATCGGTGTCAATATCAATGAGATGGAAACCTCAATAAGCGATACCGCGGTGTGTGAAATGCAATGTTTGTCTGTCTGTCCACCAACCCCTGACAGAGCACAAGGTCAGTTGTTCATAACTCACCGTGACTACTTTGCCTACCAGGAAATAATTGATCCAGAAATAAGGTTGAATACATTATTTTACCCTGACTTAAATATAACCTCCCTGCTCCCCCGGAAGACAGGATGTGTCATTGTAATGGGACAGTTACAGTATATTTCGACCAACATTACTGATCTGATGTTTGAATTAATTCTCGTTTTGTTTAAAAAAAACCTGCTCGTTTTGGTCAACTAGGTCGATTTTCTTGTAACTCTGTCCTTGAAACCAGTTTCCTGGAGTCTTATAATTTTTTCTGTTCACAAAACAGAGGCAAGGACCTTAAATTTGAATGTAAGCTCACTCCTATCATGTGCCTCTACGTGATGCATGTTTTGGCATTTGCATGCTTGCTCAAACCTTTAGGAAGTCGGAAGTGAATTCCAGTTTTCAAATGTGCGCAGCTCTGGAAGGTGAAATATTTAGTTATGTTTGGTACTCTTGGGTGACATTCTTATTTTTGGCCTTTTACTTATGACCAAAATAAGCTTTTGACTTGAAGTTGGTGGTGTAAATGATCCTGGGGATCGGCAATACATAACTGCCTTTTATTTAATTGGTCATTATAGTTTGTTGGAATTTGTCTTTCCATTAAGCTTCTTCCCAAAAGTGTCGATTTGTTTCCATGGTTCATTTGGTGGCAGAACCCTGCTCCTGGGCCTGACGAAGCTTGGGGCCCAGGCAGCGGGCGACCGAGGGGGTTATCCGACCCGATTGCTTGCCCCTCGTCCGCGGCTTCATTGGAGGTCAGGTGTCCCCGAAGAGGGAGCATGCGGTGTCCACGGGCACACTCGAGGCCTTCGGTGCTCGGTGGGCACCACCGCAGGGGTTGGACCGCTTTTATCGACCCCCCCCCCCCCAGTTTCCACATTTTGATTTAATGTTGTTAAAGTTTCCGTTTCTCTTTGGGCTTGCGCACCTTTTAGGAGAGGCCCCTTTATTTATACCTTTGTTCTTCTGTTTAGTTGATTGGCCCAACAACGAATTGTTGGTGCCAATGGTGCCTCAGCCCATGTGACAATAATTCATCTGTTAGTCTTGACAGCGAGTGGAAGCAGGACTGAGCTCTCCTGCAATGTCCATATGTGCATTCCCATCAGAGTCACTCGGTTGACAAATAGGAAATGGCTGGTTTTTGATTTGTTGCCTTAAGGAGAACAGACCACCTGCAAATCTTTCCTTTGACCTGTGCACGGCCTCTGATGTGACTGAGCTCTGTGCCTCACTGTGTGGTTATGCTGGCACTGTATAAAACATTGGTTGGGCCACAGCTAGAGTATTGTGTGCAGTTCTGGAATCCACATTATAGGAGGGGTGTGATAGCACTGGACAGGGTGCAGAGGAGATTCACCAGGATGTTGCCTGGGCTGGAGAGTGTTAGTTTTGAACAGAGATTGGATAGACTGTGATTGTTTTCCTTGGAGCAGAGGAGACTGAGATGTATAAAATTATGAGGGTCATAGATGATACTAAGAATCTTTATTCGTGTCACAAGTAGGCTTACATTAACCCTGTAATGAAGTTACTGTGAAAATCCCCTTGTCGCCACATTCCGGTGCCTGTTCGGGTACACGGAGGGAGAATTCAGAATGTCCAATTCACCTAATGAGCATGTCTTCGGGACTTGTGGAAGGATACCGGAGCACCCGGAGGAAACCCACGCAGACACTGGGAGAACGTGCAGGCTCCACACAGACAGTGACCCAAGCCAGGAATCGAGCCCGGGTCCCTGCCGCTGTCATGCAACAGTGCTAACCACTGTGCTAACGTGCCACCCAGACAGAGTCAGAGTAAGAAATGTCTTCACCCAGAGAGTGGAGAGCCTGTGGAATTCGTTACAGGAAGTAGTTGAGTCCAAAACATTGTATGGTTTCAAGAAGCAGTTAGATATAGCACTTCGAGAGAAGGGGATCAAAGGATATGGGGGAGAGTGGGATTCGGCTATTGAGTTGGGTGATCAGCCATGATCATAATTAATGGAGGATCAGGCTCGAAGGGCTGAATGGCTTCCCCTGCCCGTACATTTTCTATGTTTTCTTTTCTCTTGTCCTGAGCACCTTGGAATCCATGACAGCTGATTGTCTGGTGCCAAGTGGTGAACGATATTGAACATTCTTCAGTTGCAAGTTGGGAAGATTATAGCTAACTTGTGCGACTCTGACCAGAAACGTTCTGCCTTGGGTATTGATTCGGCCAACCTCTCCCACTGGTTACTCAAAGTGAAGCAGAAGTTGGGAATGGCCCAGTCAGCCCCCTTGATCCTGTTCCGTCAAATTCAGTGAGATTGCAGCTGACCGGTTTATCTTCATATACCTGCCTTTCTCTACATTTCTTTCTTTTATTTGTCATTCATTCATGGGATCACTAGCAGGCCTCGAGGGTGGTGGTGAGCTGCTGCCAGGAACCACTACCATTCATGTGTTGTTGGGGAGGGAGTTCCAGGATTTCTGACCCAGCGACGGTGAAGGAAAGTTTCAAGTCAATATGGTGTGTGGCTTGGAGTTTGTAGGTGGTGGTGTTAGAACACAGAACATAGAACAATACAGCGCAGTACAGGCCCTTCGGCCCACGATGTTGCACCGAAACAAAAGCCATCTAACCTACACTATACCATTATCATCCATATGTTTATCCAATAAACTTTTAAATGCCCTCCATGTTGGCGAGTTCACTACTGTAGCAGGTAGGGCATTCCACGGCCTCACTACTCTTTGCGTAAAGAACCTACCCCTGACCTCTGTCCGATATCTATTACCCCTCAGTTTAAGGCTATGTCCCCTCGTGCTAGCCATTTCCATCCGCGGGAGAAGGCTCTCACTGTCCACCCTATCTAACCCTCTGATCATTTTGTATGCCTCTATTAAGTCTCCTCTTAACCTTCTTCTCTCTAACGAAAACAACCTCAAGTCCATCAGCCTTTCCTCATAAAATTTTCCCTCCATACCAGGCAACGTCCTGGTAAATCTCCTCTGCACCCGTTCCAAAGCCTCCACGTCCTTCCTATAATGCGGTGACCAGAACTGTACGCAATACTCCAAATGCGGCCGTACCAGAGTTCTGTACAGCTGCAACATGACCTCCTGACTCCGGAACTCAATCCCTCTACCAATAAAGGCCAACACTCCATAGGCCTTCTTCACCACCCTATCAACCTGGGTGGCAACTTTCAGGGATCTATGTACATGGACACCTAGATCCCTCTGCTCATCCACACTTTCAAGAACTTTTCCATTAGCCAAATATTCCACATTCCTGTTATTCCTTCCAAAGTGAATCACCTCACACTTCTCTACATTAAACTCCATTTGCCACCTCTCAGCCCAGCACTGCAGCTTATCTATATCCCTCTGTAACCTGCTACATCCTTCCACACTATCGACAACACCACCGACTTTAGTATCGTCTGCAAATTTACTCACCCACCCTTCTGCGCCTTCCTCTAGGTCATTGATAAAAATGACAAACAGCAACGGCCCCAGAACAGATCCTTGTGGTACTCCACTTGTGACTGTACTCCATTCTGAACATTTCCCATCAACCACCACCCTCTGTCTTCTTTCAGCTAGCCAATTTCTGATCCACATCTCTAAATCACCCTCAATCCCCAGCCTCCGTATTTTCTGCAATAGCCTAGCGTGGGGAACCTTATCAAACGCTTTGCTGAAATCCATATACACCACATCAACTGCTCTACCCTCGTCTACCTGTTCAGTCACCTTCTCAAAGAACTCGATAAGGTTTGTGAGGCATGACCTACCCTTCACAAAGCCATGCTGACTATCCCTGATCATATTATTCCTATCTAGATGATTATAAATCTTGTCTCTTATAATCCCCTCCAAGATTTTACCCACTACAGACGTGAGGCTCACCGGTCTATAGTTGCCGGGGTTGTCTCTGCTCCCCTTTTTGAACAAAGGGACCACATTTGCTATCCTCCAGTCCTCTGGCACTATTCCTGTATCCAATGATGACACAGATCCAATGCTACCAACACGGTTGTAGATGGTACAACTCTGTTTTATTATTCTGTGTAATAACAATAACTTTTGGCTGTGGTTCGTACTTCACCAGCGAACCTGTGGACCCAGCCCTAGCACTATCTTAGAGAGGCACTCAGCACATGGTGTATGCCTGAGTGGCGCGCTGTGAGCTCTGTGCCCTGAGCTGTCTCCTGCTGGAATGAGCGGGAACTGTGGTGTTCCCTATTTTATAGTGCGTGTGCTCTCACTGGTGATTGGCTGTGATGTTGCGTGTGTGTTGATTGGTCTGTTGATCTGTCCATCAGTGTGTGTGTGTGTGATTGCACCATGGTATGTTAATATGGACATCATGACACAACTGAGATGTTATTTTAACGAAAGCAAAACACTGCAGATGCTGGAAATCTAAAATAAAAACAGAAAACGCTCACATAACCCAGCAGCTCAAGTAGCAGTTATAGAACCACAGAATCCCTACAGCGCAGAAGCAGGCCATTCGGCCTATCGAGTCTGTACCGGCCCTCTAAAGAGCACCTTACCCAGATCCATTCCTCAGCTGTTTTTTTTTGTGTGAAAATAAGCTGATTATAGCTTTGTATTGATACCAATATGGAACGGTGACATTTCAAAAAATAAATTTAAGAGTGCCCAATTCATTTTTTCCAATTCATTTTTTCCAATTAAGGGGCAATTTAGCGTGGCCAATGCACCTACCCTGCACATCTTTGGGTTGTGGGGGCGAATCCCACGCAAACACTGGGAGAATGTGCAAACTCCACACGGACAGTGACCCAGAGCCAGGATCGAACCTGGCACCTTGACGCCGTGAGGCAATGGGGCTAACCCACTGCGCCACCGTGCCGCCCTATTTCCTTATTGTTTAATGGTCAGTGTGATATGTGGAATGTTACGTAGTTGATTTTCAAATCTTTGTTACCGTTGACCCTTTTAATAAACAAAATATTTCCCGTAACCCCATTTAGCTTTTCGACACTTGAGGGACAATTTATCATGGCCAATTCACCTAACCGGCACATCTTTGGACTATGGGAGGAAACCGGAGCAACCGGGGAGAATGTGCAAACTCCACAGACGGTCACCCAAGGTTGGAATCCAACCCAGGTCCCTGGCGCTGTGAGACCCCAGTGCTAAACACTGTGCCAGTTGTGGGAAGTGAAACTGTTAACGTTTCCGATTTAATGAACTTTCATCAGAGCTGGGATGACTTGGAGAGGTGAAGAGGCAGGGGCAAGGAGAGAAAATAAGGTTTGTAATGGGCTGGAGGAAGGAATGCTTAAATGACCGTTCCAAAGAAGGGTCATAGAATTTACAGTGTAGAAGGAGGCCATTCAGCCCATCGAGTCTGCACCGGCTCTTGGAAAGAGCACCCTACTTAAACCCATACCTCCACTCTGTCCCCGTAACCCAGTAACCGCATCTAACCTAAGGGCAATTTAGGCATGGCCAATCCACCTAACCTGCACATCTTTGGACTGTGGGAGGAAACCGGAGCACCCGGAGGAAACCCACGCAGAAACTGGGAGAACGTGCAGATTCTTCGTGACCCAAGGGGTATCGACCTGGGACCCTGGTGTTGTGAAGCCATAGTGCTACCCACTATGCTACCGTGCTGCCCACATTGGAGTCGAAACGTCTGCCTCCTCACAAGCTGTCAGGCCTGCTGTGTTTTTTTTTTTTCCCCAGCATTTTCTGTGGCTTTTTTCCAGTATTTTCTGTGTTTTTTCCAGCATTTTCTCTGTTTATAACTTGTGGCAAAAAGGGGGATGGTGAAGAGCCATTATGTTTCTTCATATCCAGATATGGAGAGTCCAGAGCTGATCATCAATAGCAGTTGTGGAGCGCCAGGAGATGTTCGGTCACTTATGAGGAATGGTGGTTTTGTACATGACCCAACAGTTGCTGATCAACTCCGAAGAAAGCTCAAGTTCTTCTTCATGAATCCGTGTGAAAAATTCCAAGCTCGTGGTCGCAAACCATGGAAACTGGGAGTGCAGATCCTAAAATTAGCGATGGTTACTCTCCAGGTAAGGTCCTTTGTTTTTAAGAATGTGATTTATGCCTACAAATAACCACCTATAACGTACCAAACTGGATCAACGTTTCCTGGGTCTGAATGAGTTTTGTTAAAGAAAAGCTTCTGGGCGTTGAATTTCCATTTGAAATGGCTTCAGCTGAGACGAGGAATGTAACATTTCCACCACACAAGTGTCAGACTGTGACCGTTGTGACAAAATCTAACCATTTTCTCTGCCCCCACCCCTCCCACATTATGTTCAATGGTTTCACATTTCACATTGCTGACCCCCCCCCCCCCCCAAACACACACCCCCACACCCCCAGAACAAGCTGGGAGTTACCTGTGACCAGAAACTGAACTGGTCTATCCATAGAAATACTTGCAGTGGCTACAAGAATGGATCTGAGACTGGGGATTCTGAGGTTAATGACTCTGCAAAGCCTGTCCACCAACAAGGCACAGTCAGGAATGTGATGGAACACTTTCCATTTGCTGCATGTGTGTGGCTCCCAACAAATCCCATACCAGCCTCCCCGAACAGGCGCCGGACTAGGGGCTTTTCACTAACTTCATTTCAAGCCTACTTGTGACAATAAGCGATTTTCATTTCATTTCATTTCCATTTCATTTTCAAAACCCGATGCTTGACACTGTCCAGAACCGCACATCACGGGAACCCTCTGCATATTACTGTGCTTTTCACTGTGTACCGGATCAAAATCCTAAAACTTCCCTAAGAGTGTACCTGCACCACACTTTTGAAAACAAAGGTAGCTTTAAGGTATTTATATTTGTATTGGTAAACATGAGAAATCTTGTAGAAAATAATTAGTGGTCTCAATTCCTTCAGTTTTTATTTTTAAAAATGTTTTTTTTTCAGCCAGGTTTCCATCCTGGGACCTTCCCGTCCAGTTATCGTAGATCATAGAATTTACAGTGCAGAAGGAGGCTATTCAGCCCATCGAGCCTGCACTGGCGCTTGGAAAGAGCACCCTCCCCAAGCCCACAACACCACCCTATCCCCATAACCCAGTAACCCCACTCAACACTAAGGGCAATTTATCATGGCCAATCCACCTAACCTGCACATCTTTGGACTGGGGGAGGAAACCGGAGCACCCGGAGGAAACCCACGCAGACACGGGGAGAACGTGCAGACTCCGCACAGACAGTGGCCCAAGCCGGGAATCGAACCTGGGACCCTGGAGCTGTGAAGCAACTGTGCTAGCCAATATGCTACCGTGCTGCCCTTGGAACATAAACTCAGCACGGACTGCAGCAGTTCATGAAGGCAGCCCACTTACCATCACCACCACCACTACCACCTTCTTGTGGACAATTGTTTGAAAGTGTATTAGTTCACAGTATATCACAGGTGTTGCTGGCTAGGCCCATGCCTTATCACCCTTGAAGATGATGGTGGGAGAGACGGTTAATAAATCCTGGCTTTGGCAGCAATGCTCATATCTCAGGAATGAATTTTTGCAAAAATGTTTAATAGCCGAGCAGTGAAGGATGGGGTTGCACAGATAACTGGGGCAGTATTGCTATGGCAACATGCATTCTCTCTTCCTCGGGCTGCATCGGTCATGTGTCACTGTGCCCTTGTGAAACCCCAGTCCTTCAGTTCAATGATACTATCTCTCCATCTGGTCTCCTACCTGTCTACCCTGTTTTCCATCCTTTTTATACTGTTACTTCTAGCCAGATGCCCAAAGTATTTCAACTTTCTGTCTGTCCACCACTGACAACAATCGATCTTGTGTTTTCAACTCCCACCTGTTGTAAAACCCACTCATTTACTGACGGGGTGGATGCTGAAAGGGAGGCCTCCCCTTGTGGGAGGGGCTTGAAATGGGGCATACAGTTTCAGAAAAAGAGGCCGCCTATTTAAGACGGCGATGAAAATTGTTTTTATGGCGGGTCCTGAGCCTTTGGAGCTCCCCTTCCCCGGAGAATGGTGGAGGCAGGGCCACGGTAAATAGATCTCGACAAATAAGGGTATAGGAGGTAGGCAAGAGAGTGGATGTAAGACCACAATCTTGTTGTATGGGCTGAGTGGCCGACTGCTCCCAATTCTAATTCTTATCTATGTTCGTATTTTCACCCCGAACAGCCCTTGGAAACATCGAAGTTCAAACAAACTTTTTTTCCTGTCTGCTGTCTTTGTAAGCCAACGTTCTGCACTATGTGGCAATGGGAAACACAAACGTTTTAATAATAGTAATAATAATCGTTTATTGTCACAAGTAGACTTCAATGAAGTTACTGTGAAAACTCCCCAAGTTTTATAACTTGGGAGATGCACAGCAAGCAAACACGCCCGAATCCTCATCTAATTCGTGCCACTTGAACGCAATGAGATAATTAATATACTATCTTATTTCCCCCCCCCCCCCCCCCCCCCAACACCAACCTGCCAAGTCATGTTAGGTTTCCCGCATTGGACAGGGATCTGTTCTGTGGATCATTGCCTGTTCGTAAATTGAGGAATTTTCACTTTTTTAAAAAAAAAAGTCCCATTTTTGCATCAACGTCCGTGGTATTTATGGAATACCAGTCTACAATAATGTCCAGTGTCATTAAGACTTAGGAGCAGGACCCCGTGAGGCTGCTCCACCATTCGATAAGATCATACAAGAATGATCCCTGGAATGAAGAGCTTGTCGTATGAGGAACGGTTGAGGACTCTGGGTCTGTACTCGTTGGAGTTTAGAAGGATGAGGGGGGATCTTATTGAAACTTACAGGATACTGCGAGGCCTGAATAGAGTGACGTGGAGAGGGCAGCACGGTAGCACAGTGGTTAGCACAATTGCTTCACAGCTCCAGGGTCCCAGGTTCGATTCCGGCTTGGGTCACTGTCTGTGCGGAGTCTGCACGTCCTCCCCGTGTCTGCGTGGGTTTCCTCCGGGTGCTCTGGTTTCCTCCCACAGTCCAAAGATGTGCAGGTTAGGTGGATTGGCCGTGATAAATTGCCCTTAGTGTCCAAAATTGCCCTTGGTGTTGGGTGGGGTTACTGGGTTATGGAGATCGGGTGGAGGTGTTGACCTTCGGTAGGGTGCTCTTTCCAAGAGCCGGTGCAGACTTGATGGGTCGAATGGCCTCCTTCTGCACTGTAAATTCTATGATATTTCTACTTGTAGGAAAAACTAGAACCAGAGGGCACAATCTGCGACTAAAGGGACGATCCTTTAAAACAGAGATGAGGAGGAATTTCTTCAGCCAGAGGGTGGTGAATCTGTGGAACACTTTACCGCAGAAGGCTGTGGAGGCCAAATCACTGAGTGTCTTTTAAATTAAAAAAGTTTTAAAAATAAATTTAGAGTACCCAATTATTTGTTTTCCAATTAAGGGGCAATTTAGCGTGGCCAATTCACCTAACCTACACATCTTTGGGTTGTGGGGGTGAAACCCACACAGACATGGGGAGAATGTGCAAACTCCACACGGACAGTGACCCAGGGCCGGGATTCAAACTCGGGTTCTGGGTGCCGTAAGCTGCAGTGCTAACCACTACGCCACATGCTGCCCACTGAGTATCTTTAAGACAGAGATGGATAGGTTCTTGATTTGAGAAGGGGATCGGGGGTTATGGGGAGAAGGCAGGAGAATGGGGATGAGAAAAATATCAGCCAGGATTGAATGACGGAGCAGACTCGATGGGTCGAGTGGCCTAATTCTGCTCCTGTGTCTCATAGTCATATGACCGATCTGGTTATGGTCTCCAACTCCATTGTACTCATTGGAGTTTAGAAGGATGGGGCTGTTTAGCACAGGGCTAAATCGCTGGCTTTGAAAGCCGACCAAGGCAGACCAGCAGCACGGTTCAATTCCCGTAACAGCCTCCCCGAACAGGCGCCGGAATGTGGCAACTAGGGGCTTTTCACAGTAACTTCATTGAAGCCTACTCGTGACAATAAGCGATTTTCATTTCATTTCATTTCCCCGTCGTCCGCGAATCCATTGCCTGTCAAAGATCCATCTAACTCAGCCTTGAATGATTTCAATGACCCAGCTCCTCCCTTCACTGGATAATTGGGGAAGAGAATTGCACAGACAAACAACCCCCCCCCCCCTCCACAAAAGTGCAAACTGACCAATAGATAAGGCCAGGGATGACGTTTGACTAAGCTGGCACTGGGTCAGGCAGAAAGCCTGCCTGCCACAATTCCACCAGAAATCCTGGCCTTAGTGTCTTATTACTCAATAACATCGCTAAAAATCAGTCCATAACTGTACACATTGCAGTGGAATATAGAGAAATGTTTCCTTGAAAATAAATGATAACTTTCCTTCATCTGTCAGTCACTTCATTGTAATGCAATTGTTTTTCTGTTTCTTTTCAGTTAGTTCTGTTTGGGCTGAGCAATCAGATGGTTGTGCTTTTTAAGGAGGAGAACACGATAGCTTTTAAACATCTCTTTATTAAAAACTATGTGGATACAACTGATAATGCCGATAATGATTTTGCAATCTATACACAAAGTGAAGTCTATGAGTATCTCAATTTTATAATTAGTCAGGTAAGTGAATCATTAATCTCACGTTCCCTCGCTAACCGTCCTGCTACACCGAGTTCGATCTTTAGTCTGTCAGTCACTGCGTATTTTGAAATATACATCACGCACGTGACTCGTTTTTTTTTCTTCCAGCGGATTATTTCCTTGAGATGTTATTTTAAGAAATCCTTTTTTGAAAAAGCAAGTTACCAAATAAGAATCACGCAAGTGGGTTAATTTGAAGCAAGGTTTCGAGAGGCAGGGTAGAGTATTGTAGCTTTCTCTGAAAGCTAAGGTAATCGGTAACACTCTACTCTCCAGAGGCTGGGGTACACGTTCTTGAGAGAGTGCTGCAGTGTCCGAGGTGCTGTCTTTTAAAAGGCACGTTGCCTTCTCTGGGAGATGGTGTCCAGAGCAACATTTAACCCTCCACTAACACATATCAGCTCGGTTAACCCCTTGGAGCCTGCCGTGTGCGATTTAACAGCTCCCTTGAATATAGCCATGACAATACTCCACTTGACTTGCAATTCCTCGGAACGTCTTCTGCTCATGTTAGGAATTGTAGATAAAATACTAATTTTTTTTTTGTCTACATGTCATTGTTAGTACATGTAAAATCTATGTTATGTTTCTTACAGATGTTTGGGGAAAATAATTGCAAAAACCTTTCAATTCAACTTCTAAACTAGGCTGTTTTAACCTTTCCCTTCCTTGAGAGCTTATTTCCAATTTACTGGTGCAATGCATCCAGGTTTGATAATGCGTTTGGTGGCGTTTTCCTGATCTATAATGGATGAGTGGAAATTTGGACTCTGATAGTGTCTTGTAACAGTAGCTGCTATGGAGAAACTCTCTCCTTTTTTCAGTGTCTCCGGGTTGGACTTCGCTAAAATGTGCACCTCCTGTTTTGTAAATTAGCATCGCATGCCGAGCATCTATTAACAGCTGTAAACTTCCGTGACCGGTGCAAGTGGCTTTTAAATGGATAAAGTGATTTATGGAGGGCGCGCCATATTTTGTGGGTAATATTTAAATTGTCCTCCTTTCCGGCTACAGAACAGGAAGGCAGCAGCAGCTGTGAGCACAACCTGTAGCTAGGAAGTGTAACTCAGTAACCCCACTCAACCTTTTTGGACACTTAAGGGCAATTTATCATGGCCAATCCACCTAACCTGCACAACTTTGAACTGTGGGAGAAAACCAGAGCGCACACGGGGAGAAGGTGCAGACTCTGCGCAGACAGTGACCCAAGCCGGGAATCGACCCTTGCACTGTGAAGCAACAGTGCTAACCACTGTGCACTGTGTTGCCCAGGTGTTGTTGGGTGGAGTGAGGGTCGGGTCCTACAAGTTGTCCGTAGGGGACCAGGTCGGAGATCCCTGCTAGGCTGGGAGGGGTGGGGGGGGGGTTGGAATTTGTGTATGT
Source organism: Scyliorhinus torazame (assembly GCF_047496885.1). Taxonomy (NCBI): domain Eukaryota; kingdom Metazoa; phylum Chordata; class Chondrichthyes; order Carcharhiniformes; family Scyliorhinidae; genus Scyliorhinus; species Scyliorhinus torazame. The sequence goes on from NC_092713.1 coordinate 11,807,886, forward strand.
GAAGTATTGAAGATATCGTTATTCTTGTGTGCACCCATTGTGGGGCAGCCCACAGCTGCAGCCAGAAGTGAGTGACTGAGTGTAGCATCAAGGAGCCCGAGCTAAACTATAGTCAATGGGCATCCGGGGGGAAACTCTGCTGGTTGGAGTCATACCCGGCACAAAGGATAATGGTTGGAGGTCAAGCATCTCAGCTCCAGGACATCACTGCAGGAGTTCCTAGGGGTAGTGTCCTCGGCCAACCATCTTCAGCTATATCCAGGCTTAAGTAGCAAGTTACATTCGCAGCACACGAGTGTCAGGCTCTTCCAAGAGAGGATCCATCCATTGCTCTTTGTCATTCAGTGGCATTACCATCACTGAATCCCCCACTGTCAACATCCTGGGGTTACCATTGATCAGAAACTGAAACATTATACTGTGGCTACCAGGGCCAGTCAAAGGCTAGGAATCCTACAGCGAGTAACTCACTTCCTGAACCCCTAAATCCTGTCCACCATCTACAAGGCACAAGTCAAGGAGTGTGATGGAACACTCTCCACTTGCCTGGATGAGCGCAGCTCCAACAACACTAAAGAAGCTCGACACCATCCAGGACAAAGCAGCCCCGCTTGATTGCTCCCCCTTCCACAAACATTCAAACCATCCACCACCGACGAACAGTGGCAGCCGTGTGCACCATCTACAAGATTCTCTGCAGTAACTCACCAAGGTTCCTTGGACTACACCTTCCAAACCAATGACCACTACCATCTAGCAAGACGAGCAGCAGATACCTGGGAACCCCACCACCTGGAGGTTCCCCTCCAAGTCACTTACCATCGTGACTTGGAAATATATCGCCGTTCCTTCACTGTCGCTGGGCAACATTCCAGAAGTCCCTCCTAACAGCACTGTGTGTGTCCTATACCTCAAGGACTGCAGCGGTTCAAGAAGGAAGCTCACCACCACCTTCAGAAGGGCAACTAGGGATGGGCAATAAATGCTGCTCTAACCAGCGACGCCCACATCCCGTAAATGAATATTTCTTTAAGGAGTCTTTCTGTCCTCCAAAACCCCCAGGACAGAGCCTTGCTGCAGCCTACTGCTTAACTCCATTTCAGCTCAAATCACAATGGGTTCTATGTTTTCAATGAACATTGAAGTCGTCTTCTCGACATTTTTATATACTTGGTTGTTTACATTCCATTTCACACCCATTGACGGAGACAAGCTTCCAGCTTGACATTTGAAGGCTATCTGAAAGGAGGGATTAGCCTCGTTAGTGGTGATAGCACTTGACGGTCCCTGAACTCTAGTATCTCCTTTTAAAAGATCAGGTGCCCTGTCTGGGAGAAATTGCTCTCGACTGGATGTCCTGCAGCATTTGATAACTGAACTACAGACATCAGCACTGCAGAGACAGCTGGTAACGTTCATACATCAAAGAGCAGACGTTCAACTCTTGAGGGCCCCCTCGCCATCGAAGGGTTGCTATCTGGATGAGCAGAAAAGAGCTGAACGCGGCCTCCTGGATGTTGCTGGCAGTGGCCTGGGGTCTCTGACTGGTAGTGGGTGTGCAGAGCGAAGGTTGCCAGCACAAAGTGGCTCGCTGGACGGTCCTCCCGAGAGAAGACAGGACTGTCATTGTTGAAAGCGGGGAGGGTTGCAACACGGAACACCCCCCCCCCCCCCCCCCGCCCTGTCAGACTTAAAAGGTGTAGTGTGAGCACTGGCAGCTCAGGAGGTTCATAGTGTGGTTGCATGACAGCAATAACTGGCAGCTCAGGAGGTTCATAGTGTGGTTGCATGACAGCAATAAGATGCCTGGTTATCCAAGGCTGGGTATCTCCCGACTCTGTTAGATCCTGTGTCCCCTCGCAGTCCAGCCAGTCGGGCAACTCCAAGCCCTGGGCCACCACTCTCCGCTGCATCACACTCCCAAGTCTGGGGCAGGGCTGAGGGTCGCGGGTCAGGCAACTTGCATGGTTGTCGAGGGTGTTGGGCACAGTGGGTGGTCAGCTGCCAGGATCAGGTGGACAAGGGGCTGTGAGGAGGGTTGGGGAGATTGAGGATCCCGGGATGGACGACCTGACTGACTGTCAGTCTCTTGCCTCCGCATCCTTCCAGATAAAAGCTAAATTTTGGGATTGATCCAGCTGAGATGATTGTCATCCTGATAGTTGTAGCCGATAGCCACGGTGTGCGTCCAGGCCGATGCAGGCTGTAGTCTGGACGAAGCGACAATGAGGGGTTCCACTCCCTGAATGTTCAAATCGTGTGTGAACACCACCTCCGAATGATATGTGTGCGCATGTTTTCCTGGAAGCGTGCATGACCTACATCCTGGGGCAGAGGGAAGGAGGGACATGCAGCTTCACCTGAGGAGGAGGACCATAGAATCCATAGAATCACTAGTGGAGAAGGAGGCCATGCAGCACATCGAGTCTGCCCTGACCCTCTGAAAGCCCACTCCTCTGCAAACCCGTAACCCCACCTAACAGTTGGACATGTAAGGGCCAATTTAGCATAGCGTATTCACCTAACCTACACATCTTTGGACTATGGGAGAAACCCGGAGGAAACCCACGCAGACATGGGAGAACGTGCAAACTCCACGCAGTCACCCAAGGCTGGAATCGAAACCGGGTCCCTGGCCCTGTGAGGCAGCAGTGCTAACCACTGTGGCACCCAGGAGGACGCGGAGGACTAGCTTACAGACAACCCGGAGGATCAGCAAAGGCAAGGGTCCAAAATGCCAAGAGGACCGGGTAGGTCCTCATAGCTTCCAGAATCGCATGACAGGAGATTCTGTGCAACATACTCGCCCCCGCATCTTTTCTGATGACCCTATTCCACCCCAATCCGGCCGCCCTATTGTTGGTTAGCACTGCCTCACAGGGCCAGGGACCTGGTTTTGGTTCCAAACTTGGGTAACTACATGAGCTTCCTCCGGGTGCTCCGGTTTCCTTCCATAGTCCAAAGATGTGCAGGGTTAGGTGTATTGGCCGTGCTAAATTGCCCTTAGTGTCCAGGGAATGGCAGGTTATGTGGGGTCACAGAAATAGCCGAGGGACTGGCCTGGGTGGGGTGCTCTTTCAGAGGGTCGGTGCAGACTCGATGGGCCAAATGGCCTCCTTCTGCACTGTAAGAATGATCTATTGCCGTGGAGCGTTATGTTGTGCCTGTCCTCTTACAATTCAAAGGTATTCCCTTCCAGAAGAGCTTTGTTCCAAAAGATATTGGGAATTCTAAGATCAGTTAGTGATACAAGATTCCATGGCAGGCAGTGCTGAGAGAGCTTAGTCAGACCTGGGTGAACTTAGAGATGTACATTGTTGCTCTTTTTAGCCTTAGTTTATTAGCTCTGATTATGTCACCTTTGCTCACGAGTCGCCAGGTATCTTTCTGATACCGCCACGTGGTTCAAGCTCAAGTTATGATTAATAAGTCAGCACACCGCTTAGTAAGATTGAAATCAACGGTCACTTATATGCAACAATTAATGCTTACACAATAATCCTACTATCTATATCGAAACCTACCACTACTGGCCAATACTTAACTTTAGGAAGGGCCCACCAGGTCAGGGAAACAAATGGCTTATCGAATCGGATCTGGCCTGCGGGATTCAAAAAAGCTGTTACGGGTCGATGGCTAGGAGTCCTTATCGGGTAGCGATCGCTGGAGTCAGACTTGCGGTTCTTTGCTGAAGGTTCTTGCGAAGGCTGCGAGCAGGTGAAGAAGGGGGTGAGAGCGAGAGATCTGAACTTGGCCCCTCACTTTATAGGGCCCAGGGGCTTCCCGCCTCTCGGGGCGGCCCTTGACCCTGAGTCCCAAGTGATTGGACTTGTTCCCAATCACTGGGTTCGATATGTCCAATAACGGGGCGATTCCTTGATCGTTCACCTGTCTTGGTCTCGGCCACTGCAGGCGCCGACAGGTCTGGCCCGGCATTCAATTGCTAATATGTCGCAACTGTTCCCGGGGATAGCCGATTAAACTGCAGATGTCTGGGTTGCTGTGCTGCTAATAGTCTTGAGTATCGATCTGGGCTGACTTCCCCAGAGCCGAATGCGCTATTCTGTCTGCAGCTGTCCGTTTGTGTCCTGTTGGCTGCTTTTCCCATCAGCCTTTTCGGTTAGCCATTTTAAATCGGGCTTCGGCCAAATTAATAGGGAATCAGCCATTTTAGGTGGCTACAACATGTACTACAGGAGGCAGTGTTGACGGAAATCAGACAAAATGGAGCATATTGAGGCAATGTTGCTTGATAATACAAGAAGGAAAGAGTTCAAAATAGGCCAAAGTCTCATAGCCATTAAAGATGAGTTAGTCCTTTACCAATAAATTCAGCAAAATATATCGGTTAGGATTATATTCATTGGAGCTTAGAGTGAGAGGGGATATTCTAACTTAAACATTCTAACAGCATTGGACGGGGTAGATTCAGAAAGAATGTTCCTGACGGTGAGGGAGTCCAGAACGAGGGGTCACGGTTTGAGGACAAGGGGTAAACCTTTTAGGACTGAGATGAGGAGAAATTTCTTCACCCAGAGAGTGGTGAATTTGTGGAATTCACTACCACAGAAAGTAGTTGAGGCCAAAATGTGGGGAGAAGGCGGTATCAAGAGTGGTGAATTTGATGACCAGCCGTGATGATAAAAGGCGAAGCAGGCTCGATGGGCCGAATGGCGGCCTCCTTGCTTCTATTTTCTATGTATGTATGAACAGCATAATCTGGGACACATGAAGCAGAAGATGATGCAGCTGAAGCTATCACGTGTAACTCCCATAGATTGAACATGCTAGATCAGGTAGAGACCATACTGAGGGTAACCATATTTTGGATATGGTTCACTGAACTGGTAGGATAGAAAAGGTCAGATAGTTTGGGTTATCTTACTGAGTAAAGAGAGATGAAAAATACCAACAATGTTCCCGATGGTGGGGGAGTCCAGAACTAGGGGTCATAGTTTAAGGACAAGGGATTAAACCCCCCACCCCCCATCATCCCGGATGTTAATTGTGGGGGATTCAGCGATGGTAATGCCATTGAGCGTGAGGGGGGAGATGGTTGGACTCTTGCGAACATCCCCACGTCTGACCTTGTGCTGGACGGAAGGTCATTGATGAAGTAGCTGAAGATGGTTGGGCCGAGGACACCACACTGAACTCCTGCAGTGATGTCCTGCAGCTGAGATGATTGACCTCCAACAACCGCAACCATCTTCCTTTGTGCCAGGTATGGCTCTACCAGCGGAGAGTTTTCCCCCTGATTCCCATTGAACAGTTTTGATGGGGCTCCTCAATCAAATGCTTCCTTTGATACCCGGGGCAGTCATTCTTGAGTCCGTTTGCACTGCGGCTGTAATGTGGTCAGGAGTTGAATGGCCCTGATGGAACCCAAACTGAGCATCCGTGAGCAGGTTGTTATTGAGTAAGCGCCACTTGATAGCACTGTAAACAATCCCTTCCATTACTTCACTGATGATCGTGGGGCAATAATTGGCAGGGTTGGATTTGTCCTTTGATGTGACCATCAATTCACGCGACACAGAGTGGATGTAAACTGTGGCTTTAATCGACTAGAACAGTGCCTGCCTGCGACTGCTCTGCTAGTGAGAGCCTACAGGGCTACTGCTCTTTATACCTCCCCTCAAGGGGCGGAGCCAGGGGCAGAGCCCACAGGGCACCAACATGATACATTCTATGTAATATCGTACAATGGCCCATAGGTGGAGCCCACATGGGCAACAGCATGATAGTGTAATACATGGTGAATGGTTAATACAATACGTTCACCACAGCCTGCTTATTTAAAAATAAATTTAGAGTACCCAATTCATTTTTTCCAATTAAGGGGCAATTTAGCGTGGCCAATCCACCTACCCTGCACATCTCTGGGTTGTGGGGGCAAAACCCATGCAGACACTGGGAGAATGTACAAACTCCACACGGACAGTGACCCAGAGTCGGGATCGAACCTGGGACCTCGGTGCCGTGAGGCAGTATGGCTAACCCACTGCGCCACTGTGCCGCCCCGGATTTATCCTGCTTTTGTGGACAGGACATACCTAGGCAATTTTCCCAAATTGCCGGGCACGTGCCAGTGTTGCTGTACTGGGACAGCTTGGCTCAGGGCACAGCTAGTTCTGGGGCACAAGTCTTCAGTACTATTGACGGAATATTGTTGGGGCCTTTTGCAGTATCCAGTATCCTCCAGATACAGTTGCTATCGCGTGGAGTGAATCGTATTGGCTGAAGACTGACATCTGTGATGCTGGGGACCTCTGAAGGAGGCTGAGATGCATCATCCACTCCGTACTTCTGGCTGAAGGCGGTTCAAGTGCTTCAGCCTTGCCTTTGGCACTGATGTGCTTGGCTTCCCCACCCATCGTTTGAGATGGGGGATATTTGCAGAACCCTCTTGTTTTATAGTCTAGGACAATTCACGACTGGATATGGCCGGTCAGCAGGGCTTGGGAGATGATCCGTTTGTTGTGGTATTATTTAGTTTGTCCTTCACCTTGCTGTTTGCCACACAAGTAGTCCTGTGTTGTAGCTTCACCAGGTTGATGCCTCATTTTTGGTTAAGCCTGATGTTGGACCTGGTATGCCCTCCTTGATCCCCTGGCTTAATGGTAGGGTTGGGGTCATGCCGAGCTATGAGGTTACAGATGTGGTTTCTGCTGCTGCTGTTGGCCCCCCGCGCCTCATGGATGCCCAGTTTTGAATTGCTGGAACTATTCGATGCCTATCCCATTTAGCGCAGTGGTAGTGCCACACAACCCGATATCGTTGATGCGGAGTTGACCTCTACAAGGACTGCTTGGTCACTACTACCAATGCTGTCCTGGATGGTTTCATCTGTGACCGTTGCGTTGAGGATGACATCAAGGTAAACTTTTTAAAATCTCCAACAACAATGAAAGGCTGTCAGAACGACATGCCACGCTTGTAATCATTAGTGTTTAGCAGCAGTGAACATTTATCAGCCGCTTTTAAATAACGTTTGGACTGAAATAGACCAGCCCCATCCTTCCTGAGGCAGGCTTGATGTTTTTTACAATACAAATGCATTTTTCAAAGCTAATGGTGGAGTGATGCAACCAGGATGTTCACACCCGGCCGCACATTTGTCCTCGTTGAAAGTTGCTGCCTGATTAGTTAGGTGGATTGGCCATGATAAATTGCCCTTGGTGTCCAAAATTGCCCTTGGTGTTGGGCAGGGTTGCTGGGTTATGGGGATAGGGTGGAGGTGTTGACCTTGGGTAGGGTGCTCTTTCCAAGAGCCGGTGCTGACCCGATGGGCCGAATGGCCTCCTTTTGCACTGTAAATTCCTGTAAATTCTATGATCTATGATAGTGTGCATATACCGGTGAGTGCTGTTAGCCTCCACAGCTGAATGTGTTTGTTTTTTAAATCCAGAAACTAGTGTAAAGGGCCCCAAAAGAAATAAAGTTTGATAAAAGTCAAAATGATAAGGTTGGTCATTGGGATAATGTTGGTTGTAGAACATTGTCTGTTAAAGTAGTCTTTATTAAATCTAAATCTATATACAGCAAGGATACAGGCACGGAGCAATCGCCATCTTTGGTCTTAACATTTCCCTTGCCAAAAAACACACAAATGTAGGTCTGGCTTATGTGCCTTCTTACATCATTGTGGGCGGTAATGTACTCAAACAGTCTCACATTAACCCTGAATGTGCCAGACTTTTCTATTGATCATAGAGTTTGGACACGGGAAAATACAAGGAGAGACCAAGATTAAAAGCTCTAAATTGGGAAAAGACTAATTTACGAAACTGAGATGATTTGGCGTAAGTGAACTGGAAACCGCTGTGCTGTCTTGAGCAGTGCAAGGAGGAGTATGTTCCCACAAAAAAGGAGTGGCGCTTGAGACCCCCTACTGGGATGTCAAAAGAGCCGACAGAGTAGGATCAGGTTAAAAGGGCAGCTTCTGCCAGTTGGTGAGAGCTCACTACAAGTGAACGCCTCTCCAGTAAAGTTCTTGGGATAGAAACAGCTATTAAGTGAAAAACATTTATTCGAACTGCATGATCTTTTAAAAATTGATCTTTTATTGGTTCTTCCTAGCAGACTCCCTCTGCTGGTACATGTGTATGGTTTCTTCAAGTGGACAAAATGCACAACACAATTTTCAGTGCAAGACATCCATGTCAGTACCTCTATCGGGTCACCCCTCAACCTCCTTTTCCAGAAGCGTTCCAGCCTGTTCATCCTTGAAGAATAATATCCTCTCCATCTGATATCATTCTTTTAATTTTTTGCACCTTCTCCAACAATCTCTTTTAATGATATAGGGATGAGAACTCTGCAGAATACACCAAGTGTAGTCTAAACACTGCTTTTGAAAAAAGCTTTCTGAGCATTGCAGCGCAAGTTATACCCTTGGTCAAAGAGAGGATGTTTTTGATGTTCAGCGGAATAGTGGAGGATACATTCAGTTCAGGAAATTTGAGCAGTGCTTCCCAACATTTTCCTGATGTGGTGCCATTTTGATGCCTTGGACCTCTTGTGGCTCCGGGGGTGGGAGGTGTTGGGAGAAAATTGTTTCGACTCGAGGGGATTTTCTTATGCCTACCTTATTTATTTGCCTCCCAGGTTCTGGCCATTAGACCTTGCTCACCATTAGAAAAAAAAAACCGAGGAATTAAAGTGGTCCTGCTGCTGTTACTACCCAGTCTGAGCACCAGAGTTAACATTTCCGCCTCTGAGCGCGTGACCCTAAAATCTCATCTCTCAACACCTCCTGGGGGTCAGGACTCCAGCTGTGAATCCTTAATTTGGAGCTAATTTCTTAATCGGGAGAAAATCTGCATTGGCTCCTCCTCTTATTACCCCAACCATTGTCACATGATTAAGACATTGGAGATGTTTTGAATTTAGCTTGAATGTATCCTCTTGCAGTATAATGCCGATAATTTCTAAATTTTGCTTTTGCTTTCCAGTATGTGCAACTGCGTAAGATTTCTGTTGGCAATCACGCCTATGAGAGGAAGGGGATGGACTTAACACCGTTGACTGTGTGTCAGTATTTTTATAAGTGGGGGAGTGTCAACCCTGGGAATGAAACCTTTAACATTGACCCAAAGATTGAGACAGGTAGGTGTGATTGTATCATCCGGTGAAGACTGACATGCCTGATAATTGGGACCACATTTTGCATTATGGACACAAGGGATCAGGTGTTTGGGCCGGGAAGGTAAAGTTGAGGTAGAAGATCAGCCATGACACATTAGCTTATGAAGTATGACACATGGGCAGCACAAGTGGATAGCACTGTGGTTTCACAGCGTCAGGGTCCCAGGTTCGATTCCGCGCTGGGTCACTGTCTGTGCGCTGGGTCACTGTCTGTGCGCTGGGTCACTGTCTGTGCGCTGGGTCACTGTCTGTGCGCTGGGTCACTGTCTGTGCGCTGGGTCACTGTCTGTGCGCTGGGTCACTGTCTGTGCGCTGGGTCACTGTCTGTGCGCTGGGTCACTGTCTGTGCGCTGGGTCACTGTCTGTGCGCTGGGTCACTGTCTGTGCGCTGGGTCACTGTCTGTGCGCTGGGTCACTGTCTGTGCGCTGGGTCACTGTCTGTGCGCTGGGTCACTGTCTGTGCGCTGGGTCACTGTCTGTGCGCTGGGTCACTGTCTGTGCGCTGGGTCACTGTCTGTGCGCTGGGTCACTGTCTGTGCGCTGGGTCACTGTCTGTGCGCTGGGTCACTGTCTGTGCGCTGGGTCACTGTCTGTGCGCTGGGTCACTGTCTGTGCGCTGGGTCACTGTCTGTGCGCTGGGTCACTGTCTGTGCGCTGGGTCACTGTCTGTGCGCTGGGTCACTGTCTGTGCGCTGGGTCACTGTCTGTGCGCTGGGTCACTGTCTGTGCGCTGGGTCACTGTCTGTGCGCTGGGTCACTGTCTGTGCGCTGGGTCACTGTCTGTGCGCTGGGTCACTGTCTGTGCGCTGGGTCACTGTCTGTGCGCTGGGTCACTGTCTGTGCGGAGTCTGCACATTCTCCCCGTGTGCGCGTGGGTTTCCTCCGGGTGCTCCGGTTTCCTCCCACAGTCCAAAGACGTGCAGGTTAGGTGGATTGGCCAAGATCAATTGCCCTTAGTGACCAAAAAGGTGAGGAGGGGTTATTGGGTTTCGGGGATAGGGGGGAAGTGAGGGCTTAAGTGGATCGGTGCAGACTCGATGGGCCGAATGGCCTCCTGCACTGTTTTCTCGGGGCAGGCGAAGACCATTCGACCCCTCGAGCCACTCCGTAAGATCATGGCTGAGCTGATTGTGGACTCCAGTCCACAGTGGAATGCTCCGGTCTTGTCCGTAGCGGGACCCATCGCGAGCAAGAACGGACAAATATGGCATTCCAACCAAAATTCCATTTCACTTTCCTTTGCGCCGGAAAATCCCAGCCGTGAAGGAGGACAGCCAAATTTGACCTTGTCATCTCATCTAATCTATCTCTGCCTTAAAAATATTTGCTGATTCTGCCTCCACTGCTGGCTGGGGTATAGAATTCCAAAGATCCAGCCCTCCGAGTAAACATTTCTTCTCCTATCCACCTTAAATCGGCAACCGCTTATTTTCTTAACTGTGCCCCCCCCCCCCCCCCCTCCCTCGGTTCTCGTTGCCCCCACAAAGGGAAACACCCTTTCCTCTCGCCCTGCCGGGATCTTGTGTTCAATAAGATCACCTCTCAACTTCCCAAACTCCAGTGGACATGAGCCTAACCTGTCTACTTTCCTTGGTCAGACACCCTAGCCCAGCCCTGCCCAGGTATCAGTCGAGTGACGCTCCGTGGCGAAAGGTTGCTGTTGGTAGTTTACTGCGAGTTTCCACTTTGGAAGGAAGAATAGGCAATGAGAGAGAGATTGCCGAACTCTGTTGTAGCAGGATCCAGGTACATCAATCACACATCTCGGGTACAGCAAGTGATTATGAAGGCAAAGGGAATGTTTATTGCAAGGGGAGTGGCATAATAAAGTAGGGATGTTTTGCTGCAGTTACACAGGGCCTTGGTGAGACCTCGGGTGGAATTTTGAGCCCGCATTAGCAGCAAGAAATGAAATGAATGAAAAATTAAAATTGTTTATTGTCACAAGTAGGCTTCAATGAAGTTACTGTGAAAAGCCCCTCGTCGCCACATTCCGGCACCTGTTCGGGGAGGCTGGTACGGGAATTGAACCGTGCTGCTGGCCTGCCTTGGTCTGCTTTAAAAGCCAGCTATTTAGCCCAGTGTGCTAAACCAGCCCCTTTTGATGCGTTTCCTGACTTTCCACACCCCTCGCCGGTCACATGATTAGGCTCCCACCCAGGAAAGTCAGGAACCCTCCATTACATGCACGATTTAGGCAAGCCCTCCTGCCAGGACCCCCCCCCCCCCCCCCCCAAGCCACTGAATTTTCATTGTGTGTCAAATGAGAACCCGGCAAAGGAGAGGTGAGCATTCTGGTCGGTATCGCCCTCCAGGGTGTCTATTGCAGAGGGAGCACCAGAGAGGAGGCGGGGAACCCAGAAAGGTGCCACCCAGGGCCGGGGGTCAATCTCGGGAGGGGGTTGCGAGATTGGGGCCGCTCCTGGGCCTTAGCGGGCCCTTGATGTCTGTGCGCCTCTCGGTGTAAAGGGGTCTGACAGCTGCTATGCGGGCAGCGCTTCCCGTGTCATCATTGCTGTGTCTGTGGTGACATCACAGTCCTTGGGTGGGGTCCTGACCCTTGACGAGTCAGTTGTGCCAATTTAGTCAATATTGCAATGTATGAGTGTGCCACTCATTGACACCCAATAGTTAACCCTTTGGGAGGTTAGCCACCAAGCATTGATCTCGAAGGCTAATACTCACCTCTCCATAACAGACGTGACATCGATGCTTCCCCAATTCAATGCGTGAGGGTGAATGCGTTCATCAGGCACCCTGTTCAGGACATCACAGACGGCAGTGTCTCGTTCCCCTATGAGATTTGAACGCAGGTTCATTGAATGTACTCAGCTGCCCTTACTCCTTACTCTTGGGTGGGGGGTGGGGGGGGTTCACCCGGCCCACTGAAATTCTCCAGGATGGAGATGTTTCATTCAGTTGGGAGGAATTGGCCATTGTGTAAGCGAGGAGGGAGTGGGAGTCAACGGAAAGGCACTCGCGCATCGGGGGATGTGCATGGGTAAATGTCCCAGATTCTGAGGGCTGTGGTCCGAGCATTGTCAGCACTACTTGTTGCTCACTTTTTAGTTTTGCCTTTTAGTATTTTGGTTCGGGAGAATCATGGAGCCCGTCGAGCTGGCGGTTTGCTGCGACATCATCGTGCGGCTGCACGCGGATAGGGCCAGCGTCCTGCAGAGGAGGTGGAGGCAGGGCTCGTTGATGTACTAGGTGCAGGGCCACAGACTGAGGGCGCTTGGAGGAGGCACCACCAGCCACGGGCCTACCATTGGAGAGCATCGTAACTCCAAATGTCAGAGGCCCAGTGCCGGAGGTGGCTGCGAGGGATAATGGGCCACCTGTGCCAGGTGAAGCAGGAGTGGACTGGGACCATATGGACTGGGAGGTCACCCATTGCCTGTGGCCCTGAAAGTTACAGCTGCGTTGGACTTGTGTGTAGGTGGCTCATATTTCAGGGCTTGCACGGGAGACCTATGAGGCATCTCCCATTCTGCCGTGCGTACAGGAAGTGACTGATGCGTTATTTGTGAGGGTCCACTTGTACATGAACTTTGGTGGGGACCAGACGAACCAGGATGCCCGGGCAAAGGGTTTTGTCTGCCTAGCTGGCCTGTCCCAGATCCAGGGTGTCATAGACTGCCCCCGTGTGGTCCTGTGTTCCCCATGGCGACATGGAGCCCTGTTTATAAACCGCAAAGGTTTCCACCTCCTCAACATCCAGATCGTGTGCGAACGTACCCTGCACATTATGCAGATGTGCGCCCATTTCCTCGGGAGCATCCATAACAGCTGCATCTTGGGACGCGCTCGGATCCCAGCTGTTTTCGAGGAAGACCAGCGGCTGAAGCGATGATTCCTCACTGGCAAAGGGTACCCACACAGGAGGTGATGTCAGTGCGGAGGACCCAAACACCCACTGAGTCTTGATCCAATGAGGCTCATGCGTCTACACATGCGCTGGTGGAGCAGGTGTTAACCCTGTTAAAGATGTCCCAGTGCCTGGGACAGTCAGGGGACTCCCTCCATTACAGCCTCCAGAGGGTGTTGTGTCATCATGGTGCGCTGGGCTCTGGTCAATTTGGCACTACAACGGGGCGAGGACCCGGATGAGATGGCCATGCAGAAGTGCCACATCTCGGATGAGGAGGGAGGGGACGAGGGTCAACGTGCAGAGGAAGGACCTTGGAGGTTGGCCAGCCGGGGTTTGAGATGCCCTCATTGCCTCTCAATTTGGGGAGGGCCAGGACTAGGGTGTCAAGACCTCCTGGTTTTTTTTTTTTTATTTAACCCCCCACAATGGGGCCTCGCACCTTCTAACTTGGTCCTGCCTGTGGGAGGGCATTGTGATGTTGGCAACGTTAATGGGTAGGGAGCAAAAGCAAAATGACTGGACACTGCAGGAGAATGATGATGACTTGCAGTGAGGACAAAGTGATGATTCTCTAATTCTCTACGAAATGTCTGACTCCTGCCTGACCGAGCTGAGTGGAACCTGCCACTGAATGGGGTGATCCAGGGGCCCGGATAGGCTGCATGGCCCATCTCAGCGACTACAGCCTCCGGGATCAGCGGTCTGACCCATCAACTACTGCAGCCTCTGGGATCAGTGGTCTAGGTGTGTTCCTCCGCCCAATGACTAGGTAGACAGACTCTCTCAAAGGAGCTTGTTATTCCATTTGTGACTCTTATCTCTGCCCGTTCCTAGTTTCACTTGTGTCCAGTATGTGCCCAGTCTTGGCCTTCCTCACCCTCCTGCTACGTCGAGGTGCAGCCCCAGGATCTGCAGCTGAGGTTGAGGTGGTCTGCTGTCTGCCAGGCCCTGTTGCCTGAGATGATCTTGGCGGGCGTTCCCTAGTGGGTCTGGGACCATGAGGGTCCGGGGCTGATTTCGGACAACATGGGCATTGCAGTGCTGCCCTCCTCGGCATTCTGGGCTGGAAGTACATCGCTCACAGGGAGGGGGGTTTCTGATGGGCTGCAACCCCCCCCATCCATGGTCTCCTCGGGGGGAGGCCCCAGGCTGCGCAACTGCCGATCTTTTTCACTTCGGGTGCCTGAAGGCCCCTGGGCTCCTCGATGGGACAAGAGGGGCAGCTGGAGTGAGATCCAGAAGACCCATCGTCCTCTGACACTGACGCTCATAGATTCCACTAATGCCTGCACGGGTTGAAGCCCTGAATCGTGGCGCTTATGCCTTCAGCCATTGAGGTCATGAGTTGAACCATGGAATGGACATCTCCACCATGGAGTGCAAGTCTCCGATGCGGATGGCACCCTCGCAGTGTCGGCCTCATTGCATCGTAGTGATGTCACCATCTCCTCGTACATTGGGTGCGGGACAAGTAATGTTAAAAAGGTAGTGTGCCTTAACGCATGGAGCATTCACAATAAAGCGGATGAACTAATCGCGCAAATAGATGTAAATGGGTATCATATAATTGGGGTTACGGAGACATGGCTGCAGGGTGACCAGGGATGGGAATTGAACATCCAGGGGTATTTGGGAAGGACAGACAAAAAGGAAAAGGCGGTGGAGTAGCAGTGCTGGTTAAAGAGGAAATTAATGCAATAGTGAGGAAAGATATTAGCTTATCTGAGAAGGATGTTCTAGCGGTAGAGGGAATGCAACAAAGGTTTACCAGACTGATTCCTGGGATGGCAGTACAGACGTACGAGGAAAGATTGAATTGGTTAGGATTGAATTTGCTGTAGTTCAGAACTTGAGAGAGGGGATCTCACAGAAACCTATAAAATTCTAACCGGACTAGACTGGGTAGATGCAGGAAGGATGTTCCTGATGGTGGGGGGTGTCCAGAACCAGGGGTCACAGTCTAAAGATACGGGGTAGACCATTTAGGACATAGATGAGGAGAAATTTCTTCACCCAGAGTGGTGAGCCTGTGGAATTCATTACAAGGCCCAATCATTGTATGTGTTCAAGAAGCAGTTAGACATAGCACTTGGGGCGAAACGGGATCAAAGGATACGGGAGTGGGGGGCGGGGGATGACGGGGAGAAGGCGGGTGACCGGGAGAAGGTGGGTTTAGGCTAATGAGTTGGATGATCATCATGAATGGTGGAGCAGGCTCGAAGGGCCTATTGGCCTCCTCCCTTTTTTTCTCTATGATGGGACTCCACCAGTCAGCCCTGCAGCCAAGGGAGGGAAGCTGCCATCCTTTCCTGATATTTGTGATTCTACCGATGTAGCTCCAGCAGCTCTGGGATGACTGAACCCGGGGGCACGTCATTGAATTGGGGCTCCGGCATTCCTCTGGGGCTGGATCCCTGGGCTGTCCCTGCCACTGCCCGTTGTTGATCATCAGGTGTGAGCTGCTCACCAGTGAGTGACCCAGAAACCTGCTTACTGCTAATTTCCCCCGCTCCTGACGGGTGCGGGTGTCGGGTGCGACGTCTCTTCGGTGCTGGTCTCTGAGATGTCTCCTTTGGAGCTGCTTGGGTCTGTGGCCTCTAGAGAATGAGAGGATGGTCTGGGTGGGACTGCTGATTAACCTGCAAGGGGGGGGCGAGATGACATTAGCGCGTCACGGGAGCAGACTGATGGGATAAGTTGAACTCACATGAAGCTTGCTCTATGGTTGGATGCATTGAGGGTTCTCGCTTTTGTCTCTTCCATCCACACATGTGCAGTCCTGCTTCTCGTCGGCCAGCCCACGCTCCCTCTTCTCAAAGGGGAAGGGTCTTGAGCTCTGGAATCGCTTCGGTTGGCTGTGTCATGTGAAAGTACCTTCAGGAAATGGATGTTTAAGCAATGTACCTTTAAGAAATGGAGCTGATCATATTACTGAAGTGATGTCAGAGGGTGGGGGGAGCTGAGCTCACTTCTGCTTTTTTGAGTTTCAGTTTGAGGAGGCAGCTGGGAGTGTCTGTGTGTTTTGCTGTGAGCTGCAGGACTAAACACAGAGCTGGCCTGTTGATTTCTGAAATCCAAAGACTATAAATATATTGAATGTAACCTAATGTGTTATTATTTTTGAAGGTTTGAAGTCTTTTGGATGTTTAAAGGAACAGTTTGAAGGATTGTTTAGTGTTGTAGTCTTTTGGGGTTATCTATGAAGTAATGGGTGTTGAGATATTCAATATTTGTTTTTAAAAGGTTAACTTGAGTTCATAGAATAAACATTGTTTTGTTTTAAAAACCATTTCTGCTGTACCACACCTAGAGAGCACACCGTGTGCTTCCCACACCACAATCTATTAAAAGTTGTGGGTCGGTTGAACTCCATGAAACACTTTGGGGTTCTGTAAACAGCTGTGCCCACTCACGCGAGTTGTGCCCGACCTTGTCCTGCAATGAGACAAATGGGGAGAGTGTAGGTGGGACTTGTGCCAGGGTCAGGTGGCAATGAATCCAGGCACGTGCGGGAGGTGAGTGGGAGAGGTGATATGAGGAGCGGAGGAGATGATGGGAGGATTATGGGGAGGGCAGAGCGACAGGAGAAGTGCTGGGACCTGGCGAGGTGGTTGGGAGTGAGATCGCCATGGGGGTGTTAGAGGTGCAGCGGGACACGTGAGGCAGACTTACCCTGGCTGCATGAAGGAGGTCATCCTCTTCTTCCTGCACTGCAATACTGCCCTCGTTCCCAATGGTGGCCACAGCTTCCCAACGTGATTGGTCAACTTGTTGGCACAACATCATAATCCTACCCCTTGATTGCAGTACTGTGCACAGTTCTCATTTACAAAAGGATACAAATTAAGATAGAAACAGTTCAGAGCAGGTTCACTCAGCTGCTAACCTTGGAGATGGTTGTGAAAGGGTGCTTATGAAAAATGATCAGGGTAAACCTATTTTCGGGCCCACAAAGGAACATTCTTAAAGAGTGACCCAGTATTGACTGAATTGGGTCTCGGGCCTCATGCTTACAGCTTGCCCATTTTACAAAGATTAAGTTTGTTGCTGAAGGTCTATCTCCGGATAAGGAATGAGGTGATTAGTGAGGACGCTAAAAGTCCCAATGTCCCACCTGCTCCCTTTGGTTCCACCTGCCCAACTTTTGAAATTGTTTGTTGTGGGTCTTCAGGTCCCGGTGGCTGATCAGGGATCCTGCTCTGCTCATTGCCACCTAGGCTGGAATTCTCCGGCCGTTGGGAATTCTCTTATCCACTGGCAATGACCCCCTCCCGCGGGTTTCCCGGCAGCATTGGGTGACATCAATGGGAAATCCCATTGACGACCAGTGAGAGTAGAGCGTTCCGCCACCAGCAAACCGGGTACTGTGGAGAAAAAGACAGCTGAGGGACTGGAACATTGGGCGCGATTCTCTGCTCCCGCGCCGGTTGGGAGAATCGCCTGGGTCGCCAAATTTTCCCGCGACGCCGGTCCGATGCCCTCCCGTGATTCACGGAAGCGGCCAGATCGGCACAATCGCGTTTTGCGCGGCGCGGTACAGTGAATCGCCCGAGACAGCCAAAATGGCGATTCACCGGTACCCCCGCGATTCTCCGGCCCGGATGGGCCGAGCGGCCTGCCCAAAACGGCGGGTTCTCCCCGGCGCCGCCCACACCTGGTCGCTGCCGGCGGGAACAGCGCGGGATCGCTGGGGGGGGGGGGGGGGGGAAGGGAGGGAAGAGGGGGGATCCTGCACCGGGGGGGGGGCCTCAAATGGGGTCTGGCCCGCGATCAGTGCCCACCGATCGTCGGGCCGGCCTCTCTGAAGGAGGACCTCCTTTCTTCCGCAGCCCCGCAAGATCCGTCAGACATCATTTGCGGGGCGGACTCTGAGAGGACGGCAACCACGCATGCGCGGGTGATGCCAGTTATGCGGCGGCGCCTTTACAAATGACATGGCGCCGCTCCTAGCCCATTATCGGGCCCTGAATCGGTCGGGATAGGGGCCGTTTCGCGCCGTCGTGAACCTCGACGGCGTTCACGACGGCGCGAACACTCTGCCTCCATTTCCGAGAATCCCGCCCATTATGTCCCACAAAGTGTGTGACGGGACTGTCAGCTAAAACCACCATTCGACCCTATGTATATGTAAATAAGTGACCTATTACTGATTTGTTTTATGCTGCTGTTAGCCACACTGATATCTGGGTGGACTGTATACTTTGACCCAAAAACAGATCCTCATGCCCGCTTTCTGCCTGCCAAACAATGTCCAATCTCTACCCTGTCCAGGTTTGTGTGTATTTGACGACTTTATCCCTCTTTCTAAAGTGGAGCTCCACTTTACAGTTAATTAACTTGGAAGATTGCTCTACATAAGAGCAGGGCTAAGCCATACAACCCCTCGAGTCTGCTCTGCTATTCGGTAAGACCATGGCTAAACCTCTTACATCAACTCCAATTTCATGCCCTCTCTGACTTGAATGTACTCGGTGACTGAGACTGCGCGCACCTGGAGGTAGAGAATTCTTTTTTAAAAATCACAACCTGCTGAGTGAAGGAAGTTCTCCTTGTCCCAGTCCGAAGTAGCTAACCCCGACTAGCCCCTCGATCTAGAGCCTCCAGACAGGACGTAGGACGCCTTGGTGCCACTACTGAATGAACTGTGTGTTAGGTGGAGCTTTTTTCCCATCAAACTCTCGTCAGGAGATGATTGGCTGAAGTCCTGCTTCTGATCTGGTCTGATGGTGCAGTACGATGCTCTACTGCTGCAATGTTGGTGTTCTCATGGACGCTACCATGGAAATCCCAACTGCGAGTTGAAGTGGAGTCTAAAGATCCGTGTGGCATTAAAAGAACAGCGAGTATTTCTCAAGTAAACCCCACCCCCCCCATCCATTTCCTTGCCAATGAAGTCAGTCCTTTAATGAAAATGATGGATCATACCGAAGGTTTAACCAACGTAAAGTCTGCAGTGTGTTCTCTCTATCACACAGAATGCTTTGACATTGAACCAATCCTGCCCCTGTTTAGTGGACGCTCACTGGAGAATAAGGTGAACCTGACGCTGCATTTCCACAGGTGAGGTTTTGTTGCTTTCCCTGACGGTTTTTGACATGAACTTGCATCTCCGCGTTTATTTTTAATCCGAAGGAAACCAACGTCCTTCTTTCGGGGGGGCCACCGTCGACTCGATGGACCGAAGGGCTTCCTTCTACACTGTTAATTCTATGATTCTCTGTGTTTTTCTTTTCCTTGTATCAGGCTTGTGATGGTGCAAGTTCAGTTTAAACTGAAGGCAATTAACCTGCAAACGATCCGTCGTCACGAGCTGCCAGATTGTTACGATTTCTGTATTACGGTGAGAGACTTGTCCTTATCTGTGTTCTTGGGGAAAGTTGAGGACGGGGCCTGTTGTCAGCAAGTCGGGTCTCTAAATGGTAGTTAATCCTGTCGCATGAGGGGCATGGTGCCCATCCTGCCTATACCGGTTCCTAGAAAGACCCGTCTACTTTGTCTCGTTCCCCTACTCTTTACCCATAGACCTTCGGTTTTTCTCCTCTTTAAATATTAACCAGTTCCGTTTTAAGATTCTACTCACCCCCCCCCCCCCCCCCCCCCCCCCTTCCGGGCAGCACGTTCCACATCAGTTGTGGCCTGGATTTCCGATGGCGGGTACTCCGTGTCGACCATACTGAGAGTCCCTCAGGCCCGTTGCCATTTCATACTCGCGTGGCACCTGGTGAGATTTCTGTCCGTACTTCGATAGACATCCTGGGCTGGATTCTCCGCCGGTGGGGTGCTCCGTTTTGCCGATACCCCGGGGGTTTCTCGACGGCACGGGGCTGCCCCACAATGGCAAACCAGCCGGCAAAACGGAGCAGCCCGCCAGCGGGGTGAAACAGAAATCTGGCGCAGCGGGACAGTGAACCCAGCCCCCTGCCTTGGAGAGTTGTTGGCCAATTTGATAGGCTGACAGGACAGCTCTTCAGCCTTCCAGACACAGCGATGCAGTGGCCAGAAGAGGTACTGCAGCACCGTGCTGGAGACTAATTCCTGGAACTGCATTTCTGGGACGTTCCGGGTAGGGTAGGGGATGCCCTAGGGGGGTAGGGAAGGGGGAGACCTCTGTGGGGGGGGGGGGGGGACGGGAGGTGGGAAGAGAGGGCGAGGCCGCTGGTGGTGGGAGGTGGGAGAGCCTATGTTGCATTTCTTCAGGTAAGCCTTCAGGGTGTCTTTGAAGCTTCCAATGTCCTCTTGATTGTTCGGAAGCCTTCCTTGAGCTGGGTGAAGATGATTTGCTTGTAGTCAGAACTCTGACAGCCTAAGAACATGACCGGCTCATTGGAGTTGGTTTCGGATGATCATGGTCTCGATGTCGGTGCTCTTGGCTCCTTCAAGGACACTGATGTTATTACATCTGTCCCCCCCAGCTGATGTGGAGAATCCGTCTCTGACAGCGTTAATGGTACCTCTCCAGTTGCCTTGAGATGGCATCTGTACTTATTCCAATGTTCCTAAGCCGTATAGAAAGTTGAGAGTCCCACTGCCTCGTAGACGAGATGTCAGCACGAATGTCGCAGTCATCAAAGACTCTCATCCAAAGATGTGCAGGTTAGGTGGATTGGCCATGTGTCCAAAAAGGGTCGGTAGGGTTATGGGGATAGGGTGGAGGTGTGGGCTTAAGTGGGGTGCCCTTTCCAAGGGCCGGTGCAGACTTGATGGGCCGAATGGCCTCCTTCTGCACTGTGAATTCTTAGACGTTTGAAGGAGGCACTCACGGATTGTATACTATGTTGGATCTCTGCATCGATGTCAGCCATAGAGGAGAGATGGCTCCTTGGGTCCGGGAAATGTTCCGTGTTTGGTGGGGTTTCTGCATTTATCTTGATGGAGGGGTCTTGCCCTGGGATGGGTTGATAAAGGACTGGTATGATTCCGTGTAAATTTAACCTGGATCGGGACAGGCGGAACTTGGAGGGAATGCAATCCATGCAATTTAACACTCTTGTCCCCTCTCCCCATCACCCCCTTTTCCAGAAATCATTGAGGAGGGAGTGTAAAATTCAGTCTCATATCTCTCTACATTTTTTTAAAAAACATTCTCATCTGCCACCTCTTGCTAATTACCTTAAATCTGTATCATCTGCTTTCCAACCCTTCAGCCAATGGAAAGTTTCTCCTTGTCAAACCTTTTCAGGATTTTGAACACTTCTCTGCTCCAAGGAGAATACGCCCAGCGTCCTCGACCTCTCCACATAAAATCCCTCATCCCTGCTTCCATTCCAGGAAACCTCCTCCGTGCCCTCTCCAAAACCCTGACATCCTTCCTAAAGAGTGCTATCCAGAATTGGACACACTATTCTGGCCTGTGCTGAACGTGATTTAAAAGAAAATATACTGAAAGGTTTAGTTATTTCACTAACCACCCTATTGGTCATAAAGTGAATGGCTTGTTAACAGACTGGGGGATGGTTTACAGAAGTAATAAGGGGCGTGGCATTTGGAGAATTGTGTTGTTGAAGTCTTCACAATGAAAAGATTATAAAGGGATCAATAATGAAAATCGCTTATTATCACAAATAGGCTTCAAGTGAAGTTACTGTTAAAAGCCCCTAGTCGCCACATTCCGGCGTCTGTTCGGGGAGGCCGGTACGGGAATTGAAACGTGCTGCTGGCCTGCCTTGGTCTGCTTTCAAAGCCAGCGATTTAGACCTGTGCTAAACCAGCCCCAATAATCTACCCTTTGGAGCCATTGGTTTCTTTATATAGTTTTGTTTTGTCCTTTTCAGATTACCTTTGACAATAAAGCACACAGCGGAAAGATTCCAATTAATTTGGACAATGATGTTTCCATTAGGGAATGTAAAGGATGGCATGTAACCGGGGGCAGTAAGTACATCCAAACTTTTGCTGATAATCCCTATGTGTTAAAACAAGTTGTTCTGGCCCATTTTCATGAGGATGGTGCGGATCATCGACCCCCTTTGTCACTATGAGGGGTAAGTGCATTTATATTCAATATTTTAGCATCTGTTTTCCCGGTGTAAGGATCGTTGACCAGACCGGCATTTATTACCCATCCCTAATTGCCCTTCAGAAGGTAGCGTTGAACTGCTACAGCAACTGCATTCCCAAAGAGCTGTTGGATATTCTTTGTAGTGGTTTAATGTAACTGAGACCATTTCAGAAATCACGTCACTGATCGCTTTATTACATGAAAAGCACCAAATAAATGTCCCCGGGTGCTTCACAGGAGTATAACGCCAAGACACACAGCAGATATTAAGTCAATTAACCAGAATCTTCGTCAATGTGATGGGTTGTAAGGACCATCTTTAGAGGAAAATGAAGTGGGAGAGATTCGGGGAGAATATTCCAGAGTTTGGAGCCCAGGCAATTGAAGGTTCGGGCAGCAATGGCGGAGCAATTAAAATCGGGAATGCATAAGAAGCCAGAATTCGGCCAGCGGAGGGATGTTGTCAGGTTGTGGAGGAGGTGATCGAGATAGAGAGGCATGGAGGGATTTGGAATCGGGGATGAGAATTAAAAATCAAGGCTTTGCTTCGTGAGGGGCCAGTTTAGATCCGTGAGCACAGTGGGGATTTGGGAATGGGATTTGGTGTGGGGTAAGATGTGGGCAGAAGGGTTGTGGATGGTCACATGTTTACGGAGGGTTTTTAACCATAAAGACGCTCTGTGGAAGGAGAAAATGGTAACTATCATTCTAAAGTATCAGCTTCATGGTCATTCTTACTGATCGAATATTTCTGTGTTTTCAACCAGACTCAAATCCTCAAACCCTGGTAGTGCGGTGGACTGGCTGCTTTATTAGTTCAGGTGTTACCAACTATTTAAGGAAGGCCGGACAGTCCCAGTAGGTTCTGACAGTTGAGATGTTTTATGAACTTTTAGCTCCTGAATCGCTCTGCTTTTCCAAAGCACCTGCTTCCACCAGGTGTGAAATACTGCTGTTGTTTATTGTTAACCATGTTACTTGACGAGTAGGGAGTTCGGTTTAGCTCATCGTCGACTGTCGTAAAATCCCATCTGCTTCGCAAATATCCTTTAGGGAAGGCAATCTGTCATCCCTGTCTGGTCTACATGTGACTCCAGACCCACTGCGATGTGGCTGACTCTGAAATGGCCCAGCAAGCCACTCGGTTGTATTCAACCTCTACAAAAACACAAAAAAGGAATGAAACCAGCTGGATCACCCGGCATCGACACAGGACTGGAAACGAGAACGGCAAACCCAGCCTTGTCGATCCTGCAAAGGGGGGTTTGAGCCAGAGTTGGGAGAGCTGTCCACAAGGACTAGTCAAGCAACAGCCTGACATATACTGCTCACAGAATTACAGACCACTATCACCATATCTATTAACATAGAATTTACAGAGCAGCAGGAGGCCATTCAGCCCATCGAGTCTGCACCGGCTCTTGGAAAGAGCACCCTACCCAAAGTCAACACCTCCACCCTATCCCCATAACCCAGTAACCCCACCCAACACTAAGGGCAACTTTGGACACTGAGGGCAATTTAGCATGGCCAATCCACCTAACCTGCACATCTTTGGACTGTGGGAGGAAACCGGAGCACCCGGAGGAAACCCACGCACACACGGGGAGAACGTGCAGACTCCGCACAGACAGTGACCCAAGCCAGAATCGAACCTGGGACCCTGGAGCTGTGAAGCAATTGTGCTATCCACAATGCTACCGTGCTGCCCACACTGGCTGGACAGACCCAGCAGAGGTGGCGGCACAGTGGGATACAGTCGGGAGGGACTTGCCCTGGGAGTCCTCAACATTGATTCTGGACTCCATGAAGTCTCAAGGCTTCAGGTTAAACATGGGCAAGGAAACCTCCTGCTGATTACCACGTACCGACCACGGCTGATGAATCAGTTACTACTCGATGTTGAACACCACTTGGAGGAAGCACTAAAGGGTGGCAAGGGTGCAGAATATACTCTGGGTGGGGCTGTCCATGTCCATCACCAAGAGTGGCTCAGTGATACCACCACTGACCGAGCTGGCCGGGTCCTAAAGGACAGAGCTGCTAGACTGGGACTGCAGCAGGTGGTGAGGGAACCAACAATATGGAAAAACTTACCTGACCGCATCCTCATCAACCTGCCTGCTGCAGATGTATCTGTCCATGACAGTATCGGTAGGAGTGACCACCACACAGTCCTTGTGGAGACAAAGTCCCGTCTTCACATTGAGGATACCCACCATCGTGTTGTGCGGCACAACCACCGTGCTAAATGGGATAGACTTCGAACAGATCTACAACTCACGACTGGGTATCCACGCGGCGCTGAGGGCCATCAGCAGCAGCAGAATTGTATCAACCACAACCAGTAACCTCATGGCCCGGGATATCCCCCACTCTACCATTACCACCCAGCCAGGGGACCAACCCTGGTTCAATGAAGAGTGCAGGAGAGCGTGCCAGGAGCAACACCAGGCATAACGAAAAATGACTTGATGAAGCTACAACAATGCCAAAAAGCATAAGCAGCAATTAATACAGCAAACTTATCAGATCAAAACTCTGCAGCCCTGCCACATCCAGTCGTGAATGGTGGTGGACAATTAAACAACTCACTGGAGGAGGAGGCTCCACAAATATCCCCATCCTCAATGATGGAGGAGCCCAGCACATCTGTGCAAAAGACAAGGCTGAGGCATTCGCAACAATCTTCAGCCAGAAGTGCCGAGTGGGTGATCCATCTCGGTCTCCTCCGGAGATCCCCAGCATCGCAGATGTCAGTCTTCAGCCAATACGATTCACTCCACGTGATATCAAGAAATGGTTGAGGCACTGGACACTGCAAAGGCTGTGGGCCCCGACAATATCCCAGCAATAGGACTGAAGACTTGCGCTCCAGAACTTGCCGCACCCCTAGCCAAGCTGTTCCAGTACAGCTACAACACTGGCATCTACCCGGCAATGTGGAAAATTGCCCAGGTGTTTGCTGTACACAACAAACAGGACAAATCCAACCCAGCCAATTACCGCCCTATCAGTCTACTCTCCATCATCAGCAAAGTGATGGAAGGAGTCATCAACAGTGCTACCAAGCGGCACTTACTCAGCAATAACCTGCTCACGGACGCTCAGTTTGGGTTCCGCCAGGGTCACACAGCTCCTGACCTCATTACAGCCTTGGTTTAAACAAGGACAAATGAGCTGAATGCCAGAGGTGAGAGTGACTGCCCTCGACATCAAGGCAGCATTTGACCAAGTGTGGCATCAAGGAGCCCGAGCGTGGAGTCAATGGGAAATGGAGGGGGGAAATCTCTGCTGGTTGGAGTCATACCCGGCACAAAGTAAGATGCTTGTGGTGGTTGGAGGTCCATCATCTCTGTTCCAGGACATCACTGCAGGAGTTCCTCAGGGGAGTGTCTGAGGCCCAACCATCGTCAGCTGCTTCATCAATGGCCTCCCTTTCATCATGAGGTCAGTAGTGGGGATGTTTGCGGACGACTGCGACTGCACAATGTTCAGCACCATTCGCGACTCCTCAGATAATGAAGCAGTCTGTTTAAATGCAGCAAGACTAGACCAGTGTTCTTCAAAGTTGGGGGCACGACCCACTGGTTACGGAGCCGTTGTCCGCAGCGCTCCCGATCGCGCAAATCCCCGCGCAGCAGGCAGCTTTTCATAACGCCGGCCGCAAGCGGCCGCGAACATGTTTTATAAAAAAGAAAATTTGGCCGCATTGCGCATGCGCGCATGATGATCGGGCTCGCGTGTGCAGTGCGGCCGCTATTTTATTTTTTTTTTAAACGGTTGCAGCTTTTTGTTTTACAAATTCTGTATAGTGGTTTGTATTCATTTATTCGTTTATTTTCATTTAATTTTTATTTTTTTCATTTATTTTATTCTTTTTTTTTTTTTTACAAGCTTGGGGGGGCGGATTTATTTGACAAAATTTTATAGGAAAAAAATTCAGAACTTTGGACAGACGGAGACTCCATACTTTCCGACACCGGAAGGCTTCACCTTCATCCAACAGGTTCTATTGGAGGAGTGTGTACGAGGGCCAAAGGGACCCAAAACCATTTCCTCCATTTTTGACAGCAGCAAACAAGCTAAGAGAAAATGGTGGGTCGCGCAGGTCGGCCGGTTGGTAAAAAGGGTCCCCGGAAAAGAAGTTTGAAGAACACTGACCTAGACAATATCTAGGCTTACAAGAAAAGATCTAACCATCACCCCATGACATTCAATTACCAGCATTACCATTGCTGAATCCCCCACAATCAACATCTGGGGATTACCACTGAACTGAACTAGCCATAATAACACTCTGGCCACCAGGGCAGGCCAAAGGCGCGGGATCCTACAGCATGTTACTCGCCTCCTGACCCCCAAGGCCTGTCCACCATCTACAAGGCACTGGGCATGAGTGCAATGGAATACTCTCCACTTGTCTGGGGGAATGGAGCTCTTTTTAAAAAATATATATTTTATTCAAGATTTTTTGGCCAAACATAACAGTACGTAGTGTTTCTTTTAATCAACAATAAAGCAATATAAATAACAGTGGCCAGTTTTAAACAAATAAATAAATAATATATGAACAGAAACAAAAACCAAACTAAATGGCAACTGCCTTGTCAAAAATAAATACTCTCCAAAGATACAATCTAACAGTCCAATATACATTACCTAAAACAAGTGCCTATACATATACAATAACATCCCTGAGAGTCCGTCCGATTCCTCCCCCCCCCCCCCCCCCCACCCTCCCCCCTGGGTTGCTGCTGTTGTCTTCTTCTTTTCCATTCCCTCTATCTTTCTGTGAGGTAGTCGACGAACGGTTGCCACTGCCTGGTGAACCCTTGAGCCGAACCCCTTAGGACAAACTTAATCCGTTCCAACTTTATATACCCTGCCATGTCGTTTATCCAGGTCTCCACACCCGGGGGTTTGGCTTCCTTCCACATTAACAATATCCTGCGCCGGGCTACTAGGGACGCAAAGGCCAAAACATCAGCCTCTCTCGCCTCCTGCACTCCCGGCTCCTCTGCAACCCCAAATATAGCCAACCCCCAGCTTGGTTCGACCTGGACCCCCACCACCTTCGAAAGCACCTTTGCCACCCCCACCAAAACCCCTGTAGTGCCGGGCATGACCAGAACATGTGGGTGTGATTCGCTGGGCTTCTCGAGCATCTCGCACACCTATCCTCTATCCCAAAAAATTTACTGAGCCGTGCTCCAGTCATATGCGCCCTGTGTAACACCTTAAATTGTATCAGGCTTAGCCTGGCACACGAGGACGATGAGTTTACCCTACGTAGGGCATCAGCCCACAGCCCCTCCTCAATCTCCTCCCCCAGCTCTTCTTCCCATTTCCCTTTCAGCTCATCGACCATGATCTCCCCCTCGTCCCTCATCTCCCTGTATATGTCCGACACCTTACCATCCCCCACCCATGTCTCTGAGATCACTCTATCCTGCACCTCCTGCGTCGGGAGCTGCGGGAATTCCCTCACCTGTTGCCTCGCAAAAGCCCTCAGTTACATATACTGAAATGCATTCCCTTGGGGCAACCCATATTTTTCCGTCAGCGCTCCCAGACTCGCAAACGTCCCATCTACGAACAGATCTCTCAATTGTGCTACCCCTGCTCTTTGCCATGCTCCAAATTCCCCCTCCATTCTCCCCGGAACAAACCTATGGTTATTTATTACCGGGGACTGCACCGAGGCTCCCGTCCTTCCCCCATGCCGTCTCCGCTGCCCCCAAATTTTCAATGTAGCCACCACCACCGGGCTTGTGGTGTATTTCTTCGGTGAGAACGGCAACGGTGCCGTCACCATAGCTTGTAGGCTAGTCCCCCTGCAGGACGCCCTCTCCAATCTCTTCCACGCCGCTCCCTCCTCTTCTCCCATCCACTTACACACCATTGAAATATTGGCGGCCCAGTAGTACTCACTTAGGCTCGGTAGTGCCAGCCCCCCCCTGTCCCTACTGCGCTGCAAAAATCCCCTCCTCACTCTCGGGGTCTTCCCGGCCCACACACAACTCATAATACTCTTCTCGAGGCACGGTAGCCTTGTGGATAGCACAATTGCTTCACAGCTCCAGGGTCCCAGGTTCGATTCTGGCTTGAGTCACTGTCTGTGTGGAGTCTGCACATCCTCCCTGTGTGTGCGTGGGTTTCCTCCGGGTGCTCCGGTTTCTTCCCACAGTCCAAAGATGTGCGGGTTAGGTGGATTGGCCATGATAAATTGCCCTTAGTGTCCAAAATTGCCCGTGGGGTTACTGTGTTATGGGGATAGGGTGGCGGTGTTGACCTTGTGTAGGGTGCTCTTTCCAAGAACCGGTGCAGACTCGATGGGCTGAATGGCCTCCTTCTGCTCTGTAAACTCTATGATCTATGAGTCTTTTGAAAAAAGCCTTCGTGACCACCACCGGGAGGCACTGAAACACAAAAAGGAATCTCGGGAGGACCACCATTTTAACCGCCTGCACCCTACCTGCCAGTGACAGGGACACCATGTCCCATCTCTTAAAGTCCTCCTCCATCTGTTCCACCAACCGCGTTAAATTAAGCCGATGTAATGTACCCCAATTCTTGGCTATCTGGATCCCCAAGTACCAAAAGTCCCTTGTTACCTTCCTCAACGGTAAATCCTCTATTTCTCTGCTCTGTCCCCTGGATGCACCACAAACAATTCACTTTTCCCCATGTTCAATTTATACCCTGAAAAATTCCCAAACTCCCCAAGTATCCGCATTATCTCTGGCATCCCCTCCGCCGGGTCCGCCACATATAGCAACAAATCATCCGCATACAGAAATACCCGGTGTTCTTCTCCTCCCCCGAGTACTCCCCTCCACATCCTGGAACCCCTCAATGCTATGGCCAGGGGCTCAATCGCCAGTGCAAACAGTAACGGGGACAGAGGACATCCCTGCCTCGTCCCTCTATGGAGCCGAAAATAATCAGACCCCCGTCCATTCGTGACCACGCTCGCCATCGGGGCCCTATACAGCAACTGTACCCATCTGATATACCCATCTCCAAAGCCAAATCTCCTCAGCACCTCCCACAAATAATCTCACTCCACTCTATCAAATGCTTTCTCGGCATCCATCGCCACCACTATCTCCGCTTCCCCCTCTGGTGGGGGCATCATCATTACCCCTAGCAGCCTCTGTATATTTGTATTCAGCTGTCTCCCCTTCACAAACCCAGTTTGGTCCTCATGAGCCACCCCCGGGACACAATCCTCTATCCTCGTTGCCATTACCTTGGCCAGAATCTTAGCGTCTACATTCAGGAGGGAAATAGGCCTATAGGACCCGCATTGCAGCGGGTCTTTTTCCTTCTTTAGGAGGAGCGATATCGTTGCCTCTGACATAGTTGGGGGCAGCTGCCCCCTTTCCCTCGCCTCATTAAAGGTTCTCATCAGTAGCGGGGCCAGCAAGTCCATATATTTCCTATAGAATTCAACTGGGAATCCGTCTGGTCCCGGGGCCTTCCCCGCCTGCATGCTCCCAATCCCTTTCACTACTTCCTCCATCTCAATCTGTGCTCCCAGTCCCGCCCTCTCCTGCTCCTCCACCTTGGGGAATTCCAGCTGATCCAGAAAGCACATCATTCTCTCCTTCCCATCTGGGGGCTGAGCTTCATATAATCTTTCATAAAATGCCTTGAACACTCCATTCACTCTCTCCGCTCCCTGCTCCATCTCTCCTTCCTCATCCCTCACTCCCCCTATTTCCCTCGCTGCTCCCCTTTTCCTCAGTTGGTGTGCCTGCAACCTGCTCGTCTTCTCCCCGTATTCGTACTGTACACCCTGTGCCTTCCTCCATTGTGCCTCTGCATTACCTGTAGTCAACAAGTCAAATTCTACATGTAGCCTTTGCCTTTCCCTGTACAGTCCCTCCTCCGGTGCCTCCGCATATTGTCTGTCCACCCTCAGAAGTTCTTTCAACAACCGCTCCCTTTCCCTACCCTCCTGCTTTCCTTTATGTGCCCTAATAGATATCAGCTCCCCTCTAACCACTGCCTTCAGCGCCTCCCAGACCACTCCCACCTGGACCTCCCCATTATCATTGAGTTCCATGTACCTTTCAATGCACCCCCTGACCCTTAAACACACCCCCTCATCTGCCAATAATCCCATGTCCATTCTCCAGGGTGGACGCTGCTCCTTTTCCTCCCCTATCTCCAAGTCCACCCAACGTGAAGCGTGATCCGAAATAGCTATAGCCGTGTACTCCGTCCCCGTCACCTTCGGGATCAGCGCCCTTCCCAAAACAAAAAAGTCTATCCGTGAATAAACTTTGTGGACATAGGAGAAAAACGAAAACTCCTTACTCCTAGGTCTACTAAATCTCCAGGGGTCTACTCCTCCCATCTGCTCCATAAAGTCCTTAAGCACCCTAGCTGCAGCCGGCCTCCTTCCGGTCCTGGACCTCGACCTGTCCAGCCCTGGGTCCAGCACCGTATTAAAATCTCCACCCATTACCAACTTCCCCACCTCTAGGTCCGGGATACGTCCTAACATACGCCTCAAAGTTGGCATCATCCCAGTTCGGGACATATACGTTCACTAAGACCACCGCCTCCCCTTGCAATTTGCCACTCACCATCACTATCCGCCACTATGGTCTTTGCCTCAAACATTACCCGCTTCCCCACTAGTATAGCCACCCCCCTGTTTTTTGCGTCTAACCCCGAATGGAACACCTGCCCCACCCATCCTTTGCGTAGTCTGACCTGGTCTATCAGTTTCAGATGCGTCTCCTGCAGCATAACCACATCTGCCTTAAGTTTCTTAAGGTGTGCGAGTACCCGTGCCCTCTTTATCGGCCCGTTCAGCCCTCTCACGTTCCACGTGATCAGCCGGGTTGGGGGGCTCTTTACCCCCCTTGTCGACTAGCCATCTCCTTTTTCAATCCAGCTCCTCACCCGGTTCCCACGTAGCCGTATCTCCCCCGACGGCGCCCTCCCGCCCCGACCACCCCACCCCGTACCAGCTCCCCCTTCTCCCCAGCAGCAGCAACCCAGTTAACCCCCCCCCCCCCACCAGATCCCCCACTAGCGTAATTGCACCCCCCATGTTGCTCGCAGAAGTCAGCAAACTCTGGCCAACCTCGGCTTCCCCCCCGTGACCTCGGCTCCCACTGTGCGAGGCCCCCTCCTTCCTGCTTCCCTGTTCCCGCCATGATTACCATAGCGCGGGAACAAAGCCCGCGCTTCCCATTTGGCCCCGCCCCCAATGGCCGGTGCCCCCAGCTCCTCGTCCTCCCTCCCCCCCCCCCCCCCCCCCCCCCCCACGGCACGGGGAAGAGAGAAAAGTTACAGGGTCGCAGGATTAACAACTTGGGAAATCATCTCTTACCCCTTTTCCCCCCCCTCTTCACCCCACATATTCGCCCCACCACTTTGTCCCAAACGTTCTTTTTCTAGCCCGCTTATTCCAGTTTCTCCTCGACAATAAATGTCCACGCCTCTTCTGCTGTTTCAAAGTAGTGGTGC
Organism: Scyliorhinus torazame; assembly: GCF_047496885.1. Classification (NCBI taxonomy): domain Eukaryota; kingdom Metazoa; phylum Chordata; class Chondrichthyes; order Carcharhiniformes; family Scyliorhinidae; genus Scyliorhinus; species Scyliorhinus torazame. Next base: position 11,839,397 of record NC_092713.1, read on the forward strand.
TTCCCTTGATGTGTGACCCACAGTCTTGCCGGCTGCAGCATTCCAAATTTAACCTTCCTTTTGTGCAGCACCGCCTTGGCCCGATTAAAGCTCGCCCTCCTTCTCGCCACCTCCACACTCCAATCTTGATATACGCGGATCACCGCATTCTCCCACCTACTGCTCCGAGTTTTCTTTGCCCATCTGAGGACCATCTCTCTGTCATTATATCGGAGAAATCTCACCACTATGGCTCGAGGAATTTCTCCAGCCCTCGGTCTTCGTGCCATAACTCGATAGGCTCCCTCCACCTCCAACGGGCCCGTCGGGGCCTCCAATCCCATTAACGAGTGCAGCATCGTGCTCGCATATGCCCCGACGTCCGCCCCTTCTGCACCTTCGGGAAGACCAAGAATTCTTAAATTCTTCCTCCTCGCATTATTCTCCAGCACCTCCAGCCTTTCCACACACCTTTTGTATTGTGCCTCGTGCATCTCTGTCTTCACCACCAGGCCCTGTATGTCGTCCTCACTCTCAGCAGCCTTTGCCTTCACGACCCGAAGCTCCTGCTCCTGGGTCTTTTGCTCCTCCTTTAGCCCTTCAATCGCCTGTAATATCGGGGCCAACAGCTCCTCCTTCATCTCCTTTTTAAGTTCTTCCACGCAACGCCGCAGGAACTCTTGTTGGTCAGGGCCCCATATTAAACTGCCTCCTTCCGACGCCATCTTGCTTTGTGCTTGCCTTCCTTGCCGCTGCTCTAGAGGATCCACCGCAATCCGGCCACTTTCCTCTCCTTTTTCCATCCGTGTCCAGGGGGGATTCCCTTCTGGTTTACCGCACAAGTGTTTTTAGCCGTTAAAATTGCTGTTGGGGCTCCTATCAAGAGCCCAAAAGTCCTTTCCACCGGGAGCTGCCGAAACGTGCGACTTAGCTGGTCATCACCGCACCCGGAAGTCGGGGAATGGAGCTCTAACAACACTCCAGAAGCTCAACACCATCCCGGACAAAGCAGCCCACTTGATTGCTCTCCCTTCCACAAACATTCATTCCCTCCACCACCAAACAGTGGCAGCCGTGTGTACCATCTGCAAGATGCACTGCAGGCACTCACCAAGGTTCCTTAGACATCACCTTCCACACCCACGATCACGACCATCTAGAGGGACGAGAGCAGCAGATACCTGGGAACCCCACTTGAAGTCACTCAACAACCTGGCTTGGAAATATATCGCCATTCCTTCACTTGTTGGGGCAACATCCTGGAACTCCCTCCCTAACAGTGGGTGTACCAAACCTCGGCGGCTACAGTGGTTTGAGAAGGCAGGTAACCACCACCTTCTGATGGGCAACTATGGATGGGCAATAAATGCTGGGCTAACCAGCGACACCCACATCCTGTAAATAATTTTTTAAAAATTGGTTGGATGTCTGGCTCATGGTGTTGTGACACCAACAACATGGGTTCAATTCCCATATTGGTTTGAGGTTGACTTCTCAAGCTTGTCCCTTGCCTGAGGTGTGGTGACCGTCTGGTTAAGCCACCCCCAGTCCACTCTCTCAAGGGGAGAGCAACTTCTGGGACTATAGTAACTTTCACTTTCACTTAATGTGGTTTGAATTCCGTGTGTAGCTCTATAGCCTCTTCATTTGTCAGTATCCCTTTGCCCAATTCCTTTATTATCTTAAATTACCGTTACCTCAATTTGGCATCGTCTCCAAATTCTGGTGCTGGCCTTTCTCTGCTTTTAAACAAATTCTAGGTACAGAGAGTAACAGTTCAAACCTCCGATAAAACTGTGTTGTTTTCCTCTAGATTTCAAAACCCTTAAACTTGTGCAGTTCCTCCAAAAAGGTCTTCCTGGAGTCCACAAATGATATGTTCACTGCAATATTCCCATCTGCAATATCTGTCACTTCAACGACAAACACTTGCATTTCCTTGGCACCTTCAACACAAAGAAGAGTCCCAAGGTGCTGCAAAAAAAAAAAAAACAGTCCAAGGAGTAGGTTTTTATGCATGTCTTAATGGAGGAAAGTGAGGTTTAGGGAGGGAGGCCGTGGAAAAGAGTCCAGGGGAGGTTCGCAAGAATGATCCCTGGAATGAACAGTTTGTCGTATGAGGAATGGTTGAGGACTCTGGGTCTGTACTCGTTGGAAAGGATGAGGGGGGATCTTATTGAAACTTGCAGGATACTGCGAGGCCTGGATAGAGTGGACGTGGAGAGGATGTTTCCACTTGTAGGAAAAACTAGAACCAGAGGACACCATCTCAGACTAAAGGAACTATCCTTTTAAAACAGAGATGAGGAAGAATTTCTTCAGCCAGAGGGTGGTGAATCTGTGGAACTCGTTGCCGCAGAAGGCTGTGGAGGCCAAATCAGTGAGTATCTTTAAGACAGATAGGTTCTTGATTAATAAGGGGATCAGGGGTTATGGGGAGAAGGCAGGAGAATGGGGATGAGAAAAATATCAGCCATGATTGAATGGCGGAGCAGACTCGATGGGCCGAGTGACCTAATTCTGTTCCCATGTCTTATGGCCTTATGGGAATTTGAATGCCCATTTGAATGCCCAGACAGCTGAAGTCGGGGACCCCTCCCACACAGGATAGAGGCAAGAGATTGCGGACGGCAGTGGGACTGGTGGACTTTGCAAAACACTGGGAGGAGCAAGGCCATGGAGGGACTTGAAAGGAAGGACAAGCCAATGAGAAGTTGGCTCTCTCTCCTTGGAGAGTTGAGGCCTGTTGGGCACAATTCCCTTTCTGAAGTCCATGGGGGGATTTGCCGCACAAACTACTGTGTTTCGCTGTGGCAGGAGACTGCACCATTGGCCAGTGGAGGGATATTTTGGTCCTGCAGTCATCAACGGGATTTCCCATTGAATGCACCCGTGCGGGTCCGACGGTCCTGCGGCATGATCGGCCGGAAAGCTGGAGCCCATATCTGGAGAAATGGTAACTCTAAACCTGGAGAACCGTTTCCTCCACACCAGAGATGTGCCGCTATCTGTATTTAGCCAGGTTAGCGTTCGCGATTGCCAACTTCACTTGTAGGAATTCTGGGTGGTTTTGTCACATGACATCTAGAACATAGAACAATACAGCGCAGTACAGGCCCTTCGGCCCACGATGTTGCACCGAAACAAAAGCCATCTAACCTACACTATACCATTATCATCCATATGTTTATCCAATAAACTTTTAAATGCCCTCAATATTGGCGAGTTCACTACTGTAGCAGGTAGGGCATTCCAAGGCCTCACTACTCTTTGCGTAAAGAACCTACCTCTGACCTCTGTCCTATATCTATTACCCCTCAGTTTATTTAATGTCCCCTCGTGCCAGCCATATCCATCCGCGGGAGAAGGCTCTCACTGTCCACCCTATCCAACCCCCTGATCATTTTGTATGCCTCTATTAAGTCTCCTCTTAACCTTCTTCTCTCCAACGAAAACAACCTCAAGTCCATCAGCCTTTCCTCATAAGATTTTCCCTCCATACCAGGCAACATCCTGGTAAACCTCCTCTGCACCCGCTCCAAAGCCTCCACGTCCTTCCTATAATGCGGTGACCAGAACTGTACGCAATACTCCAAATGCGGCCGTACCAGAGTTCTGTACAGCTGCAACATGACCTCCTGACTCCGGAACTCAATCCCTCTACCAATAAAGGCCAACACTCCATAGGCCTTCTTCACCACCCTATCAACCTGGGTGGCAACTTTCAGGGATCTATGTACATGGACACCTAGATCCCTCTGCTCATCCACACTTTCAAGAACTTTTCCATTAGCCAAATATTCCACATTCCTGTTATTCCTTCCAAAGTGAATCACCTCACACTTCTCTACATTAAACTCCATTTGCCACCTCTCAGCCCAGCACTGCAGCTTATCTATATCCCTCTGTAACCTGCTACTTCCTTCCACACTATCGACAACACCACCGACTTTAGTGTCGTCTGCAAATTTACTCAACCACCCTTCTGCGCCTTCCTCTAGGTCATTGATAAAAATGACAAACAGCAACGGCCCCAGAACAGATCCTTGTGGTACTCCACTTGTGACTGAACTCCATTCTGAACATTTCCCATCAACCACCACCCTCTGTCTTCTTTCAGCTAGCCAATTTCTGATCCAGCGAGTCTGATGTAGCGAGCCCAACCACGCACTGCTTTCCTGGACCAATCAAAAAGCAAACCAATCCGATGGGAATAATCCTCGACTGTCGAACAGCTCACCACCTCCACCCGTATTTTGTCGTCTTCAAATTTGATTAATGGTTGAATATTTTACTGACATAAATCCAAATTGGGAATAGGCCATTTGACCGATCGAGCCTGAACTGCCATTCTGTACGTTCATGTCTGATGTGATTGTAACCTCACATCCGCATTCCCACCGGCCCCCGGTTAACCTTTCACCCTCTTGCTTGTCAAGAATGTGTCTACTTCTACCTTTAAAAAATATTCAGTCGGATCACGCTCCACACTGGGTGGACTTGGAGATAGGGGAGGAAACAGGAGGGCGCCCACCCTGGAGAATGGACATGGGACTAATGGCAGATGAGGGGGTGTGTCTAAGGGTGAGGGGGTGCATTGAAAAGTACTTGGAACTCAATGACAATGGAAAGGTCCAGGTGGGAGTGGTCTGGGAGGCGTTGAAGGCGGTGGTTAGAGGGGAGCTGATATCAATAAGGGCACATAAAGGGAAGCAGGAGAGTAAGGAACGGGAGCGGTTGCTGCAAGAACTTCTGAGGGTGGACAGGCAATATGCGGAAGCACCGGAGGAGGGACTGTACAGGGAAAGGCAAAGGCTACATGTAGAATTTGACTTGCTGACTACAGGCACTGCAGAAGCACAATGGGGGAAGGCACAGGGTGTACAGTACGAATATGGGGAGAAGGCGAGCAGGTCGCTGGCACACCAATTGAGGAAAAGGGGAGCAGCGAGGGAAATAGGGGGAGTGAGGGATGAGGAAGGAGAGATGGAGCGGGGAGCGGAGAGAGTGAATGGAGTGTTCAAGACATTTTATAAAAAATTATATGAAGCTCAACCCCCGGATGGGAGGGAGAGAATGATGGGCTTCTTGGATCGGCTGGAATTTCCCAAGGTGGAAGAGCAGGAAAGGGTGGGACTGGGAGCACAGATCGAGGTAGAAGAAGTGGTGAAAGGAATTAGGAGCATGCAGGCGGGAAAGGCCCCGGGACCGGATGGATTCCCAGTCGAATTCTATAGAAAATATGTGGACTTGCTCGCCCCGGTACTGACGAGGACCTTTAATGAGGCAAAGGAAAGGGGACAACTGCCCCCGACTATGTCTGAAGCAACGATATCGCTTCTCTTAAAGAAGGAAAAGGACCCGCTACAATGCGGGTCCTATAGACCTATTTCCCTCCTAAATGTAGATGCCAAGGTCCTGGCCAAGGTAATGGCAATGAGAATAGAGGAATGTGTCCCGGGGGTGGTCCACGAGGACCAAACTGGGTTTGTGAAGGGGAGACAGCTGAACACGAATATACGGAGGTTGTTAGGGGTAATGATGATGGCCCCACCAGAGGGAGAAACGGAGATAGTAGTGGCGATGGATGCCGAGAAAGCATTTGATAGAGTGGAGTGGGATTATTTGTGGGAGGTGTTGAGGAGATTTGGTTTTGGAGAGGGGTATGTTAGATGGGTGCAGCTGTTGTATAGGGCCCCAGTGGCGAGCGTGGTCACGAATGGACGGGGATCTGCATATTTTCGGCTCCATAGAGGGACAAGGCAGGGATGCCCTCTGTCCCCATTATTGTTTGCACTGGCGATTGAGCCCCTGGCGATAGCGTTGAGGGGTTCCAAGAAGTGGAGGGGAGTACTTAGGGGAGGAGAAGAGCACCGGGTATCTTTGTATGTGGACGATTTGCTACTATACGTGGCGGACCCGGCGGAGGGGATGCCAGAAATAATGCGGATACTTGGGGAGTTTGGGGATTTTTCAGGGTATAAATTGAACATGGGGAAAAGTGAGTTGTTTGTGGTGCATCCAGGGGAGCAGAGTAGAGAAATAGAGGACCTACCGTTGAGGAAGGTAACAAGGGACTTTCGTTACCTGGGGATCCAGATAGCTAAGAATTGGGGCACATTGCATAGGTTAAATTTAACGCGGTTGGTGGAACAGATGGAGGAGGATTTCAAGAGATGGGATATGGTATCCCTGTCAATGGCAGGGAGGGTGCAGGCGGTTAAGATGGTGGTCCTCCCGAGATTCCTCTTTGTGTTTCAGTGCCTCCCGGTGGTGATCACGAAGGCTTTTTTTAAAAGGATTGAAAAGAGCATCATGGGTTTTGTGTGGGCCGGGAAGACCCCGAGAGTGAGGAAGGGATTCTTACAGCGTAGCAGGAATAGGGGGAGGCTGGCACTACCGAGCCTAAGTGAGTATTATTGGGCCGCTAATATTTCAATGGTGAGTAAGTGGATGGGAGAGGAGGAGGGAGCAGCGTCGAAGAGATTAGAGAGGGCGTCCTGTAGGGGGACTAGCCTACAGGCTGTGGTGACAGCCCCATTGCCGTTCTCACCGAGGAACTACACCACAAGCCCGGTGGTGGTGGCTACACTGAAGATTTGGGGACAGTGGAGACGGCATAGGGGAATGACTGGAGCCTTGGGGGGGGGGGGTCCCCGATAAGAAACAACCATAGGTTTGCCCCGGGGGGAATGGATGGGGGATATGGAATGTGGCAAAGAGCAGGAATAACGCAACTGAAAGATCTGTTTGTGGATGGGAAGTTCGCGAGTCTGGGAGCGCTGACCGAGAAATATGGGTTGCCCCAAGGGAATGCATTCAGATATATGCAACTGAGGGCTTTTGCGAGGCAACAGGTGAGGGAATTCCCGCAGCTCCTGACACAAGAGGTGCAGGACAGAGTGATCTCAAAGACATGGGTGGGGGATGGTAAGGTGTCAGATATATATAGGGAAATGAGGGACGAAGGGGAGACTATGGTAGATGAACTAAAAGGGAAATGGGAAGAAGAGCTGGGGGAGGAGATCGAGGAGGGGCTGTGGGCAGATGCCCTAAGCAGGGTAAACTCTTCGTCCTCGTGTGCCAGGCTAAGCCTGATTCAGTTTAAGGTATTACACAGGGCACATATGACTGGAGCACGGCTCAGTAAATTTTTGGGGGTGGAGGATAGGTGTGCGAGGTGCTCGAGAAGCCCAGCGAATCATACCCATATGTTTTGGTCATGCCCGGCACTACAGGGGTTTTGGATGGGGGTGACAAAGGTGCTTTCAAAAGTAGTAGGAGTCCGGGTCGAACCAAGCTGGGGGTTGGCTATATTTGGGGTTGCACAAGAGCCGGGAGTGCAGGAGGCGAGAGAGGCCGATGTTTTGGCCTTTGCGTCCCTAGTAGCCCGGCGCAGGATATTGCTAATGTGGAAAGAAGCCAAGCCCCCGGGGGTGGAGACCTGGATAAATGACATGGCGGGGTTTATAAAGCTAGAGCGGATTAAGTTCGTCCTAAGGGGGTCGGCTCAAGGGTTCACCAGGCGGTGGCAACCGTTCGTCGAATACCTCGCAGAAAGATAGACGGAATGGGAAAAAGAAGGCAGCAGCAGCAGCCCAGGATCGGGGGGGGGGGGGGGGAGGAGGAGGAACCAGAAGGACTCTCAGGGTTGTTAATATATACTGTATAGTATGTATAGGTCGTTGCTACAGATAATTATATATTGGACTGTTAAATTATATTTTTGGAGAGTGTTACTTGTGACAAGGCAGTTGCCAATTAGGGCTAGTTTTCATTTTTGTTATTTATTATTTATTCATTTTTTGTTTATAAAATAGGTCATTGTTATTTGTGTTGTTATAATATTGTGTAAAGGATGCACAATGTACTGTGTTGGTTGACCAAAAATTTTCAATAAAATATTTAATAAAAAAAAATATTCAGAAACTCTACTCCTGACACCATTTTGAGGAAGAGGATTCCAAAGACTCGCCGCCCTCTGTTTAAAAATTGGGGGTCGCCCGTTTTGGATAGAGATGAGGAGAATTACTTTCGGTCAGTCACCCCTAGTTCGAGATCCTCCCACGGGAGGAGACATCCTCTCCACGTCCACCAGGTCAAATCCCCTCCGGATCTTGTATGTTTCAACCAATTCACCTCTTTCTCTTCTAAACTCCAGCGGATATAAACCTAACCTGTCCACCCTTTCCTGTTAAGACCACCTGCCCATTCCCGGTATGAGTCTGGTAAACGTCAGGTGTTTGCTGAACTGCCCAGGAGCTTGATCTTTCCGAACACTGATCTTCGTCTTTGGGGATGGGGCGGGAGGAGGTGGCCTAGGTAGGGTACTCTTTCAGAGGATCATTGCAGACTCGATGGGCCCCTTCTGCATTGTGGGGATTCTATGATCGTGAGGAGTGTTGACAGTCCTAATAACTTTATCTGTTATGATGGATATGAGCTTTCCACCTCTATTCCGCATATCCAAACTCTGTTGAACCCTTTGAAGAGACTATTAACTGCCACAGTTGGCGATGGTATGGGAGGAAGCAGCCGGGGAAGTGAACTGGTGGGAACTTCAGGATACATCCGAATGGCCTTCCTCATGAGTTGATCATCGTGGAAGTCAGTAAATGTGCTAATTAATACCCATCCACTAGATGGCGCACCTGATCTGCTTTCCATTGATAGGTGGAAATTACTTTAAATCGACACCTAATTTTTACCCGCTGATTTGCATTGGTAATTTTTGTAAAATTTTCATTTCTTTCTTTCTCCAAGTACAAAGGAACACTCACTACATGATGGTCTTTGATGCTCTTATTGTTGTGATTTGTTTGAGCTCGCTAACTCTCTGCATCCGCTCTGTTGTCAATGGAATAAAGCTGCAGTATGTACGTATGGTGTTGCAATAAGGATTTCCTTTACTGTAATTCTGCTGATAAAACTGGCCCGCCGGTAACCGCTGCTGCTCTTCCACTCCAGGAGTTTGTGGACTTCTTCTTGCTCCGCTGTAACAAAGGTGTGACGTGGAGCGACCGCATGGAGTTTGTGAATGGCTGGTATATCCTCATCATCGTTAGCGACTTGCTGACGATCGCTGGATCGGTCCTCAAACTGGAAATTGAAAACAAGGTACGGGAAAGGAACCAGGAGACCAACCTGGCGCTTGAACATAGACCGGACCATTCGGCCCATCCAGTCTGCTCTACCATTCAATATGATCCTGGACTTCAACTCCCCATAATCCCTGATTCTCTAAGAGACCAAAGATCTGTCTACCCGCAGCCTTAAATATATTCAACGATGGGGCATCCACAACCCTCTGAGGTAGAGAATTAAGATTCACAAACCATTCGGTGAAGAGGGATTCCCCTTATCTCAGTCCGACACGATCGGACTCTTTGGCGCGCAATGCTGCCCCCTGCCTTCTAGGTTCCCCATCCAAAGGATATGGTCTCTTGAGCCCCCCCCCCCCCCCCCCCCGCTCAGAATCTTGTCTGTTTTAATGAGATTGCCTCATTCTTCCGAACTCCAGAGAGTACAGGCCCAGTTTGCTCAGTCTCTCCTAAAACGGGCCCCTCATCCCAGGGAATCGTTGCTGTACCCCCTGTAAAGCATGTCTGTCCTCCAATGGGGAGCGTAACAGTGGTTTTGTCCGCACTGCTGCCTCACAGCACCAGGGACTCAGGTTAAATTCCGGCCTTGGGTGACTGTGTGGAGTCTGCACGTTCTCCCCGTGTGTGCGTGGGTTTCCTCCGGGTGCTCCGGTTTCCTCCCACAGTCCAAAGATGTGCAGGTTAGGTGGATTGGCCGTACTAAACTATCCCTCAGTATCCAAAGATGTGTTGGGACTGCGGCGCTGAGGACCCGGGTTCGAATCCCGGCCCTGGGTCACTGGCCGTGTGGAGTTTGCACAGTCTCCCCGTGTCCGCGTGGGTTTCACCCCCACAACCCAAAGATGTGCAGGCTTGGTGGATTGGCCACGCTAAATTGCCCCTTAATTGGAAAAAAATAATTGGGTACTCAAAAAATTTAAAAAAAAAAGTATTCAAAGATGTGTTGGTTAGGTGGGGTTACGGGGATAGGGTGGAGAAGTGGACTTGGTAGGGTGATCTTTCAGGGGGCCGGTGCAGACTCGATGGGCTGGATGGCTTTCTCCTGCACTAAAGGGATTCTATGTTTCTGGGCTAGTAATGTAGCAGCGTGTAGTAATCCTTTGGATAACTGGGGGGCAGACACTCTCATCACATTTAAAAACACTTGGATAAGCATGCACGGTAGCATTGTGGATAGCACAATTGCTTCACAGCTCCAGGGTCCCAGGTTCGATTCCGGCTTGGGTCACTGTCTGTGCGGAGTCTCCCTACGTCCCTTCATTTCCTACCCTATCCTGTGGCTTCTCCAAGTAACATTGTAGATTGCTGTCAGCGAACGTACAAATTGTTGGTTCAGCTCGATCAAATTGTGTCATTTGTACAGATCCAATCTCCTCATAGTCTCTCATCATTCATCTCTCAATTCAAATGTCAGTGATACCTGAACTCCCAAGGGTTAAGCAAGGTGGTTAAGCAACAGCGCCTATACTTCCTCAGGACAGTAAGGAAATTTGGCATGTCCACATTAACCCTGACCAACTTTTACAGATGCACCATAGAAAGCATCCTATCGGGCTGCATCACAGCCCGGTATGGCAACTGCTCGGCCCAGGACTGCAAGGAGATACAGCAGTCTGAGAACACGCACGAACAGACTCAAAACAGTTTCTTCCCCACTGTCACCAGACTCCTAAATGACCCTCTTATGGACGGACCTCATTAACACTACACCCTGTATGCTTCATCTGATGCCGGTGCTTATGTAGTTACATTGTATATGTTGTGTTGCCCTATTATGTATTTTCTTTTATTCCCTTTCCTTCTCATGTACTTAATGATCTGTTGAGCTGCTCGCAGAAAAATACTTTTCACTGTACCTCGGTACACGTGACAATAAACAAATCCAATTAGGGTTGTGTTCCCCAGAAGTTATAATAATAATATTTGCTTATTGTCACAAGTAGGCTTCAATGAAGTTAGTGAAAAGCCCCTAGTTGCTACATTCCGGCGCCTGTTCGGGGAGGCCGGTACGGGAATTGAACCCGCGCTGCTGGCCTTGTTCTGTACTACAAGCCAGCTGTTTAGCCCACTGTGCTAAACCAGCCCCTAGAAAGTTTGAAAGATACATGGGTGATTTCATAGAATTTACAGTGCAGAAGGAGGCCATTCGGCCCATCTAGTCTGCACCGGCTCTTGGAAAGAGCACCCTACCCAAAGTCAACCCCTCCGCCCTATCCCCATAACCCAGTAACCCCACCCAATAAAGGCAATTTTGGACACTAAGGGCAATTTATCACGGCCAATCCACCTAACCTGCACATCTTTGGACTGTGGGAGGAAACCGGAGCACCCGGAGGAAACCCATGCACACACTGGGAGGATAGGCAAACTCCCGTGATTGAAGCTTGACAATATTAAGGGGAACAGAAAGATTAAAACTATTTCCACTGGTTGGAGAGCCTGAATGTAGGGAGTTTGGTCTAAAAATTAGAGCCAGAAATTTCAGGAGTGAAATTAGGAAACATTTCGACACACACGCGGGTGACAGAACTTTCCACAAATGGCAATTGATGCGAGATCAATTGTAAATTTTCAATCTGAAATTGATAGATTTGTGTTAAGCAAAGGTATTCAAGGGCGTGGGGCAAAAGCAGGCTGATTGAATAGTTTGCACATCGGCCTTGATCACATTTCTGTTTCTAACTCGTTCAGGGGATGTGTGCGTCACTGGCTGGGCAGCATTTATTGCCCGTTCTTAATTGTCCTTGAACGAGTGCCAGGCCATTGAGTGAGCCACATTGCTGAGGGTCTGGAGTCACACGTAGGCCAGATCGGGTAAGGGCGGCAGATTTATTTCCCTGAAGCACATTGAACCAGATGGGTTTTTATGACAATTTACAATAGTTTTATGGTCCTCATCAGACTTTTAATTCCAGGTGTTTTGATTGAATTTTAAATTCCACCATGTGCCGAGGTGGTATTTGAACCTGGGTCACCAGAGCATCACCCTGGGGTCTCTATGACTAATAACAATACCGCTGCGCCACCACCTTCCCATTTGAAAGGTAGAACTAGGACAAGAGGCTGAATGGCCTCCCCTGTTCCTAACAGCATCATACATTCCTCCCTGTGCAGTTTCACAAGCTCAAACTTTTCTTTTCCTTTCCTTTTTGTAGAGTTTTGCATCTTATGACGTTTGCAGTATTTTACTGGGCACGGCCACCTTGCTTGTTTGGGTTGGAGTCATCCGATACTTGGGCTTCTTTGAAAAGTATAACGTAAGAATTGGAAAACTCCTGCTGGCACTTGGCTTTCTTTGTGTCACGTCGAAGGTCTTCTCTCTGGAACTTTGACTTCCCTTTTGCTTTTATCGCAGGTTCTTATTTTAACACTCCGAGCAGCTTTCCCAAGTGTCATTCGGTTCTGCTGCTGTGCGTCGATGATTTACCTGGGTTACTGCTTCTGTGGGTGGATTGTACTGGGACCCTACCATCAAAAGGTGAGGAAGAAATGAGCTATATATTTTTTTTAACCTTTTTTTTTTTTTAAAAGTAAAACCCGACTGGGTTTTCTTTGTGATTGAAACTTGCCGAAGAAGGACCTCCCACCTGCACTGTTTCTTTTCTAAAATAGCAGTTACGCTTCACCCTGCATTCCTGTCTTTTGTCTGCAGCTATTCATCTCCAGAAGCTTGTTCAACTCCCTTTTATAGAACCATCACTTTTCTCAGGTAAAAGTGTTGATAGACAAAGGAGATAAAATATCCCTGGCGAGTGGGTCAATAGTCGGGTGTCGTGAATTCAAAATCATTGGCCAAAGATCTAGATTGGAAGTGGAAAATTTCTTTCACTCAGAATTGTCAGGATTTGAAGTCTATTTTGGAAGTTCCCCTCCAAGTCACTCGCCACCCTAAGTTAGAAATATATCGCCGTTCCTTCTCTTGTCACTGGGTCAAAATCTTGGAACTCCCTCCTTCACGGCTTTGTGGGTGTCCCGACAACACAGGCACTCCGGGGGTTTGAGAAGGCTACTCACCAAGGGCAGTTGGGGCTGGGCAATAAGTGTTTGCATATCCCGCAACACCCACATCCCGTGACTGAATTTAAAAAAAATTCCTGCGCTGAGTAGAAAGTATTTCTTCATCGAGATCGGATTATTGATTATTGAACCACTTCAGTAATCAGAGGGAGTACATATTTCTCTCTTAACTCTATTAAACCTTTCATCACCTCGAACCTTCTTCAGTCCACAAAAAATGCGTCTAATCTTTCCAGAGTCTACTCCGACCTGAAGTTCCTCATCCCTGGTACACCTCCTCCAGTTTGGTGCCCAATATTCCTGCTGAAGCCCAAGTTGTGACGGGACCTCTTTGTTCTTGCATTCTATTCATTTTTTTATTTATAACAAGATAACAGATGGGCTTTTTGTAAACTGCTTGAAGGATTTATGCGCATGAACACCACGATCTCTCCGCACCCCTTCTGCGCATTTCCCGATCAAGAGCTTGCATGTGTGGAGGACAAAATCTTGGATTTTTTTTTTTTTGAAGTGGTAATAATCTTACCTCGACAAACCAAGAATAATTGTGTGGTTCTCTTCTGACAGTTTCGATCTTTGAATATGGTCTCTGAGTGCCTCTTCTCTTTGATCAACGGAGATGACATGTTTGCGACTTTTGCAGCAATGCAGGACAAGAGTTACGTGGTCTGGGTGTTCAGTCGAGTCTATCTGTCCACCTTCATCACCCTCTTCATTTACATGGTTCTGAGTCTCTTTATAGCCCTGATTACTGACACTTATGAAACAATTAAGGTAAGTAGTCCTCCTTGTCTTGGTGTCAGCTATTTATAATGGTTAGGTTTCTTAGCCATCAAATGACGTTTAAATTTAGAATGTTTGAGGCTGTGTGCAGTTGAATGCTGAAGAATGGGAGTTTTTATATTCGTTAATGGGATGTGATTGCTGCTGGCTAGGTCAGCGTGATAATTGCCCAACTCTAATTGGGCGGCACGGTAGCACACGGTGGTTAGCACTGTTGCTTTGCAGCGCCAGAGTCCCAGGTTCGATTCCCGGCTTGGGTCACTGTCTGTGCGGAGTCTGCACGTTCTACCCGTGTCTGCGTGGGTTTCCTCCGGGCGCTCCGGTTTCCTCCCACAAGTCCCCGAAAGACGTGCTGTTGGGTGAATTGGACATTCTGAATTCTCCCTCTGTGTACCCGAACAGGCGCCTGTGGTGAAACCACTGTTGTATTGTGCTGCCACGGTAGTACGTGTTGTACAGTATTGCCACTATATTACATGTTGTACGGTTTTGGCTCTGTCCGTGGCTCCTCCCCCTAGGGCCTGGGTATATAAGCTGCCGACCTCTCTCACTGCCTCATTCTGGGGCTCGCTGCCAGCTCTGTTGTAAGTCAATTAAAGCTGTGGTTAATTCACTGCGTTCTCCGTCTTAATTGATGGCATATCAGCGCCGGAATGTGGTGACTAGGGGGCTTTTCACAGCAACTTCATTGCTGTGTTACTTGTGACACTAATAATGATTATTATTATTATTATTATTATTATTATTATTAATTGCCCTTCAGAAAGTGGTGGTGAGCAGGGAAGGATTGGCCATTGTGACAACTGATATTCAGGTGCTTGTATTTGTGTGTGGTATCTTTTAAATTCAAGGTGATAGCTGGGGTAATCACAAGAGCCAGGCTTGTTTCCAAAGCTAAATTGGCAGAGAGGTTTCCCCCACTGACGCTGTGGCTGTTTTCTCCGGTCTGGGGAATCGGAAACACGGGTACAAGTCTCAGGATTGTTGGGCTGATCGTTTAGGACTGCGATGAGGGTAAATTTCTTCACATCCGGGTTGTGGATCCTTGGAATTTTCTATCCCAGAGGGTTGTGGATGCTCTATCGCTGAATATATTTGAGGCTGGGACATCCTTGTGGGGAGGTGGTGTTGTCACCATTGGATACCACCATTACACGTGATACCACCACCCACCAGGTACGCGGTACATACTCGTGCAACTCGGCCAATGTGGTCTACCTCATACGCCGCAGGAAAGGATGTCCCGAAGCGTGGTACATTGGCGAGACCATGCAGACGCTGCGACAACGAATGAACGGACATCGTGCGACAATCACCAGGCAGGAATGTTCCCTTCCAGTCGGGGAACACTTCAGCAGTCAAGGGCATTCAGACTCTGATCTCCGGGTAAGCGTTCTCCAAGGCGGCCTTCAGGACGCGCGACAACGCAGAATCGCCGAGCAGAAACTTATAGCCAAGTTCCGCACACATGAGTGCGGCCTCAACCGGGATTCATGTCGCATTACATTCAACCCCCACCATCTGGCCTGCGAAATCCTACCAACTGTCCTGGCTTGACACAATTCACACCTCTTTAACCTGGGGTTACCCCATCTCTGGATCTGTAAAGATTTAATCACCTGCTAATGCTCCCATTCCAAGCATTGTCTGGCGTCTTTGAATTTGTCTATATATATGTTTCTGGAGCATACCTCTTCATTCACCTGAGGAAGGAGCAGCGCTCCGAAAGCTAGTGACATTGAAACAAACCTGTTGAACTTTACCTGGCGTTGTAAAACTTCTCACTGTGCTCACCCCAGTCCAACGCCGGCATCTCCACATCATTCCTATTTCTAGCCTCACTGGCACGTGGCACAGGGAGTAATCCTGAGATTACAACGCTAGAGGTTCTGTCTTTTAACTTTCTGCCTAGCTCCCTGAACTCCTGCTGCAGGACCTGATGCCCCTTCCTGCCTATGTCGTTAGTACCAATATGTACAACGACCTCTGCCTGTTTGCCCTCCCCCTTCAGGATGCCCTCTACCCGTTTGGAGACATCCTGGACCCTGGCACCAGGGAGGCAACATACCATCCTGGAGTCTCTTTCACGTCCACAGAAGCGCCTATCTGTGCCCCTGACTATAGAGTCCCCTATTACTATTGCTCTTCTGCGCTTTGACCCTCCCTTCTGAACATCAGAGCCAGCCGTGGTGCCACTGCTCTGGCTGCTGCTGTTTTCCCCTGATAGGCTATCCCCTCCGACAGTATCCAAAGGGGTATACCTGTTCGAGAGGGGGACAACCACAGGGGATTCCTGCACTGACTGCCTGCCCTTTCTGGTGGTCACCCATTTCTCTGCCTGCACCTTGGGTGTGACCACATTTATATAACTGCGATCTATGTCGCTTTCCGCCACCTGCATGCTCCATCCAATTGCTGCTCCAACCAAACCATGCGGTCTGTGAGGAGCTCCAGTTGGGTGCACTTTCTGCAGATGAAGCCATCCGGGACGCTGGAAGCCTCCCGGACCTGCCACATTTAGGGAAGCAAATCTGCCATCCTTACCTAATCTGGCCTACATGTGACACCAAACCCACAACAATGTGGTTGACTCTTTAAATGGCTTCTGAAATGGCCGAGCGAGCCATTCCGTTGTATCAAACCACTACAAAGGAAAGAAACTGATCGCACCACCAAGCATCGACCTAGGCACCGGAGACGACACCAGCAAGCCCAGCCCTGTCGACCTTGCAACGTCCTCCTTGCTAACATCTGGGGGCTTGTGCCAAAACTGGGAAAAGTGTCTGACAGACTAGTCAAGCAACAGCCTGACAGAATCCGGGCAGCACGGTAGCATTGTGGATAGCACAATTGCTTCACAGCTCCAGGGTCCCAGGTTCGATTCCGGCTTGGGTCACTGTCTGTGCGGAGTCTGCACATCCTCCCCGTGTGTGCGTGGGTTTCCTCCGGGTGCTCCGGTTTCCTCCCACAGTCCAAAGATGTGCAGGTTAGGTGGGTTGGCCATGATAAATTGCCCTTAGTGTCCAAAATTGCCCTTAATGTTGGGTGGGGTTACTAGGGTATGGGGACAGGGTGGAGGTGTGGGGATAGGGTGGAGGTGTTGACCTTGGGTAGGGAGCTCTTTCCAAGAGCCGGTGCAGACTCGATGGGCCAAATGGCCTCCTTCTGCACTGTAAATTCTATGATACCTTACAGCAAATGTCCCAGACACCACGATCACCATCTGTATATGTCCTGTCGCAGTGGTGTTCAGTCAGGAGGGAGTTGTCCTAAGAATCCTCAACAGCGACTATGGATCCCAGGAAGTCTCCTATGGAGAAATATGAGAAAACAATGCCCAATGATGGGCAATAATGTTGAATAAAGTGGGGTGCGTGTCAAAGCAATTTACTGCCGATTAAGTACTTTTTTAAGATGTTCTTTTTTTTGTTTGCTGTGATCAGTGCTTCTGCTGGTGTGAAAGGTGGCGTAGGTGTGGTGATACCTTTTCCCAAGAGTTGACATCCCAATGTCAGGATTTTTATTTGTCCCTCCACCATCTTCGGTCTCAAATGTTTTATACAATGGGAAGGAGTTGGGGCTGGAAAAAGTTTGGGCTCTGATCATATTGGAGAATCTTTAGACTTTTAAACGTGGGATATGTGTAATCTATTTTTCAGTTGAACTGCACAACCTCTAAATGCTAGATTAATCTGATGAAAAAATGAAATGAAAATCGCTTATTGTCACAAGTAGGCTTCAAATGAAGTTACTGTGAAAAGCCCCTAGTCGCCACATTCCGGCGCCTGTTCGGGGAGGCTGGTACGGGAATTGAACCGTGCTGCTGGCCTGCCTTGGTCAGCTTTACAAGCCAGCTCTTTAGCCCAGTGAGCTAAACCAGCCCATAGGCAGGTTTCTAGGCCGGAAGTATTGAGGGAAACCTCTTTCACTTCCGGGTTCAAGAGACCACTGAATTTTGTCGGACAATGTATAAGTATTTGTTCTAAATATCTCCATGCTGACCAGTACTTTATTTTCTTCCGTTCTTCAGCTTTACCAGCAGGTTGGCTTCCCTCAAACTGATTTGCGTGTTTTTATAGCAGAATGCAAAGATATGCCGGATTCTGGCAGGTACAGAGAGGAAGAGGTGTCGATATCTCTCTCCTGCTGTTGCAACAGGTGAGTTGTTTCCTTGAAAGTCAGAAACCCCTTTCCCAATCCTGATGTGTAACTACGAAACCTGCTTGCACATCACAGATTGGACCCCAGTTGGAGTTTTTGTGTTCAATTCTCAACACTGTACCTCAGGAAGGATGTCGAGACCTTTAAGAGCGAGCATGGAGAAATTTGTTAGAATGGGGTTGTGACGGTATGATAAATGTACAGAACTGTAAGGGTTAATGTTGTGTTCAAATCAACCACTAGAGGGAGCTAGATGCAGAACTATATAAGGCATCGATGCTAAGCCTTCTGGGAGAGACTGATGAGGAGAAAGCTAGAAACAGACTGTAGGAAAGATGGTGTGAGTGAGAGCAGATCATAGTTATTGTATTAGTGTAGAGATTAATAGTAAATGAGTGTAGATCGTAATAGTAAATGAGTGTAGATTGTATGTTTATTATATAGGGCAGCATGGTGGTGCAGTGATTAGCACTGCTGCCTCACAGCGCCGAGGTCCCAGGTTCGATCCTGGCTCTGGGTCACTGTCCGTGTGGAGTTTGCACATGCTCCCGGTGTTTGCGTGGGTTTTGCCCCACAACCCAAAGATGTGCAGGCTAGGTGGATTGGCCACGCTAAATTGACCCTTACTCCTAGATTTATAAAAAATTATTTTTTTCCAAGTAAGGGTCAAATCCAATCAAGTAGTGTAAACAAATCTTTAGCTTTGTATAATATAAAAGCTAGTGGTGGTCTTTGTGAAAACTACGCCAACCATCTTGGATTAGAACCACAAAGGTCACCAGGGGGATTAGGGGTGGGACTTGCGTTATATAGAGAAGATGGGATTGGTGGTCTCGGATCACAGAATGTTAAGGGCGATGCTGAAAATCATGGGCTGAGTAAATACAGAGGAATAATTTCAGGTGGAATAAGGGGCAGTAACCACGTGGCACAGTATTTGCAGACGCACTAAGGAGACTTAAAGGGAAAGCTGCTCGTGTGCCAGGTTCCGATCCAGAGTGGCCACCTGAAAGGGCAGAGGGAGTAGATTCAGTGGTAACTTTCCAAAAGGGGTTTGAATAAATATTTGGGGAGGGGTGGGAAGTGTGGGGCTATGGAGAAAAGAGTGGGAAAGTGGGACTAATCGGATAGTGCTTTCAAAGAGCCAGCATAGACACAATGGACTGCCTCATTCTGTGCTTCGATTCTGTGAACCAACCTCATCCAACAGCTATGTTTTCTGGAGAAGGGACATTTAGACTCTAAGCGTTAACTTCAATGCTGCCCGACCCGAGTTTTATCCAGCATTTTCTGTTTTTAGTTACGCACTCTGTTTCTATTTATACATTGCCAATATGCTGTAGTGATCTGTATATATACAAGAGGTCAATGTAGATGCAATACAACTGAGCAAGCACTAGAGGGAGCACAAGAGAGGTATAAATAGAGACAGACCGGAAGTTAGAGGGACTTCACAAGAACGGCAGCTGGGAGCAGAACACAGACAGGCAGCTCAGATGTAACATAGTTTAAGCGCTGCAGAGAGAACGAACTCCCAATAAAGCACCTACTTCAACTTTAAGACGACGAGACAAGGAACAACACATGCGAATGGTCAAAATGTTATGGAGCCGAGCTCTGTGACAATTTCAGCTGGGCTAACCCAGTTATGCTGCAATGCAAACCAGCATACGGACTTCTGATTAGATGACATTTTATCCGAGCCGGGGTGGGGGGGGCGCGGATTAGAAATGCAACTCTGTGCTGCAGTCTACAGACTTGCTCATGCAGTCCTGCAGAAACTGGCACCCGGACCAAGAGAAAGATACAGACGGGAGACTTTGCTGAGGGACTGGGTGGCCATCAATGCAGAGGAGGTCACCTTTTTTTAAAAAAAAAAAGACATCTCACCAATTTGTCTATCTTCTCATGTGGTTCCTCAGAGTCAACGTTCAATTGATGCTGCTGCTGTGAAGTGCCTTGATGTCAGGGCGGGAGGTCAAAATGTCGGGGAACAAGTGGGGGTGGGAATGAGGGGGGGTGGGGGGGGGGGGGGAGAGAAAGAGGGTCATGCGGGGTTAGGGACTGCAGTCCAGGGCTGCCATGTGTACCCCGTTGCACCTGGTTGGGCACGGGAGTACCCGCCATGCTAACATGTCTGCACTTTATCCCCTGCAGAGAATAGATTTTGATATTAAACCAGGAGTGAATGGTATCTGCCCAGCCACCGCAGCCCTAGGGGATGCACTAAGACTGTACAAGGCAGGAGCTGCCCAGGGCGGACTCTGCCGTGGCGGAGCCTGCCCCAGAGGAACAGGAGGCAGCCGGTGAGGATGGAGAGCCGGCCGCCCAACAGGCCGAGGAGGAGGTGTCTCATCAGACCAGTATATACCGGTGGCAGGGCCTGTCTTGTGAGGACCTGCCAGACTGGCTGAGTAGGGAGACGGTGAGGCATCTGTGCCGGATCATGGCACATCTGGAGTCGCGGGGATATGCTGGCTCCCGGTGGCCGTCAAGATGACGTTTGCTCTGAACGTTTTTGCAATGGGGTCCTTCCAGGCGCCGAATGAGAACCTGTCTGCCATCTCCCGCGGATCTGTGCACAGATACATATGCGCCATTACGGAGGCCCTAAATGCCCAGCTGACGCAATACATCCTCCTGGATATGGACCGAGCCCAGCAGGTTGCCCGGGCAGAGGGAATGGTCGCCATCGCCCGTATCAGTGGGTCTGATCCATGCAATGGCGGATAATGATGACCCACTCTACGATGAGCTCTGGTGCTCTGCGTCGTCTGACGAGGTCGGACTACTGCCCTCAGTAGCACTTTCTAACGTCTGCCAGTTGGTCCCTGCATGCGTGCTGTCCATTCCGCGTCTCGGTCCCATCGAACCCCTGGGGGGGTGGGGACAGGGTCCAGGTTGGGGGTGGAGGGGCGGGGTTGGATATCAGGGCAGTGTCCGGTGGTGGGTCATGCCCAGGGTCGTCCCTACCACATGGTGTCCCCACATATCTGGCACACCCTCTGGCCCAGCACAGCCTGCCCCCGCACCCTTCAGGCAAAAGACTGAGGCAGTGCGGACCATTGGTGAACTGGTGTTTATTGTGTTATATACAAGTATTGTGCCCCAGCCCCTATCATTATCACGAACCTGTGTGCATCACCACCCATGCCAACTTAACTGGTGTTTCACTTTCTCACTTTATGGGCCCAGACGCCCCTTCTCGTGGCTCCACCAGGCGGCATCAGAAGTGGGGATAACCTCTGCGTATCCCGCCCTGTGACCTGGGTCCCCTTTGGTGACTGGGCCCAAATGGCCTCCGCAGTCTTCGGATGTGCCAAGGACAGGTGTGTTGGGGATGGGAGGGGGTACTGCGGTGTTCTGGCACCTCCCCTGCGGGAGACATCCGCATGGGACCCATTACTACCTTCTCCCTTGGGGTGCCCGATGTCCCCCGAGCTACACCTTGGGACAGGGCGTGGTCGGAGTGAGCTCCGCCATCACCTGGAGGCCTGCTCTCATCTCAAACCAGGATCCTCGCGGCCGTGGATCACTGGGACCGTGCCATGTTCTTCTGTGACTGGCTCAGGTCAGCCAGTGCCAGGCCAATGCCCTCAACACCCACATCCATGACCCGTTGTGACTGGGCCAAGCCCTGGAGGTTCCTAACTCCACCTGATGCACCGCAGCACATGTGGTGCACAGCAGATAGTGTCCCAGGAGCTTCTTCACTAAAGTGCCCAGCCGAGGCGAGTGTCTCTGGGATGGTGGAGGGTGTCAGTTGTATCTGGAGGCAGATGTTCAAGCTGCTGGTGGTCAGGCCCCCTAGTCAGTGAACTTGGACATGTCCCTGGACATATGCTCTGGGGTGTTGCGGGTTTGGTGTTGGGGGGCGCGGGTCACCAGCAGGTTTCTCCTTGTCACCAGGTGAGCCGCAGGATTGCGTCGGGGGAGCGAGGGACCCCCCAGGTGGACCCACCTCAGCGACCAGTGATCCTGCAAGACAAAAGACAAGACGCATGGTTAGACGCGGTTGGGCGTGGTGTGTGCGCGCGCGGGGCAGGGGTGACACACGTGCCACAGGGACATCACAATTTATTGGGGGCTCATTTGCATCTTCAACGGCCACCTCCACCTCAACGACTGCCCGCCCTCCAACACCGCCGACCAGGCCCAGGTCCTCTGCTCTGTAACGGTGAAGCCACTCCAGTTTTCGCTTTCTCCGTCCCTCCCTGCGGTTGTACTGGGGGGAGTGAGACACATGGACGTGGGCAGCACCAGTCCACAGCCAGTGGCCTGTGTGTGTGGGGCACCTGGCCAACAGCAGGCGGTATGGGTGTTGGCATGTGGTGCAGAGTGGGGGTCGATGGCCCTCCAGGTGGGAGTGCTACGGGGGTTGGCTCCAGCAGCGCGATGATGGTGGTGACTCACCCTGGCTGGCCTGGGCCGTTGCCCAGCGCTGCCTCCTGGTTTGCCTGGTGGGGGCCGCATGGGGTGGGGGAGAAAGGGGTTTGGGTCGGAAGTTGGTGCCAGGGGCACAGATGGTGACTCACCTGGGCCACCCTGAGGGAGTTGTGCGGCTGGATAAAAGCAAATTACTGCGGATGCTGGAATCTGAAACGAAGGAGAAAATGCTGGAAAATCTCAGCAGGTCTGGCAGCATCTGTCGGGAGAGAAAAGAGCGAACGTTTCGAGACCAATGACTCTTTGTCAAAGCTAACAGAGAAAATGGGAAATATTTATACTGTGGCGTGAGAATGAAAGATGAGTCATAGCCACAGAAACCCAGGGAAACCGGGTGCTAATGGCCACGGACACCAAGGGAAAAGAGAGCTAATGGCAGTCCCCAGAGAGGACAATAGGTGTGAAAGGCCAAACAGCAGAGAAGCTAACATCAGAGGGTAAACTGTAGATGTGGGGGAAGGGGACGGGGGAAGCAAAGAGGAGAAATGGCAAAGAAAGGTGGTTAAGATGGGGGGGGGGGTTAAATATATAGTGGGCAGCACGGTAGCATAGTGGTTCGCACAATTGCTTCACAGCTCCAGGGTCCCAGGTTCGATTCCCAGCTGGGTCACTGTGCGGAGTCTGCACATCCTCCCAGTGTCTGCGTGGGTTTCCTCCGGGTGCTCCGGTTTCCTCCCACAGTCCAAAGATGTGCAGGTTAGGTGGATTGGCCGTGATAAATTGCCCTTGGCGTCCAAAACTGCCCTTCGTGTTGGGTGGGGTTACTGGGTTATAGGGTGTGGGCTTGGGTAGGGTGCTCTTTCCAAGAGCCGGTGCAGACTCGATGGGCCGAATGGCCTCCTTCTGCACTGTAAATTCTATAATAATAAAATATATATTAAGAAAGACCAGAAGGAAATGGTAAAAGACTGTTCATAGAATTTACAGTGCAGAAGGAGGCCATTCAGCCCATCGAGTCTGCACCAGCTCTTGGAAAGAGCACCCTAACCAAGGTCAACACCTCCACCCCATCCCCACAACCCAGTAACCCCACCCAACACTAAGGGCAATCTTGGACACTGAGGGCAATTTATCACGGCCAATCCACCTAACCTGCACATCTTTGGACTGTGGGAGGAAACCGGAGCACCCGGAGGAAACCCACGCACACTGGGAGGATGGGCAGACTCCGCACAGACAGTGACCCAAGCTGGGAATCGAACCTGGGACCCTGGAGCTGTGAAGCAATTGTGCTATCCACAATGCTACCGTGCTGCCCGTGCTGTTGAAATGAAATGGGATGAAAACAAATGGGTCGAGGTGGGGTAGAGCTGATCACCTGAAGAATGAAGATGGAGGCCGGAAGGCTGTAGCGCGCCTAACCAGAAGATGAGATGTTGTTCCTCCAGTTTGTGTTGAGCTTCACTGGAACATTGCAGCAGGCCCAGGACAGACATGTGGGCATGGGAGCAGGGTCGGTCGGGGTCCTGAATGCGCACAGACCGAAGATGCTCAGCAAAGCGATCACCCAGTCTGCGTTTGGTTTCTCCAATATAGAGGAGACCACATTGGGAGCAGCGAATGCAGTAGGCCAAATTGGAAGAGGTGCAAGTGAAACGCTGCTTAACCTGGAATGAGGGTTTTGGGCCTGGGATGTTAAGCATGGAAGAGGTAAAGGAGCAGGTGTTACACCTCCTGCGATTGCACGGGAAGGTGCCATGGGTGATGGGAGAGGTACTGGGTATGGTGGAGGAGTGGACTAGATTGTCTCGGAGGGAACGGTCTCTGCGGAATGCTGACAGAGGGAGTGAAGGGAAGATGTGTTTGGTGGTGGCACCATGCTGGAGTTGGTGAAAATGGTGGAGGATTATGCTTTGCACACGGAGGCTGGTGGGGTGAAATGTGAGAACGAGGGAGGCTATCCTTGTTGAGGGAGGGGAGGGGGCGAGGGTAGTGGCGCGGGAGATGGACCGCACACTGTTGGGGCCCTGTCAACAATTGTAGGTGGGAAATCACGGTTGAGGAAGAAGAATTTTCAAAGCACCATTTTGGAAAGTGGCATCATCGGAACAAATGCGACGGAGTCGAAGGAGTTGAGAGAAGGGGATGGAGTCCTTGCAGGGTGTCGGGTGCGAAGAGCTGTCGTCCAGATAGCTGTGGGAGTCAGTGGCTTGCAGTGGATATTAGTGGATCGTCTATTGCCGGAAATGGAGACCGAAAGATCAAGGAAGGGAAGGGAAGTGTCGGAGATGGACCAGGTGAAAGTGATGGAGGGGTGGAAACTGGAAGCGAAGTTGATGAATTTTTCCAGGTCTCCACAAGAGCACCAAAAAAGTCATTGATATATCGGTAAAGGCGTTGTGGGAGGGGACCCGGGCAGGCCTGGAACAAGGAATGTTCCACATACCCCATAAAAAGACAAGCGTAGCTAGGACCCATGTGGGTACCCTTTGCTATAACTTTGATTTGGAGAAAGTGGGATGAATTAAAGGAGACGTTGTGTAGCTTCTGCCTGCACGACTGCTCGATCCTGTCAGTGGGACTCCCGGCCTCTGCCACCTGCTCCCAGGCCTGGTTAACATCTGTGGGTGGGAGCTGCCTCCCCTCCCCGGGGAACAGGGTGTCCTGCCTCTCCTCCCCGGGGAACAGGGTGTCCTGCCTCCCCCCCCCCGGGGAACAGGGTGTCCTGCCTCCCCTCCCCGGGGAACAGGGTGTCCTGCCTCCCCTCCCCGGGGAACAGGGTGTCCTGCCTCCCCTCCCCGGGGAACAGGGTGTCCTGCCTCCCCCCCCCCGGGGAACAGGGTGTCCTGCCTCCCCTCCCCGGGGAACAGGGTGTCCTGCCTCCCCCCCCCTGGGGAACAGGGTGTCCTGCCTTCCCTCCCCGGGGAACAGGGTGTCCTGCCTCCCCTCCCCGGGGAACAGGGTGTCCTGCCTCCTCCCCGGGGAACAGGGTGTCCTGCCTCCTCCCCGGGGAACAGGGTGTCCTGCCTCCCCTCCCCGGGGAACAGGGTGTCCTGCCTCCCCTCCCCGGGGAACAGGGTGTCCTGCCTCCTCCCCGGCATCCAGCTGTATGTCCAGCTCTGCATCTGCAAATCCCGGGGCCGCTCTCTGGGGTGTCGTCTTCTTGGCTGGAATGCGAGCGTGCCCGGGGGTGGGGGGGGGGGTGGGGGGGTGGGGAGCGTTGTTATGCAGCTCTAGCCTGTCAGGCACTCCAGTGCCGATCCCGATTCCAGCGTCGTTTGGAATTGCTCTAGTTCCCCGTGGCGCCGGTAGTAGACGATTAGCACGTCCCAAGTTGCTCCGGGGCCACAGAAAACCCGCCATTCGGTTCCGGCGTCAGCACTTCGTCTCGGAAACCATCGGGTCTTTCACTGATGTGCCCAGGTGGTGGGTGAGGCTGGTCACTCCTGGGAGAGACCGGTCTTGATCCACTGAAAAGCAGAACCACTTTTCAAGGTCGGTGGGGTGTATTGGCTTTCGCATTGTTCCTGCTGCCGGCCACCACCTTCCAAAGCTTGAATGATGATCAATAGTTAGACTTTTAAAATTTGTTCCTGGATCTGAGTGTCGCAGGCGAGACCAACGTTTCCTATCCACCCCTAATTCCCCTTGAGAAGATGGTGGTGGGGGTGAGCTGCCTTCTTGAGCCGCTCAGTCCCTGTGGTGTAGGTGCACCCACTGCTGCTAGGGAGGGAATTTGACCCAGCGACAGTGAAGGAACGGCGATATATTTGCAAGTCAGGGTGGTGAGTGACTTGGGGAGCCTCCAGGTGGCGGGGTTCCCAGGTATCTGCTGCCTTTGACCTTCCAGCTGGTTGAGATGACCAGTTTGGAAGGAATAAACAAAAGAAGGAACTGCATTTTGTTAAGGGCGAATGCTTCACAACATTGATGTTCCCATTCGCTGATGGTACAGGGGGTGGGATTCTCTGACGCTGCGCCGGACCAGAGAATCGGCGGGGGGGGGGGGGGGGGGGGGGGAAATCACGCGACGCCGAGTCCCGCCGGCGTCGTTCTCGTGTGGTCATACCCGGCAGCACCTCTGCGTTCATGCTGCGGGGGGCCGCCTAGTGAGGGTGGGAGGGGGAGGGGGGGGGGGGGGGGATCTGACTCCGGGGGGGGGGGAGGGGGCCCGTGTTCAACCTGGCCCGTGTTCGGGGCCTGTTGATCGGTGGGCGGGTTATTCCAGTGGGGTCCTATGTTCCTCCGGTGGGGGGGTGGGGGTAGAGTGTGACTATGACTGTATGATTGGAGCATGTTTAAAATGCAGATATTGTTTTGCATATTATTTGTTTTTTCTTAGGTCCGACAATGGAGCTTAGAGAGTAAACCCTTCGACCCGAATTTGTTCTGACAAAATGGAGTGTGGCCCATCTAATTGAATAGATTGGGATGCTGGTGAGAAGGGGAACATTTGTTTGCCGATCGATAGCTGACTTGTTTGAATACCAAAAGGGTCTGACCTAATTGGCGACTGGATATTCTGCTTCGAAGAAATAACAAGCTGCCTAAGATAAATACCAATTTCTGCAGATTTACAATATTTTTAAAATAAGGCGTCTAAGACTACCGATAAGATAATGGTCCAGTTTTGCCCCTGTACAAGTGTTGTGATTGGCATAACTTTTGAGGGTGACCAAAGTGTCTTCTAAAATGATGTGGAGCTGTGAAGTTCGTGTGCCAAGATGTGGATGTCCTTATGACTCTTAATTTGTGGGCTAACTTTGCCCATCTGAGGTCTTGGGAATTTGGGCCTGCCACTTTCTTGGGTGTAATTACATTTGAGTTTCTATCACGCTGGTTGTAAAGTCTTTTACGGGCACTGGGGCAAGGTTTCTGATGGGTTACTGCTTGCGGGCATTCAGATAACGGTGATAATGGAGCAGCGGGAATGAGGGGGGGGGCAATTGCTTTGGGAGGTGAGGTGGGGTGTGTGAGGGTGTTGTGCAAATGAACATTTGCTTCGGATAATGTCATAAATCAAAATGTAGTCACGGAAAAGGCAAAATGAACTAATTTGCAGCCTGAATTCAACTTTTTTATATGTTAATCATATACATTATTTAAAAATTAATATATGCTTGATAAATCTTCTATTGCAAATGTAAGTCAAAAAGGCTCATTTCTTTTTGGAAGTGAAATAAATTAGCCTTCTGGTTCACATGGTGTCTTTCTTCCCTTACTCTGGAACATCTTTTGAAATTTTGAGGCATTTCACGGAGGAGTCATTTAAATGGTTTCTGTGTCACATCCTGTCGTCACTCGCAATGTGAGCGCGTTGTGACAAGCAATCTCCAGTCCTTCAATCCACGATGTTTATAAATTGCAGCCCTCCCCTCCCCATGCCCTTTCAACACTTTGGTTGTCATGGTGTCAGCTGTCCAGACTTTCATGTTAGGTACACTGGCTGCAACTGGATGCAGCTTACATAAAAAAGATACTCCAGACCTTGAAGTTAGTTCAATCCGGTTTCTTGAACTAATAGCACAGTTGTCTGAGTTCGACTCTCTGCTAACTTAAGTGTGGTTACTCTGTCTGACTGAACCAGACTAGCTCTTAACCACGTGGTGGAGGTGTGAGATTGTAACAACACCCTTGACTGACTTAGATGTTCATCAGTGGAAAGAGGCGGACTGTCAGTGCCTCGCGTCTTTTATAGTCAGATCCCACCCCTAGTATCCTGCCTGCTTATTGGTCATGTCCTGTTCTCTGTGTCCATTAGTTGCTTGTCTGTGCCTGCCTGTATTTCATTGTGTGTGTCTGCATATCATGACACAGCCCCTAACCTCTTGAATTCCTTTCCTTAATGCTTCTTCCCATTGGCAGTGATGACAGCAGAACATCCCACCACAGGCCAACGCCAAGCCGCCTCCTGCTGCCGAGAAACATGCCGCCCCATGTCTTTGAGTAGCCTTTGGTTTTGTGTGTTGCTGATCCTGCGGTGTGCTTTTATCAAGATTGTATCACAGATGCCCGACTATTTATACAAAATGAAATGAAAATCGCTTATTGTCACAAGTAGGCTTCAAATGAAGTTACTGTGCAAAGCCCCTAGTCGCCACATTCCGGCGTCTGTTCGGGAAGGCTGGTACGGGAAGGATGTAGATGTCAATTTATTTATTTTTTGCACCTGTTGCAAAACTAATGCATTTAAATTCCAAAGTAAACTCCTTGCTGCTTGGGATTCCACTGTGAAACAGATGGTGAGAGTTGTTGTAGCTCTTTGAACTTGGGTAGGAATGGTGCCAGCTGGAGAATGTACTGCTCCTATATCTACTGACGCTTCGCAGAATCTCCGCATTGTTACAACACAGGAGGCCTGTCGTGTCTGCCCTTGCTTTCCGTGAGAGCAATTTACCTAGTTCCATTCCCCCGTAAACTGCAGATTCTTCCTTGTCAGATAATAATCCAATTCCCTCGATTGAACCTGCCGCCCCCACACACTCGGGCAGCGCATTGCACATTCCGGCACTTGGTTCATGAAGATCTTTTTTTACTCATGTCTCCATTTCTTCTTCTGCCAACCACTTCCATCTGTGACCTCGTGTTCTCAGTCCTTCGCCAATGGGAACAGTTTCTCTATCTACTCTCGCCACTTGAACATCTCTATCCAATCTCCTCTCTGCCTTCTCTACTCCAAGGAACTTCTCCAACCACCTTCTGCAATCTGTCCACACAAGTTTCTTCTAACAGGTACCTCCAATATCCTAAAAAAGCTATCCTACTTCGATATAATGATGTGGAGATGCCGGCGTTGGACTGGGGTGAGCACAGTAAGAAGTCTTACAACCAGGTTAAAGTCCAACAGGTTTGTTTCAAACACTAGCTTTCGGAGCACTGCTCCTTCCTCAGGTGAATAATTCCTCGATATAATGAGACTAGAACATTTTGATGTATAGATACAGGTATTATTCAGCAACCAGGATGTTCTGAACATGTAATCTAAAGAACCTTTGTAAAGTTCCTGACCCCAGGACGTTTAACCCACAAAGTGCTTTACGAGCAATGTTACCTCTGAAGTTATAGTTACT
Organism: Scyliorhinus torazame; assembly: GCF_047496885.1. Lineage (NCBI taxonomy): Eukaryota > Metazoa > Chordata > Chondrichthyes > Carcharhiniformes > Scyliorhinidae > Scyliorhinus > Scyliorhinus torazame. The sequence goes on from NC_092713.1 coordinate 11,868,894, forward strand.
GTTGTAACGGCAGAAATACAGCAACCAATTTACACGCAAAGATCTCTGCATGGTAAATGACCGTGTTTTTTTTAATGTTGTTGTTTGTAAGATAAATAGTGGCTTAGCAGCTAGGGAGAACTCACCTGGTCTTTTGAAAATAGTAAAATGAACTCTTACCTGAACAGGTTTTAACATCTCGTTTGAAGTAGATCTCCGTGCAGCACTCCCTGAGTCCTACACTGGGAGTGTTGATATGTCCTGCAGCCTCCAGTGTGGGGCCACTCTGAGGCTAGAGTTTACATACGGAGGTGACCGCTGTGTCGGAGGACAATAAGCAGCTGGGAAACCTTTTTTTTCCCGACAAGCCCAGCCTCCCTGGAACGAGGTGGGGTCTTCAGTGGCACCAGCTCCATAATTTACAATGAAGAGATGTCTGTGAAAATGCATGTTTATTTGTCTAAATGCATGGAGGTTGAGGAAAAACCTGACGTAATTTTACAACCCATAGGTCACACCTTATGATTGCGATGGGATTTGTTTAATGAGCCAACTCTATAGCTGGCTGTTCAAAATGAGTTTAACTTCCGTGAATGCAGTTTTAGATGCGTGTGTATGGAGTTGATGACAAAATAATCAAACACAAAGTTGGGCAATGATGCACAATAAAACTAGTCGCCTCTTTGTTCACATTTCACTCAATATAGAAATGCCTTGAATCATCCGGTTGTTCCGCTAATTGCTATATTTAAGTTCCTTTTATACCAGAATAGCTACTTTCCACCCAGATAACACTCTTTTTGGTTTCTTGTGTTGTAATATTACATTGCTCTTTTCACAATACAATTCACACCAAGAACTGTTTACTTTGCAACATCAGCAGAATCAAGATCCCTGGGGGTTACCATTGACCAGAAACTGAACAGGATGAGCTATGTAAACACTGGCTACAAACGCAGGCCAGCGGCTGGAGATGCTGAAGGCAGTGTCTCATCTGACTCCCCAAAGCCAGTAACCAGGCACAAGTCAGGAGTGTGGTGGAATACTCTCCACTTGCCTGGATGAGTGCAGCTCCAACAACACTCAAAAGCTTGACACCATCCAGGGAAAAATGCCACCTGAATGGATACCCCATCCACCACTTTCAACATTCATTCCCTCCACCACTGCCGCACTTTGCAAGCATGGGCTGGTTGAGTACGGTCTGCACTCTATAATGAACAACTGAAGGAACATGCTATTTGTTCTGGTCAGCTGTCGTGTTAAGCACAGTAAGATAACACGGGCTGCAACTGGATGCAGCTTTACCCGAGAGATACTCCACACCTTGAAGTTAGTTCAATATGATTTATTGAACCTGTCACACAGTTAGCTCAATTCCCTGTGAGTTCAACTCTGCTAACCTAGTGTGATTAATCAGTGACTGAACCAGACTAGCTCTGAGCCACGTGCTGTAGGAGTTATATGATATGTACACCCTGACACTCACTGTAGATGTCACCAGTGGAAAGAGGCGGAGTGTGAGTGCCTCGTGCCTTTTACAGCGGGAAACCACCCCCAAGTGTTCTGCCTGCTGATTGGTTATGTCCTGTTCTCTGTATTCATTAGCTGCCTGTTTGTATCTCATTATGTGCATGTCTGCATATCATGACAGTCAGCGAACCACTGGGATGTATTGCCTAGATACCCAGCACTGAAATTCATATGTCACATTGCTCAATTGTGTAGTAATGTTTCTGAACTCGCGGCAGCATGCTGTTAGTGGAAAATACTACTCAAACCCATAATGATTTGGTTGAGTGGGGGAAATATTGTTTCAGACATTCAGATCACTTCCTGCTCATCAGATAGTGTTATGGCCCAGATAATGTGGCTGTCTCTCAGTATTGCATAAAGTCTCTCAGTAATCAGGAAGTTATGCACTCGAGCTTTATAGTTGGGGCTTTTCAAGTTACTGATTTCTAGTTGACCACTCTGGTTGGAAGAGCTCCTGGAGGTGTCATCACACGATCTTGTGTCTGCAATTGCTTTGTCCCCACACTCGCCATTGCTCACCTGACAAGCCCATCCATCTGTAGTCTATTGAAAATTGTATTGTGCAATTTGTGCACTTGAGGCTACCATACAGCTGGGTACCAGCAGAGGAGCCTGCTCGGACCTATCGGCTTGTGCAGTTCAAATTTTACGGGCTGGATTCTCCGATTCCGGGGTTCTCCCCACGCTGGCGTGGGAACGGTGGCGTTTTACTCCAGAAAAAATGGTGTACAACGGCCACCGATTCCCCGTTTTGCTGGGGGCTAGCATGCCGGCAGTGTAGAGCATCCGCCTCTAGCTGCCGATACGGCCCGGAGAATTGCCGGTTCCGTGGCTGTGCATCGGCACGGCGGCGGCCTGCAGTGACCGTGCCGGGCTACATGCCGCTCGCCGACCCGGTCCGTGAAATAGTTGCCCCCCTTTTGGCCGGCTCGTGCGCCCCGGACCCCGCCTCTTTCCCCCCCCCCCCCCACAGTGCCCCCTGCACCTGATAATGTCCCCCCTGCTCACGGATCGGCCCTCCCCCCGACGGTGTTGGATTGAGTCCGCAGCCGCCACGCCGAGTTCCCGACGGATGTGACCACGTGCCGTCGGGAACACGGGCGGGCCTCAGGCAATGTCCTGAGGCCATTGATACGTGGCGCGAAGAGTATGCCGCTTTGGAGGGGGAGGAGCATCGCAAAAGCAGTGCCCCCCCCCCCCGATTTGATCAGGAACTGTGATTCTCGGCCGAACGTGATTCCGGCATCGACGAGCGGAGAATCTAGTCCTCGTCTCTAGCTGAATATGCAACTCCTTCTGTCCCAAGAACTTCGCATCATCCAGACCAATTGGGAAACAAACTGACTTTTCAATACCTAAATAGATTTTTATTTTACTGTCCTATTTTCCCCATCCAAGTTTTTATTTATATCTTTATATATATTTTTTAAACCTAATGCAATAACCTATAAGTTATCAGGTTTATCACAGTGGTGACTATGAGGTTAATTAATTTCTGGAGACTCCATGGACATCATGGATTTTTAAACCCTACACTGATCTAAAACGTAGTGATATTGTGGGCAACATTTGTACTTGTGTCCTTCAGCACAGGTTTCCGTATCTTTGGTAACGCATTAGCTTCAATGCATAATGAGGATTTGTGCTATTTACTTATGTTGTCACTTACACATTACACATCCGGTCACCTGCTACAAAAGTCATTTCCTGTGTTTTAGAGTTCAATTCTGTCGATCCATTTTTGGAAGAAGTTCTCTGTTGAACTGTAAGCCACTGACCTTAAGTTCCATTAATGATCATAGGACATGTCCCATGAGGATTTGGATGGTTGGGAAATCGTGATGGATTTGGTGTTTTTTAGGAAAAAAACATTCAGCCGTAAAGTGCAGAGTGAATTTTAAAATGTGAAGCATTGTGGCAACTTTTCCAGTTTTGTAATGTTTATTTTTTCCATTCTTGAATAGGTTATTTTTGCTGTTTTATAGATGGTCGTCTTATTATTAATAATGAATTTATTTATTTGACCAAATGTCTGGACATTATGCTGGGAACTGAGTGTCTTTAAGACAGAGATAGATAGGTTCTTGGTCAATAAGGGGACCAGGGGTTATGGGGAGAAGGCAGGAGAATGGGGATGAGAAAATATCAGCCATGATTGTATGGCGGAGCGACTCGATGGGCCGAGTGGCCTAATTCTGCTCCAATGTCTTATGGTCTTATGATTTGTTAAAATGCGACCATAAGAAATGGAACATGTATCTGTTGCAGTGCATCACCCTTGTACTGTAAAGTTGCAAGCTTTGAACCAGCAATACACTTCCTGTTGGCGTAACTGCGTGGTTGGTCTCGATCAGAATTTTGAAGTCATTTTTTTGTGTGCGCAAACCTGAAAAAGAGAAGTCTAAAGGAAGTAACATTGGTGTCAGTGACACCTCAGCCACTACGTTATTGGAGGTCGAGAGCATATCAGTCAGAAGGAGCGAAACAACAGAATGCTTTCTTTAGCTGGTTTGGTGTAAAGGGTTACAAGGGAATCATTAACCTTACAGTCGTCAATCCCAGGTTAGTCGATGGTGTTTTACAATGAGTACACCAGCACATAGCTTCTATGTTTAAATGCAGAGTTGAAGCAAGAATTTCCGCATATTCAGAATAGATGCATTCTTGTGCAAAAAGGAAGACTTAACGGGAAGGTTGCACGATCTGTGTCTTACCTAGGGAAGTTAAAGATAGTATCAAGTTGAAAGAAAAAGATTCTGCAAAGGTCGGAAGATTAGACAGAATATAATGCACATCCAAAAAATGTTTAAAAGATTAATAAGGAGAGAATGCAGGAGAGGTGTACAAGAATGGTTCTAGAAATGAGCAATTTCAGTTACAAAGGTAGATTGGAGAGGTTGGGACTGTTTTCCTCTGAGGGAAGAAGGCTGAGAGGAGAGTTGATTGAGATGCTCAAAATCATGAGGTGCTGGACAGAGTAGACGGGGGACAAACTGTTCCTGCTGGTAAAAGGGTCAAGAACGAGAGGGCAGAGATTTAAGGTGATTTGCAAAAGAAATAAATGTGATATGCGATAAAAGCTTTTTCACCCAGCAAGTGGTCCGGGTCCAGAATGCACGGCCTGGAAGTGTGGTGGAGGCAGGTTCAATCGAGGTATTCTAGGCTGAATTCGATGGTAGTTTGAAGAGATGTGCAGGGTCCGGAGTTATGGCACTAAATCATGATGCATTTGTGGAAACTGGTGCAGACGTAATGAGCCAAATTCTGCGTCATAAAAATTCTGTGAAGTTAGAGCAAGAGAGAAAGTAGCTAGAAAAGTGAATGTTCCTCCCCTAGAGAGTGAGAGCCTGAGGGACTAATGGAAAATAAGAAAAGAGATAAATTGAACGGACATTTTTGAGCCTGTTTTCACCATAGAAGATAACATCCCAGAAATAAATGTGAATCAGGAAGTGAAAGTAAGGAAAAACTAGGGGACTGGGAAAACTATTGGAACTAAAAGCTGACAAGTCCCCAGGTCCTGATGGACTTCGTCCTATGGCCTTAAAAGACGTGGCTGCTGGTGTAGTTGCATGTATTCACTTTAACTTTCCAAAATTCCCTAGATTCTGGAAAAGTCCCATCGGATTGAAAAGTAGTGAATGTGACTCCCCTACTCCAGAGAGGAGAGAGACAAAATATGAAACTACAGGCCAGTTAGGTTAACATCTGTCATGCTAAAAGCTCAAATCTATTATTAAGGAGGTTATAGCAGGGCACTAAGAAAATTTCAATGCAATCCAACAGAGTCAACATGATTTGCTAAAGGGAAATTAGCTTTGAGGAAGTAACAAGCGACATGGATAAAGGGGAAGTATGTGGTGTACTTCGATTTCTGCATCGTGGTGCAAATTAAGAGCTGATGGTGTAAGGGATAACATATTAGCACGGATGGAAAACTAGTTAGCTAATAGGAAATGTAGAGAATGCATGAATGGGTAATTTTTCAGTTCGCAAGACGCGATGAGCGGAGTGCCACAGTGATTAGCGTGACTTCAATGAAGAGACCGATGTACGGTTGCTAAATTTGCTGATGCAAATGATAGGTGAATGTAAGGGTGTGGTTTTCCAGCCCCTCCCATCAGTGGGATCTTTCAGTCCTGTAGTTGTCGAGGGGCATTTGAATGGCTCACCACATCCACCGAGGGTGAACCTGCTGTGGTGGGGCCGGAAAAGCTGAGCCTAACTTGCGAAGAGGACATAAAAGAGTCTGCAGAAGCATATAGAAAGGTAAGTAAGTGGGCAAATATTTGGCAGATGGAGTATAATGTGGGAAAATGTGAACTTGTCCACTTTGGCAGGAAAAATAGAAAAGCAGCAAATCATTTGGATGCAGCGAGATTGCAGAACCCGGTGCTACAGAGGAACCCGAGTGTCCTGATACATGAATCGGGAAAAGTTAGTATGCAGATGCAGCAAGTGATTAGGAAGAGGAATGGAATGTTGTTATTTATTGCAAGGGGAATGGAATGCAGAAGCAGGGATATTTTGCCAGAGTTTTGGTGTAACCATATCTAGAGTATTATAAACAGTTATGGTCTCCTTATTTAGGAATATAAATGGATTAGAAGCAGTTTGAAGAAATCTGAAACCTATTTGACTGAATTGGAGTTTAGAAGAATGAGAGGTGATCTTAAAGATACAAGATCCTGAGGGGACTTGACAGTGTGGATGCTGAAAGGGAGAGACTAGAACTGGGGGTGTTACGATCACAGTTGAGATTATTAGATGGGAAGATCCCAGAATGAAACCCTGGCTCAAAAGACGGGAAAAAAAATTTCATTAAATGTGGAGGAATAGAATCATAAGAACTAGGAGCAGGAGTAGGCCATCTGGCCCCTCAAGCCTGCTCCGCCATTTAATGAGATCATGGCTGATCTTTGTGGACTCAGCTCCAGAATCACAGGATTACTAATTAGTTTTAATAGCCAAAAAGAAAACCTGAAAAAATTGGACAATGGTGTAATATGATTTTAGTCTTTCTCCCCCGCCCCCCCCCCCCCCCCCCCTCAGCTTCACAATTACACACCGGTTTTAAGATTAACATGATGCGCAAAGTACATCTTAATCTACAATGATCTTATTAGCACAAAGTCCCTTTTTGAAAAATAAATTTAGAGTGGCTAATTTATTTTTTCCAATTAAGGGGCAATTTAGCGTGGCCAATCCACCTACCCTGCACATCTTTGGGCTGTGGGGGCGAAACCCACGTAAACACGGGGAGAATGTGCAAACTCCACACAGACCGTGACCCAGAGCCGGGATCGAACCTGGGACCTCGGCGCCGTGAGGCAACAGGGCTAGCCCACTGCGCCACAGTGCTGCCCTACAAAGTCCCTTTTAATCACACAAGATGACTGTGGTCAAATACACACAATCCACTCCTGAACCCAAGTTAGTGCCTGTGGATTTCTTCTCCGTATCCCCCCCAGATGATTGTCATGTGGGAATTTCCAAACTCCACTCCCTAAAACACCCTTTAAAATCCCTCTCAGTCCCTTAGGCACAGTAGCACAGTGGTTAGCACTATTGCTTCACAGCACCAGGGTCCCGGGTTCGATTCCCGCTTGGGTCACTGCCTGTACGTTTTCCCCGTGTCTGCGTGAGTTACCTCCGGGTGCTACGGTTTCCTCCCACAAGTCCCGAAAGGAGACCATAACCGTGCTTGTTAGGCAAATTGGACATCCTGAATTCTCCCTCCGTGTACCCGAACAGGTGCCAGAATGTGGCGTCTAGGGGATTTTCACAGTAACTTCATTGTAGTGTTAATGTAAGCTGACTTGTGACAATAATAAAGATTATTATTATTTAATATTTTTAAGGCTCTTAATTTGGTTCTTAGGTTCATAAGTGACAAGGGAGTCTAAAGGGCGTAGCGGGTAGGAAGAAATTGGAGTTAAGGCCACAATCCGATAGATACAATCTCCATCAGTTAAAATTAGATCAACCATGATATTGAACAGCAGTACAGGTTCAAGGGGCAGAATGGCCTCCTGGTTCTAATCCGTTCGCATGTATAATATGCCACTTTTGAAACATGGCACTAATTAATGACAAGCCACTGACTCCCACAGCTATCTGGACTACAGCTCTTCGCACCCGACACCCTGCAAGGACTCCATCCCTTTCTCTCAACTCCTTCGCCTCTGTCGCATTTGTTCCGATGATGCCACTTTCCAAAATGGTGCTTTGAAAATGTGTTTCTTCTTCCTCAACTGTGATTTCCCACCTACAATTGTGGACAGGGCCCTCAACAGTGTGCGGTCCATCTCCCGCGCCACTACCCTCGCCCCCTCCACTCCTTCAACAAGGATAGAGTCTCCCTCGTTCTCACATTTCACCCCACCAGCCTCCGTGTGCAAAGCATAATCCTCCGCCATTTTCACCAACTCCAGCGTGATGCCACCACCAAACACATCTTCCCTTCACTCCCTCTGTCAGCATTCCGCAGAGGCCGTTCCCTCCGAGACAATCTAGTCCACTCCTCCATCATACCCAGTACCTCTCCCATCACCCATGGCACCTTCCCATGCAATCGCAGGAGGTGTAACACCTGCTCCTTTACCTCTTCCATGCTTAACATCCCAGGCCCAAAACCCTCATTCCAGGTTAAGCAGCGTTTCACTTGTATCTCTTCCAATTTGTTCTACTGCATTCGCTGCTCCCAATGTGGTGGCCTCTATATCGGAGAGACCAAACGCAGACTGGGTGATCGCTTTGCTGAGCATCTTCGGTCTGTGCGCATTCAGGACCCTGACCTTCCTGTTGCTTGCCATTTTAACAAAATACCCCACTCCCATGCCCACATGTCTGTTCTTGGCCTGCTGCAATGTTTGATTTAATTTGATTTATTGTCACATGTATCAGTATACAGTGAAAAGTATTGTTTCTTGCGTGCTGTACAAACAATGCGTACCGTACATAGGGAAGGAAGGAGAGACTGCAGAATATAATGTTACAGTTCTAGCAAGGTGTAGAGAAAAGATCAACTTAATACGAGGTAGGTCCATTCAAAAATCTGATGGCAGTAGGGAAGAAGCTGTTCTTTAGTCGGTTGGTACGTGACCTCAAACTTTGGTATCTTTTTCCTGACGGAAGAAGGTGGAAGAGAATATGTCCGGGGTGCGTGGGGTCCTTAATTACGCTGGCTGCCTTTCCGAGGCAGCGGGAATTGTAGACGAGTCAATGGATGGGAGGCTGGTTTGCGTGATGGACTGGGCGACATTCACAACCTTTTGTAGTTTCCTGCGGTCTTGGGCAGAGCAGGCTCCATACCAAGCTGTGATACAACCAGAAAGAATGCTTTCTATGGTGCATCTGTAGAAGTTGATGAGGGTCATAGCTGACATGCCAAATTTCCTTAGTCCAGTGAAGCCCAACGGAAACTGGAGGAACAACATCTCATCTTCCGGTTAGGCACGCTGCAGCCTTCCGGCCTCAACATCGAATTCAACAACTTCAGATGATCAGCTCCAACCCACCTCGACCCATTTGTTTTCATCCCATTTCATTTTAACTGTCTTCTCTGGGGACTGCCATTGACCCTCTTTCCCCGGGGTTTCTGTGGCCATTAGCACCCGGTTTCCCTGGGTTTCTGTGGCTATGACTCATCTTTCATTCTCACTCCACAGTATAAATATTTCCTATTTTCTCTGTCTGTTAGCTTTGACAAAGAGTCATCGGACTCGTAACGTTCGCTCTTTTCTCTCCCTACAGATGCTGAGATTTTCCAGCATTTTCTCTTTCGTTTCAGATTCCAGCATCTGCAGTAATTTGCTTTTATCCACTGTTTAATGATTAACCAGCTGTAAACCACATTCATATAAGTTAGTCAGATAACTGATATTTACTTTGCTGATAAGCTAGCGGAACTAGATTGGATGATAAAACTTAATTGTGGTGTGAGCTACAAGAGACTCCAGATTTTTAAAATTTATTTCTGTTTTAAACCACCCACCTTTACTGCACAATGGACAGTGCAGGCGAACAGTTAAAAGCATAATACTTGACGGTAGTTTGACATGAATGTTGTACAAAACATTTATGTTGGTTGGAAATAATTTTGGAATTTATATTTTAAAAATGAAAGCTGCAGTTTAACAGGATAAACATTCATGTTGATGGGAATCGGGGAAGGTCTGTGTAATATTGCACAGAGGTTTGCAGGCTGAAATTGGCAGATCTCTGCTGTGATCTTAAAGTGGAAGGCTTAAGCATGAAGCTTGTACATTGAAAAAAATATCACGCACAACTATTGAAAAGGGTAATTCAGCCCTGGATCTTGGTAGTGCGTTCACAGAATAGCATTCATCTAAGATGGTCTCCAGCATAGTAACAAGTCATTGCCTGGTCTATGATTCACACAAGCCTCCTCCTTTAACCCCTCTTCACCTCATCCTATACATTTATTCCTTTCTCTCTCATATGCTTCTCCTTCAATGCATCTGTACGATTAACCTCACCCCTCCTGTTAGCTATGCGGAGAGGCTGAATAGACTCGGACTGAACATAGAACATAGAATCTACAGTGCAGAAGGAGGCCATTCGGCCCATCAAGCCCACACCGGCCCTTAGAAAGAGCACCCTACATAAGCCTACACCTCCACCCTATCCCTGCAACCCAGCAACTCAACCTAACCTTTTGGACATTAAGGGTAATTTAACAAGGCCAATCCACCTAACCTGCGCTTCTTTGGACAGTGGGAGGAAACTGGAGCATCCGGAGGAAACCCACACAGACACAGGGAGAAAGTGCAAACTCCATGCAGACAGTAACCCGAGGCCGGAATTGAACCTGGGTACCCTGGAGCTGTGAGACCGCAGTGCTAACCACTGTGCCATCGTGCTGCCCTTCAGAACGACGGAGATTGAGGGGTGATCAGATAGAGGTCTACAAGGTTATGAGGGTCAATGATAGAGTGGATGGGCAGGCACTCTTTCCTAGGGTGGAGGGGTCAGTCACCAGGGGGCATACGTTTAAGGTCCATGGGGCAAAGTTTAGAGGAGATGTGCGAGGCAGGATTTTTTACATAGAGGGTGGTGAGTGCCTGGAATGCGTTGCCAGGGGAGGTTGTGGAAACAGATACATTAACGGCGTTCAAAAGGCATCTTGACAAACACATGGATAGGATGGGTATAGAGGGATACGGCACAAGGAAGTGCTGAGGGTTTTGGCCAAGGGCGGTATCATGACCGGTACAGACTTGGAGGGCCGAAGGGCCTGTTCCTGTGCCATTTTGTTCTTTGTGCAGGAAGAAAACAACAAAAAAACCCACATCTTCACTCACCTGATGAAGGAGCTACGCTCCGAAAGTTAGTGGTTCCAAATGAACCTGTTGGACTTTAACCTGGTGTTGTAAGATTTCTTGGTGTTGTAACTGTGCTGGAACATCTTGGCTAGAAGCGCGCAAGTTCTGGAGCACAAGTCTTCAGAACTATTGCTGGCATGTTGTCAGGGCCCATAACCTTTGCTGTATCCAGTACTTCCAGCCGTATCTTGATATCATAAAAGTGGGCCATTCAGCCCATCGATCCTCCTCTCCCATTTAATAAGATCATGGTTGATCTGATTGAGTCCTTAACTCCACTTTCCTGCCTGCCCCTTATACTCAGACTGGAATCTAACTAATTCAGCCTTAAAAATATTCAATGTGCCAACTGCCATCACTCTCTGGGGAAGAGAGTTCCACAGACTCTCAACTCTTAGAGCAAAAATTCTCCTCATTTTCAGCTTAAATGGGAGACCCCTTATTTTCAAACTGTGACCCCCTAGTCCTGGTCCCTCCCACAAGGGGAAACATCCTCTCAGAATTCACCCTCTCGTGTCCCCCCAAAGATCTTCCAGATTTCAATAAGATCAACTCTTATTCTTCTAAATTCCAATGGGCATCGGCTCAACCCGTTCCTCATGCGCTAAAGCCATTTATCCCAGGAATCATCCCAGTGAACCTTCTCGGAACTGTTTTTAATATAAGTATACCCCCCCCCCCCCCCCCCCCCACCCCCAAAGTAAGAGAACCGAAACTGTACACCGTATTCCGGGTGTGGCAGAAAACCTTGAAAGAAATGTTGCTAAGACAGAGTTGAGGTTTAGAGGCTCTGTAAACGTAAGTGGAGTTGTATAACGAGCAGGTGATCTAATGTTCCCTTGTGCAAACCATGAGCAAAGTAAAGATTTCCTACAAACTTTAACCATGTTTAAGGCTCAGTGGTGTCCCCTCTGCTGCTGTGAAAGTTGACTGTCCACCCCGCTGTCTCTCCAAATTCTGGGAACGTTCATTCCTCCCTCCTTGTCAACTCCAATTGGATTTCTTCCTGTAGGTTTCTCACATGGATCTCACGTGCCAACCCTCCCCACAGCCTGCACTCAAATAACCTTATCACACCAACCCCATCAGCCAAGCGAATGAAAGCAGCCAGCTATCAAGCAGCACTTACTCAGCAATAACCTGCTCACCGGTGCTCAGTTGGGGTTCTGCCAGGGTCACTCAGCTCCTGCCCTCATTTCAGCATTTAATGGTTAGCACAGTTGCTTCACAGCACCAGGGATCTGGGTTTGATTCCCGGCTTGGGTCATGTGGTAGTCACCACTGATGTATTATACTGTATATATAAGTTTTACGGTAAGGCCCCTGTACTACAGGTATGGGGGTAGATCCCTGCCTGCTGGCTCCGCCCAGTAGGCGGAGTATAAATATCTGTACTCTCCGTACAGCAGCCATTTCATCAGCTGCTGTAGGAGGCCACGCATCTCTGTGTAATAAAGCCTCGATTACATTCTACTCTCGTCTCGTCATAATTGATAGTGCATCAGGTCACTGCCTGCGCGGAGTCTGCACATTCTCCCCGTGTCTGCGTGGGTTTCCACCGGGTGCTCCGGTTTCCTCCCCCACGTCCCGAAAGTGCTGGGTCAGTGAATTGGACATTCTGAATTCTCCCTCCCAAACAGGCGCCATCGTGTGGCGACTAGGGGATTTTCACTAACTTCATTGCAGTGTTAATGTAAGCCTACTTGTGACATTTAGTCCATGTTTAGATAATAATCTTCAAGGAGCTGGACTCCTGAGGTGAGAGTGACTGCCCTGGGCATCAGGACAGCAGTTGACTGACAGTAACATCAAGGAGCCCTAGCAAAACTGGAGTCACTCTCCGCTGGTTGGGGTCAGACCTGGCACAAAGGAAGATGGTTGTGGCTGTTGGAAGTCAATCATCTTTGTTTCAGGACATCACTGCAGGAGTTCCTCAGGGGAGTGTCTTAAGCCCAATCACCTTGAGCTGCCTCATCAATGAACTTTCCTCCATCATAAGGTCAGACGTGGGGACGTTTGCTGATGCTCAGCACCATTTGCGACTCCTCAGATACTGAAGCAGTCTATGCCATATGCAGCAAGACCCGGGCAATATTCAGGAGAGAAAATCTAACCATTGCCCTTGACATTCAATGGCATTAACATGGTTGACTCCCCCCACAATCGACATCGTTGGGGTTAATATTGACCCTAACTGAATTGATACTGTGACTATAATAGCAGGTCAGAGGCTAGGAATCCTGCAGTGAGTAATTCACCACCTGACTCCCCAAAGCCTGTCCACCATCTCTACAAGGCACTTGTCAGGACTGTGATGGAATACTCTCAACTTGCCTGGATGAGTGCAGTCCTAGCAACACTCGGCTTAACGTCATCAAGACAAAGCAGCCCACTTAATTAGCACCCCACCCACCACCTTAAACGTTCACTCCCTCCACTCCCGAGACACGGTGGCAGCCGTGTGTGCCATCTACAAAATGCACTGCAGTAACTCACAAAGGTTTCTTTGACACCACCTTCCTAACTCGCTACGTCTACCACCTAGAAGAACAAGGGCAGCAGATATAAGGGAACACCACCACTTACAAATTACCCTCCAAGTCAATCGCCACCCTGACTGGCAACTTTAATCACCATTTCTTCACTAATTCTGGGTCAAATTCCTGGAACTCCCTAACAGCACTGTGGGAGTACCTACCACACGGACGGCAGCGGTTCGAGAAGGCAGCTCACCACCACCTTCTCAAGGGCAATTAGGGATGGGCAATAACTGCTGGTCTCGCCAGCGAGGCCCACATCCACTCTCCAGCATTTTTTCTAACTGATGAAAATCACAGGAAATAAAATGTAAAGACACCTGTATCTGAATTCCCTTTGGCCATTACTCCTGACTTTGTTTGACGCAGTGGCCAAGGAATTAATCTTCGACTCCAGGACCGGCAGCGGGAATTGGCAACCGGAACGCCACCTCTTCTTTCACATAATGATACTGGTGTTGCGGCTTTTTAATTCCCCCACGAGAATAGAATTATCCTCGCAACATTTGTTCTCTCATCGTAAACACAAGGGGCCTGCACACCTGTGGGCACTACAGGGTATTGTGCACATTGCTGACTCGATAATACAATACTGATTTAAGTGGGAATGTATTCTTTGCTTGATGCTTATTTTTAATTTGTTTGGATAATATCATAATTGTGATTTTCTTTTTGCTAAAAGGGTGCACTTTTGATTTTCTCGGTGCTACCCGCTGCCTCTGTTGTTGGTCCATCATCCCACCCCGCCCCCGCCCCCCCCAGTCAAAAACGAGAATGGAATTTTCTTCTCGACCTTTGTTTAGGTTCAGCGTAAACATGCCAAGCTAATTAAAGGAACACCCACACACTCACGGGTTTGATGCTACTCCTGGGGGCGTCTGCCTCCGGCTGCCTTCCTCTCTTCCACCATTTTTATATAAAAACATATTCCTGGGGTGTGGTTGTTTCCGCTAACGCTGGCATTTATCACCCATGCTCAATCGCCCTGGGCACCTTCTTGAACATTTCGGAGCACGTCGCTCGGCCATTTCAGAGAGCAGTTAAGAGTCAACCACATTGCCGTGGGCCTGGAGTCAAGTGTAGGCCAGACCAGGTAAGGACGGTAGCTTTCTTTCCCTAAAGGACGTTGGCGAACCAGATGGGATGTTACAGCAATCAAGTAATGACATGGGCACCATTGGTGAGACTGCCTTGTTATCCCAGTGTTAATGAATTGTATTATCATTAGATTAGGCCTCTGGATTATTACTCCAGTAACATCGCCCAAGTGTTTGTGTGCTGATTCTATTCATGATTGCCAGGTGCCTGTGGCAGGAGTGTATCATTGACACTGGGTGTAATATTATTTCCTTTCCCTTAATAATTGTGGCCCCTGAAAAAGGGAACACAATCAGTTGATTCTCGGGAAACCCAATGTGTGATAGAAACACAACCACACCCCAGGAATATGTTTTTATATAAATGGTGGAAGAGAGGAAGGCCGCCGGAGGCGGACGCCCCCAGGAGTAGAATCAAACCTGTGGGTGTTCCTTTAATTAGCTTGGCATGTTTACGCTGAACCTAAACAAAGGTCGAGAAGAAAATTCCATTCTCGTTTTTGACTGGGGGGGGGGATGATCAAAGGAACATGCACACACACTAACACATGCACACAGATACACACCCCGAGGCACACAGACATGCACACACACTAACACATGCACACAGACACACACACCCCGAGGCACACAGACATGCACACACACTAACACATACCCCGAGGCACACACACTAACACATGCACACAGACACACATACCCCGAGGCACACAAACATGCACACACACTAACACATGCACACACACACACACACCCCGAGGCACACAAACATGCACACACACTAACACGTGCACACAGACACACACACCCCGAGGCACACAAACATGCACACACACTAACACATGCACACAGACACACACACCCCGAGGCACACAGACATGCACACACACTAACACATACCCCGAGGCACACACACTAACACATGCACACAGACACACATACCCCGAGGCACACAAACATGCACACACACTAACACATGCACACAGACACACATACCCCGAGGCACACAAACATGCACACACACTAACACATGCACACAGACATGCACACACCCCGAGGCACACATACCCCGAGGCACACAGACATGCACACACACTAACACATGCACACAGATACACACACCCCGAGGCACACATACCCCGAGGCACACAAACATGCACACACACTAACACATGCACACAGACACACATACCCCGAGGCACACAAACATGCACACACACTAACACATGCACACAGACACGCACACCCCGAGGCACACAGACATGCACACACACTAACACATACCCCGAGGCACACAAAGAACAAAGAACAAAGAAATGTACAGCACAGGAACAGGCCCTTCGGCCCTCCAAGCCCGCGCCGACCATACTGCCCGACTAAACTACAATCTTCTACACTTCCTGGGTCCGTATCCTTCTATTCCCATCCTATTCATATATTTGTCAAGATGCCCCTTAAATGTCCCTATCGTCCCTGCTTCCACTACCTCCTCCGGTAGCGAGTTCCAGGCACCCACTACCCTCTGCGTAAAAAACTTGCCTCGTACATCTACTCTAAACCTTGCCCCTCTCACCTTAAACCTATGCCCCCTAGTAATTGACCCCTCTACCCTGGGGAAAAGCCTCTGACTATCCACTCTGTCTATGCCCCTCATAATTTTGTAGACCTCTATCAGGTCGCCCCTCAACCTCCTTCGTTCCAGAGAGAACAAACCGAGTTTATTCAATCGCTCCTCATAGCTTATGCCCTCCATACCAGGCAACATTCTGGTAAATCTCTTCTGCACCCTCTCTAAAGCCTCCACATCCTTCTGGTAGTGTGGCGACCAGAATTGAACACTATACTCCAAGTGTGGCCTAACTAAGGTCCTATACAGCTGCAACATGACTTGCCAATTCTTATACTCAATGCCCCGTCCAATGAAGGCAAGCATGCCGTATGCCTTCTTGACTACCTTCTCCACCTGTGTTGCCCCTTTCAATGACCTGTGGACCTGTACTCCTAGATCTCTTTGACTTTCAATACTCTTGAGGGTTCTACCATTTACTGTATATTCCCTACCTGCATTAGCCCTTCCAAAATGCATTACCTCACATTTGTCCGGATTAAACTCCATCTGCCATCTCTCCGCCCAAGTCTCCAGACAATCTAAATCCTGCTGTATCCTCAGACAGTCCTCATCGCTATCCGCAATTCCACCAACCTTTGTGTCGTCTGCAAACTTACTAATCAGACCAGTTACATTTTCCTCCAAATCATTTATATATACTACAAACAGCAAAGGTCCCAGCACTGATCCCTGTGGAACACCACTGGTCACAGCCCTCCAATTAGAAAAGCATCCCTCCATTGCTACCCTCTGCCTTCTATGGCCTAGCCAGTTCTGAATCCACCTTGCCAGCTCACCCCTGATCCCGTGTGACTTCACCTTTTGTACTAGTCTACCATGAGGGACCTTGTCAAAGGCCTTACTGAAGTCCATGTAGACAACATCCACTGCCCTACCTGCATCAATCATCTTAGTGACCTCCTCGAAAAACTCTATCAAGTTAGTGAGACACGACCTCCCCTTCACAAAACCGTGCTGCCTCTCACTAATACGTCCATTTGCTTCCAAATGGGAGTAGATCCTGTCTCGAAGAATTCTCTCCAGTAATTTCCCTACCACTGAAGTAAGGCTCACCGGCCTGTAGTTCCCGGGATTATCCTTGCTACCCTTCTTAAACAGAGGAACAACATTGGCTATTCTCCAGTCCTCCGGGACATCCCCTGAAGACAGCGAGGATCCAAAGATTTCTGTCAAGGCCTCAGCAATTTCCTCTCCAGCCTCCTTCAGTATTCTGGGGTAGATCCCATCAGGCCCTGGGGACTTATCTACCTTAATATTTTTTAAGACACCCAACACCTCGTCTTTTTGGATCACAATGTGACCCAGGCTATCTACACCCCCTTCTCCAGACTCAACATCTACCAATTCCTTCTCTTTGGTGAATACTGATGCAAAGTATTCATTTAGTACCTCGCCCATTTCCTCTGGCTCCACACATAGATTCCCTTGCCTATCCTTCAGTGGGCCAACCCTTTCCCTGGCTACCCTCTTGCTTTTTATGTATGTGTAAAAAGCCTTGGGATTTTCCTTAACCCTATTTGCCAATGACTTTTCATGACCCCTTCTAGCCCTCCTGACTCCTTGCTTAAGTTCCTTCCTACTTTCCTTATATGCCACACAGGCTTCGTCTGTTCCCAGCCTTTTAGCCCTGACAAATGCCTCCTTTTTCTTTTTGACGAGGCCTACAATATCACTCGTCATCCAAGGTTCCCGAAAATTGCCGTATTTATCTTTCTTCCTCACAGGAACATGCCTGTCCTGTATTCCCTTCAACTGACACTTGAAAGCCTCCCACATGTCAGATGTTGATTTGCCCTCAAACATCCGCCCCCAATCTATGTTCTTCAGTTCCCACCTAATATTGTCATAATTAGCC
Source organism: Scyliorhinus torazame (assembly GCF_047496885.1). Taxonomy (NCBI): domain Eukaryota; kingdom Metazoa; phylum Chordata; class Chondrichthyes; order Carcharhiniformes; family Scyliorhinidae; genus Scyliorhinus; species Scyliorhinus torazame. Next base: position 11,886,875 of record NC_092713.1, read on the forward strand.
TTCCCCCAATTTAGCACATTCATCCTCGGACCACTCTTATCCTTGTCCACCAGTACTTTAAAACTTACTGAATTGTGGTCACTGTTACCGAAATGCTCCCCTACTGAAACATCTACCACCTGGCCGGGCTCATTCCCCAATACCAGGTCCAGTACCGCCCCTTCCCTAGTTGGACTGTCTACATATTGTTTTAAGAAGCCCTCCTGGATGCTCCTTACAAACTCCGCCCCGTCTAAGCCCCTGGCACTAAGTGAGTCCCAGTCAATATTGGGGAAGTTGAAGTCTCCCATCACCACAACCCTGTTGTTTTTACTCTTTTCCAAAATCTGTCTACCTATCTGCTCCTCTATCTCCCGCTGGCTGTTGGGAGGCCTGTAGTATACCCCCAACATTGTGACTGCACCCTTCTTATTCCTGATCTCTACCCATATAGCCTCACTGCCCTCTGAGGTGTCCTCTCGCAGTATAGCTGTGATATTCTCCCGAACAAGTAGCGCAACTCCGCCTCCCCTTTTACATCCCCCTCTATCCCGCCTGAAACATCTAAATCCTGGAACGTTTAGCTGCCAATCCTGCCCTTCCCTCAACCAGGTCTCTGTAATGGCAATAACATCATAGTTCCAAGTAGTAATCCAAGCTCTAAGTTCATCTGCCTTACCCGTAATGCTCCTTGCATTAAAACATAGGCACTTCAGGCCACCAGACCCGCTGTGTTCAGCAACTTTTCCCCGTCTGCTCTGCCTCAGAGCCACACTGTCCCTATTCCCTAGTTCTCCCTCAATGCTCTCACCTTCTGACCTATTGCTCCCGTACCCACCCCCCTGCCATACTAGTTTAAACCCTCCCGTGTGACACTAGCAAACCTCGCGGCCAGGATATTTATGCCTCTCCGGTTTAGATGCAACCCGTCCATCTTATACAGGTCACACCTGCCCCGGAAGAGCTCCCAGTGGTCCAGAAAACGGAAACCCTCCCTCCTACACCAGCTGTTTAGCCACGTGTTTGTCTGCTCTATCTTCCTATTTCTAGCCTCACTGGCACGTGGCACAGGGAGTAATCCCGAGATTACAACCCTCGAGGTCCTGTCCTTTAACTTTCTGCCTAGCTCCCTGAACTCCTGCTGCAGGACCTCATGCCCCTTCCTGCCTATGTCGTTAGTACCAATATGTACAACGACCTCTGCCTGTTTGCCCTCCCCCTTCAGGATTCCCTCTACCCGTTCGGAGACATCCTGGACCCTGGCACCAGGGAGGCAACATACCATCCTGGAGTCTCTTTCACGTCCACAGAAACGCCTATCTGTGCCCCTGACTATAGAGTCCCCTATTACTATTACTCTTCTGCGCTTTGACCCTCCCTTCTGAACATCAGAGCCAGCCGTGGTGCCACTGCTCTGGCTGCTGCTGTTTTCCCCTGATAGGCTATCCCCCCCGACAGTATCCAAAGGGGTATATCTGTTCGAGAGGGGGACAACCACAGGGGATTCCTGCACTGACTGCCTGCCCTTTCTGGTGGTCACCCATTTCTCTGCCTGCACCTTGGGTGTGACCACATTTACATAACTGCGATCTATGACGCTTTCCGCCACCTGCATGCTCCTAAGTGCATCCAATTGCTGCTCCAACCGAACCATGCGGTCTGTGAGGAGCTCCAGTTGGGTGCACTTTCTGCAGATGAAGCCACCCGGGACGCTGGAAGCCTCCCGGACCTGCCACATCTCACAGTCAGAGCACAGCACCCCTCTAACTGACATTGCGTCAATTAATTAAAATTTGTCTCTTTTTTTTTTTTAAATACTTTTTTTTTTTTTTTAAATTGCAAAGTTACTGTCAACTATCTGTTTCCTAGCACTAGATTTCTAATAGAAATGCGATAGCTAACTATAATACTCTCCGATCTCTGGCTTAGATAATAACTTAATTATAATTTAGAGGATATGTTTAATTAGTTCCCAAATACTCAAATATTTTTTAAATTTAGGTTAGAATCCCAACCAGCCACTCAGGTCACAGCTTTTCTGTGATGTCGCTTCAATTTCCCCCCGACACACACAATTTGAAAAAAGGTATAAAAGTAAAAATCACTTACTTGCCTTCTGAGTGTCTGAGATGTTCTCAGGTTCTCTCGCTGACAGAGACTGCTCCTCCACCTCCGATCCTTGACCTGCACAATGCTAATAATATAATATGGCACTTACCTTACACCAATGGGTCTTATTATTAGGTTAGAGGAGGAGGGCGGGTGGGAGACACTACACGTGTAGTGTCTCGGGTTTCCTCTCCACCAGAATTTATTGGTTGGGGGGGGGGGGGGGGGGGGGGGGGGGCACTTGCCAGAGGTAGAACTTCCGGTTCCCGCCTTATATAAAAACAAATAAAACTGAAAAGAAGAACAGACACGGGACCAGGCAAGGCTTTTTAAACTAACTACTCACCTCCCAGAAGGCCCCTGCGCACCGCTGCCGCCGAAATCCAAAGGGCTGCTCCTGTAAAGGTAAGTGGTTTTAAATTCACTACTCACCTCCAAGAAGGCCCCTGCGCACCGCTGCCGCCGAAATCCAATGGGCTGCTCCTGTAAAGGTAAGTGGTTTTAAACTAACTACTCACCTCCCAGAAGGCCCCTGCGCACCGCTGCCGCCGAAATCCAAAGGGCTGCTCCTGTAAAGGTAAGTGGTTTTAAATTCACTACTCACCTCCCAGAAGGCCCCTGCGCACCGCTGCCGCCGAAATCCAATGGGCTGCTCCTGTAAAGGTAAGTGGTTTTAAACTAACTACTCACCTCCCAGAAGGCCCCTGCGCACCGCTGCCGCCGAAATCCAAAGGGCTGCTCCTGTAAAGGTAAGAGCTTTTAAACTAACTACTCACCTCCCAGAAGGCCCCTGCGCACCGCTGCCGCCGAAATCCAAAGGGCTGCTCCTGTAAAGGTAAGTGGTTTTAAATTCACTACTCACCTCCAAGAAGGCCCCTGCGCACCGCTGCCGCCGAAATCCACACACTAACACATGCACACAGACACACATACCCCGAGGCACACAAACATGCACACACACTAACACATGCACACAGACACACATACCCCGAGGCACACAAACATGCACACACACTAACACATGCACACAGACACACATACCCCGAGGCACACAAACATGCACACACACTAACACATGCACACAGACATGCACACACCCCGAGGCACACATACCCCGAGGCACACAGACATGCACACACACTAACACATGCACACAGATACACACACCCCGAGGCACACAGACATGCACACACACTAACACATGCACACAGACACACATACCCCGAGGCACACACATGCACACACACTAACACATGCACACAGACACACATACCCCGAGGCACACAGACATGCACACACACTAACACATGCACACAGATACACACGCCCCGAGGCACACAGGCATGCACACACACTAACACATGTACACATACCCCGAGGCACACACATGCACACACACTAACACATGCACACAGACACACATACCCCGAGGCACACAAACATGCACACACACTAACACATGCACACAGACACACATACCCCGAGGCACACACATGCACACACACTAACACATGCACACAGACACACATACCCCGAGGCACACAGACATGCACACACACTAACACATGCACACAGATACACACACCCTGAGGCACACAGACATGCACACACACTAACACATGCACACAGATACACACACCCCGAGGCACACAGACATGCACACACACTAACACATGCACACAGACACACATACCCCGAGGCACACACATGCACACACACTAACACATGCACACAGACCCCGAGGCACACAGACATGCACACACACTAACACATGCACACAGATACACACACCCCGAGGCACACAGACATGCACACACACTAACACATGCACACAGACACACATACCCCGAGGCACACAGACAGGCACACACTAACACATGCACACAGATACACACACCCCGATGCACACACACTAACACATGCACACAGATACACATACATCCAAATAATCGGATGCACACACACTAACACATGCACACAGATACACATACATCCAAATAATCGGATGCAGCCTCCCGGAGTGATTGGCGCCGCTCTGCCCAGTGCAGTAACTGAGCTGCCTCCCGATCTGGACCGGGTCCCCCCCGGGCTCGGCTCCGCTTTGATGCGCCGCCTGCCCGGGGCTGCTCCTCGGCGGGGGAGGACGCTTGTTCCCCGGAGGAACTGGAGACTTGCGGAGCACTCAGGCACGAAACGAGTTTCAGAAGTGCCTCCTCCAGGAGAGCGAGGGAGGGAGGTGGAAATCCCACACCCCAGGCCTGAGGGTCACTCCACACTAACTGCCTGAGGCGCTGAGGTCTGGCAGCATCTTTTAAATTCCAGATGGGGCTCAAACTGAAAGTGAGGAGCCCCTTAAATGAAATTGAACCAGCCAAGCAGGAAGACAACAGGTAAGATGTGACCAGGACCTCCTACCAGTGAAGGGTTAACCCTATTCTCAGCTTCATAGTTGTTGACTGACCTGTATATCTCTCCAATTTCAGTTTTTAATGTTTGTTTAGTTTGCAGTTGTAATTTTATTTGAGATGGGATTAATTTAATTTAAGACACTCTTATTTTTCTTATCCATTCTGGGGGTGCGGGTGTCCCTAGCTAAACCAGCATTGATTGCCCATCCCTAATTGCCCTTTAGAGGCTGCCTTCTTGCATGGCTGCAGTCCATGAGGTGTAGGTACACCCACAGTGCTGTTAGAGTAGGGAGTTCCTGGATTTTGACCCAGCGACAGTGAAGGAACGGCCGATATATTTCCAAGTCAGGATGGTGAGTGACTTGGAGGGGAACCTCCAGGTGGATATGTTTTGCCTCTGCATGCTGGTCTTGTGTTTCTAGGCAATGGAGGGTATAGAATTTACACAGCAGAAGGAGGCCATTCGGCCCATCAAGTCTGCACCGGCTCTTGGAAAGAGCACCCCACCCAAGCCCACACAGCCACCATAACCCAGTAACCCCACCCAACACTATGGGCAATTTTGGTCACTAAGGGCAATTTATCACAGCCAATCCACCTAACCTGCACATCTTTGGACTGTGGGAGGAAACCGGAGCACCCGGAGGAAACCCACGCAGACACGGGGAGAAAGTGCAGACTCCGCACAGACAGTGACCCAAGCCGGGAATCGAACCTGGGACCCTGGAGCTGTGAAGCAACTGTGCTAACCACTATTCTACCGTGTTTTACAATAGGTGGGATTATCCGGCCCTTCCCACCAGTGTGATCTTCCAGTCCCGTCAGAGGTGAACCCCCTCCTGGTGGGTTCTCCAACAGCAGGATGAGCGAGCCCTGGGGGCGGGGGGGAGAGCCCGCCCTGTGTTAAAGGTTGTTGCTAATAAAGAGGGCTTTTGTAAATGTTTAACCTTTGTATGTTCATCAGCTTTATGTATCTACATATCTGATAAGCTGCAGTTGTGTTTTATGAAATATCTTTGGTTGCGTTTCCTCTTTGAAAATAATGCCAACAGCCATAATAGGAGAGATTTATTTATTCATTAAACGGAAGGACAACAATTCAAGTGCGTTGTTCAATGGATTTTGCGAATCTGGGTCTGGCCAAAGTGACTGGAAAACCGGTTTACCGTTTCATTGGCTGTTTTGAAACTGAGGTGATTTGCTGTTGCAGTCAACGCTTATGTAATACGTTTGAAATATTGGACGACGAGCAGGTTATTCAGTCCATTGACCCTGTCCTAACGCTCACTCAGATCTTGGCCAGTCTGTATTTTAACCTGTATTATTGGTACTGAGGGCAACACATTGCAATTATCTTTCCACTGAGAGGCTACTGATGTGAAACAACAAGAGGAACTATTTGGTGATAGAATTCAGGGGTTTCTGAAGGAAGGCACAAGTGAAAGTCCACGCATCAACTAAATCTTTCAACTCTGACGTCGTTGACGTTTTTCGGCTTTTAGCACAAAAGATTTCGGGGACTCGAGTTGATGAGTCAGAACATCATGTGAATTATTGCACTCGGCATATTTGCAATGTCACATCGAATAAAGCTGGACCGGCAGTGAGATTGCTGGTCTCCGAGCAGCCCGGAGAGGGAATGTAGGTCAATCTCCCGTTTTTATAGCCGGGAGGAGTGCACGGAAAGCTGGACGGGACATTGAAATGAGAGCCGGGCCATTCAGGAGAGGGGGTTGGAAACACCTTGTGGTTTCTGTAAAACCTCAGACACTTTGGCCAGCTTTTACTATTCAAACGTTTTACCCAGGTTCCCTTACTTGCGAGATGAGCAAAGGGCAAAACAGGTACACGGTTTAGCCCAATTATACTCACAATTCTGGTACCCTGACCGGGAATTCTCACTCACACAAAATATGACTCAGATTCACAGCTGAGCTCGAGGTATTACTCATACTTCGTGAAGGAGGATGGCCAGACTACGCTCACTCGATGTAGACCTCTTCTGTGGGCTTGGAGTCCAGGGTCTCTTCTCCTTGCGATGGTTGTGCCTGGGGGTGCTCGCAGGTTATCGCTAAATATCCGTTCCCATGTTCCTTCCTTTATGCTGGTCTGCTAGCATTGAGTCGTAGTCATACGCTCACAACTGGCCTGAGCTCAATTGTCTCATCCAGACTCTTAACACGTTACAACATAGAACATTACAGCGCAGTACAGGCCCTTCGGCCCCCGATGTTGCGCCGCCCTGTGAAACCACTCTAAAGCCCATCTACACTATTCCCTTATTGTCCATATGTCTATCCAATGACCATTTGAATGCCCTTAGTGTTGGCGAGTCCACTACTGTTGCAGGCAGGGCATTCCACGCCCTTACTACTCTCTGAGTAAAGAACCTACCTCTGACATCTATCCTATATCTATCTCCCCTCAATTTAAAGCTATGTCCCCTCTTGCTAGACATCACCATCCGAGGAAGAAGGCTCTCACTGTCCACCCGATTCAATCCTCTGATCATCTTGTATGCCTCAATTAAGTCACCTCTTAACCTTCTTCTCTCTAACGAAAACAGCCTCAAGTCCCTCAGCCTTTCCTCATAAGATCTTCCCTCCACACCGGGCAAAATTCTGGTAAATCTCCTCTGCACCCTTTCCAATGCTTCCACATCCTTCCTATAATGCGGCGACCAGAATTGCACGCAATACTCCAAATGCGGCCGCACCAGAGTTTTGTACAGCTGCAACATGACCTCATGGCTCCGAAACTCAATCCCTCTACCAATAAAAGCTAACACACCGTACACCTTCTTAACAACCCTCTCAACCTGGTGGCAACTTTCAGGGATCTATGTACATGGACACCGAGATCTCTCTGCTCATCCACACTGCCAAGAATCTTACCATTAGCCCAATACTCTGTCTTCCTGTTATTCCTTCCAAAATGAATCACCTCACACTTTTCTGCATTAAACTCCATTTGCCACCTCTCAGCCCAGCGCTGCAGCTTATCTATGTCCCTCTGTAACTTGGAACATCCTTCCGCACTGTCCACAACTCCACCGACTTTAGTGTCATCTGCAAATTTACTCTCACATCCTTCTACGCTCTCCTCCAGGTCATTTATAAAAATGACAAACAGCAGTGGCCCCAAAACAGATCCTTGTGGTATACCACTAGTAACTGGACTCAAGTCTGAACATTTCCCATCAACCACCACCCTTTGTCTTCTTCCAGCTAGCCAATTTCTGATCCAAACTGCTAAATCACCCTGAATCCCATGCCTCCGTGTTTTCTGCAGTAGCCTACTGTGGGGAACCTTATCAAATGCTTTACTGAAATCCACATACACCACATCAACTGCTTTACCCTCATCCACCTGTTTGGTCACCTTCTCAAAGAACTCAATAAGGTTTGTGAGGCACGACCTACTCTTCACAAAACCGTGTTGACTAATCAAATTATTCCTTTCCAGATGATTATCCATCCTATCTCTTATAAACCTTTCCAAGATTTAGCCCACAACAGAAGGAAGGCTCACTGGTCTATAGTTACTGGGGTTGTCTCTACTCCCCTTCTTGAACAAGGGGACAACATTTGCTATCCTCCAGTCTTCCGGCACTATTCCTATAGACAAAGATGACTTAAAGATCAAAGCCAAAGGCTCAGCAATCTCCTCCCTAGCTTCCCAGAGAATCCTAGGATAAATCCCACCCGGCCCAGGGGACTTATCTATTTTCACACTTTCCAGAATTGCTAACACCTCCTCCTTATGACCTCAAGCCCTTCTCGTCCAGTAGCCTGAATCTCAGTATTCTCCTCGACAACATTGTCTTTTTCCTGTGTGAATACTGATAAAAAATATTCATTTAGCACCTCTCCTATCTCCTCGGACTCCAAGCACAACTTCCCACTACTGTCCTTGACTGGCCCTACTCTTACCCTCATCATTTGTTTATTCCTGACATATCTATAGAAAGCTTTAGGGTTATCCTTGATCCTACCTGCCAAAGACTTCTCATGTCCCCTCCTGGCTCTTCTTAGCTCTCTCTTTAGCTCCTTCCTAGCTAACTTGTAACTCTCGAGTGCCCTAACTGAACCTTCATGTCTCATCTTTACATAAGCCTCCTTCTTCCTCTTGACAAGTGTTTCAACTGCTTTAGTAAACCACGGTTCCCTTGCTCGACCACATCCTCCCTGCCTGACAGGTACATACCTATCAAGGACACGCAGTAGCTGTTCCTTGAACAAGCTCCACATTTCCATTGTGCCCATCCCCTGCAGTTTTCCTCTCCATCCGATGCATCCTAAGTCATGCCTCATCGCACCATAATTGCCTTTCCCCCAGATATAACTCTTGCCCTGCGGTATATACCTATCCCTTTCCATCACTAAAGTAAACGTATCGAATTGTGGTCACTATCACCGAAGTGCTCACCTACCTCCAAATCTAACACCTGTCCTGGTTCATTACCCAGTACCAAATCCAATATGGGCTCGCCTCTCATTGGCCTATCTACATACTCCTCTCTCTCCCTATTCCTCGTCTCGCTTTCACATGGCATGGGTAACAACCCAGAGATAATAATTCTGTTTGTCCTAGATTTAAGTTTCCACCCTAGCTCCCTGAATTCCTGCCTTACATCCCTATCCCTTTTCCTACCTATGTCATTGGTACCTATGAGGACCACGACTTGGGGATGCTCCCCCTCCCCCTTAAGGATCCCGAAAACACGATCCGAGACATCACGCACCCTGGCACCTTGGAGGCAACACACCAACCGTGGGGCTCTCTCATTCCCACAGAATCTCCCATCTATCCCCCTAACTATGGAGTCTCCAATGACTAATGCTCTACTCCTCTCCCCCCTTCCCTTCTGAGCAACAGGGACAGACTCTGTGCCAGAGACCTGTACCCCATGGCTTACCCCTGCTAAGACCCACCCCCCCCAGCCCCTCTCACCGTCACCCATCTATCTTTATTCTTTGGAGTAACTACATCCCTGAAGCTTCTATCTATGACCACCTCTGCCTCCCGAATGATCCGAAGTTCATCCAGCTCCAGCTCCAGTTCCCTCACGCGGTTTCTGAGGAGCTGGGTGCACTTCCCACTGATTAAATCAGCAGGGACACTGACCGCATCCCTCAAACATTCTGCAGGAGGAACATTGCACTACCTTCCCTGCCATCCCCTCTCGATAAAAAAAGAAAAAGAAAGAAAGAGCTTACCTGTTATTCACTCCCCTTCTCAGCAAGCACTCACTCAGCAACCTCTGCACCCCGCAGGATAGCACCTGAGGGAAAATAAAAGAAAAACTACTTACCAGTCACCAGCCAATCCCTTACCTGCAGGCTGTGACGTCACGGTTCAACTTCTTTCTACTTTTTTTTAAATAAAATATTTTATTGAAAATTTTTGGCCAACCATCACAGTACATTGTGTATCCTTTACACAGTAATATAACAGTATAAATAACAATGGCCAGTTTTATAAACAAGAAATAAATAATATTTAAACAAAAACAAAACTAAATGGCAACTGCCTTGTCCCAGATAAATAGTCTCCAAAAATATGTTTTAACAGTCCAATATACAATTATCTATAACAACAACCTATACCTATTATACTTATATATTAACATCCCTGAGAATCCATACGGTTCCTCCCCCCGCCCCCCCCCCCCCCCCCCCCCCCCCGGGCTGCTGCTGCTGTCTTCTTCTTTTCCATTCCCTCTATCTTTCTGTGAGGTATTCGACGAACGGTTGCCACCGCCTGGTGAACCCTTGAGCCGATCCCCTTAGGACAAACTTAATCCGTTCCAGCTTTATAAACCCTGCCATGTCATTTATCCAGGTCTCCACCCCCGGGGACTTGGCTTCCTTCCACATCAACAGTATCCTGCATCCTGCACCGGGCTACTAGGGACGCAAAGGCCAAAACATCAGCCTCTCTCGCCTCCTGCACTCCCGGCTCTTCTGCAACCCCAAATATAGCCAACCCCCAGCTTGGTTCGACCTGGACCCCCACTACCTTCGAAAGCACCTTTGTCACCCCCACCCAAAACCCCTGTAGTGCCGGACATGACCAGAACATGTGGGTGTGATTCGCTGGGCTTTTCGAGCATCTCGCACACCTATCCTCTACTCCAAAAAATTTGCTAAGCCGTGTTCCAGTCATATGCGCCCTGTGTAACACCTTAAATTGTATCAGGCTTAGCCTTACACACGAGGACGATGAGTTTACCCTACTTAGGGCATCAGCCCACAGCCCCTCCTCAATCTCCTCCCCCAGCTCCTCTTCCCATTTCCCTTTCAGCTCGTCTACCATAATCTCCCCCTCGTCTCTCATCTCCCTATATATGTCTGACACCTTACCGTCCCCCACCCATGTCTTTGAGATCACTCTGTCCTGCACCTCCTGCGTAGGGAGCTGCGGGAATTCCCTCACCTGTTGCCTCGTAAAAGCCCTCAGTTGCATATACCGGAATGCATTCCCTTGGGGCAACCCATATTTTTCGGTCAGCGCTCCCAGACTTGCAAACGTCCCATCTACAAACAGATCTCTCAATTGTGTTACTCCTGCTCTTTGCCATGTTCCAAATCCCCCATCCATTCTCCCCGGAGCAAGCCTATGATTATTTCTTATCGGGGACCACACCGAGGCTCCCGTCTTTCCCCTATGCCATCTCCATTGCCCCCATATTTTCAGAGTAGCCACCACCACCGGGCTTGTGGTGTATTTCTTCGGTGAGAACGGCAACGGTGCCGTCACCATGGCTTGTAGGCAAGTCCCCCTACAGGACGCCTTCTCCAATCTCTTCCACGCCGCTCCCTCCTCTTCTCCCATCCACTTACATACCATTGAGATGTTGGCGGCCCAGTAGTACTCACTCAGGCTCGGTAGCGCCAGCGCCCCCCCCCCCCCCTATCCCTACTACGCTGCAAAAATCCCTTCCTCACTCTCGGGGTCTTCCCGGCCCACACAAAACTCATGATACTCTTCTCAATCCTTTTGAAAAAAGCCTTCGTGATCACCACCGGGAGGCACTGAAACACAAAGAGGAATCTCGGGAGGACCACCATTTTAACCGCTTGTACCCTCCCTGCCAGTGACAGGGATACCATGTCCCATCTCTTGAAGTCCTCCTCCATCTGTTCCACCAGCCGCGTTAAGTTTAACCTATGCAATGTACCCCAATTCTTGGCTATCTGGATCCCCAAGTAGCGAAAGTCCCTTGTTACCTTCCTCAGCGGTAAGTCCTCTATTTCTCTGCTCTGCTCCCCTGGATGCACCACAAACAGCTCACTTTTCCCCATGTTCAGCTTATATCCTGAAAATTCTCCAAACTCCCCAAGTATCCGCATTATCTCTGGCATCCCCTCCGCCGGGTCCGCCACATACACCAATAAATCGTCCGCATAAAGAGATATCCGGTGTTCCTCTCCTCCCCTGAGTACTCCCCTCCACTTCCTGGAACCCCTCAATGCTATTGCCAGGGGCTCAATCACCAGTGCAAACAATAATGGGGACAGAGGACATCCCTGCCTCGTCCCTCTATGGAGCCGAAAATACGCAGACCCCTGTCCATTCGTGACCACGCTCGCCATCGGGGCCCTATACAGCAGCTGTACCCATCTAATATACTCATCTCCAAAGCCAAATCTCCTCAACACCTCCCACAAATAATCCCACTCCACTCTATCAAATGCTTTCTCGGCATCCATCGCCACCACTATCTCCGCTTCCCCCTCTGGTGGGGGCATCATCATTACCCCTAGCAGCCTCCGTATATTCGTATTCAGCTGTCTCCCCTTCACAAACCCAGTTTGGTTCTCATGGACTACCCCCGGGATACAATCCTCTATCCTCATTGCCATTACCTTGGCCAGAAGCTTAGCGTCTACATTTAGGAGGGAAATAGGCCTATAGGACCCGCATTGCAGCGGGTCTTTTTCCTTCTTTAGGAGAAGCGATATCATTGCCTCCGACATAGTCGGGGGCAGCTGTCCCCTTTCCTTCGCCTCATTAAAGGTTCTCATCAGTATCGGGGCAAGCAAGTCCACATATTTCCTATAAAATTCGACTGGAAATCCATCCGGTCCCGGAGCCTTCCCTGCCTGCATACTCCTAATTCCTTTCACTACTTCCTCTATCTCAATCTGTGCTCCCAGTCCCACCCTCTCCTGCTCCTCCACCTTAGGAAATTCTAGCCGGTCCAGGAAGCACATCATTCTCTCCTTCCCATCCGGGGGCCGAGCTTCGTATAATCTTTTATAGAATGCCTTGAACACTCCATTCACTCTCTCCGCTCCCCGCTCTATCTCTCCTTCCTCATCCCTCACTCCCCCTATTTCCCTCGCTGCTCCCCTTTTCCTCAATTGATGGGCCAGCAACCTGCTCGCCTTCTCCCCATACTCATACTGTACACCCTGTGCCTTCCTCCACTGTGCTTCTGCAGTACCCGTTGTCAGCAAGTCAAATTCTACGTGTAACCTTTGCCTTTCCCTGTACAGTCCCTCCTCCGGTGCCTCCGCATATTGCCTGTCCACCCTCAGAAGTTCTTGCAGCAACCGCTCCCGTTCCCTACTCTCCTGCTTTCCTTTATGTGCCCTTATTGATATCAGCTCCCCTCTAACCACTGCCTTCAGCGCCTCCCAGACCACTCCCACCTGGACCTCCCCGTTATCATTGAGTTCCAAGTATTTTTCAATGCACCCCCTCACCCTTAGACACACCCCTTCATCTGCCATTAGTCCCATGTCCATTCTCCAGGGTGGACACCCTTCTGTTTCCTCCCCTATCTCCAAGTCTACCCAATGTGGAGCGTGATCCGAAATGGCTATAGCCGTATACTCCGTCCTCCTCACCTTCGGGATCAACGCCCTTCCCAAAACAAAAAAGTCTATTCGCGAATAAACTTTGTGGACATAGGAGAAAAACGAAAACTCCTTACTCCTAGGTCTGCTAAATCTCCACGGGTCTACTCCTCCCATCTGCTCCATAAAATCTTTAAGCACCTTGGCTGCAGCCGCCTCCTTCCAGTCCTGGATCTCGACCTGTCCAGCCCTGGCTCCAGCACCGTATTAAAATCTCTCCCCCCATTACCAACTTTCCCACCTCTAGGTCCGGGATGCGTCCTAGCATGCGCCTCATAAAATTGGCATCATCCCAGTTCTGGGCATATACGTTTACCAAGACCACCGCCTCCCCCCTGTATTTTACCACTCACCATCACGTATCTGCCCCTGCTATCTGCCACTATGGTCTTTGCCTCAAACATAACCCGCTTCCCCACTAGTATAGCCACCCCCCTGTTTTTCGCATCTAGCCCCGAATGAAACACCTGCCCCACCCATCCTTTGCGTAGTCTAACCTGGTCTATAAGTTTCAAGTGCATCTCTTGTAACATAACCACGTCTGCCTTAAGTTTCTTAAGGTGTGCGAGTACTCGTGCCCTCTTTATCGGCCCGTTCAGCCCTCTCACATTCCACGTGATCAACCGGGTTGGGGGGCTTTTTACCCTCCCCCCTTGTCGATTAGCCATCCCCTTTTTCCCAGCTCCTCACCCGGTTCCCACGCAGCTGTGTCCCACCCAGGCGGTGCCCCCCCCGCCCCACCCCACCCCATTCTGGCTCCCCCCCCCCCCCCGCTAGATCCCCCACTAGCGTAGTTACAGCCCCATGTTGCTCCCAGAAGTCAGCAAACTCTGGCCGACCTCGGCTTCCCCCCGTGACCTCGGCTTGCACCGTGCGACGCCCCCTCCTTCCTGCTTCCCTATTCCCGCCATGATTATCATAGCACGGGAACCGAGCCCGCGCTTCCCCCTTGGGCCCACCCCCAATGGCCAACGCCCCATCTCCTCCACCTCCCTTCCTCCCTCCACCACCACCTGTGGAAGAGAGAAAAGTTACCGCATCGCAGGATTAATAACATAAAACTCATCTTTCCCCCCCTTTTTCACCCCCTTCGCCCCCCATACTCGCCCCACCGCTTTGTTTCAAACGTTCTTTTTTAATAACCCGCTTATTCCAGTTTTTCTTCCACAATAAAAGTCCACGCCTCATCCACCGTCTCAAAGTAGTGGTGCCTCCCTTGATATGTGACCCACAGTCTTGCCGGTTGCAGCATTCCAAATTTTATCTTCTTTTTGTGAAGCACCGCCTTGGCCCGATTAAAGCTCGCTCTCCTTCTCGCCACCTCCGCACTCCAGTCTTGGTATACACGGATCACCGCGTTCTCCCACCTACTGCTTCGAGTTTTCTTTGCCCATCTAAGGACCATCTCTTTGTCCTTAAAACGGAGGAATCTCACGACTATGGCTCAAGGAATTTCTCCTGCTCTCGGTCCTCGCGCCATCACTCGGTATGCTCCCTCCAGCTCCAGCGGACCCGCCGGGGCCTCCGCTCCCATTAACGAGTGCAGCATCGTGCTCACATATGCCCCGACGTCTGCTCCTTCTAAAACTTCAGGAAGACCAAGAATCCTTAAATTATTCCTCCTCGCGTTATTCTCCAGCACCTCCAGTCTTTCCACACATTGTTTATGGTGTGCCTCGTGCATCTCCGTCTTCACCACCAGGCCCTGTATATCGTCCTCGTTCTCGGCAGCCTTTGCCTTCACGACCCGAAGCTCCCGTTCCTGGGTCTTTTGCTCATCCTTTAGCCCTTCGATCGCCTGTAGTATCGGGGCCAACAGCTCTTTCTTCATTTCCTTTTTAAGTTCTTCCACGCAACATTTCAAAAACTCTTGTTGTTCAGGGCCCCATGTTAAACTGCCACCTTCCGTCGCCATCTTGGTTCTTGCTTGCCTTCCTTGCCGCTGCTCCAAAGGATCCACTGCAATCTGGCCACTTCCCTCTCCTTTTTCCATCCGTTTCCAGGGGGGATTCCCTTCTGGTTTACGGCACAGTGCTTCCAGCCATTAAAATTGCCGCTAGGGCTCTTATTAAGAGCCCAAAAG
Organism: Scyliorhinus torazame; assembly: GCF_047496885.1. NCBI lineage: Eukaryota > Metazoa > Chordata > Chondrichthyes > Carcharhiniformes > Scyliorhinidae > Scyliorhinus > Scyliorhinus torazame. The sequence goes on from NC_092713.1 coordinate 11,902,321, forward strand.
TCCGTTCCACCGGGAGCTGCCGAAACGTGCGACTTAGCTGGTCATCGCCGCACCCGGAAGTCTTCTTTCTACTTCTACCTGCCCTCAATTCTTCCTCTTGATCTTTACAGCGGTTGTTGTTTTTTGGTTAGAGGAGGGGGTAGGGAGGGAAACACTGGAGAAGCGTTTTGGGTTTAAGTCTCACTTGACAACAGCTCCTCCACAAACCACCTTCAAGTTAGGGTGAGCACACCGACGTATGCAAATTACCCCCGCAACAGCCAATCAGCAGCTCCACTCTACTGCCCTCTGCTGGATGCTTGTCTTCACTTGAACAGCTAGGGTCTCTTGCTCAGGTACACCTTCAAGTTAGGGTGAGCACACGGACGTATGCAAATTTACCCCGCAACAGCCAATCAGCAGCTCCGCTCTACTGCCCTCTGCTGGATGGGAATAAATAGGATACCCCTGTTCATCCGGGGTGATTCAATCAAGGTCCCTCATCCTCGGAGACACCCTCATCTGACCAGCTAATAGCCCATTATGGAGTCTGATAGCTTGTTTTGTTTGTCCTTCATCCTGCTGCAAAGTTGATCACCTGTGTCTGGAAATTTGTTACGTATTCGTAGCCTGGCCTTGTTCTTTGTGTAAACGTGAGTGGGTAATCACAAAGTCCAGATAGCAAGAACGGGTTTATGTGTTGACTTGAGCGCCCTTTCAGATGGCCAGGATCAATTCAGCCTCGCGGCATTTCTGTTCCTGGCCTATGTGTGTTGTCAGCCTGTTTTCAGTACCACAGCTCCTTCAGACTAGGACTGCAGAAGATTGGAGCTCTCTCTCACAAAAAGCCGCTGCTAGCTCAGATCAGTTTAAAATCTACGACAGAATGACATTTGCTATACTAGAGTATTAAGGGAGCTGGAGACAAAGTCGGTGGATGGAGTTTGTAAACAGATCAGCTATGATCTAGCAATCAATCAATCAATCAATCAATCTCCTTGAATAGCAGAACATTCTTGAGGGGCTAATTGACCTGCTTCTGATTTTATGTTTCTGTAAAAACCTTTGATTTGACATTCTTTGCAGAAAACGGCTGGGCACATCAGCGAATAACCTCTCTCTGAACGAGTCAATGGACTTTCAGTTCACCACAATCCTGAGGGCGGACTCAACAGATGAAGAGTGGAGATTTCTGAGAGAAGACCTAAACTATTTCTTCATGAGTCCCTGTGAGAAATACAGAGCCAGGAACCAATTTCCTTGGAAGCTTTGCTTGCAAGTTTTGAAAATTGGCATCGTAACGATGCAGGTAACAAAAACTGTTGACGTAAAGAGCTGGACTTAACATCCACCTTGGAGAGAGGTAGAAAGAAAAACTTGCATTTCTATAGCACCTTTCATGACGTTAGGAAGCCCCAGAGCACTTTGAAACCAATCACACCAGTGCTATAATGTAGGAAACATGGCAGCTATTTAGCAGAGGAACAATGGTGTGTTAAGGACCAGGCAATCTGTTTTTGTGACGTGAGTTGAGGATAAATATGGCCTGGGACAACAAGATAACTCTCCGCCTTTGCTTCATAATTGTTCCAAGGCATATTTTATGCCCACTTGGGAGGTCTTTGTGTAATGAATGAAGGCACACCTAACACTGCAGCGGCCCCTCAACCTTCCAATATGCGGCATCTAGCTGCACATCCATGGATTCCGGGACTGGTTTGTGGATTTAATATATAAAACTGTTGAGCTCTGATAATCTAAACATTATTTTCAAAGCAAAATTCAGGTGAACCTTGAGGCACAGGCTTTATTTCCATCAGACTACAGGAGGTGAATGGGAGATTTAAGAGATTTTTGAAATGCTGAAAAGTTTTACATCGAGCGTACGGCACAGAAATCAATCTTCCGCTGTAACGTGTCCCCGCCTGTCTTTATGCTCCATCCCTCGCCTGGGTGAATGTGGCTCCAGCTTTGATACCATCCAGGACAAAGCAGCCCACTTGATTGGCATCCCATCCACATCGTCAGCCCCTCCGGCGCTGACACACAGTATACCATCCACATGGGGCGGCACGGTAGCACAGTGGTTAGCACTGCTGCCTCACAGCTCCAGGGGCCCGGGTTCAAATCCCGCCTTGGGTGGCTGCGTGGAGTGTGCGCTTTCTCCCCGTGTCTACGTGGGTTTCCTCGTGGTGCTCCGGTTTCCTCCCATAAACCAAATTAGGTAGGGTTATGAGGATAGGGCAGGGCTGTGGGCCTCGGTGCTCTTTCAGAGGGTTGGTGCAGCCTCAATGGGCCGGATGGCCGCTGTAGGAATTTTATGATTCTCTTCTAAGGTGCACTGCAGATAAGCACCAAGGCTCCTTAGGCAGCTCCTTACAACTTCTACCACCGAGATGGACAAGGGTAGCAGGGACCTGGGAACACCATCACCCAGAGGTTCCCTTCCAAGTCACTCGCCTCTTAAAACCATAAGAACATAAGACATAGAAGCAGAATTAGGCCACTCGGCCCATCGAGTCTGCTCCGCCATTCAATCATGGCTGATATTTTCTCATCCCCATTCTCCAACCTTCTCCCCATAACCCCTGATCCCCTTATTAATCAAGAACCTATCTATCTCTGTCTTAAAGACACTCAGTGATTGGGCCTCCACAGCCTTCTGCGGCAAAGAGTTCCACAGATTCACCACCCTCTGGCTGAAGAAATTCCTCCTCATCTCTGTTGAAAAGGACTTTAAAATCTATCGCCGTTCCTTCACTGTCACTGCCACAAATCGGATGCAGATGAAGGTCCGACTCCCCCACAGGTCTGATTCTCTGCAGGGCCAGGTCTCCGGTGAGCGACACCTTTGGAATAACATGGCCTGAAGATGCCGAGTCTCACCTGGACAATTCCTGAAACTGCCTCCGGAGTTCAGGATGGAGGCTGATGGCAACCTGGAGTGAACCCCTCCAGATTCGGAATCCTGGAGGGGTCCATCTTCCTGCCTCAGATACTTCCTGGTGTCATGTGAGAGTACCTTTAAGAAATGGATGTTTAAGCAATGTACCTTCCGGGTGCGGCGATGACCAGCTAGGTCGCACGTTTCGGCAGCTCCCGGTGGAACGGACTTTTGGGCTCTTAATAGGAGCCCCAACGGCAATTTTAACGGCTAAAAACACTGTGCGGTAAACCAGAAGGGAATTCCCCCTGGACACAGGTGGAAAAAGGAGAGGAAGGTGGCCGGATTGCGGTGGATCCTTTAGAGCAGCGGCAAGGAAAGCAAGCACAAAGCAAGATGGCGTCGGAAGGTGGCCATCTAGTATGGGGCCCTGACCAACAAGAGTTCCTGCGGCGCTGTGTGGAAGAACTTAAAAAGGAGATGAAGAAGGAGCTGCTGGCCCCAATATTACAGGCGATTGAAGGGCTAAAGGAGGAGCAAAAGACCCAGGAGCAGGAGCTTCGGGTCGTGAAGGCAAAGGCCGCTGATAATGAAGACGAAATACAGGGCCTGGTGGTGAAGACAGAGATGCACGAGGCACAACACAAAAGGTGTGTGGAAAGGCTGGAGGTGCTGGAGAATAATGTGAGGAGGAAGAATTTAAGGATTCTTGGCCTTCCCGAAGGTGCGGAGGGGGCGGACGTCGGGGCATATGTGAGCACGATGCTTCACTCGTTAATGGGATCGGAGGCCCCGACGGGCCCATTGGAGGTGGAGGGAGCTTATCGAGTTATGGCGCGAAGACCGAGGGCTGGAGAAATACCTCGAGCCATAGTGGTGAGATTTCTCCGATATAATGACAGAGAGATGGTCCTCAGATGGGCGAAGAAAACTCGGAACAGTAGGTGGGAGAACGCGGTGATCCGCGTATATCAAGATTGGAGTGCGGAGGTGGCGAGAAGGAGGGCGAGTTTCAATCGGGCCAAGGCGGTGCTTCACAAAAGGAAGGTCAAATTTGGAATGCTGCAACCGGCAAGACTGTGGGTCACACACCAAGGGAAGCACCACTACTTTGAGCCGGCAGAAGAGGCGTGGACATTTATTGTGGAGGAGCAGCTGGAACAGGCGGGCCAGAAAAAGAACGTTTGGGACAAAGTGGTGGTGTGATTACGTGGGGTGAAGGGGGGGAAAAAGGGGGAAGGGATGATTTCTCAGGTTGTTAATCTTGCGACCCTGTAACTTTTCTCTCTTCACCATGTCGTGGGGGAGGGAGGGGGAGGGGGGGAAGGATGAGGAATTGTGGGTGCCGGCAATTGGGGGTGGGGCCGAGTGGGAAACGCGGGCTTTGTTCCCGCGCTATGGTAATCATGGCGGGAACAGGGATGCAGGAAGGAGGGGGCCTCGCACAGTGGGGGCCGAGGTCACGGGGGGAAGCCGAGGTCAGCCAGAGTTTGCTGACTTCTGGGAGCAACATGGGGGGTGCAATTACGCTAGAAGAGGATCTAGTGGGGGGGGGGGGGATTAACTGGGTTGCTGCTGCTGGGGAGAAGGGGGAGCTGGTACGGGGTGGGGTGGTCGAGGCTGGAGGGCGCCTTCGGGGGGAGATACGGCTACGTGGGAACCGGGTGAGGAGCTGGATTAAAAAAGGGGATGGCTAGTCGACAAGGGGGGGGTTGGGGGGGGGGGGAGAGTTAAAGAGCCCCCCAACCCGGCTGATCACGTGGAACGTGAGAGGGCTGAACGGGCCGATTAAAAGGGCACGGGTACTCGCACACCTAAAGAAATTAAAGGCAGTTGTGGTTATGTTGCAGGAGACGCATTTGAAACTGATAGACCAGGTCAGACTATGCAAAGGATGGGTGGGGCAGGTGTTTCATTCGGGGTTAGACTCAAAGAACAGGGGGGTGGCTATATTAGTGGGGAACCGGGTACTGTTTGAGGCAAAGACCATAGTGGCGGATAGCGGGGGTAGATACGTGATGGTGAGTGGCAGATTGCAAGGGGAGGCGGTGGTTCTAGTGAACGTATATGCCCCGAACTGGGATGATGCCAATTTTATGAGGCGAATGTTGGGACGTATCCCGGACCTAGAGGCAGGAAAGTTGGTAATGGGGGGAGACTTTAATACGGTGCTGGACCCAGGGCTGGACAGATCGAGGTCCAGGACTGGGAGGAGGCCGGCTGCAGCTAGGGTGCTCAAGGACTTTATGGAGCAGATGGGAGGAGTAGACCCCTGGAGATTTAGCAGGCCTAGGAGAAAGGAGTTCTCGTTTTTCTCCTATGTCCATAAAGTATATTCACGGATAGACTTTTTTGTATTGGGAAGGGCGCTGATCCCGAAGGCGACAGGGATGGAGTACACGGCAATAGCTATCTCGGACCACGCTCCACATTGGGTGGACCTGGAGATAGGGGAGGAAAAAGAACAGCACCCGCCCTGGAGAATGGACATGGGACTATTGGCAGATGAGGGGGTATGTTTAAGGGTGAGGGGGTGTATTGAAAGTTACTTAGAGCTTAATGACAATGGGGAGGTTCAGGTGGGAGTGGTCTGGGAGGCGTTGAAGGCAGTGGTTAGAGGGGAGCTGATATCTATTAGGGCACATAAAGGAAAGCAGGAGGGTAGGGAAAGGGAGAGGTTGCTGAAAGAACTTTTGAGGGTGGACAGACAATATGCGGAGGCACCGGAGGAGGGACTGTACAGGGAAAGGCAAAGGCTACATGTAGAATTTGACTTGTTGACTACGGGTAATGCAGAGGCACAATGGAGGAAGGCACAAGGTGTACAGTATGAATATGGGGAGAAGGCGAGCCGGTTGCTGGCCCACCAACTGAGGAAGAGGGGAGCAGCGAGGGAGATAGGGGGGGTGAGAGACGAGGAGGGAGAGATGGAGCGGGGTGCGGAGAGAGTGAATGGGGTGTTCAAGGTATTCTACGAAAGATTATATAAAGCTCAGCCCCTTATATAAAGGAGAGAATGATGTGCTTTCTGGATCAGCTGGAATTCCCTAAGGTGGAGGAGCAGGAGAGGGCGGGACTGGGAGCACAGATTGAGATGGAGGAGGTAGTGAAAGGGATTGGGAGCATGCAGGCGGGGAAGGCCCCGGGACCAGACGGATTCCCGGTGGAATTTTATAGGAAATATATGGACTTGCTGGCCCCGCTTCTGACGAGAACCTTTAATGAGGCTAGGGAAAGGGGGCAGTTGCCCCCGACTATGTCAGAGGCAAAGATATCGCTCCTCCTAAAGAAGGAAAAAGACCCGCTGAAATGCGGGTCCTATAGGCCCATTTCTCTTTTAAATGTGGATGCTAAGATTCTGGCCAAGGTAATGGCGACGAAGATAGAGGACTGTGTCCCGGGGGTGGTACATGAGGACCAGACTGGGTTTGTGAAGGGGAGACAGCTGAACACGAACATACGGAGGTTGCTAGGGGTAATGATGATGTCCCCGCCAGAGGGGGAAGCGGAGATAGTGGTGGCGATGGATGCCGAGAAAGCATTTGATAGAGTGGAGTGGGATTATCTGTGGGAGGTGCTGAGGAGATTTGGCTTCGGAGATGGATATATCGGATGGTTACAGCTGCTGTATAGGGCACCGATGGCGAGTGTGGTTACGAATGGACGGGGGTCTGATTATTTCCGGCTTTACAGAGGGACGAGGCAGGGATGTCCCCTGTCTCCGTTATTGTTTGCACTGGCGATTGAGCCCCTGGCCATGGCACTGAGGGGTTCCAGGAAGTGGAGGGGAGTGTTTAGGGGAGGAGAAGAACACCGGGTATCTCTGTATGCGGATGATTTGTTGTTGTATGTGGTGGACCCGGTGGAGGGGATGCCAGAGATAATGCGGATACTTGGGGAGTTTGGGGATTTTTCGGGGTATAAATTGAACATGGGGAAAAGTGAGTTGTTTGTGGTGCATCCGGGGGAGCAGAGCAGGGAAATAGAGGATTTACCGCTGAGGAAGGTAACAAGAGACTTCCGATACTTGGGGATTCAGATAGCCAAGAATTGGGGAACCTTGCACCGGCTTAATTTAACACGATTGGTGGAACAGATGGAGGAGGACTTCAAGAGATGGGACATGGTGTCCCTGTCACTGGCGGGTAGGGTGCAGGCGGTTAAAATGGTGGTTCTCCCGAGATTCCTCTTTGTGTTTCAGTGCTTCCCGGTGATGGTCACAAAGGCTTTTTTAAGAGAATTGAGAAAAGCATTATGAGTTTTGTGTGGGCCGGGAAGACCCCGAGAGTGAGGAGGGGGTTCTTGCAGCGTAGTAGGGATAGGGGGGGGGGTTGGCACTACCGAGCCTATATGATTATTACTGGGCCGCCAATATTTCAATGGTGTGTAAGTGGATGGGAGAAGGGGAGGGAGCGGCGTGGAAGAGATTGGAGAGGGCGTCCTGCAAGGGGACCAGCTTACAAGCAATGGTGACGGCGCCGTTGCCGTTCTCACCGAAGAAATACACTACAAGCCCGGTGGTGGGGGCAACATTAAAAATTTGGGGGCAGTGGAGACGGCATGGGGGAAGGACGGGAGCCTCGGAGCGGTCCCCGATAAGAAATAACCATAGGTTTGTTCCGGGGAGAATGGATGGGGGATTTGGAGCATGGCAAAGAGCTGGGGTAGTACAATTGAGAGATCTGTTCGTAGATGGGACGTTTGCGAGTCTGGGAGCGCTGACGGAAAAATATGGGTTGCCCCAAGGGAATGCATTTCGGTATATGCAACTGAGGGCTTTTGCGAGGCAACAGGTGAGGGAATTCCCGCAGCTCCTGACGCAGGAGGTGCAGGAAAGAGTGATCTCAGAGACATGGCTGGGGGATGGTAGGGTGTCGGATATATATAGGGAAATGAGGGACGAGGGGGAGATCATGGTAGATGAGCTGAAAGGGAAATGGGAAGAAGAGCTGGGGGAGGAGATTGAGGAGGGGCTGTGGGCTGATGCCCTACGTAGGGTAAACTCGTTGTCCTCGTGTGCCAGGCTAAGCCTGATACAATTCAAGGTTCTACACAGGGCGCATATGACTGGAGCATGGCTCAGTAAATTTTTCAGGGTAGAGGATAGGTGTGGGAGATGCTCGAGAAGCCCAGCGAATCACACCCACATGTTCTGGTCATGTCCGGCACTACAGGGGTTCTGGGTGGGGGTGGCGAAGGTGCTTTCGAAGGTGGTGGGGGTCCGGGTCGAGCCAAGCTGGGGGTTGGCTATATTCGGGGTTGCAGAAGAGCCGGGAGTGCAGGAGGCGAGAGAGGCTGATGTTTTGGCCTTTGCGTCCCTAGTAGCCCGGCGCAGGATATTGCTTATGTGGAAGGAAGCCAAACCCCCGGGCGTGGAGACCTCGATAAACGACATGGCAGGGTTTATAAAGTTAGAATGGATCAAGTTCGTATTAAGGGGTTCGGCTCAAGGGTTCACCAGGCGGTGGCAACCGTTCGTCAACTACCTCACAGAAAGATAGAGGGAATCAAAAGAAAGAAAGACAACAGCAGCAACCCAGGGGGGAGGGGGGGGGAGGATCCGGGCGGGCTCTTAGGGATGTCATTGTATATGTATAGACATTTGTTATAGGTAATGTATATTGGACTGTTGGATTGTATTTTTGGAGAGTAACTATTTTTGACAAGGCAGTTGCCATTTTGTTTTGTTTTTGTTTCTGTTTATATATTATTTATTTACTTGTTTAAAACTGGCCACTGTTATTTATATTGCTTTATTGTTGTTTAAAAGAAAAACTATGTATGTACTGTTAGGTTTGGCCAAAAAATCTTGAATAAAATATATTTAAAAAAAAAGAAATGGAGCTGATCATATTACTGAAGTGATGTCAGAGGGTGGGGGGAGCTGAGCTCACTTCTGCTTTTTTGAGTTTCAGTTTGAGAAGGCAGCTGGGAGTGTCTGTGTGTTTTGCTGTGAGCTGCAGGAAGAAACACAGAGCTGGTCTGTTGATTTCTACAATCCAAAGACTATAAATATATTGAATGTAACCTAATGTGTTATTATTTTTGAAGGTTTGAAGTCTTTTGGATGTTTAAAGGAACGGTTTGAAGGATTGTTTAGTGTTGTAGTCTTTTGGGGTTATCTTTGAAGTAGTGGCTGTTAAGATATTCAATGTTTGTTTTGAAAAGGTTAACTTGAGTTCATAGAATAAACATTGTTTTGTTTTAAAAACCATTTGTCCATTTCTGCTGTACCACACCTGGAGAGCACACCGTGTGCTTCCCACACCACAATCTATTACAGGTTGTGGGTCGGTTGAACTCCATGAAACACTTTGGGGTTCTGTAAACCCGGACTCATAACACTGGAGATTCATTTTCTTTCTCCGCAGGTCCGTCTTCCAACCTCCGAGTGCTCCCGGAGATCGGCCTTCACTTTCAGGATTGTTGAGACCCCCCGAGATGAGGAATAACAGCAGAGGCCCTGGGGCAGCAGGAATGGAACCAACACGCCACCATTAAAATCCACTTCCTCATCACAGACCTCACAGCACGCTCACCCAGCTTCAACCTGCCAATCGTTGGGCAATCCTTAACCGTTTCCACACTGGCCAAGGCCATTGTGTGGCGGGGTGTTTGGGGCCTACGGGGAACCAGGACTGCAGCTAGTGCAGTACCCCAATCGATGACTGCCCCTAGACAAAATTCAGAGGTGGGTCTCAGAGAGAACCTTTTAGCCGCTGCAGAAGTTATTGTCTGGCTTGGTGATTCCTGCACAAGCTCAAAGAAAATTTAGGAAGTTCATCTTCTTTCTTCAGTTGTGGGTCAGTGATGTTGGGCACATTTTCAATTTGGCGCACAAAGACGATGGCGGACTAGGTGCCATGAGGCCCGCCCCGCCACAGAACGTGGAGCAAAACACCCGGTTGAATGATTGATGAGGTCACTCAGTGGATTTGGTGCGTTTTCCCAACTCTCCACCTTTCTGTCCCGCCACGGGAATTAATAATAATAATAATAATAATAATAATCTTTATCATTGTCACAAGTAGACTGACATTAACACTGCAATGAAGTTACTGTGAAAAGCCCCTAGTCACCACACTCCGGCGCCTGTTCGGGTACACAGAGGAAGAATTCACAATGTTCAATTCACCTAACAGCACGTCTTTCGGGACTGTGGGAGGAAACCGGAGCACCCGGAGGAAACCCACGCAGACACGGGGAGAACGTGCGTACTCCGCACAGACACTGACCCAAGCCGGGAATTGAACCTGGGAAGCTGGCGCTGTGCTAACCACTGTGCTACCGATGGGAGGATTCTGCCGTCAGAATCGTTCGAGTGCAGCAAGAGACCATTTGGCAAAACCCAGCTCCAACTGCATCTACAGGTTTGCTGACGACACGATCATATTGGGTCAGAACCCGAAGAGTCAGAATACAGGAGGGAGATAGAGAACCTAGTGGAGTGGTGCAGCGACAACAATCTATCCCTCAATGCCAGCAAAACTAAAGAGCTGGTCATTGACTTCAGGAAGCAAAGTACTGTACACACCCCTGTCAGCATCAATGAGGCTGAGATGGAGATGGTTCGCAATTTCAAATTCCTAGGGGTGCACATCACCAGAAATCTGTCCTGGTCCACCCACGTCGACGCTACCACCAAGAAAGCACAACAGCGCCTATCAGAAAACTTCCACAGGAAACTAAGGAAATTCGGCATGTCCACACTGAACCTTACTAACCTTTACAGATGCACCACAGAAAGCGTCCTATCTGGCTGCATCACAGCATATATATATATTTTAAATATATATATTGCCAGCATCTTCTCCCAGTTTAAGCTGATACACAGGCTCTAATGTTTGTCTTTGTCCAGGAAGATCGAGTGAGGAACAAATTAAACTACTTTGGGATCTGGGCTGTTTGTAATTAATTTAAGTGTTGTACAAGTGGCAGTCAGCTATTTTTAAATGTACTCAGTTAATATTCAAGTCCAAGGAACAGCCTTTTGGGGTTCCAGTTAAGGTGCAATAGCTGTTTGAAGCTGAGAATATGTTCCAAAAGATGCAGTTGAGATTCACAAAACTCCCACAGTAATAAGATGGGCAAAAAAGAAGCACTGTGCATGACAGTTACCCTCCTCATTGCACCGTGTCTAATTATCCGTTTACCCCGTTCTCCCTTGTGTTTATTTAGCTTCTGTTTAAAATACATCTGTGTCATTTGCCACAGTGCCACAAGTGGGCAGCACGGTAGCATTGTGGATAGCACAATTGCTTCACAGCTCCAGGGTCCCAGGTTCGATTCCGGCTTGGGTCACTGTCTGTGCGGAGTCTGCACATCCTCCCCGTGAGTGCGTGGGTTTCCTCCGGGTGCTCCGGTTTCCTCCCACAGTCCAAAGATGTGCAGGTTAGGTGGATTGGCCGTGATAAATTGCCCTTAGTGTCCAAATTTGCCCTTAGTGTTAGGTGGGGTTACTGGGTTATGGGGATAGGGTAGAGGTGTTGACCTTGGGTAGGGTGCTCTTTCCAAGAGCCGGTGCAGACTCGATGGGCCGAATGGCCTCCTTCTGCACTGTAAATTCTATAATTTACTTCAACCACTTCCTGCTGTAGCGAGTTCCACATTCTGCACCACTCTCTGGGTAAAGGCGTTTCTCCACAATTCTCTAATATCGTTTATTTATAGCTTCTTGTTCTGGTTTTGCACAGAAGTGGAAATATCTCCTCCAAGCTGATCCTAAAACCTTTCATAATTTTAACATTTCCTCCAATGTCACCCTACAGCCTTCCCTTTCCCAGAGCAAAATGTTTGAGCCTGCAGTGATCTTTTCTGATTTTTCTAACCTCACAGTCCTGCTATTCTGGCATCAGAGGAGTGAATAGTTATATTATTATTGTGTTAGACCTCTCATTATTAATCATTATTGTTGTCAATTATCGTGGTTTACATTGAGTGTGCATCACACAAACATACCATTCAGCCCGTCCAATCCATGCAAGCAGTTAGGCCCCCTCTCACTCTACTCCACTTAAATCTAGCAGAATCTCCTTCTATTGCTTGCTCCGTTGCCGTTTGATGCCGAGTTGTAGAGGGTTCTGCATTCCCACTGCTCACTGGGTTAAGACGCTTCCTATCTCATCGCACCTGGTGAAGCCGAGGAGTGTCAGCACATGGCAGGGAACTATGGCTCATAATGCAGCTGAAAGCCCAAACAAAGTGGTTCATCGTCAAAAAAGGAAGATTAACTGTCCAAGAATTTGTTAGTGTTCGTGTTTTGTTAGTGTTCCCCCACTTTCATTCATAGAATCCCTACATTGTCGAAGAGACCATTCGGCCCATCGAGCCTGTCCCGAGCCACTCACCTGCCCTTCCTCCATAACATCTATCGTGGTCAATCCACCTAACCTGCACGTCTTTGGACTGTGGGAGGAAACCGGAGCACCCGGAGGAAACCCGCGCAGACGCGGGGAGGACGTGCAGACTCCGCACCCACAGTGACCTGAGGCCGGAATCGAACCCAAGACCAAGGCCCTGTAAGGCAGCAATGCCAACCACTGTGCCACCATGCTGCCCTTTGTTTTGAAGAAGAGTCACATGCTCCCGAAAAATCCATCTGTCTCCAAATTATTTGAAGACTTCAATCAGAAATCCCACTAATTCTCCCCAATCTCCTTCTCAGGGAATCTTACCAGGTTTTAGTGATTTCTTCATCCTGAGTGTGAATAACTTCTATCGTAAAACCTCTCATTGAATAAGAACCAACACTAATAGTTTTTAATCTATTTCTACAATCCCAATACTCGCAATATGGTGGTTTACAGATCATATATGTTTCTATATATATTACTGAACTGCTAATCCAGAGGCCTGCACTGATGAGCTGGAAACACGAGTTCAAATTCTACCACAGCAATTGGAAATTTAAGTTCAATTAATGAATTCCTTCGACAGCACCTTCCAAGCCTACGACCACTACCATCTAGAAAGAGAAGGACAGCAGGTACCTGGGAACCCCACCACCTGGAGGTTCTCCTCCAAGTCACTCACCACCCCGACTTGGAAATATATCGGCCGTTCCTTCACTGTCGCTGGGTCAAACTCCTAGAACTCCCTCTCTAACAGCACTGTGGGTGTACCTACACCGGATTTGGACTGCAGCGGTTCAAGAAGGCAGCTCACCGCCACCTTCTCGAGGGCAATTATTGGATGGGCAATAAATGCTGGTCTAACCCACATCCCATAAATGAAAAAAAAAATAATATTGGCATACTAAAAAGAAAGCTGTGATCAGTGATGGTAAGCATAAAACTACTGGATTATTATTAATCCAGTTCACTAATGAATCTCTGGTTCATTAATGTCTTTTAAGTAAAGTACATCTGCCTTCCTGGACAACTCTAGTCTATATATACTCTCTGAACTGACCCAATAAATTATTCGGTGAACTGCATCACTGGTATGACCAGGTACGACCTCCGCAAAGCCACCCGGGATGCCAAGAGAGAATATCAGACCAAGCTAGAGTCACAGATTCACGTTACAGACTCTCGGCGGTTGTGGCAAGGCCTAAACAACGTGACGGGCAACAAAGCGAAGCCGAGCAGTATCCCCAGCAGCAGCGCACCCCTCCCCAATGAACTCTATGCTCGGTTCGAGCAGGAAACCATCGATCCACTGTCGAGTGCTCCAGCAGCCTCGGACACACCCACACCATCACAGCTTCCGAAGTCAGATCGGCCTTCCTGAAACCCTCGGAAGGCGACGGGCCCGGACGGGATCCCTGGTCGTGCACTCAGAGCCTGAGCGGACCAGCTGGTAGATGTGTTCGCGGACATCTTTAACCTGTCCCTACTCCACTCCGAGGTCCCCACCTGCTTCAAGAAGGCCACTTCATACCGGTGCCAAAGAAGAACCAGGCAACGTGCCTCAATGACTACCGTCCAGTGGCCCTGACTTCAGTCGTAATGAAGTGCTTCGAGAGGTTGGTCATGAAGCGCATCACCTCCATACTCCCAGAACGCCTTGATCCACTGCAATTCGCATACCGCTGCAACCGGTCCACAGCAGACGCCATCTCCCTGGCCCTACACTCATCCCTAGAGCATCTCAACAACAAGGACTCCTACATCAGACTTCTATTTATTGACTACAGCTCCGCCTTCAACATCATAATCCCAGCCAAGCTCATATCAAAGCTCCAAAACCTGGGACTTGGCTCCTCACTCTGCAACTGGATCCTCGATTTCCTGACCCACAGACCACAATCAGTAAGAATAAACAACAACACCTCCTCCACAATAGTCCTCAATACCGGCGCCCCGCAAGGCTGCGTACTTAGCCCCCTACTCTACTCCCTGTACACACACAACTGCGTGGCAAAACTTGGTTCCAACTCCATCTACAAGTTTGCTGACGATACGACCATAATGGGCCGGATCTCGAATAACGATGAGTCCGAATACAGGCGGGAGGGAGATAGAGAACCTAGTGGAGTGGTGTAGCGACAACAATCTCTCCCTCAATGCCAGCAAAACTAAAGAGCTGGTCATTGATTTCAGGAAGCAAAGTACTGTACACACCCCTGTCAGCATCAACGGGGCCGAGGTGGAGATGGTTAGCAGTTTCAAATTTCTAGGGGTGCACATCAGTAAAAACCTGTCCTGGTCCACCCACGTCGACGCTCCCACCAAGAAAGCACAACAGCGTCTATACTTCCTCAGGAAACAAAGGATATTCGGCATGTCCACATTGACTCTTACCAACTTTTACAGATGCACCATAGAAAGCATCCTATCGGGCTGCATCACAGCCTGGTATGGCAACTGCTCGGCCCAGGACCGCAAGAAACTTCAGAGAGTCGTGAACACCGCCCAGTCCATCACACGAACCTGCCTCCCATCCATTGACTCCATCTACACCTCCCGCTGCCTGGGGAAAGCGGGCAGCATAATCAAAGACCCCTCCCACCCGGCTTACTCACTCTTCCAACTTCTTCCATCGGGCAGGAGATACAAAAATCTGAGAACACGCACGAACTCAAAAACAGCTTCCCTGCTGTTACCAGACTCCTAAACGACCCTCTTGTGGACTGACCTGATTAATACTTCACTCCTGTATGCTTCACCCGATGCCGGTGTCTATGTATTTACATTGTGGTCCTTGTGTTGCCCTATTATGTATTTTCTTTTTCTTTTCTTTTATTTTCATGTACTTAATGATCTGTTTGAGCTGCTCGCGGAAAAATACTTTTCACTGTACCTCAGTACACGTGACAATAAAGAAATCATAATAATAATAATCGCTTATTGTCACAAGTAGGCTTCAATGAAGTTATTGTGAAAAGCCAAATCAAACCAATCCAAAAAGGAGGCTCATCACCACTTTCCCAAGGATGATTCGGGAGGGACAATAAATGTTGGCTTTGTCAATAACCTCACATTCTGTGAACAAAACAAAATCTGCTTTCATGAAAACTGCGGCCAAGTCCATATTCGGTATCTCCGCTATTCCCACCATCCCCAAGTGGAGCAGCGTGCTCCGTTTTAGCCAGCGAGATTCAGGAACGATACTTTGCCCTTGGACGGGGTGCAGTGCAGATTCACAAGAATGATGCCAGAGCTAAAAGAGTTAAACGGTGAGGACAAATTGCATCACTGAGCTTTGAAGAACAATCTAATCAACGTCTTCAATAGAGTGGATAGAGAGACAATGATCTCCTCTGCTATAGAGCGCAACCAGAGAGCATAATCCTCAAATGACAGCTGTGCCACGTAATGGGTGAAATCTCGAGAAACCACCAAATGGCCATGGATGTTGTACCAATTGGAAATTTCAAAGCTGCGATTGAAAGGTTTTTGGTTAGGTATGGGTGTCACGGGGTTTGGAGTAAGAGTGGTTCAGTGAGGTCGAGCTGGCGATCATAATGCAAGTATTCTTGGATTTGCGGGTAAGATTGGAGCAGTCTGAGATACCATTCCATCCCTCACCCTGTACTCACTGATCTACATTGGCGCCTCGTGAAGCAACATCTTGATTTTCAAATCCCCCTCCTTGTTTTTAAATCCCTCCCTGACCTTGCTTCCTCCCTATCTCTTTTCGTCACCTGTCCCAATATCATCAGGTGTGGCTCCATGTTACGTCCTGTTAAATATACACTCCTGTGAAATTGGGATGTTTTGCTACATTCAAAGGTATGTGTAAAGAGGATTTTCGACGGTGGGACATGCTCCTGCTGTCACTGGCGGGGAGGGTACAGACCGTAAAGGTGACGGTTCTCCCGAGATTTTTGTTCATATTCCAGTGTCTCCCTATTTTTATTCCAAAAGCCTTTTTTAAGAGGGTCAATGCGGTGATCTCTGGGTTCGTACGGGCGGGTAGAACCCCGCGAGTAACGAAGGTTCTGTTGGAGCGGGGCCGAGGATGGGGGCTGTTGTCCCTACCGAATTTTAGGAACTATTATTGGGTGGCAAATATAGCTTTGATTAGGAAGTGGGTAGTGAGGGAGGGGTTGGTGTGGGAGCGGGTGGAGGCGGCATCATAGAACATTACAGCGCAGTACAGGCCCTTCGGCCCTCGATGTTGCGGCGACCTGTGAAACCATGAAATCGTGTAAGGGCACAAGCTTGGGGGCACTGGTAACGGCACCTCTGTCATTCTCGCCGGCTCGGTACTCCACAAGTCCGGTGGTGGTGGCAGCTTTGAGGGTATGGGGGCAGTGGCGGAAGCACATGGGAGCGGAGGGAGCATCGGCATGGACTCCAATTTGTGGTAACTAGCGGTTTGTGCCGGGGAGGCTGGATGGGGGGGTTTCAGAGATGGCAGCGAGCTGGGATTGAGCGGTTAGGGGATCTGTGCGCTCCCGGCAGCCTTGGAGGACTTGGAGGAGGAGTTTGAGCTGCCAGGTGGGAATGGGTTCCTGTATTTGCAGGTGAGGGACTTTGCACGGAGATAGGTCTCGACCTTTCCGCTTCTGCCGCCTAAGGGGATATAAGACATGGTAGTTTCTAGAACAGGGTGGGGGAGGGGAAGGTCTCAGAAATTCACAAAGAGCTGATGGAGTGGGAGGGAACGTGGATAGGGGAACTGGAGCGAAAATGGGAGGATGAGTTGGGCAAGGAACTAGAGGCGGGTCTGTGGGAGGATGCTCGTGAGCAGAGTCAACACATCCTCATCGTGTGCCCGGCTCAGCCTGATGCAATTCAAGGTGGTCCACCGAGCACACATGACTGTGGCCCGGATGAGCAGGTTTTTTGAAGGGGTGGAGGACAGGTGTGTGAGGTGTGCGGGAGGGCCCGCAAATAATGTCCGCATGTTTTGGGTGTCCGAAGCTTCGGGGATTCTGACAAGGATTTGCCGATGTCATGTCCATGGGACTAAAGACAAGGGTGGCGCCGAGTCTAGAGGTGGCGATTTTTGGGGTGGGACCCGGGAGTCCAGGGGGCGAGAGAGGCTGATGCTTTGGCCTTTGCCTCCCTGGTAGCCTGGATCTTATTGGCGTGGAGGGACTCGGAGCCCCCAACATCGGGCGTTTGGGTCAGTGACATGGTCGGGTTTCTCAGGCTTGAGAAGATCAAGCTCATCCTGAGAGCATCGATGTTGGGGTTCGCCCGGAGGTGGCAGCCATTTGTTGACTTCTTCGGGGAAAATTAAGCTGTTAACAGATAAGATAGGGGTGGGATTAGGGAGGGGGCGGGTGCAGGGGGGGCGATAGTTGAGGGGTGATCAGCGAGAGGAGGAGGGGGTAACTGGGGAACTGTGTGTGTAAACCATGTTGGTTGGGGGAGGGTGCTATTTACTGCGTAATGTTTGCATTCAAAATTGTTGTTAAAAAATCACAAATGCCTTAATAAAATGTTTTTAAAAAAAAATGTTACATGTAAAGATGATAAATGCTTGTTGCTGGAATCCTAACGGGTATTTTCCCTCATAAAGGCTCAACACATATCTCTATAAATCATCATAGATATTATCATAGAATTTACAGTGCAGAAGGAGGCCATTCGGCCCATCGAGTCTGCACCGGCTCTTGGAAAGAGCACCCTACCCAAGCCCACACCTCCACCCTATCCCCATAACCCAACCCAACACTAAGGGCAATTTTGGACGCTAAGGGCAATTTAGCATGGCCAATCCACCTAACCTGCACATCTTTGGACTGTGGGAGGAAACCGGAGCACCCGGAGGAAACCCACGCACACGCGGGGAGAATGTGCAGATTCCGCACAGACTGTGACCCAAGCTGGGAATCGAACCTGGGACCCTGGAGCTGTGAAGCAATTGTGCTATCCACAAGGCTACCGTGCTGCACTATCATGAGTGATAACTGAAGACAAGGCAAGGTGCCAGTGCCCTGGACCCTTGACAAGGAGAGGATGTAGGATGAGCGTGAGACAAGGAAGTACCAGTTTGTGACAAATCTATGAGTTTGATTGAACAACCACCATTCTGTCTCTTCCAGCTGATTATCTTTGGTCTGAGTAATCAACTCGTTGCGTCATTCAAAGAGGAAAATTCAATCGCCTTTAAACATCTCTTCCTGAAAGGATACCAAGACGTAAATGAGAATGACGAGAGCTTTGTCCTCTATACTCAGCAGGAAGTTTATGATAGCGTGTCTTATTCTATTAACCAGGTATTCAATCAACCCAGCTCTCTGTATTTCTTAATATATTTGAAATTTTCCAAAGGGAAAAGTGGAACAATGTTTGAAATATGATTCATTTCAATCATGTTTACTTTTTTTTGTACTTTTATTTTTGAAATGTACACAATCAAAACCTACAAAGCTATCTCGAGCTGTGTAATCACCAGTGATAAACTGTCAGCACTTCTTGTAAGATATGTAATAAGGCAACCAAACCAAATTAATGGGATTAGAGGTGAAAGGCTAAGCTGACAATCCATCCAGGCATCTGACAAAGTAAGGAGCTTGGCATTTGGAAAGGTTTTGCTCCGTAATCTTCCACTGGGGAACTTTCACGAGAGGGGCACATTGAGTCCAGACAGTGGTCACATTAATTAAACATGTTCAACAAATTTCCCTGAAGTGACTCTTTAGATGGCTTGGAGATTAATGTTTGTGGAAGGCATTTCCAGTTAATTGTTCTTTGGAAATAGGAGTTGGCAAAGGAAGCACGTTAGGGCGTACACAGCTGGGGCTGTTGACTTTGAATGCATCAAACTCAGTCACTTTTGGGCTTGATGTACTGTTTATAAATAATTGATTGTCCATTCAAAATTGGACCTTTCTTCAGTTCTGGGCACTGGTACCTGACAAGTAAAGTGAGCTGCCCGACATTGAACATTCTCAAGGAGGGTAATGTTTTTAGAAGTATGTGGACCCCAAGTAGCTACACCGTACTCAAGGTGCGGTCTGACTAATGTTTGGTACAGCATTTCTTTCAGAGTAACTGAAAGGTGGTGGAAATCCAATCATCTTGGATGCCTTGGAGGCTGCTTGTTAATGTTTGTGATTAACAGCAAGAAAACAAAATAAAGTTTACAATGTCCTGACCTCTCAAAGCAAAATTTGTACTTTTGTGCCATGGCTCCACCCTCCTAATGTAGGTCCAGAGGTTTGTGTGCAGTAACGTCCCACAAATAACAGTGTGACAAAGGCCTGACCATTGATTACACTGGCTGGATGGTTGCATCTGGACAGAGCTGGGACCAATGACGTTGTTGGGTAGTTTGCAAGTGCTATTGGGGGGGGGGTTTAGCTAACATGATAGGGGGATGGGAACCAAGAGGTAATATTAGAGAGGAAAAATCAGGTGCACAAAGTATTAGGAGAGACAGAAAGCTCGAAAGTAAGAAATAATAAAGTAGTAGGCAAGATCAGAGTAAAAAGAATTGCAATGAAGGTCTCGATTAGGTTTACTGTGCATATTTGTGAAGGCAGGTAGAGATATAAATAATAATATTCTATTGCCACAAGTATGAAGTTGCTGTGAAAAGCCCCTTAGCCGCCACATTCCAGCGCCTGTTCGGGGAGGCTGGTATGGGAATTGAACCTGTGCAGCTGGCCTGGTTCTGCATTACAAGCTAGCTGTCTAGCCCAAGGAGCTAAACCAGCCCTTACTGGATAAAAGCAAATTACCGCGGATGCTGGAATCTGAAACCAAAGAGAAAATGCTGGAAAATCTCAGCAGGTCTGGCAGCATCTGGAGGGAGAGAAAAGAGCTGACGTTTCGACTCCAGATGACCCTTTGACAACGGGTCATCTGGACTCGAAACGTTAGAGATATAAATACTGTTGGTGAGCTGCAGCTGGAGGTAGCCACATGGGAATATGAAGTGGGGTTAACGAAAACCTGGTTCAAAATTGGGCAGGGCTGGGTAAATCCCTGTTCAAGAAAGACATGCAAGCAAAGAAGGGCAGATGGCAGCATTGATTAAGGAGAATATTGCAGTGCTGGAGACAGAGGATGTCCCAGAGGAGTCAAGGTCAGAATCTATTTGTCTGGAGATAAGAAATAATACAGATACCATTGCACTACTGGATTTATTCCATTGGCGAGTGGGAAAGATGTGGAGGACCAAACTTGTATGGAAATTATAAAGATGAAAGAACAAAAGGAGGGACTTTGATTATTGGTATTTGGTCTTGGATAGTAATAATCCAGAAGGAAGCATAGAATCCCTACAGCTCAGAAGGAGGTCTTTTGGCCCAAATACGAAGGGACACAAGTACGAGGTGAGGGGCGGGAGGTTCAGAGGGGAGTTGAGGAAAAACATTTTTACCCAGAGTGTGGTGACGGTCTGGAACACACGGCCTGGGGGGGGGCGGTAGTGGCGGGTAGGCCTCACATCCTTTAGAAAGTATCTGGATGAGCACTTGGCACGTCTTCACATTTGAGGCTGTGGGCTAAGTGCTGACAAATGGGATCAGGACTGGCAGATCGGGTGCCTTTCATGCGTCAGTGCAGACTCGATGGGCTGGGGGGCCTTTCCTGCACTGTGTTTTTCTGTGATGACAGATATCACGTTAATAATACTTGTGAGAATCAGGGTATCAAAACTTCAGAGGGGTTGTGGTAAGAGACATTACAGCAGCAAAGAGAGAGTAAGAGAAGCGACTGGCAACTACCATGAAATGAAATCCAAAGCCTATATACATCAATTGAGTAAAAGAGTGGGCCTGATTTGGTATTTAAAAAAGGATTTGTGCATTGCTGAGGAACAAAAGGAGCACTTTACATCTGTCTTTATCAAGGAAGAAGATGCTGCCAAAGTCACAGTAAAGGAGGAAGTAATTGAGACACTGGATGGGCTAATAATTGACAGAGGCAATATTAGAAAGACTGCTTTACCTAAAGTTGATAAGGCACCAGGACCGAAACAAATGCATCTCAGGATCCTGGGGGAAGTAAGGATGGAAATTGTGGAGGTCCTGTCCACAATTTTCCAATCCTCTTTAGGTAATAATCTTTATTGTCACAAGTGGGCAGCACGGTAGCACAGTGGTTAGCACAATTGCTTCACAGCTCCAGGGTCCCAGGTTCAATTCCCGGCTTGGGTCACTGTCTGTGCGGAGTCTGCACGTTTTCCCCGTGTGTGCGTGGGTTTCCTCAGTCCGAACATGTGCAGGTTAGGTGTATTGGCCATGATAGATTGCCCTTAGTGTCCAAAATTGCCCTTCGTGTTGCGTGGGGTTACTGGGTTATGGGGATAGGGTGGAGGTGTGGGCTTGGGTAGGGTGCTCTTTCCAAGAGCGGGTGCAGACTCGATGGGCCGAATGGCCTCCTTCTGCACTGTAAATTCTATGATTCTATGAAGTAAGCTTACATTAACACTGCAATGAGGTTACTGTGAAAATCCCCTAGTCGCCACACTCCGGCGCCTGTTCGGGTACACAGAGGGAGAATTCAGAATGTCCAATTCGGGACTTGTGAGAGGAAACCGGAGCACCCGGAGGAAACCCCCCGCAGACATAGGGAGAACGTGCAGACTCTGCACAGACAGTGACCCAAGCGGAGAATCATTGGCCAAAATACAGGCCTCTCCTGCTCTATCAAAGGGATAACCAAACTATTCATGAGACCAGTCCCAATTAGTTATGAGAAATCAATGTTTCGAGAAGCCAATAGTCACGCGGTTTAATGAAGTCTTTGTCAACAATACCATCTGTGTGGTTTGACCTGTTGGTACTCACTGGAGATCAGGTTTGAATGGAAGTGCTGTCTGACTCACCAGGAGAAGGCACCCTCGGAGGGAGGGTATGGCATTTTGGTTTTTAATATTTTGCGCCATGCTGTTCACCATAAATTTTTAATTCCTTTACTTTCCCTCCAAGTATCTGCAGCTACAAAATATGACAGTCGGGAATTATGGCTATGGTCCAAATGGAAATAATAAGACGTCTTTGCAAGTCTGTAAGCAGCTGTATAAGAAAAACATACCAGTGACCGCAAGCAACAAACTGGCCACGAACCCAGAGATTGAAACAGGTGAGAGCTGAGTTGGGCTGAAGAGAATTGAAAAAACACTTGGATTTTTAGACTGCCTTTTGCAATCTCAGCATGTTCCAAAGCATTAACAGCCAATGACGTGTTGTCACTGTTGTAATGTAGGGAATATGGCAGCCGCCTTGTGCACAGCAAGCTCCCACAACAGCAGTGTGAAAATGACCATGTAGTCTGTATTTGTGATACTGAACGAGGATAAATATTACCCAGAACATTGGGGTTAAGTCCCCTGCTCTTCTTCAAAAGGGTTTCGCGATCTTTTACATCCATCGAAAAGGACAGACGAGGCCTCTGTTTGAGGTCTCATGTCAAAGGTGTCACCTCTAACAGTGTAGCACTATCTGACTTCCAATGGAAATCGTCGTGAGTACGGATTTACCAACCGTCTTCCCTTTCTTTTCATATGTTTGCAGTGGATTGAGATTGGTTGTGTCGCCAGAGCTGGGTTCATGTAACAAGTGACACTGCGATTCTCACACAATAAACCCTCAGCTCCTGAGGTCAAAAGAAAAGTCAGAGTTTTTAATACCTGTAGCCAAAAGGCAGGTTGGCAGATGCAGAACCTTTACATTTCGGACTTGTCGGGCGAGTGTACAGACAGTAATATTCACCATTCACTCACGAACAAGAAACTTTTATGGGGACAGTGGCGTAGTGATGATGTCACTTGACTAATGATCCAGAGGTCCGGGCTAATGTTCTGGAGAAATAGGTTCAAATCCCACCTTGGTCGCTGGTGGAATTTAAATTCTTTTTTTAGGAATAAATCCAGAATTGAAAGCTAGGCCTCGATTTAATTGCCTCGTCACGCCCGACTCGGTGACGTGCCGAGCTGTCCAATCTCACGAGAGGCCTATCGTGAGCTTTGTGACTCTCGGAATGCCTTGCGAAATTTAACAAAAATCTCGCGAGGTGTCATGGCCTGGATCTCGCCCTCGCTGGGCGTGATCCAGATTATCATATTCAAATGAGCCAGGCTCATTTAAATATGGCTGCACCGTATTCACCCTGGAGCTAACAGTGTCGCCTGGGAGACCTCGGCAAGGCGATAGTTAGCACTGGTCCACGCAAACATGGACGAAGCGTAACAGCATCTGGTGGGGTCTCCCAGGCCATCGGAGGACCCTGGTGCGGTGGTCGACTCTGGGCATGGTGGTACCCCAACACTCCTGCTGGCACCTGGGCACTTTGGCACTGCCAACCTGGCACCTTGGCATTGTCACCCAGGCAACCTGGCAGTGCCACCCTGGCATTGGGTGCTTGGGTGACACTGCCAGGCTGGTGTGACACTTCCATGGTGCCAGGTTGGCAGTGCCAAGGTGCCGGGGTGCCAGATTGCCCATGTTAGGGTTATGGCGGTGGGGTTGGAGAGGGTTTTCTGCAATCACCTTCCGAAGGGTCAGGAAGAGGGCACTCAGTACCTGCATCTAATGCTTATCAAGTGGCCTTTGGTTGGAATGTCAAGTGTGCGAACGTATAAGGCTGGAATTCTGACTTGTCTGCCCATTACCACAATGACACGGGAGATCTCGAGGGAACTGGAGGCCAGAAACGTCCGAAGAGACAATTGAAGGGGAAAAATATATTTCTGCTTGTGAGCAAACCGAAATTACTCAGCAACTCCCTGGGACTATTTGTTTATCTGATAACGTTTCAAGTTAATTTGACCACTAGTGTTGAAAATGGGTTTCAATCATTTTGACCTGAGAGGTGGGGAATAGTTCATGGTATAGTTGGTGGACTTTGTCCTTGTGAAAAATCAATGCATGTTTTCATTCAGTGATGAATTGTAATTAATATATTAATTGTAATTTGTTTACTATCAGTTTGCTTCAATATAGAACCAAGTGACATCCCAAAAGAATGGAAAATTAGCAATTCCTCATTTTTCGACCTGGAATTTTACAGGTAATATACGTACAAAGATTGAGGAGATTTTTGGGTCTGTACTCCCTAGAGTTTCGCAGAATGACCTCAATAAAATTTACAAAATGCTGACAGGGTGTAACACACTGGATATGGGCAAGGGTCCGGATTCTCCGTTTGGGAGACTCTGGGCACGATCTACCCGAATGGGAACAGAGTCCCGTAGCATGATATTAGCCGGGTGCTCGGAACGTCAAGAAACACCCCACTATCTAATGATTATCCGGGTAGATCAGGAGCCTTAGCAGGGAACTCCCCGTTCTGCACTGAGGAACTCCCCAGTGCAGTGAGAGAGCATCGGGACGCCAGATCCTGATCTCTCGAGCATCTGATGCAATCCCTGAGCACCCCCAAAACACGATAAGGGTGTTCCCAGGTCACCCTGCATCCCCAACACCACCCGTCGGCCTGATCACCACCGTGAAATTATACCAGCCTGGCACCCTGCCAGTGCCCCTGCCAGCTGGCAGTGCCCAGGTGGCACCGGTAGTGCCAGGGTACCACCCTGCCCAGAGGGCATGCACCTGAGGGCCTCCAACCCCCAGGGAGACCCCCACAAGTGTTCTCCCATTTGGCCCCCATTTGGGGAGACCAACACAGAACCGTGCTAGATCCCATACCTTGGGTAGATCTTGGGAACGCATATTAGGATGAGACTAATTGCAGATCTGCAAGAAAGTGATCCCGTCCGCAATGGGCGGGATTCACATCACAAAGTCTCACGAGATCGTGTAGGATCTCACGAGGCGCGGTGAGCCGGGAAGATCCCGCAAGTGGCATCTACCAGTCGCATTGGGCCACGCTGCTTTTTGGGCGCATTAGGACGGGTGGCTCCAGCCCGAAGTGGTCCCGCTGCAACTGAATAGCATGCAATTCGCATTCCTGTTGGGGGCAGATATTTGTTCCGAGGTTCGGGGAATGAAAATTGGCCAGCACTCGGCCGCTGCGAAACGGAAGCAATTCCCAACCCGACTGGCAGAGTAACCGCGGGGGCCGGAATTCCCAACTCCACTGGCAGAGTAACCGCGGGGGCCAGAATTCCCAACCTCACTGGCGGAGTAACCGCGGGGGCCGGAATTCCCAACCCCACTGCCGGAGTAACCGCGGGGGCTGGAATTCCCAACCCCACTAGCGGAGTAACCACGGGGGCCGGAATTCCCAACCCCACTGGCGGAGTAACCACGGGGGCTGGAATTCCCAACCCCACTGGCGGAGTAACCGCGGGGGCCGGAATTCCCAACCCCACTGGCGGAGTAACCGCAGGGGCCGGAATTCCCAACCCCACTAGCGGAGTAACCACGGGGGCCGGAATTCCCAACCCCACTGGCGGAGTAACCGCGGGGGCCGGAATTCCCAACCCCACTGGCGGAGTAACCGCAGGGGCCGGAATTCCCAACCCCACTAGCGGAGTAACCGCGGGGGCCGGAATTCCCAACCCCACTGGCGGAGTAACCGCGGGGGCCAGAATTCCCAACCCCACTGGCGGAGTAACCGCGGGGGCCGGAATTCCCAACCCCACTGGCGGAGTAACCGCGGGGGCCGGAATTCCCAACCCCACTGGCGGAGTAACCGCAGGGGCCGGAATTCCCAACCCCACTGGCGGAGTAACCGCGGGGGCCGGAATTCCCAACCCCACTGGCGGAGTAACTGCGGGGGACGGAATTCCCAACCCCACTGGCGGAGTAACCGCGGGGGCTGAAATTCCCAACCCCACTGGCAGAGTAACCGCGGGGGCCGGAAATCCCCTGATTAAGCTTGACCACCCCCATCCCATTGCTGATACCGCTGGGTTATGAGTGTGTCCAGAGGCTCTCTGAGTATTTGCAGGACACAGGGAGTAGTCAGTAGTGTGGGCAGCTAGGAGCCTTTAAGTAGCACCAGAGGATTGTGTTTACAACGCACTCTGCAGCCACAGCGGTCTGAACCAGGCCACCCGGATCCAGAGGGGGACCACCCCGAGTCCATGGACTTGGCACCAAGTCATTCCCCGCTGCTCCCGCGGGTGAGGCAGCCACCTCAGCAAGCCTGACAGGTTTTGATAGTTTCCTACCCAAGGTGTTTCCCATGGCTGGTGAGTCTAGAGCCAGGGCCCCATGAGCTCAGGATTTGGTGAAGGCCATTTAAAACCGAGATGAGGAGGAATTTGTTCACTCAGAGGATGGTGAATCTTTGGAATTCTCTACGCCAGAGGCCTGTGGAAGCTCCATCATTGTGTGTGATCAAAACAGAAAGCGATAGATTTCTGGATACATCAAGAGATATGGAAGTAGTGCGGGAATAGCTGATCAACCGTGATCTAACTGAGTTTGCAGCAGGCTTGATGGGCAGAATGGCTGACTTCAGCTCCAGTGTTGCTATTTACTCTGTATCTGATGGAGCAGGATAGATTCACACAAATATACAGCACAGTATGTGTAATGTCCAGCCCTATCTGTCCCCTGTCGCTGCGCCTGTGTGTGTTTGTACGTGTGATGTGAGAGTGTGTGTTTGGATGTATGTGTTTTTGTTTGAGTGTGTGAGTGTGTTTGTGTGAGTTTGAGTGTGTGTGTCCCCGAGTGTGTAAGTGTGAGTTTGTGTGTGTTTCTGAGTGAGTGTGTGTATTTGTGCAAGTATTTGAATGTGTTGGTGAGTGTGTGTGAGTTTGAGTTTGTGAGTGCATTTGAATGTGTGTGTTTGTGTGCATGTGGTTTGAGTGTGTGTTTGTGAGCGAGTGTGTGGGCGAGTGAGCATATGTTTGTGTGAGTGAGGGTGTGTTTGTTGAGTAAGTGTATGTTTGTGTGAGTGTGTGTTTGAGTGTGCGTTTGTGAGTGTGTGTTTCTGAGTGTGTTTGTGTGTGTGGTTTGAGTGTGTGTGTTTGTGCATGAGTGTGTGTTTGAGTGAGTGTGTGTTTGTGTGAGTGAGTGTGTGTTTGTTGAGTGTGCTTTTATGAGTGTGTGTTTCTGAGTGTGTTTGTGTGTGTGTGTGGATTGAGTGTTTGTGAGTGAGTGTGTCTGTGAGTGCATTTGAGTGTGTGTTTGTGTGTGTGGTTTGAGTGTGTGTGGTTTGAGTGTGTGAGCGTGTGTTTGTGAATGAGTGTGTTTGTGAGTGAGTGTATGTTTGTGTTTGTGTGTGTGTGAGCGTGTGCTTGTGAGTGTGAGTGAGTGTGTGTTTGTGAGTGAGTGTGTGTTTGTGTGTGTGTGAGTGTGTATGTCTGTGAGTGAGTGTTTGTTTGTGTGAGTGAGTGTGTGTGAGTGAGTGTGTGTATGGTTTGCGCGTGTGTTTCTGAGTGAGTGTGTGTTTGTGAGTGAGTGTGTGTTTGTGTGAGTGTGTGTGAGTGAGTGTTTGTTTGTGTGAGTGTGTGTGAGTGAGTGTGTGTGGTTTGAGTGTGTGTGCGTGAGTGTGTGTTTGTGAGTGAGTGTGTGTTTGTGTGCGTGTGAGTGTATGTCTGTGAGTGAGTGTTTGTGTGAGTGTGTGTTTGTGTGTGTGTGAGTGTGTGTGTGTATGTCTGTGAGTGAGTGTGTGAGTGTGTGTGTGGTTTGAGCGTGTGTTTCTGAGTGAGTGTGTGTTTGTGTGAGTGTGTGTGAGTGAGTGTGTGTGGTTTGAGCGTGTGTTTCTGAGTGAGTGTGTGTTTGTGAGTGAGTGTGTGTTTGTGTGAGTGAGTGTGTGTGAGTGAGTGTTTGTTTGTGTGCGTGTGTGTGAGTGAGTGTGAGTGTGTGTGTGGTTTGAGCGTGTGTTTCTGAGTGAGTGTGTGTTTGTGAGTGAGCGTGTTTGTGTGAGTGTGTGTGAGTGAGTGTGTGTGGTTTGAGCGTGTGTTTCTGAGTGAGTGTGTGTTTGTGAGTGAGTGTGTGTTTGTGTGAGTGTGTGTGAGTGAGTGTGTGTGTGGTTTGAGTGTGTGTGAGTGAGTGTGTGTGGTTTGAGTGTGTGTGAGTGAGTGTTTGTTTGTGTGTGAGTGAGTGTGTGTGAGCGAGTGTGTGTGGTTTGAGTGTGTGTGAGTGAGTGTTTGTTTGTGTGAGTGTGTGTGAGTGTGTGTGAGTGAGTGAGTGTGTGTGTGGTTTGAGTGTGTGTGAGTGAGTGTTTGTTTGTGTGAGTGAGTGCGTGTGAGTGAGTGTGTGTGTGGTTTGAGTGAGTGTTTGTTTGTGTGTGAGTGAGTGTGTGTGGTTTGAGTGTGTGTGAGTGAGTTTGTTTGTGTGAGTGTGTGTTTGAGTGTGCGTTTGTGAGTGTGTGTTTCTGAGTGTGTTTGTGTGTGTGGTTTGAGTGTGTGTGTTTGTGCATGAGTGTGTGTTTGAGTGAGTGTGTGTTTGTGTGAGTGAGTGTGTGTTTGTTGAGTGTGCTTTTATGAGTGTGTGTTTCTGAGTGTGTTTGTGTGTGTGTGTGGTTTGAGTGTTTGTGAGTGAGTGTGTCTGTGAGTGCATTTGAGTGTGTGTTTATGTGTGTGGTTTGAGTGTGTGTGGTTTGAGTGTGTGAGCGTGTGTTTGTGAATGAGTGTGTTTGTGAGTGAGTGTATGTTTGTGTTTGTGTGTGTGTGAGCGTGTGCTTGTGAGTGTGAGTGAGTGTGTGTTTGTGAGTGAGTGTGTGTTTGTGTGTGTGTGAGTGTGTATGTCTGTGAGTGAGTGTTTGTTTGTGTGAGTGAGTGTGTGTGAGTGAGTGTGTGTATGGTTTGCGCGTGTGTTTCTGAGTGAGTGTGTGTTTGTGAGTGAGTGTGTGTTTGTGTGAGTGTGTGTGAGTGAGTGTTTGTTTGTGTGAGTGTGTGTGAGTGAGTGTGTGTGGTTTGAGTGTGTGTGCGTGAGTGTGTGTTTGTGAGTGAGTGTGTGTTTGTGTGTGTGTGAGTGTATGTCTGTGAGTGAGTGTTTGTGTGAGTGTGTGTTTGTGTGTGTGTGAGTGTGTGTGTGTATGTCTGTGAGTGAGTGTGTGAGTGTGTGTGTGGTTTGAGCGTGTGTTTCTGAGTGAGTGTGTGTTTGTGTGAGTGTGTGTGAGTGAGTGTGTGTGGTTTGAGCGTGCGTTTCTGAGTGAGTGTGTGTTTGTGAGTGAGTGTGTGTTTGTGTGAGTGAGTGTGTGTGAGTGAGTGTTTGTTTGTGTGCGTGTGTGTGAGTGAGTGTGTGTGTGAGTGTGTGTGTGGTTTGAGCGTGTGTTTCTGAGTGAGTGTGTGTTTGTGAGTGAGTGTGTTTGTGTGAGTGTGTGTGAGTGAGTGTGTGTGGTTTGAGCGTGTGTTTCTGAGTGAGTGTGTGTTTGTGAGTGAGTGTGTGTTTGTGTGAGTGTGTGTGAGTGAGTGTGTGTGTGGTTTGAGTGTGCGTGAGTGAGTGTGTGTGGTTTGAGTGTGTGTGAGTGAGTGTTTGTTTGTGTGTGAGTGAGTGTGTGTGAGCGAGTGTGTGTGGTTTGAGTGTGTGTGAGTGAGTGTTTGTTTGTGTGAGTGTGTGTGAGTGTGTGTGAGTGAGTGAGTGTGTGTGTGGTTTGAGTGTGTGTGAGTGAGTGTTTGTTTGTGTGAGTGAGTGCGTGTGAGTGAGTGTGTGTGTGGTTTGAGTGAGTGTTTGTTTGTGTGTGAGTGAGTGTGTGTGGTTTGAGTGTGTGTGAGTGAGTTTGTTTGTGTGAGTGTGTGTGAGTGAGTGTGTGTGAGTGTGTGTGTGTGTGGTTTGAGTGTGTGTGAGTGAGTGTTTGTTTGTGTGAGTGTGTGTGAGTGAGTGTGTGTGTGTGAGTGAGTGTGTGTGTGGTTTGAGTGTGTGTGAGTGAGTGTTTGTTTGTGTGTGAGTGAGTGTGTGTGAGTGAGTGTGTGTGTGGTTTGAGTGTGTGTGAGTGAGTGTTTGTTTGTGTGAGTGTGTGTGAGTGAGTGTGTGTGAGTGAGTGTGTGTGTGGTTTGAGTGTGTGTGAGTGAGTGTGTGTGAGTGAGTGTGTGTGAGTGAGTGTTTGTGTGAGTGAGTGTGTGTGAGTGAGTGTGTGTGGTTTGAGTGTGTGTGAGTGAGGTTTGTTTGTGTGAGTGAGTGTGTGTGAGTGAGTGTGTCTGAGTGAGTGTGTGTGGTTTGAGTGTGTGTGAGTGAGTGTTTGTTTGTGTGAGTGTGTGTGAGTGAGTGTGTGTGTGTGAGTGAGTGTGTGTGTGGTTTGAGTGTGTGTGAGTGAGTGTTTGTTTGTGTGTGAGTGAGTGTGTGTGAGTGAGTGTGTGTGTGGTTTGAGTGTGTGTGAGTGAGTGTTTGTTTGTGTGAGTGTGTGTGAGTGAGTGTGTGTGAGTGAGTGTGTGTGTGGTTTGAGTGTGTGTGAGTGAGTGTGTGTGAGTGAGTGTGTGTGAGTGAGTGTTTGTGTGAGTGAGTGTGTGTGAGTGAGTGTGTGTGGTTTGAGTGTGTGTGAGTGAGTGTTTGTTTGTGTGAGTGAGTGTGTGTGAGTGAGTGTGTCTGAGTGAGTGTGTGTGGTTTGAGTGTGTGTGAGTGAGTGTTTGTTTGTGTGAGCGAGTGTGTGTGTGTGAGTGTGTGTGTGAGTGTGTGTGTGTGAGTGTGTGTGAGTGAGTGTGTGTGTGGTTTGAGTGTGTGTGAGTGAGTGTTTGTTTGTGTGAGTGAGTGTGTGTGAGTGAGTGTGTGTGTGGTTTGAGTGTGTGTGTGTGGTTTGAGTGTGTGTGAGTGAGTGTGTGTGTGGTTTGAGTGTGTGTGAGTGAGTGTGTGTGTGGTTTGAGTGTGTGTGAGTGAGTGTGTGTGTGGTTTGAGTGTGTGTGTGAGTGTGTGTGTGGTTTGAGTGTGTGTGGTTTGAGTGTGTGTGAGTGAGTGTGTGTGTGGCTTGAGTGTGTGTGAGTGAGTGTGTGTGTGGTTTGAGTGTGTGTGAGTGAGTGTGTGTGTGGTTTGAGTGTGTGTGAGTGAGTGTGTGTGTGGTTTGAGTGTGTGAGTGAGTGTGTGTGTGGTTTGAGTGTGTGTGAGTGAGTGTGTGTGTGGTTTGAGTGTGAGTGAGTGTGTGTGAGTGAGTGTGTGTGTGGTTTGAGTGTGTGTGTGATGTTTGACTATCGGTTACTACGTCTCTCAAGTTGTGTTCATGTTCTGCATAATTTTTTCTTTAATTTAATTAAGGTTAATCCTTCTGGAAATCACTTTTAAACTAAAGGGGATTAATCTGCAAACCATTCGCAACAATGAACTGCCAGACTGCTATGAGTTTAGAATTACTGTGAGTAAGTCACCTCCTTTACTGCCTCTCCCCTTGTGTGATTGAGATGTGAGTAAGTGATGACCCAGCTGTAATCACGAGCTGGTCAATATTAGAAAAGGTGAGACCAAACATGTAAATTTTCCAATCGGTTGATTGGCCGACAGTAACAATGACCACATGATTACCCAGTGAGCTATCTTCAACGTTCACTCGCTCCATTACCATCAGTGTGGACCGTCTTCGGGATGCGCTGCAGCAACTCACTGAGGCTCCTTTGGCAGCATCTGCCAAAGCAACAACCTCTAACACCCAGAAGGCCAAGGGCAGCAGACACCTGGGAACCCCACCACCTGGAAGTTCCCCTCCAAGCCATTCGCCATCCCAACTTGGAAATATCTCGGCTAATTCTTTCACTGCCGCTGGGTCAAAGTCCTGGAGCTCCCACCCGTACAGCACCTTGGTGTAGCTACTCGAAATAGACTTAATGGTTCAAGAAGGCAGCTCACCATCACCTTCTTAAGGACAATTACGGATGGTCAATAACTGCTGGTCTCGGCAGCAATGCTTAAATCTTGTGAGATAATAAGGCAAAGGTTAAGTACACTGTTAATTACTAGACTGGAGAGTCTGTGGAAAATTTAAACAGTAATTCATGTGTAAATGTAGCAACAATGAAACTGACATTAAGCGTGGGATGGCTATTTCCACATAGTTAACAAAGGGCAGCGCTAATCATCTTTGTGCTGATTTGGAATTCACTGTGTCTTCCTCACCACATGGCTTCAGCTGATCTGTATACCCGGTTTTCAGCCAGCATCATTCACAAACTCTTTGTAGCAGAATCTGACTCAAACTATTCACGTTTTCAATGTAAACATGAAGAGAAAATATCTTCAGCCCCTCCAATCTCTCCTGGACTCTCAGTTTCCTTTCCACCTCTCTCGAAGGTGTTGGTTCCTTCCAGCAGGATAATTCCACAGGTCTCTTCCTTTCATTCCTCTTTCACCTTCCCTCCCACCTTCCCTCCTCAATCCCTCCGCCTCACCTCCCCCCTTTGGCTCCCCCGTCACTCCATGTTGCTCCTCACTCTCACCCAGATTGTCGGCCCTGCCCATATTGCCCCCCGCCCCCCCCCCCCCGCTGTATTGATCCTCCAACCCCTCTCGGCCATCCCCTCTCACCCCTTCCCATACACCCCCGCACTCCTCTAGGACCCCCCTCACTCTTGACTCCACCTTTCACCCTCTCTCCCCTCTCGCCCCTCCTCCCGACAGTCCTTCACCATTCTCCTGTTCCTCTCTCTTGCCTTAAAGAACAAAGAAAAGTACAGCACAGGAACAGGCCCTTCGGCCCTCCAAGCCCGTGCCGACTATGCTGCCCGTCTAAGCTAAAATCTTCTACACTTCCTGGGTCCGTATCCCTCTATTCCCATCCTATTCATGTATTTGTCAAGATGCCCCTTAAACGTCACTATCGTCCCTGCTTCCACCACCTCCTCCGGCAGCGAGTTCGAGGCACCCACTACCCTCTGTGTAAAGAGGGTAGTGGGTGCCGGGAACTCGCTGTGCCTTGTGACCCACCCTCTCATCCTCCCCCCACCATCTTGCCCCTCACCAACCCCCCCCCCTCCCCCCCCCCCCCCCCCTCCCCACCACCTTGTCCCCCTAGGAACATTGATTCCTGTCATAGAACATAGGACAGCACAGCACAGAACAGGCCCTTCGGCCCTCGATGTTGTGCCCAGCTTTGTCCGAAACCAAGATCAAGCTATCCCACTCCCCGTCATTCTGGTGTGCTCCATGTGCCTATCCAATAACCGCTTGAAAGTTCCGAAAGTGTCCGACTCCACTATCACAGCAGGCAGTCCATTCCACACCCTAACCACTCTCTGAGTAAATCTGGGTTTTGAGAAGTTGAGGAGCTATGGAGAACATCCGACTGGAGTTGAATATTAGAGAATGTGGATTGCGCAGAGTGGGAAGTGTCTGGATGAACATTGGGTGGGGGATTTGCTGGATTTAATTCAAATCCACGGATTTGTCCAGGGATAAGTGGATGTAACGGAGTCTCTAATAATGTGATAAGGGACAGCTTGACGGGCAGAACGATCACTCCACTTTCAATGTTTCCTCGATTGCGCACCCGACTCACTCGGTGATGAGAGTTTCCCAGAAGAGGTTTTCTGAAATCCTTGTGATCGATATCTGATGGTTTATTCGACTCCATCCAATTTCAGATCACCTTTAACAACGCAGCCCACAGTGGAATCATCAAGATAGGTTTGGACACTGAGACGAGCAGCAGGGAATGTAAAGATTGGGAGATCTCCGGATACCGTACGTAATTAAATTTTTTTACAAAATCTAAATATACGGTAATTGTGACTTTTATATATCAACATGCGCTACGTCAAACACTCCAGACTTAGACAAAGATAAGGCAAATAAAATCGCTCAGATCCATTCCAGGCACAACCAGTGACTTTGGGCATACTATGGAATACTATGGAATATCCTACTTTTTGTTGGAAGCCATATTTTGACAAATCAGTTATTCCAGGTATTGCATAGGTTAGCTGTACAGCAAACCGTAAAGGTTGATGGTCCATTTGAACACGTCCTTTCTGCAGCCTATCGGAAGGTTGTTCCAGTGTATGGGTGCTTTGCCTGGTGGGCTGGTTGGGGCAGGGCTTGTTGCCTGTGAAGAAACACTTAACCACTGAAAAAAGAGACAGGTCAAAGCTTTTTGTTTCGCACTCACCAGGGAAATTCGCAAGAATACCAAATATAAAGAGAACAACAATTTATACTTCATGGGAAGAAAATGCTGTTTTTTGGCAGGTGGACTCTGATTGGTTGGGGCATTGCCATGGAGAATGCACCAGTTAACTGATGACTGGCAGTTAACTGCCAAGCTTCGGCCATCAGCCTTTCGTTAACTGGCTGAGTTCTCCATGGCAACACCTGTACCAATCAGGGTGCAATTGCCTAGCAATCAGCAGCCTCTTCTGGGGAGTATAAATTTGTTGTCCCCCTTGGATTTGCATTCTTGCAAAACGTTCTGATGGGTGCAAGACAAAAAACTTCAACAATAATGTCTCATTTTTTTCAGCAATACTAGTTTCTTTTTATCCATTCCTATGAACACACAAAGTCACTGGCTCTGCCAGCATTTATTGCCCTTCCATAATTACCCTTGACCAGTGGGTGGTGAGATGCCAGCGTGAACCGCAACACTCCATGGGGTGTAGGTACACCCACAGTGCTGTTAGGGAGGTCTGTGAATGGAGCTGAACATTGTGCACTCATTAACAAGCGTCCCGTCTTCTGGCCTCTTTGTGGA
Organism: Scyliorhinus torazame; assembly: GCF_047496885.1. Classification (NCBI taxonomy): domain Eukaryota; kingdom Metazoa; phylum Chordata; class Chondrichthyes; order Carcharhiniformes; family Scyliorhinidae; genus Scyliorhinus; species Scyliorhinus torazame. The sequence continues at coordinate 11,936,998 of NC_092713.1, forward strand.
AGGAAGGTCACTGATGAAGCGGGTGAGGATGACCGTCCAACTACTGAGTGGCAGGGTTGCACAGTGGTTAGCACTGCTGCCTCACAGGGTACAATTCCAGCCTCGGGTGACTGTCTGTATGGAGTTTGGACTTTCTTTCCGTGTCTGCGTGGATTTTCTCCGCTCCGGTATTCCGCCCGCAATCCAAAATGTGCAGGTCAGGTGGATTGGCCGTGGTCAATTGTCCCTCAGTGGTGCAGGTTGGGTGGGGCTTCGGGGATAGAGTTGGGGGTGAGTGGGCCTGGGATGGCGGTGCCAGGTTGGCATGGGCGGCCACGGTGAGGATCGGACCCCGGGGTGCCCTGCCGTGTGAGATGGGGTGTGGTGGTGGGTGGGGGTGGGGGGGGGGGGGGGGGGGGTGGAGGGGGCGGTGGTGCGCAGTCAGGATAGCCGTGAACGTATTGAATGGCGGGCAGGCCTGCCTATTCCTGCTCCTGATTTGTGTTTTGGTACGTATGAAGGGTGAGGAGTGTTTGGGGATTCTGTCAAATAAGCCAGCGACTGAGAAATGAGAGATCTTCACAGCTGCAGTTCCCGGGAGAGCCACTCGATGGCAGCATTGTTCCAGATTCAATTGTGCATACACATGGCCAGTTTTAGTTCGACTGAAGCCTGCGCCTTGACACCTCACCATGGAAACCCCTGTGTAATAGCCGGTGCGGGGCCTGCGGCGTGGGAATTGTCATGATATGCAAAAATGCAGCTAATGAACACATAGAATAGGACATGACCAATGAGCAGTCAGGACACTCAGGGGTGGTATCTCACTATAAAAGGGATGAGGCCACTCACACCCCGCCTCTTTCCACAGACCAACATCTACAGAGTGAGACAGGGCGTATCCTCAGCATCACACCCCAGCACGTGGCTTAGAGCAAGGCTGGCTCAGTTAGACTGAGTTACTACATTTAGATTAGCAGAGAGTCGAACTCATTGAGAACTGTGCTAATAGTTCAATAAAACACAGTGAACTCACTTCAAAGTCCGGAGCACCTTTTACTCAAAACTGCATCGAGTGGCAGCTTGTGTTATTCCAAATTACATCACACAACATGATACCAGGGGTCTGTTCAATCTAGTTAGTTCAACTCAGCAAGATCCGTGATGACCAGCGAATGTATCCTGGCACAATGGAGAAGATTCAGGCTCCTCGCCAGCTAAGGACCTCCGGCAATCTCAGTGCCAACTGGCGGACATTCAAGCAGATATTTCAGCTTCACGTCGAAGCATTAGACCTCAATGGTGCGTCTGATGCACGGAAGATAGCTCTTCTCCTCACCACAGCGGGTGGTCACGCCTTGGAAATATTCAACTCCTTTCACTTCGCCGAAGACCAGCACAAGACAAAGTTTCAGACCATCCTGGACAAGTTTGGCAGCCACTGTGAGGTGGACACCAACGAAATCTTCGAGCGCTACATATTCAAGCAGCGATTGCAAGGTAAAGCCGAATCCTTCAACTCATATTTAACTAACCTTAGACTGCTGCTGCAATCCTGCAACTTCGGCGATATCACGGACTCCATGATCAGAGACCAAATCATGTTTGGAGTTCACTCTGATCCTCTGAGAGAGCAGCTACTGAAAATCAAGCAAATGACCCTGCCAGTTGCGATTGAAACATGCACAGTGCATGAGCACTCTGAAAATCGCTATGCCCAGTACAAAACGGCAGAAAATGATAAACTAGCCTCCCACGAGGCGGAAAGTGCGCCGGCCATCTCCCGGATGCAGCGCCTCAACATTACCTTCCCTGTGGTCCATGTGGAGTACGAGCTCCCCCGCTAGGGACCGGGGATCTCTATTAACCTCTGTTTAAACTGTTGGCCAGTAAGGCGGACCAAGCAGAACAGGGGATCTATCAGACTGCGTATATATTGTGTTGTAAATAAAACTGTGATTGGACTTCATCAATCAAACACTACTGCATCTTTTAAGAGTAAAATCGGATCAATATTCGAGGTCACCACATTGGAGGAAGGATGGGACCACGAGAGAGAGGGTCCAGAGGAGGTTTACGCGAATGGGGAATTTTAGCTCGGAGGAATGATCGGATAGACTGGAGTTGTTTTCATTGGGACAGCTGAGGCCGAGGGGAGATTTCACTGAGGTAACATGATGATGGGCCAGGATTTGTTTGGAGGGGAAGGATCCCTTTCGCTCAGCGGAGAGATCAATAGCCAGGGAGCTTAGATTTCAAGCGATTGGTGGAAAGGTTAGGGGAGAGAGTTGAAGGGACGTTTTGAGGTTGCCGAGGGCCAGGGGCTGACTGACCGAAAGAATGATAGAGGCAGAAGCCCTCCTCACATTTGAAAAAAAAAACACTTGGGCTGCGGACCAAGAGCTGGAAGGTTACGTTAGACTGGATAAGCTCTTACGGCAGACACAGAGATGATGTGCCGAATGGCTTCTTTCTGTGTATCCTTCTATGCTTCTCTGAAGATACAGAGCTACGGGGAGAGAGTGAAACAGGGAGACTAGTGTGGCTTGCTTCAAATAATTCCAAGTTAGTGCTGAAATCCTGCCCAAGAACTGACCACCAGTGGGGGTTCAGTTATAAATTAAAACTCAGTGATGTGTACCTAATAATAATAATCTTTATTAGTGTCACAAGAAGGTTTACATTAACACTGCAGTGAAGTTACTGTGAAAAGCCCCTAGTCGCCACACTCGGCTGTTCGGGCACACAGAGGGAGAATTCAGAATGTCCAATCTACCTAACCTGCACGTCTTTGAGGAATTGTGGGAGGAAACCGGAGCACCCGGAGGAAACCCACGCAGACACGGGGAGACCGTGCAGACTCCACACAGACAGTGACACAAGTCGGGAATCGAACCTGGGACCCTGGAGCTGGGAAGCAACAGTGCTAACCACTGTGCTACCGTGCCGCCCTGGAGTGGGATTTGAACACCCTGGAGTGGGGTTTGAACCCACAACCTTCTAACTCAGGGGCGAGAGTGCTCCTCACTTAGCGGTGGCTGGCAGTAACTGATTGACATCAAGGGTGAATTGGAATTAGAGTGTGCAGGACAGACCTGAAGGACATTAGTGAGTTCATTGGCTGTTCATGCTAACTTGGCACTCTGACATTATAGATTTTGAACTCTCACCCTTTAGGTTGTGGGTCTAATCATGGCGTTCTTCAGTGAAGGATTTTAGCACTTTACTCCTCATATTATATAATCAAACAAGTCTATATTGCTTTATTTTTCCAGTTTCAAAGAACATGCACAAAATCCTGGTCATTGACGCCCTTGTCATGTTGATCTGTTTGACGTCAGTTGTCCTTTGCACTCGATCTATTGTTCTTGGCTGGAACCTACACCAGGTATCTTACCAACTGCAGCTGCGCTCAGCATTAAACGTTTCTCATGATTTGTCTGTTCCGACAAGTTAGCTGTGTAGCATTTCGCTTTAATGTTTGGTTTTAGCGGGGCGCCGTGTTTTACTGGAGAATGGGATGGTTAAAGAAGCCTGGAATCGACACGGATTCGGCCGTGTCTTAAACTCCCGACTGATTTTAAATGGGTTGTCGCTCCGTTCTTTAACCTGTGGATCTGATAAAGCAAAGATCGACCAACTGGCAGCAAGAATTTGTGAGCGAGCTCCGACACTCCAACCTCACCACAGGGTCTGGGCTGATGCGACAGGAAGGCTCACCTGCTCCCTTCCCGCGGCAATCCGAGTCTCGAACCGTCTCCGGACACCGCTAACGTTTGACACTCCCTTGCCGTTCTGTAGGAAATGGGACACACAGCAAGATCCCACAGACAGCGAAATTCTGTTCATCAGATTTAGAACCATGGATTTCCTACGTTGCAGAAGGAGGCCATTCTGCCCATCGGGTCTGCACCGACCCTCTGAAAGAGAACCCAACCTAAGCCATTCACCTGCCCTATCCCCGTAACCCCATAACCCAACCTAACCTGCACCTATTGGACCCTAAGGGGGTAATTTGGCACGGCCAATCCACCTAACCTGCACATCTTCGGACTTTAGTGATGTTGGGGGGGTAAATGTTGGCCAGAGGATAATTGCACTGAAATCCTTCCCAGTGGGAGCCATGGGATCTTTCCAGTCTACCAGCGAGGGCAGAGGTGGCCGAGAGTTTGATGTCTGGTCTTGAAGACAGCAGCTCAGACAGAACAATTCCCCCGCGCTACGGCAGAGGGGGCATCAGTCTGAAGCTTTATGCTCAAGGGCTGGGAGGATCTCGATTGGCTGGCTGACACTCGCACTTCACATGTTTCTGCTCCTCAAATGGAAATGGCAGGACTGAAGAAACAAACGACAAAAGTGTGCATAGAATTCCTTGATGTGGGCATCACTGGGCCAGAACCTGTTGTCCATCGCTAATTGCCCTTGAACTGAGTGGTTGGCTAGGCTACTTCAGAGAGCATTTAAGTCAACCACATTGCTGTGGACCTGGTCTGGAGTCACATGTGGGCCAGGCTAGGTAAGGACGGCAGATTTCCTTACCTAAAGGGCATTAGTGAACCAGATGTTTTTTTTTTTCGATAGTGGTTTCAACATTACTGAGACCCGGTTTATTCATTGAATTTAAATTCCGCCGGCTTCCTTGGTGGGGTTTGAACCCATGTCCCCAGAGCATTAATTCAGGCCGCTGGATTGCTAAACTGGTGACATTACTACTACACCCCCATCTCCCCCAAAATCCCTGACATGATGTGCGACTTGAAAATATGGCCCTGTGAGCAGGAGTCCAGGTTGTGTAACAGGCTGGAACTAAAGGAACTCTGGACGTTTCCAATGGAACAAATAGAAATGTTTAAAATTATTCTTAACCGCAACAACCTGCGTTCATCATATTGCCTTTAAGAATAAAAACCTGAGTATTGCTGAAAAAGATATTTTATCAAAGCTTTTCACCTCGCACAATCGTAAGGATACCAATTTCAAGGGAAACAACAGACCAGTGAATGGTGACCGACAGTTAACCGCCAAGCATTGTTTGAAAATTTCAACTAGGCAGCTTGACTCTGGTGGGTCGAGGTATTTCCCTGAGGAATGAACCAGCGAATGGCTGTCACTTCTTTTGCTTAAATGAGTTAAAATAAGTGATAGCCATTCGCTGGTTCTGCTGTTTAGTGAAACCATGGTTGAAATACGACCTAACCACTTTGTCCCATATCCTTGAATATTCTTGGCTCGGAAATGTCTATCAATCCCACTTTTAAAATTAATAATTGACCAACCACCAATTGCCATTTGTGGAAGGCAGTCACCCTTTAATGTTGTAAACCCTCCACGGACATCAGTAAACAAAGTTTGACGCCAAACCACAATGGGAGATGTTGGGTCAGATGACCAAGTTTATTTAATAATCATTCCCACAAAACAGCATGTGATGGTTCATTGTGCAGAGAATGCGGTATTAATGTAAGATATTGCGGTGTGAACAAACAGCTGATGTTAATTTACGTTTTGTCTGATTCTTCCAGAGGTTCATCACTTTCTTTCTGAAGAAACACAAGGCTGTGTGTTTATCCGACCATTTAGAGTTTTTGAATGGATGGTACATCCTGATCATTATCAGTGACCTGATGACTATTGTTGGCTCTATTATTAAAATGGAAATAACATCAAAGGTAAAGAGGGATTACTGTCACACAATTTGCACTTTTCCAGAGCTGTCATTCCTTAGACCAGTGTTTCTCAAACGTTTTTTTCCGGGGACACATTTTTACCAACCAGCCAACCTTCGGGACCCACGCCGGCCGACCTTCGCGACGCACGCCGGCCGACCTTCGCGACCCACGCCGGCCGACCTTCGCGACCCACCATTTTCTCTTACCTTGTTTGCTGCTGACAAAAATGGAGGAAATGGCTTTGGGTCCCTTTGGCCCTCGTACCCGCTCCTCCAATGGAACCTGTTGGATGAAGGTGAAGCCGTCCGGTGTCAGAAAGTATGGAGTCTCCATCTGTCCAAAGTTCTGCATTTTTTTCCTGTAAAATTTTATCAAATAAAACCCCCGCCGAACTTGTGAAAATAAATAAATAAACGGCAGAAAAAGAAAAAAAATGAATAAAATAAATGAAGGAATGGAATAAAACCACCCCGCCCTTGTAAAACAAAAAGCTGCGACCATAAAAAAAAAGCGACCGCACTGCGCATGCATGCCCGATCGTTGGCGCGCATGCACAGTGCGGCCACATTTTTACATATTCGAGGACATTTTGAAGGCCGCTTGCAGCTGGCGTTATTATGCGTGGGATTTGCGTGATCGGAAGCGCTGCAATGGACGGCTCCGCGACCCCCCGACACCTGCCTGCGACCCACCCGCGGGTCGCGCCCCCGAGTTGGACGATGCCTGCCTTAGACTCACCCTGCACCTCAGATTCTACCATCACTTTGCAAAAGATATTTAAACTCACCCCAGTTCAATGTATCTCACAGACTCACCTCACTCCCCACACACTCACCACACTCCCCACACACTCATCTCACTCCCCACACACTCACCTCACTCCCCACACATTCATCTCACTCCCCACACACTCACCACACTCCCCACACACTCATCTCACTCCCCACACACTCACCTCACTCCCCACACAGTCACCTCACTCCCCACACACTCCCCACACTCCCCACACACTCATCTCACTCCCCACACACTCACCTCACTCCCCACACACTCACCTCACTCCCCACACACTCACCACACTCCCCACACACTCATCTCACTCCCCACACACTCACCTCACTCCCCACACACTCACCTCACTCCCCACACACTCACCTCACTCCCCACACACTCACCTCACTCCCCACACACTCACCTCACTCCCCACACACTCCCCACACTCCCCACACACCCACCACACTCCCCACACACTCACCTCACTCCCCACACACTCACCTCACTCCTCACACACTCACCTCACTCCCCACACACTCACCTCACTCCTCACACACTCACCTTACTCCCCACACACTCACCTCACTCCCCACACACTCACATCAGTCCCCACACACTCACATCAGTCCCCACACACTCACCTCACTCCCCACACACTCACCACACTCCCCACACACTCATCTCACTCCCCACACACTCACCTCACTCCCCACACACTCACCTCACTCCCCACACACTCACCTCACTCCCCACACACTCACCTCACTCCCCACACACTCACCTCACTCCCCACACACTCACCTCACTCCCCACACACTCACCTCACTCCCCACACACTCACCTCACTCCCCACACACTCCCCACACTCCCCACACACCCACCACACTCCCCACACACTCACCTCACTCCCCACACACTCACCTCACTCCTCACACACTCACCTCACTCCCCACACACTCACCTCACTCCTCACACACTCACCTCACTCCCCACACACTCATCTCACTCCCCACACACTCACCTCACTCCCCACACACTCACCTCACTCCCCACACACTCACCTCACTCCCCACACACTCACCACACTCCCCACACACTCATCTCACTCCCCACACACTCACCTCACTCCCCACACACTCACCTCACTCCCCACACACTCACCTCACTCCCCACACACTCACCTCACTCCCCACACATTCATCTCACTCCCCACACACTCACCACACTCCCCACACACTCATCTCACTCCCCACACACTCACCTCACTCCCCACACACTCAACTCACTCCCCACACACTCACCACACTCCCCACACACTCATCTCACTTCCCACACACTCACCTCACTCCCCACACACTCACCTCACTCCCCACACACTCACCTCACTCCCCACACACTCACCTCACTCCCCACACACTCACCTCACTCCCCACAAACTCCCCACACTCCCCACACACCCACCACACTCCCCACACACTCACCTCACTCCCCACACACTCACCTCACTCCTCACACACTCACCTCACTCCCCACACACTCACCTCACTCCTCACACACTCACCTCACTCCCCACACACTCACCTCACTCCCCACACACTCACATCAGTCCCCACACACTCACCTCACTCCCCACACACTCACCACACTCCCCACACACTCATCTCACTCCCCACACACTCACCTCACTCCCCACACACTCACCTCACTCCCCACACACTCACCTCACTCCCCACACACTCACCTCACTCCCCACACACTCACCTCACTCCCCACACACTCACCTCACTCCCCACACACTCACCTCACTCCCCACACACTCACCTCACTCCCCACACACTCCCCACACTCCCCACACACCCACCACACTCCCCACACACCCACCTCACTCCCCACACACTCACCTCACTCCTCACACACTCACCTCACTCCCCACACACTCACCTCACTCCTCACACACTCACCTCACTCCCCACACACTCATCTCACTCCCCACACACTCACCTCACTCCCCACACACTCACCTCACTCCCCACACACTCACCTAACTCCCCACACACTCACCACACTCCCCACACACTCATCTCACTCCCCACACACTCACCTCACTCCCCACACACTCACCTCACTCCCCACACACTCACCTCACTCCCCACACACTCACCTCACTCCCCACACACTCACCTCACTCCCCACACACTCCCCACACTCCCCACACACCCACCACACTCCCCACACACTCACCTCACTCCCCACACACTCACCTCACTCCTCACACACTCACCTCACTCCCCACACACTCACCTCACTCCTCACACACTCACCTCACTCCCCACACACTCACCTCACTCCCCACACACTCACCTCACTCCCCACACACTCACCTCACTCCCCACACACTCACCACACTCCCCACACACTCATCTCACTCCCCACACACTCACCTCACTCCCCACACACTCACCTCACTCCCCACACACTCACCTCACTCCCCACACACTCACCTCTCTCCCCACACACTCACCTCACTCCCCACACACTCACCTCACTCCCCACACACTCACCTCACTCCCCACACACTCACCTCACTCCCCACACACTCCCCACACTCCCCACACACCCACCACACTCCCCACACACTCACCTCACTCCCCACACACTCACCTCACTCCTCACACACTCACCTCACTCCCCACACACTCACCTCACTCCTCACACACTCACCTCACTCCCCACACACTCACCTCACTCCCCACACACTCACCTCACTCCCCACACACTCACCTCACTCCCCACACACTCACCTCACTCCCCACACACTCACCACACTCCCCACACACTCATCTCACTCCCCACACACTCACCTCACTCCCCACACACTCACCTCACTCCCCACACACTCACCTCACTCCCCACACACTCACCTCACTCCCCACACACTCACCTCACTCCCCACACACTCACCTCACTCCCCACACACTCCCCACACTCCCCACACACCCACCACACTCCCCACACACTCACCTCACTCCCCACACACTCACCTCACTCCCCACACACTCACCTCACTCCCCACACACTCACCTCACTCCTCACACACTCACCTCACTCCCCACACACTCACCTCACTCCTCACACACTCACCTCACTCCCCACACACTCACCTCACTCCCCACACACTCACCTCACTCCCCACACACTCACCTCACTCCCCACACTCACCTTACTCCCCACACACTCACCTCACTCCCCACACACTCACCTCACTCCCCACACACTCACCTCACTCCTCACACACTCACCTCACTCCCCACACACTCACCTCACTCCTCGCACACTCACCTCACTCCCCACACACTCACCTCACTCCTCACACACTCACCTCACTCCCCACACACTCACCTCACTCCTCGCACCCTCACCTCACTCCCCACACACTCACCTCACTCCTCACACACTCATCTCACTCCCCACACACTCACCTCACTCCCCACACACTCAACTCACTCCCCACACACTCACCACACACTCACCACACTCCCCACACACTCACCTCACTCCCCACACACTCACCACACACCCCACACACTCACCTCACTCCCCACACACTCACCACACACCCCACACACTCACCTCACTCCTCACACACTCACTTCACTCCTCACACACTCACCTCACACCCCACACACTCACCACACACTCACCTCACTCCCCACACAATCACCACACACTCACCTCACTCCCCACACACTCACCTCACTTCTCACACACTCAACTCACTCCTCGCACCCTCACCTCACTCCCCACACACTCACCTCACTCCTCACACACTCACCTCACTCCCCACACACTCACCTCACTCCCCACACACTCACCTCACTCCCCACACACTCACCACACACTCACCACACTCACCTCACTCCCCACACACTCACTTCACTCCTCACACACTCACCTCACACCCCACACACTCACCACACACCCCACACACTCACCTCACTCCCCACACAATCACCACACACTCACCTCACTCCCCACACACTCACCTCACTCCTCACACACTCAACTCACTCCTCACACACTCAACTCACTCCCCACACACTGACCTCACCCACACACTCACCTCACTCCCCACACACTCACCTCACTCCTCACACACTCACCTCACTCCCCACACACTCACCTCACTCCCCACACACTCACCTCACTCCCCACACACTGACCTCACTCCTCACACACTCACCTCACTCCCCACACACTCACCTCACTCCCCACACACTCACTTCACTCCACACACTCACCTCACTCCCCACACACTCACCTCACTCCTCACACACTCCCCACACATACCTCACTCCCCACACACTCACCTCACTCCTCACACACTCACCTCACTCCCCACACACTCACCTCACTCCCCACACACTCACCTCACTCCCCACACACTCACCTCACTCCCCACACACTCACCTCACTCCCCACACACTAACATCACTCCCCACACACTCACCTCACTCCCCACACACTCACCTCACTCCTCACACACTCACCTCACTCCTCACACACTCACCTCACTCCCCACACACTCACTTCTCTCCCCACACACCTCACTCGTCACACACTCACCTCACTCCCCACACACTCACCTCACTCCTCACACACTCACCTCACTCCCCACACACTCACCTCACTGCCCACACAGTGACCTCACTCCCCACACACTCACCTCACTCCTCACACACTCACCTCACTCCCCACACACTCACCTCACACACTCACCTCACTCCCCACACAGTCACCTCACTCCCCACAAACTCACCTCACTCCCCACACCCTCACCTCACTCCTCACACACTCACCTCACTCCCCACACACTCACCTCACTCCTCACACACTCACCTCCCCACACACTCACCTCACTCCTCACACACTCACCTCACAACTCACACACTCACCTCACTCCTCACACTCGCCTCACTCCCCACACACTCACCTCACACCTCACACACTCACCTCACTGCCCACACACCTCACTCCTCACACTCACATCACTCCCCACTCATTCACCTCACTCCTCACACACTCACATCACTCCTCACACTCACCTCACTCCCCACACACTCACCTCACACCTCACACACTCACCTCACTGCCCACACACCTCACTCCTCACACTCACTTCACTCCTCACACTCACCTCACTCCCCACACACTCACCTCACTCCCCACACACTCACCTCACTCCCCACACACTCACCTCACTCCCCACACACTGACCTCACTCCTCACACACTCACCTCACTCCCCACACACTCACCTCACTCCCCACACACTCACTTCACTCCACACACTCACCTCACTCCCCACACACTCACCTCACTCCTCACACACTCCCCACACATACCTCACTCCCCACACACTCACCTCACTCCTCACACACTCACCTCACTCCCCACACACTCACCTCACTCCCCACACACTCACCTCACTCCCCACACACTCACCTCACTCCCCACACACTCACCTCACTCCCCACACACTAACATCACTCCCCACACACTCACCTCACTCCCCACACACTCACCTCACTCCTCACACACTCACCTCACTCCTCACACACTCACCTCACTCCCCACACACTCACTTCTCTCCCCACACACCTCACTCGTCACACACTCACCTCACTCCCCACACACTCACCTCACTCCTCACACACTCACCTCACTCCCCACACACTCACCTCACTGCCCACACAGTGACCTCACTCCCCACACACTCACCTCACTCCTCACACACTCACCTCACTCCCCACACACTCACCTCACACACTCACCTCACTCCCCACACAGTCACCTCACTCCCCACAAACTCACCTCACTCCCCACACCCTCACCTCACTCCTCACACACTCACCTCACTCCCCACACACTCACCTCACTCCTCACACACTCACCTCCCCACACACTCACCTCACTCCTCACACACTCACCTCACAACTCACACACTCACCTCACTCCTCACACTCGCCTCACTCCCCACACACTCACCTCACACCTCACACACTCACCTCACTGCCCACACACCTCACTCCTCACACTCACATCACTCCCCACTCATTCACCTCACTCCTCACACACTCACATCACTCCTCACACTCACCTCACTCCCCACACACTCACCTCACACCTCACACACTCACCTCACTGCCCACACACCTCACTCCTCACACTCACTTCACTCCTCACACTCACCTCACTCCCCACACACTCACCTCACTCCCCACACACTCACCTCACTCCCCACACACTCACCTCACTCCCACCACACCCACCTCACTCCTCACACAGTCACCTCACTCCTCACACTCACCTCACTCCCCACACACTCATCTCACTCCCTCATCACACACTCGCCTCACTCCCCACACACTCGCCTCACTCCCCACACACTCACCTCACTCCCCACACACTCACCTCACTCTCCACACACTCACCTCACTCCTCACACTCACCTCACTCCCCACACACTCACCTCACTCCCCACACACTCACATTACTCCTCACACACTCACCTCACTCCCCACACACTCACCTCACTCCCCACACACTCACCACACTCCTCACACACTCACCTCACTCCCCACACACTCACGTCACTCCCCACACACTCACCTCATTCCCCACACACTCACCTCACTCCCCACACACTCACCTCACTCCCCACACACTCACCTCACTCCTCACACACTCACCTCCCCACACACTCACCTCACTCCTCACACACTCACCTCCCCACACACTCACCTCACTCCTCACACACTCACCTCACTCCTCACACACTCACCTCACTCCACACACTCGCCTCACTCCCCACACACTCACCTCACACACTCACCTCACTGCCCACACACCTCACTCCTCACACTCACATCACTCCCCACTCATTCACCTCACTCCTCACACACTCACCTCACTCCCCACACACTCACATTACTCCTCACACACTCACCACACTCCCCACACACTCACCTCCCCACACACTCACCTCACTCCTCACACACTCACATCACTCCTCACACTCACCTCACTCCCCACACACTTACATCACTCCTCACACTCACCTCACTCCCCACACACTCACCACACTCCTCACACACTCACCTCACTCCTCACACACTCACCTCACTCCTCACACTCTCATCACACACTCACCTCACTCCCCACACCCTCACCTCACTCCTCACACACTCACCTCACTCCCCACACACTCACCTCACTCCCCACACACTCACCTCACTCCTCACACACTCACCTCCCCACACACTCACCTCATTCCTCACACACACACCTCACTCCTCACACACTCACCTCACTCCTCACACTCGCCTCACTCCCCACACATTCACCTCACTCCTCACACACTCACATCACTCCTCACACTCACCTCACTCCCCACACACTCACCTCACTCCCCACACAGTCACCTCACTCCCCACACACTCACCTCACTCGCCACACACTCCCCACACTCCCCACACACCCACCACACTCCCCACACACTCACCTCACTCTCCACACACTCACCTCACTCCCCACACACTCACGTCACTCCCCACACACTCACCTCACTCTCCACACACTCACCTCACTCCTCACACTCACCTCACTCCCCACACACCTCACTCCTCACACACTCACTTCACCCCTCACACACTCACCTCACTCCTCACACACTCACCTCACTCCCCACACACTCACTTCTCTCCCCACACACCTCACTCGTCACACACTCACCTCACTCCCCACACACTCACCTCACTCCTCACACACTCACCTCACTCCCCACACACTCACCTCACTGCCCACACAGTGACCTCACTCCCCACACACTCACCTCACTCCTCACACACTCACCTCACTCCCCACACACTCACCTCACACACTCACCTCACTCCCCACACACTCACCTCACTCCCCACACAGTCACCTCACTCCCCACAAACTCACCTCACTCCCCACACCCTCACCTCACTCCTCACACACTCACCTCACTCCCCACACACTCACCTCACTCCTCACACACTCACCTCCCCACACACTCACCTCACTCCTCACACACTCACCTCACAACTCACACACTCACCTCACTCCTCACACTCGCCTCACTCCCCACACACTCACCTCACACCTCACACACTCACCTCACTGCCCACACACCTCACTCCTCACACTCACATCACTCCCCACTCATTCACCTCACTCCTCACACACTCACATCACTCCTCACACTCACCTCACTCCCCACACACTCACCTCACACCTCACACACTCACCTCACTGCCCACACACCTCACTCCTCACACTCACTTCACTCCTCACACTCACCTCACTCCCCACACACTCACCTCACTCCCCACACACTCACCTCACTCCCCACACACTCACCTCACTCCCACCACACCCACCTCACTCCTCACACACTCACCTCACTCCTCACACTCACCTCACTCCCCACACACTCATCTCACTCCCTCATCACACACTCGCCTCACTCCCCACACACTCGCCTCACTCCCCACACACTCACCTCACTCCCCACACACTCACCTCACTCTCCACACACTCACCTCACTCCTCACACTCACCTCACTCCCCACACACTCACCTCACTCCCCACACACTCACATTACTCCTCACACACTCACCTCACTCCCCACACACTCACCTCACTCCCCACACACTCACCACACTCCTCACACACTCACCTCACTCCCCACACACTCACGTCACTCCCCACACACTCACCTCACTCCCCACACACTCACCTCACTCCCCACACACTCACCTCACTCCCCACACACTCACCTCACTCCTCACACACTCACCTCCCCACACACTCACCTCACTCCTCACACACTCACCTCCCCACACACTCACCTCACTCCTCACACACTCACCTCACTCCTCACACACTCACCTCACTCCTCACACTCGCCTCACTCCCCACACACTCACCTCACTGCCCACACACTCACCTCACTCCTCACACACTCACCTCACTCCTCACACTCTCATCACACACTCACCTCACTCCCCACACCCTCACCTCACTCCTCACACACTCACCTCACTCCCCACACACTTACATCACTCCTCACACTCACCTCACTCCCCACACACTCACCACACTCCTCACACACTCACCTCACTCCTCACACACTCACCTCACTCCTCACACTCTCATCACACACTCACCTCACTCCCCACACCCTCACCTCACTCCTCACACACTCACCTCACTCCCCACACACTCACCTCACTCCCCACACACTCACCTCACTCCTCACACACTCACCTCCCCACACACTCACCTCATTCCTCACACACACACCTCACTCCTCACACACTCACATCACTCCTCACACTCACCTCACTCCCCACACACTCACCTCACTCCCCACACAGTCACCTCACTCCCCACACACTCACCTCACTCGCCACACACTCCCCACACTCCCCACACACCCACCACACTCCCCACACACTCACCTCACTCTCCACACACTCACCTCACTCCCCACACACTCACGTCACTCCCCACACACTCACCTCACTCTCCACACACTCACCTCACTCCTCACACTCACCTCACTCCCCACACACCTCACTCCTCACACACTCACTTCACCCCTCACACACTCACCTCACTCCCCACACACTCACTTCACTCCCCACACACCTCACTCCTCACACACTCACCACACTCCCCACACACTCACCTCACTCCCCACACACTCACCTCACTCCTCACACACTCACCTCACTCCTCACACACTCACCTCACTCCCCACACACTCACCTCACTCCCCACACACTCACCTCACTCCTCACACACTCACCTCACTCCCCACACACTCACCTCACACACTCACCTCACTCCCCACACACTCACCTCACTCCCCACACACTCACCTCACTCCCCACACACTCACCTCACTCCCCACACACTCACCTCACTCCCCACACACACACCTCACTCCCCACGCACTCACCTCACACACTCACCTCACTCCCCACACACTCACCTCACTCGCCACACACTCACCTCACTCCCCACACACTCACCTCACTCCCCACACACTCACCTCACTCCCCACACACTCACCTCACTCCCCACACACTCACCTCACTTCCCACACACTCACCTCACTCCTCACACACTCACCTCACTCCCCACACACCTCACTCCTCACACTCAACTCACTCCCCACTCATTCACCACACTCCTCACACACTCACATCACTCCTCACACTCACCTTACTCCCCACACACTCACCTCACTCCTCACACACTCACGTCACTCCTCACACACTCACCTCACTCCTCACACACTCACCTCACTCCCCACACACTCACCTCACTCCCCACACACTCACCTCACTCCCCACACACTCACCTCACTCCCCACGCACTCACCTCACACACTCACCTCACTCCCCACACACTCACCTCACTCCCCACACACTCACCTCACACCCCACACACTCACCTCACTCCCCACACACTCACCTCACTCCCCACACACTCACCTCACTCCCCACACACTCACCTCACTCACCACACTCTTCACACACTGACCTCACTCGCCACACACTCACCACACTCCGCACACACTCACCTCACTCCTCACACACTCACCTCACTCCCCACACACTCACCTCACTCCCCACACACTCACCACTCTCCTCACACACTCACCTCACTCCCAACACACTCACCTCACTCCTCACACACTCACCACACTCCTCACACACTCACCACACACTCACCTCACTCCCCACACACTCCCCTCACACTCACCTCACTCCCCACACACTCAGCTCACTCCTTACACTCACCTCACTCCTCACACACTCACCACACATTCACCTCACTCCTCACACTTACCTCACTCCCCACACACTCACCACACTCCCCACACACTCACCTCACTCCTCACACTCACCTCACTCCCCACACACTCACCTAACTCCTCACACTCTCATCACACACTCACCTCACTCTCCACACACTCACCTCACTCCTCACACACTCACCTCACTCCTCACACACCCACCTCACTTCCACCACAGCCACCTCACTCCTCACACTTACCTCAATCCCCACAAACTCACCTCACTCCCCACACACTCACCTCACTCCCCACACACTCACCTCACTCCCAACACACTCACCTCACTCCTCACACACTCACCTCACTCCTCACACACTCACCTCACTCCCCACACACTCACCTCACTCCCCACACACTCACCTCACTCCCCACACACTCACCTCACTCCCAACACACTCACCTCACTCCCCACACAATCACCTCACTCCTCACACAGTTACCTCACTCCCCACACACTCACCTCACTCCTCACACACTCACCTCACTCCTCACACACTCACCTCACTCCTCACACACTCACCTCACTCCCCTCACACTCACCTCACTCCCCACACACACACCTCACTCTCCACACACTCACCTCACTCCCCACACAATCACCTCACTCCTCACACACTCACCTCACTCCTCACACACTCACCTCTCTCCCCACACACTCACCTCACTCACCACACTCTTCACACACTGACCTCACTCGCCACACACTCACCACACTCCGCACACACTCACCTCACTCCTCACACACTCACCTCACTCCCCACACACTCACCTCACTCCCCACACACTCACCACTCTCCTCACACACTCACCTCACTCCCAACACACTCACCTCACTCCTCACACACTCACTTTACTCCTCACACACTCACCTCACTCCTCACACACTCACCTCACTCTTCACACACTCACCTCACTCCCCACACACTCACCTCACTCCTCTCACACTCACCTCACTCCTCACACACTCGCCTCCCTCCCCACACACCTCACTCCCCACCCACTCACCTCACTCCTTACACACTCACCTCACTCCCCACACACTCACCTCACTCCTCACACACTCACCTCACTCCTCCCTCACCTCACTCCTCACACACTCACCTCACTCCCCACACACTCACCTCACTCCTCACACACTCACCTCACTCCTCACACACTCACCTCACTCCCCACACACTCACCTCACTCCCCACACACTCACCTCACTCCTCTCACACTCACCTCACTCCTCACACACTCGCCTCCCTCCCCACACACCTCACTCCCCACCCACTCACCTCACTCCTTACACACTCACCTCACTCCCCACACACTCACCTCACTCCTCACACACTCACCTCACTCCTCCCTCACCTCACTCCTCACACACTCACCTCACTCCCCACACACTCACCTCACTCCTCACACACTCACCTCACTCCTCACACACTCACCTCACTCCCCACACACTCACCTCACTCCTCACACACTCACCTCACTCCTCACACACTCACCTCACTCCCCACACACTCACCTCACTCCCCACACACTCACCTCACCCCCACACACTCACCTCACTCCCAACACACTCACCTCACTCCTCACACAATCACCTCACTCCCCACACACTCACCTCACTCCTCACACACTCACCTCACTCCCCACACACTCACCTCACTCCCCACACACTCACCTCACTCCTCACACACTCACCTCACTCCTCACACACTCCCCTCACTCTCCACACACTCACCTCACTCCCCACACACTCACCTCACTCCCCACACACTCACCTCACTCCCCACACACTCACCTCACCCCCAACACACTCACCTCACTCCTCACACACTCCCCTCACTCCTCACACACTCACCTCACTCCCCACACACTCACCTCACTCCCCGCACACTCACCTCACTCCCCACACACTCACCTCACTCCTCACACACTCACCTCACTCCGCACACACTCACCTCACTCCCCACACACTCACATCACTTGCCACACACTCACCTCACTCCCCACACACTCCCATCACTCGCCACACACTCACCTCACTCCCCACACACTCACCTCACTCCCCCCACACCCCACACATTCACCTCACTCCCCCCACTCTCTCCTCACTCCCATCACATTCACCTCACTCCCCACACACTCACCTCAGTTGTGGCCCCACCGCTGATCCCTGTGGACACCACTTGTCACATTTTTCCACCCAGAAAATGACCCATTTAAGCCTACTCTCTGTTTCCCGGTAGCTCGCCAGTCTTCAGCCCACGTCAATATGTTACCCCTGCGCCATGAACATTTATTTTCTACAATAACTTTTGACGTGGCACCGTATCAATGGTTTCTGGCCAGAGTTATGCACAGAGCTATGCACAGAGCTATGCACAGAGCTATGCACAGAGCTATACACAGAGCTATGCACAGAGCTATACACAGAGCTATGCACAGAGCTATGCACAGAGCTATACACAGAGCTATGCACAGAGCTATGCACAGAGCTATACACAGAGCTATGCACAGAGCTATACACAGAGCTATGCACAGAGCTATACACAGAGCTATGCACAGAGCTATGCACAGAGCTATACACAGAGCTATGCACAGAGCTATGCACAGCACACTAAGTTCACCCCGACCAGTATCCTACACACTTCTATATCCCAGAACTTCACTAGTTTGAATTCTATACACCAAAAAAATACACCCCGGTGCTTTGTTAATGTTTAAAATCATTTTAATCTCTAATAATTAGTAATATCTCTTCTAATAATCTATTGAATTAATTTACAATACGTCTGATTATTCGTTAGCTTTAACATTCGGTTTCTTTGCTCTTCTATCCAATTCAGTTTTTAAAAATGTGTTCATGGACTGTGGGAGTGCTGGCTGGGCCTGCATTTGTTGTCCATCATAATGGCCCTGAGGGTATTAAAGAGTCCACCACATGGCCGTGGATCTGGAGTCACAGGTCAGACAGACCGGGTAAGGACGGCAGATCTCTTTAGTTAACCAGTTGGGTTTTTCTGACTCTGGTTTCATGGTCTAATAACTCCAGAGGCAGTGGCGTAATGGCATTGTCACTGGACTCGTAATTGTCAGACGCAGGGTAACGCTCTGCGGACCTGGGTTCGAATCGTACCCATGGCAGACGGTGAAATTTGAATTGATTCCAAATCTGGAATTAAGTCGAACGACGACCGTGGAACCATTGTCAATTGTTGCTGAAAACCCATCTGGTTCAATGATGCTCTTTCGGGAAGGAAACCTGTCACCCTTACCTGGTCTGACCTCCAGGTCCACAGCAACGTGCAATGGCTGACTCTTAATTGCCCTGGGGGGCGGACAATAAATTGCGGCCCAGCAAGTGACACCCACACCCCACGAACGAATAAGAATTCAAATTCCACCATCTGCCATGGTGGGTTTCGAACCCGCTCCCCATGCGTTACCCTGGGTGTCTGGGTTACTAGTCCAGTGACAATACCACTACCCCACCACCAACTGCCCCATTTTCCAAGGTGCAAAATTAATCCTTGTTTCTGATTTCAGAACCTCACGACCTATGACGTCTGTAGCATCTCTCTGGGCACCTCGACACTTTTTGCCTGGGTTGGTGTCCTCAGGTACCTGGGGTGTTTCCAGAAATACAATGTAAGTATCATTGCAGGATAGCTTTGCAGGGTAGAGTTTCCAATTGGGATAACCAATCTACGTAATCAGTAATGTATAATCTTCCATGAAGCAACACAATTGGAAAGCAGAATAGAGTGGAACGATTTTTTTTCCATTAATGATGTTTTCCATGATGGATTTACGAATGGTATCCTGGTGCAGGTGTACGAATACAGCTGGAAATGGGATTATCTCATTTTTAATAAGTTTGTCCAATCTGCAACTTTTAAGTGACCTGATTTAAAATGACTTGATAAATCAAACATTTAATAGTTGCACAGGTGGACACCGTACCAGCCTCCCCGAACAGGTGCCGGAATGTGGTGACTAGGGGCTTTTCACAGGAACTTCATTTGAAGCCTACTTGTGACAATAAGCGATTTTCTTTTTTTTTTTCACCAGTCAATTCCTGAATCGTTGAAACGTTTTCAGTAAAGTGGAAAACCCCTTCAAAAAGTGCTGACACTTGGCTGCACACCTCAGACGGGGAGTGTAACTCAAAGCGTCTTCCCCAAAGAGCGGACTTGGTGGAATCTCGAAACTGTGGCCTGGGGAGCGGTGAGGTTTGTGGTCAGGTCCTAATCCAGGGAATTGTGTTTTGGAACCAGTGAGACAGGTCAGGGTAAGCATGGGCGGAAGTAATTCCAGGCATAACACAGTTGCACTTAAAATAACCCAGTCCTTTACACCGTTCCAGTCGAGAATGGGCAAACTGCGCCAATGTTACTGGCAGAGGTAGACCCAACTCCAAATTTCCATCTGTTGGTAGAATTAATCCTCTGTTAAATGCTGCTCTACCTGTTCACAGGTGCTTATTTTAACAATGCGAGGAGCTTTTCCGAAGGTGTTGCGCTTCTGTTGCTGCGCTGGCATGATCTACCTGGGCTATATGTTCTGTGGCTGGATTGTACTGGGACCGTATCACTCAAAGGTAATCACTGCCAACACACAAACTTGGTGAATATGAAATCTGTCCTATTATTCTCTCCCAGAGGCTAAGAGAGCTGCAACATTTTTTCCCAGAATGTCCTGCTTTCATTTCGAGTAAGCGCGCAGATACAGCAGGCAGCAAGGAAGGCAAACGGTATGTTGGCCTTCTTAGCGCGAGGATTTGTATATAGGGATGTTTTACTGCAATTGCATAGGGCATTGGTGAGGCCACACCTGGGGTATTGTGGGCAGTTCTGGTGTCCTTATCTGAGGAAGGATGTTCTTGCTGTGGCGGGAGTGCAGCGAAGGTTTACCAGGCTGATTCCTGGGATGGCGGGACACTCGTTTAAGGAGAGACTAAGTCGGTTAGGATCATATTCATTGGAGTTTAGAAGAGTGAGAGGGGATCTCATAGAAACATATAAAATTCTAACAGGTTTAGACAGGGTAGATTCAGAAAGAATGTTCCTGATGGTGGGGGAGTCCAGAACGAGGGGGGTCACAGTTTGAGGATAAGGGGACCCAGGCACAGGTGAGTGATGGCGGGAGGTGGGTGGTGCTGGGATGTGTTAATTTGCGGAAGGGGAGGCACCTAGCTGAGCCTCTTGTGGTACTGCTCAAAATCAGCCAACACCTCTACATGGGTTTCATCGACATTCAGCCATGAGGCCCCCCCCCCCCCCCCCCCCCCCCCCCCCCCGCCCCAGGACTCAGTTCATCCACCTGGCTTGGCTCGAGGTTCAGTTCAAAGTCATTTTTGCTGCATTTACAGATGCGCGGTACATGGTGGCACAGTGGTTAGCACTGTTGCTTCCCGGCTTGGGCCACTGTCTGTGCGGAGTCTGCACGCTCTCCCCCTGTCTGCATGGGTTTCCTCCGGGTGCTCCGGTTTCCTCCCACAAGTCCCGAAAGACGTGCTGTTCGGTAAATTGGACATTCTGAATTCTCCCTCAGTGTACCCGAACAGGCGCCGGAATGTGGCGACCAGGGGCTTTTCACAGTAACTTCATTGCAGTGTTAATGTAAGCCTACTTGTGACAATGAATATTATTGTTATATTATTTAATAACCAGTTAGATTTATAACTCAAATTATTTTAACTTGAGCTTTCAAACAAGGTGGTGGTGGTATTGTGGGTTGTGTTATGCTGATATGATTGGTCTCTGCTGAGCATGTGATAACGTTTCCTGTTGCTGGTGTGCACCAATCAGGAAGCAGGGCTGGTCATACACAATGTTGCATTGCCAGTTACCCATCTAGATTAATATATCTGTATGAGTCACATTTGAATAACCCTATTTGTTATATTCTCTATTCTTTCAGTTTGAAAAGTTAAGCGCTGTTGCTGAATGCCTTTTCTCTCTAATCAATGGCGATGACATGTTTGCAACATTTGCGGAAATACAAGAGAAAAGTAACTTGCTCTGGCTCTTTAGCAGGATCTACCTGTACTCCTTCATCAGCCTCTTCATCTACATGATCCTGAGCCTATTTATTGCCCTAATTACTGACACTTATGAAACAATTAAGGTAAGCTAAATTCAAACTAAAAACAGACTGGTTGATAGTTTGCATCAATAGATTTTCGTGCAGGAGAATTAGATTTTTTAAAAAAACTCCTTTGTGCAATGTGGGTATCGTTGGCAAGACCATAATTTATTACCCATCTCAATTGGGTCAGGTATAGAGCTAACTCTATCCCTAACACCTTAACCATATTGCCCATCGCTAACTGAGGGGGTGTTGAGCTGCCACCTTGCACTGCAGCAAGACACATGCTGTAGGTACACCCACAGGGATGTTATTGGGGGAGTTCCAGGTTTTTTGCCCCCCAGCGCGGTAATGGAGTGGCAATATAGCGCCAAGTCAGAATGGTGCATGAGCTGGAAAGAGACCTGCAGGTGGTGGTGTCCCTATGCGTCTGCGGGCCTTGTCCTTCTAGGTCAGGAGAGGTCACAGGTTTGGAAGGTGCTTTCAAAGGAGCCAATTGTCCAGCTTCTTGAGTGTTGTTGGAGCTGCACTCATCCAGGCAAGTGAAAAGCATTCCATCACACTCCTGACTTGTGCCTTGTAGATGGAGGTGATTTATCCGCCACAGGATTATCAGCCTCTGACCTGCCCTTGTAGGCACAGTATTAATGTGGCTAGTCCAGTTCAGTTTCTGATCAATGGTAACCCCCTGGATATTGATAATGGGAGATTCAGTGATGGTAATGTCATTGAATGTCTCTCTTGTTGGAGAAGGACATTGCCCGGCACTTGTGTGGCACGAATGTTACTTTTTTTTTGTATTTCCACACAATATTTATCCACATAACTGTTGTATTACCGATACTATTGTCACATCTAAAATCAATACTATTGTCACATCTAAATAGCCAATAGCTCAACCTAAACCCTCAGCCAGCAATCTCAAAACTATTTTATTTTTTAAGAAGTGTTCACTATTGATTAATCTTACCTTCTGTTTCTAGCTACAGCTAAGTTGCACCAAAAAAAATTTCATTTAGAAAGTTAACATTTTCAAGTACACCACCCAGTCCCAGCACCACAACTGTTCAAAGTTTTGGTCCCGACCATCTGTAAACAAAAAGAATAATACCGGGGAGAATACAATGGCACCTTGTTAATATTCACTTGCTCTAGGGTTCCTACATTGAGAACATGCATTTCCAACCTCAAAATGGTGGCTGAGGTGTCCGAAGTTTTGCCCGACCCGGCGAGGTCCACTAGTGTTACCACCACAAACTGCTCCCCCTTGAAATTAAAAATTAGCTGCCCTTATCCTGCCAGCATCAGAAATGCCTTCAGCTCAAGAGTACCACAATGTCCCTGGTGTAAGAAATCTCCAGCCTTCCACATTAGCCATTTATCATTGAAACCTGAATATTGCCCAAGTCTTGCTGCATTTGGACATGGACAGCTTCAGTATCTGAGGAGTTATAAACAGTATTGAACACAACAATTATCAGAGAATTTTGCTACATTTTACTTTCTGATGAATGGAAGGTCATTGATGAGGTATCTGAAAGTGGTTGGGCTGAGGACACTACCCTGAGCAACTCCTGCAGTGATGTCCTGAAGCTGAGATGATTGACCTCCAACCACCACAACCATCTTCCTTTGTCTTGGGTATGAATTCAGTGGAGAATTTCCCTTCGATTCCCATTGACTCCAGTTTAGCTCGGGCTCCTTGATGCCACACTCGATCAAATGCTGCCTTGGTGTCGAGGGCAGTCACTCTAACCCACCTCTGGAGTTCAGCTCTTTTGTCCATTGTTTGAACCAAGGCTGTAATTGTGGTAGTCACCACTGATATATATATTGTATATATAGGATGTTGATATAGGTGCTTTACGGTAAGGCTCCTGTACTACAGGTACGGGGGTAGATCCCTGCCTGCTGGCTCCACCCAGTAGGCGGAGTATAAATATGTGTGCTCCCAGTACAGCAGCCATTTCATCAGCTGCTGTAGGAGGCAACACATCTCAGTGTAATAAAGCCTCGATTACATCCTACTCTCATCTTTGTGTAATTGATCGTGCATCAGTAATGAGGTCAGGAGCTGAGTGACCCTGGCGGAACCGAAACTGAGCATCCGTGAGCAGGTTATTGCTGAGTCAGTGCTGCTTGATAGCACAATCAACCACACCTTTGCTGATGGTCAAGAGTAAATTGCCAGGATGGATTGTATTTGTTCTGCATTTTGAGTTCCGATCCCACCATAGCAGCTGAGGAATTTAAACTTACTTAAAGCTTAGAGCACTTTGGTGATAGTGACCACAATTCGATTACGTTTACTTTAGTGATGGAAAGGGATAGGTACATACCGCAGGGCAAGAGTTATATCTGGGGGAAAGGCAATTATGATGTGATGAGGCAAGACTTAGGATACATCGGATGGAGAGGAAAACTGCAGGGGATGGGCACAATGGAAATGTGGAGCTTGTTCAAGGAACAGCTACTGCGTGTCCTTGATAAGTATGTACCTGTCAGGCAGGGAGGAAGTGGTCGAGTGAGGGAACCGTGGTTTACTAAAGCAGTCGAAACACTTGTCAAGAGGAAGAAGGAGGCTTATGTAAAGATGAGAAATGAAGGTTCAGTTAGGGCGCTCGAGAGTTACAAGTTAGCTAGGAAGGATCTAAAGAGAGAGCTAAGAAGAGCCAGGAGGGGACATGAGAAGTCTTTGGCAGGTAGGATCAAGGATAACCCTAAAGCTTTCTATAGATATGTCAGGAATAAACGAATGACTAGGGTAAGAGTAGGGCCAGTCAAGGACAGTAGTGGGAAGTTGTGCTTGGAGTCCGAGGAGATAGGAAAGGTGCTAAATGAATATTTTTCGTCAGTATTCACACAGGAAAAAGACAACGTTGTCGGGGAGAATACTGAGATTCAGGCTACTAGACTAGAAGGGCTTGAGGTTCATAAGGAGGAGGTGTTAGCAATTCTGGAAAGTGTGAAAATAGATAAGTCCCCTGGGCCGGATGGGATTTATCCTAGGATTCTCTGGGAAGCTAGGGAGGAGATTGCTGAGCCTTTGGCCTTGATGTTTAAGTCATCTTTGTCTACAGGAATAGTGCCAGAAGATTGGAGGATAGCAAATGTTGTCCCCTTGTTCAAGAAGGGGAGTAGAGATAACCCCGGTAACTATAGACCAATGAGCCTTACTTCTGTTGTGGGAAAAATCTTGGAAAGGTTTATAAGAGATAGGATCTATAACCATCTGGAAAGGAATAATTTGATTAGATAGTCAACACGGTTTTGTGAAGGGTAGGTCGTGCCTCACAAACCTTATTGAGTTCTTTGAGAAGGTGACCAAACAGGTGGATGAGGGTAAAGCAGTTGATGTGGTGTATGTGGATTTCAGTAAAGCGTTTGATAAGGTTCCCCATGGTAGGCTACTGCAGAAAATACGGAGGCGTGGGATTCAGGGTGATTTAGCAGTTTGGATCAGAAATTGGCTAGCTGGAAGAAGACAAAGGGCGGTGGTTGATGGGAAATGTTCAGACTGGAGTCCAGTTACTTGTGGTGTACCACAAAGATCTGTTTTGGGGCCCCTGCTGTTTGTCATTTTTATAAATGACCTGGAGGAGGGCGTAGAAGGATGGGTGAGTAAATTTGCAGATGACACTAAAGTCGGTGGAGTTGTGGACAGTGCGGAAGGATGTTACAAGTTACAGAGGGACATAGATAAGCTGCAGCGCTGGGCTGAGAGGTGGCAAATGGAGTTTGATGCAGAAAAACGTGAGGTGATTCATTTTGGAAGGAATAACAGGAAGACTGAGTACTGGGCTAATGGTAAGATTCTTGGCAGTGTGGATGAGCAGAGAGATCTCGGTGTCCATGTACATAGATTCCTGAAAGTTGCCACCCAGGTTGAGAGGGTTGTTAAGGCGTACGGTGTGTT
The DNA here is from genome assembly GCF_047496885.1 of Scyliorhinus torazame. Classification (NCBI taxonomy): domain Eukaryota; kingdom Metazoa; phylum Chordata; class Chondrichthyes; order Carcharhiniformes; family Scyliorhinidae; genus Scyliorhinus; species Scyliorhinus torazame. Next base: position 11,964,371 of record NC_092713.1, read on the forward strand.
AGCTTTTTTTGGTAGAGGGATTGAGTTTAGGAGCCATGAGGTCATGTTGCAGCTATACAACACTCTGGTGCGGCCGCATTTGGAGTATTGCGTGCAATTCTGGTTGCTACATTATAGGAAGGATGTGGAAGCATTGGAAAGGGTGCAGAGGAGATTTACCAGAATGTTGCCTGGTATGGAGGGAAGATCTTATGAGGAAAGGCTGAGGGACTTGAGGCTGTTTTCATTAGAGAGAAGAAGGTTAAGAGGTGACTTAATTGAGGCATACAAGATGATCAGAGGATTGGATAGGGTGGACCTTTTTCCTCGGATGGTGATGTCTAGCACGAGGGGACATAGCTTTAAATTGAGCGGAGATAGATATAAGACAGATGTCAGAGGTAGGTTCTTTACTCAGAGAGTAGTAAGGGCGTGGAATGCCCTGTCTGCAACAGTAGTGGACTCGCCAACACTAAGGACATTCAAATCGTCATTGGATAGACATATGGACAATAAGGGAATAGTGTAGATGGGCTTTAGAGTGGTTTCACAGGTCGGCGCAACATCGAGGGCCGAAGGGCCTGTACTGCGCTGTAATGTTCTATGTTCTATGTTCTCTAAGTTCTAAATGAAAAGCTAATCTCAGTAATTGTGGCAGTATTGTCATTAAAACTCCATTTGGGTCACTAACGTCTATCTGCTCTGGCCAATCTATGACTTCCAACCCACAGCAATGTGGTTGGTCTCTCATCTGTACTCTGATAGAAACAGAGAAACATAAAAAAGAGGAGGAGGAGGCCATTCGGCATTTCGAGCTATTCGAGCCCCGAACGGTGCCGGAATGTGGCGACTAGGGGCTTTTCACAGTAACTTCATTGAAGCCTACTCGTGACAATAAGCCACTTTCATTTCATTTCCCTCCATATCCTTTGATCCCTTTAGCCCCAAGAGCTATCTAACTGCTTCTTGAAAGCATACAATATTTTGGCCTCGACTTACTTCTGTGGTAGCGAATTCCACAGATTCATCACTCTCTGGATAAAGAAAGTTCTCCTCATCTCAGTGCTAAATACTTTATCCCGTATCCTCAGACTGTGACCCCTGGTTCTGGACACCCCCGCCGTCGGGAACATTATTCCTGCATGTACCCTGTCCAGCCCTGTTAGAATTTTATAGGTTTCGATGAGATCCCCCCTCATTCTTCTGAACTCTAGTGAATATAATCCTAACCGACTCAATCTCTCCTCATACATCAGTCCCACCATCCCAGGAATCAGTCTGGTAAACCTTCGCTGCTCTCCCTCCAGAGCAAGAACATCCTTCCTCAGGTAAAGAGACTAAAATGGCACACTACATTCCAGGTGTGGCCTCGCCAAGGCCCTGTATAATCTCAGCAAGACACCCCTGCTCCTGTCCTCGAATCCTCTCGCTACGAAGGCCAACATACCATTAGCCTTCTTTACCGCCTGCTGCACCTGCATGCTTACCTTCAGCGAATGGTGCACAAGGACACCCAGGTCTCGTTGTACATTCCCCTCTCTCAATCTATAACCAATGGCAGATTATTATTGTTAAATTTAAGAGACTTGGATTGCAGCTCAGCATTTCGGCAGCATCGCGGCACGCACCTCCGCAAGTGGGAGCTCCGGATCAGATCTGGATCCTGTACTGGAACGCAGGTCCAGGGGGGCGGGCGGGGTGGGGGGGGGGGGGGGGGGGGGGGGGGGGGCGGAGTGGGTGGGGCTGAAACTCCGAGGTTGGGGAGACAAGATCGGCTTCTCCAAAACAGTACCAATCAGGATGCCTGGGAAACAATGTTTTTTTCAATAAATTTAGAGTACCCAATTCATTTTTTCCAATTAAGAGGCAATTTAGCGTGGCCAATCCACCCACCCTGCACATCTTTTGGGATGTGGGGGTGAAATCCACGGGGAGAATGTGCAAACTCCACACGGCCAGGGACCCAGAGCCGGGATCGAACCTGGGGCCTCGGCGCCGTGAGGCAGCAGGCCTAACCCACTGCGCCACCGTGCTGCCCCTGTGGGAAACAATGTTAAACAAATGCTGTGATGCTCAACAAGACTACAGGCCCCATTAATTTAACAACATTAAAGCAAAACAACAATAAACAAAGACTTTCTGTATACATCTAATAATCCCTTCAAAAAGTTTGTATTGAATCTACTTCCACTGCCTATTCCGGGAGCAGCACACTCCATATCATAACTCGCCGTATCAAAAAATGTCCCTTCATGTTGCCTCTGGGGTTTTTTGCCAATCATTTTACTTACCCTCTTGCCAGTGGAAACACTTTCTCTTTATTTACTCCACCAAAAAGCTTCATCATTTTGAACACTTCCATTAATTTTCCCTGTGACATTTTCTCTCTGAGTTCAGACCCCGCCTCGCCAATTCCTCCACGTTGACTGCGATCCCTCGCCCCTGTTAATCAAACTAAGACTCGAGTGCTGATTCGGAAGGTCAGTTTTTGTACAGCCACCGTGAAAGATTGCTCATTCTGCGAGCAGAGAGTTGTTTCATGTGCAATTATTAATGGTAAAGATCTCACTGATTAACCCCTCACGGTCGGTTTCACGTTACAGAAATGCCAGCGGAATGGATTTCCACAGACAGATTTACACAACTTCATGACAGCCTGCAGCATGACCCCACACCTCAGCAGGTATGCCTCAGTCAAGATGAGATTTGCAGACTGATCCATTTGATAAAGAACTGTGTCCCTCGGGTCACCTGAGCTGATGTCCAACGTGATGCAAAAGATTCTAACTTCAGAAACAATGCCTAACACCATTTCTCAATTTTTGGGGTGTTGTTTGCCTTATTACAGCTAACTCCATGACTGTGCATTACAAGGCGTTTGATAGCAAGTGTCAGTAGGGTAAGGATTTGGATAGTGGAGGGTGGGTGGGGGTATTGGGGCCACCCCTCACCACTGTCGGCTGCATCTGCTCTGGGGCTACTGGGGCATCACAGTCGAGCTTTTTAATAATAATTGTCATGATAATCTTTATTAGCTCAGTGGGCGAGACAACTGGTTTGGAATGCAGAACAAATCCAGCAGCGCGGGTTCAATTCCCGTATCGGCTCATTACCCGAACAGGCGCCGGAATGTGGCGACTAGGGGCTTTTCACAGTAACTTCATTGCAGTGTTAATGTAAGCCTACCTGTGACAATAAAAGATTATTATTATTGTCACAGGTAGGCTTACATTAACACTGCAATGAAGTCACTGTGAAAAGCCCCTAGTCGCCACATCCCGGCGCCTGTTCGGGTACACAGAGGGAGAATTCAGAATGTCCAATTCACCGAACAGCACTTGTTTCGGGACTTGTGGGAGGAAACCGGAGCGCCCGGAGGAAACCCACGCAGACACGGGAAGAACGTGCAGACTCCACACGGACAGTGACCCAAACCGGGAATCGAACCTGGGACCCTGGAGCTGTGAGGCAACTGTGGCTACTGTGCCACCCATTTATAGTCACCCACTCTATTCTGCCTGGACATTAGTCACCACCCTCAGTATCTGCATTCATTTCGATGAATGTTTCTGATGGGTGTGATGCAGTTTGCCTGCGATTGGACCACGGTGCAAGTAGAACCCAGATCCAATATGAGGCACCGCCTTCAGACAAGGAGACGTAGCAGGAACAATTTGTCTTTAGTCTTTTGTGGTATGTGGGCCTCACTGGCAAGGCTAGCTTTTGTTGTCCATCCCTAATTACCCTTGAGCTGAATGTTTCAGAGGGCATATGACTATGGGCCTGGAGTCACATGTAGGTGGGACCTGCTAAGGAGGGCAGAGTTCCTTCCCTAAAGGTCATTAGTGAACCAGATGGTATTTTACAACAATCCATGGTAGTTTCACTGAGACTAGCTTCATATTCCAGATTTATTCATTCAGCTGGGAAGTAGGATTTGGATCCATGTCTGGATTCCTCGTCCAGTGGCACTTCCACTACACCATCATCCAAATTGGTGCACTTTGGATTCCAGAGAGAGCGTGGAAAACGCAATCTCTCTCAATTGGACACCTTTCACCCACCTGCTACAAAGATGGAGCGCTGTCAGTCTCCTACTCTAATCTGTTTTGATTAAATAGTTCATTTTAACTGCAACCCTGCTGTAGATCAGCTGTACAGGTTGATTGTGATTGCCAGATATAGACGAACGCCTTATTCCTGGAGTATGGTTCACAAGCTGTCTTCAGGCACCTCTGTGGAATATAACATTTTAATAATCAAAGTGCAATCAGGAGAGATAATCAGTGGAGTGGATAGCTTTGTCGTGTAGTCAGAATTATGCATATATTACAGACTAAATAGACAAAGTGCGAATAAAACTCAAATTCCAGATTTCTTTATAAATTCCAAAAATAAGAACATACACAGGACAGGATCGGGCCAGCTTGTCCATTGAGCCTGTCCGATAATGGTACTCGGATAAGGGAAGCAGTGGCGTAGTGGTATTGTCACTGCACTAGCAATCCAGGGACACTCAGCCATGTTTTGGGGATCTGGGTTCGAATCCCCCCAGGGCAGATGGTGAAATTTGAATTTGATATAAAGGAATCTGGAATTAAAAGTCTAATGATGATCATGAAACCATTGGCAATTGTTGTAAAAACCCATCTGGTTCACTGATGTCCTTTAGGGAAGGAAATTTGTTGTCCTTACCTGAGAAGTTGTGGTTGTTATCCTTCAGACAGAGAATGTTTTGAGGTAAGTGAGCAGGTGTTTGAAATCTGTTCCCTTTGGCAGAATGGTCCAGAACCAGAGGGCTCAGACTTGAGGCAATTGGCAAAAGAACCAACGTCAGCATGAGAAAAATATTTATAAGCGGCCGAGGGTTAGGATCTGGAATGTTCCGCCCGAGAGTGTGGTGACGTCACGTTTGATCATGACCCTCTAAAGGGAATTGGATAATTATCTCAATAGGAAAGATTAAAGGGCCACAGGGAAAAGGCAAGTGTGTGAGATGAGCAGACTTGTTCTTGCAGAGGGCCAACACAGACACAATGGGCCAAATGTAACCCACTCATAATTCTATGAAACAAACTGAATTGTGAACGTGTCCAATGGTACCCGGTGACACCTTTTAGTAGAGGGGTGAAAGGTGATGGGGAGCGGGCAGGAAAGTGGAGTTGAGGCCGAGATCAGCCATGATCGCATTGAATGGCGGAGCAGGCTCGAGGGGCTGAATGGCCTCCTCCTGCTCCTAGTTCTTGGCTCTTATGTTCTTTCAAAGAGCTAGCACAACCATGATGGAGCGAGTGGCCTCCGTCTGTGCTTTCAGAGCCTATATCAGAGAGTCTTATCCCATTTTCCCATCAGTTTTACTGTACAATCTTTCGTGTCATTAAGGATGGTCCTCCCCAAATCCTCAATGCTCCAGGGCTACAGATTGATTTGTTACAAAGTGAGGCTGTAGAATTATCTTTCTGGCGGGCTATTGACCTGTGGATGTGAGTTACTAAAATGTGTCACTATTGGTGGATAAATGTGACACTATTGATGGATAAATGTCTCACCAGTGATGGATAAATGTCTCACCAGTGATGGATAAATGTCTCACTAGTGATGGATAAATGTGTCACTATTGATGGATAAATGTGACACTATTGATGGATAAATGTGACACTATTGATGGATAAATGTCTCACCAGTGATGGATAAATGTGTCACTATTGATGGATAAATGTGACACTATTGATGGATAAATGTGTCACTATTGATGGATAAATGTGTCACTATTGATGGATAAATGTCTCACTAGTGATGGATAAATGTGACACTAGTGATGGATAAATGTGACACTATTGATGGATAAATGTCTCACCAGTGATGGATAAATGTGTCACTATTGATGGATAAATGTGACACTATTGATGGATAAATGTGTCACTATTGATGGATAAATGTGTCACTATTGATGGATAAATGTGTCACTATTGATGGATAAATGTGACACTAGTAATGGATAAATGTGACACTATTGATGGATAAATGTGACACTATTGACGGATAATGTTTTTCCACAGACATGGCAGTACTGATGATGATGACAAGCTACTACTGTAAACACCTGTTCCATTGACTCTCCTAACTGTTTCTGATTGTTGTAACTAAATGAGTAAAGGACTTAACGCGTACAACCAAAACTAGCATCCATTTAATCAAAGGCTCCCGCTGATTGGCTTGGCATCACTTGAGCAGGAAGGCCGAAAGTAATTGAAGAGCTTTTTTTTGTACAGCTTGGAAACCAGATGTCTGGCGCGCAGCCACATCGTATGTCTGTCTAACTGTGCAGTCGCAGCACCGAGCAAACACCACGCTGACCTTAAATTCCACCTTTTATTTGCTACACCTCGACGCAAGAGAAAATGTGTATGTCTGGAAGGTCAGGTGTTCTCCACTGTCCTAACATGTAGAATGCTCTGTCACATCAGTGTAACAGGAAGTTCTGTTTGAAGCCACTTCTAAATGTCAGTATGATTTGGTAGTTACAGATAAGGTCATATTAATTTTGTTAATGGTGACTTGAAGAATCCCATCCATAAAATGGTACCTTTTAAAATGAAACGATAAAACCTGAAGAGCTATGCAAACAAAAGTACTGATTACAGCCAACTGGAATGTCGTTTGTTTAAGTTTGTCCGAATGCAATTTTTTGTCAGCAATGGGCTCTTACATATTTCAATTTCTCAGGAGCTTAAATCTGTTCAGTTTACATCATCCTCTGTCTTTCTTTTCTTTGTCTTGTGATAGCCATGGTGTGTGCTTCAGTAGCAAGGATTTTATTTTGGATTGAGGTTCAATCAGCTTTGATTCAACAGGCTTCTCAAGAACAGTTTCAACACGTTTTCAATGGGGAAATTCACCCTATTGGTTTTCCATTGCTTACATTTCACAAGCACCTCATTAGCTATTGGGCTCTCCTGAGGTTCTGAAGGACACTGTATAAATGCAAGTTTTTTCTTTCCAGAAACGTGATCTGCAGTAGGAACAGTGTTTAAACAAGCCTAAAAGCATTAACAGGATTCACAATGTTTACCTGTACTTTTTTTTTTGCTGGTTTTAAAAAAAGTATTCTGGGCGGGATTTTCCAGCCCTTCCCATTGGCGGGATCTTCATGTCTGGCCCAAGATGCCCCCCCCCCCCCCCCCCTCCCGTGGCATATTCCCCAACAGCAGAACAGGCGGGACCACGCAAAACACGTAGACATCGGTGGGACCAGAATATCCCACCAACAGGCACTGGCAAGATGCCTTCGATTCCGCTAAGCATGCCATGAAGTTGGGGGTGGGGGTGATGGGGTAGAAATCCCCACCCTCTTCCTTTGCTTAGGCACATCACTGGCAAGGTCAGTATTCATTTGCCAACACTAGTTGTCTTTGATAAAGCAATGGAGGCGTTTTCATCCTGTTAGTTTTTTTTTCAAAGTCAAAATCTGAACACCCATCAATTAATCGCCGAAACTACACCACATGATTCAACATTTTTATACAAAAAACAGCTTCACATCAAAAAGAATTAAACAGAATAAACACTATTTACTTTACCCTGTAGCTTATAAAGGCATATATAAACTCAATTCTACATTTTTACTTGCCTTATCTCACAAAATCTTATGGGTTCATTCACTTTTCCTGTAACAAACCCAAAAGGTATGCCACAGCCCTCCATAAATTCTCCATGGTGTTCCAGCTATTCCTCACACGTAAGATGCATGGGGTCTTTCCATTAGCTTTTTGTCTACATGAGCTTCCACGGTTTCCTTTACTGACCATACAGCTGTGAATGCCTCAACCACTGTCTTTGCACAGCTTTAAAAAACTCTTTCTGCTAGCTACATTCTGCTACAAAGCCCTGTGAGGACCATTGTAGGTATCTTTCTCTGGCTTCAAGCTAGACAAATCTTCCAGCTGCTTTCTCTCATTTAATCAAAACTGAAAAGGAGCCCCACCATCCTTTCATACCATAAATAATTTAGTATTTTCTCTGCTTGAAATGCAGGCCAAACTGACACGCCTTTTGCCTGTTCCCTCAATCCCGTGAGATGTGGTTTTTATGAGAGCGAAGCTACAATTGCTTCTCTCTATTCTCAAACTGAACTGTCTGCTTTTATCAGCGAGCGCATTAATTAAACAATGGGCCCCACATCTCATTTCCATGACAAAATGACACGCTTTGGTAGGAATGCAAACAAATTATTTTACCTTAAACATAACTTTTTGAAATGTAACCCGCATGAACAATTTCTATCTGTAATGGAGTTTTATGACCCTCTTTCGCAGAATTTCTTGCTTTTGGCTTTTTATGGAAATAACAACAGACACCCTGGCCAGAGATCCAGTCATCAATTGTTCAGTATTTATAATTCTAACTCTGACCGTAAAGATATAAGGGTAGATTCTTTATTGCTCGCTGTCGATAGTGGGTTTCCTGATCAGGCACAGAACCGAACATCGGCCAAAAAACAGGATCAGCGGATCAAGTTCCGACGTTCCGGTCCCTCACTGGCGGTGGCCACGTGTTACGCGCCCTGGCTGGCAGCTCCACGTAAATGGGCCGTTTGCATCTATTTACATCCAATTCATAGACTGGAAGCCAGATTCTCCAGCCCCCCCCCCCCCCCCCCCCCACCCCGTGATACTCCAGGCCCTCTTGGCCAGGATTCAAGCAGTGTGAATTAGTGCAGGTATTTTCAAACTTGGCCTTGATGTGGTGTACCCGGTGGTGAGTCAAGGAGGTCAGTGCATAACGGATGTCCTCCCCCCCCACCCGCAAAGTCCATTGGAAGGCACCCCACAATACAAAGCCTGCCTCACCCACCTGACCACCCCAGCCCCTCATCAGACCCCACAACAGAGACACCCCCCCCAACAGAGGTTCCCAACAGACCCCCACCATCAGAGGCCCTCCCATCAGAGACCCCAATTAGAGACACCGATCAGAGATCCCAACATCAGAGAGCCAGCAGAAACCCCCAACATAGACAATACCATCAGAGACGCCTCCCCTCCAGCCCCCCCCCCACCCCCAATCAGAGAGCCCTGTCTGAAAGCTGAAGAGCAGTCTAGGCAGTAAAGTGAAAAATCATTGCATTTTCACTTACCCTTCCCTAATATCTGCAAACAAAAGTTTTAAAGCAGTAGCTGTTACAAGTGTCAGAGGCTTCATTGAAACCAAATACATTTCAAGGGCTTGAAATCCCTTGATACCCTTTGAAACTCAAATCTTCCATTCAATTTAAAATTGCAATCCATTGCATTAGCCAGTGATTGGCAGTTTTGTTACTCCAGAGAAAGCTGCTTGATGGAATCTTGATCTATATTTCCCTTTATGCTTGAAAAGATCTCCATTACCCTGCTTTGATGCTAACCACAGTATTTCTAAATAATCTTGCTGTGATTGATTGCTGCTCATCACACTGAAAGCAGTAAGTGCTTTGTGCTGTAAGAAAGAGGAAATCAACTCTGTAAACACTTTTGCCTGAGGCAGCAGATGTCAGGAAAGGGTACGTGAAAATGCAGTGATTTCTCCCCCTACAGCCTGGATTGTTTGTCAGCTTGCAGAGACAGGGCTCTCTGATGTGGGTCTCTGTTGGGAGTCTTTTAATAAACTTTATTATTGTCACAAGTAAGTAGGCTTACATTAACACTCCAATGAAGTTACTGTGAAAATCCCCTAGTTGCCACACTCCGGTGCCTGTTTGGGTACACAGAGGGAGAATTCAGAATGTCCAATTCACCTAACAAGCACCTCTTTCGGGACTTGTGGGAGGAAATCGGAGCACCCGGAGGAAACCCACGCAGACACGGGGAGAATGCGCAGACTCCGCACAGACTGCGACCCAAGCCGGGAATCGAACCCGGGACCCTGGCGCTATGAAGCAACAGTGCTAACCACTGTACTCCCGTGCTGCCTTTGTTGGGGGCCAGATGGGGGTCTCTGTTGGGAGTCTCTGATGGGGGAGTCTAATGTGGTCTCTGATGGAGCCTGTCAGATTAGAGAACCCTGTCCATAGACAGGGATTCTGTGGGCTGGATTCTCCATTATTGGGACTATGTCCCCAAGCCGGCGTCAAAACGGTCGGGTTTTACGCCAGAAAAACTTGGATAAAAGGGCCATGAATTTCCAGCTCTGCAGGGGGCTATCAGGGACGTGGAGTAGATCTCGCAGCTTTTGCTGCAGATATGGCCCACGCACTTCCAGGTCGGATGTCGTGCACATGCATGGCGGCGTCCTCCAGCGGCTGCGCCATGCTCCATGCCGGACTCGGACCGCGGACTAAACCCAAAAAAGAGACCCACCCCCCGATCGGCCGCGTGCCCAATCCTCAACCCCCGCACAAGCATTCTCTGCCCGCCTGTAAGGCCTCTCTGCTCACCGATCGGCCCACCCCCCGACCAGGGCGGCCACGGACTGAGCACATTTGTTCCACGCTGTCAGGACTTCGGCTGGTCAGGGGTCGGAGAATGGCTGAGCGGGCCTCTGGCAATGGCCCCAGGTTGGTACCAGGTGGCGCGGTGTCCTCCCTGAGTACGCCGTTTTTCGGGGCCCGCGGAATCGGTGAACCGGCGCCGGTCCTGATTTCTTGCGGGAACATGGATTCTCCGCCCCCCGCCGGCCGCGATTTTGGCGCGAGGGTGCAGAGAATCCAGCCCTCTGTTCTCCGCCGTTAAGATCGGGAATCTCGCCTTGACCCACAAATGGGATTGGTGCAGGGCGACAGACCGGTGGTCCCCAGTCTCCGGTCCCGCCCACACCAGTGGGAACATGCAAACATCTCAAGTGCAATGGTTAGAACGTGTGTAACAGGCTGGAAGTTTGAATCTGCACTCCGCCGCGGCCCCCATTATGCTCCAACCCCAACAATGGGAACTCCACTGCCCGGGCTTTGGTGTAAATATTGACAACGGCTGTCTGGGTGCGCTGGATCCCAAAGAGGGTCAAGGGTGTTAGCCCATTGTTCATGTGCCCTCTTCCACTGCCAGGCTGCACAGAGAGGGTTCCCCAGGGGTCCTGGGGTTCGGTAAGCTCTGGCTGTGGGTATGGGGTTGAGCCTGGGACCCTCCTCTGGGAAAATGGTCCTATGTATGGACTGCTCCGTCCAGGCCTGGACAACCTGAAGATCGCTCTTGGCATAGTGATCTCAGACAGCCCACTGTACAAAATAATCATTCTTGTCTGACTCTGAAGTGGCCTTCTCAGTCTGAGCTACTCTGCCTGACAACAGATGAGCAGATCAGATAGTTTGTTGAAGATTCACGGCAGGAAGACTTTCCCTTTCCTCACATCTGCCCCGGCAGCCCTATGCTTTGAAAACTATAGCTTTTTAAAGTGTCTGAGCCATCCTAGAAAGCCCACAATAAATCCCCTGAGGTCCTTTGAAATACTAAGTATTCATTCAATTTCACAGTTAACTGGCCTTTGATTGACAGGTTTAAGCACAACTACCAAGAGATTTATTTATTTATCTTTCCCTTCATGCTTGAATGCATCTGAAGTACTCTTCATTGATATTAATTGTAATGTTTATAAACATTGTTGTTCTGATTGACAGCTGTAAGCTACTTCAACAATGTCCAGTGCTTGCTGTGGTTAGAAAAGAGGATGTGAACGCTCTTAGATGCTTTGAAGTGTCCAGCAGCTGTTAATCAGAAGCAGAATGTTTATACACATTGTGTCAATGGCATGGTGCCAGGGGGCAGTGCACCATGGCAATGCCAGGGGGTGGAGCCTGAAGTGCAGGACCTGGGGGGGATCGCTGAAAAGGAGCGGGGGTGGGGGGGGGGTGTTGTCGGGTGAGGCGGTTGGGTCAGTCTCTTGCATGCGTGGTGTGGGGGAGGGTGACCTGGTATTCCCGTGGTGAGTGGGAAGATGCCCCTCCTTGGTGAGGGGTTAGAAGTGCTCCCCTTGTCAGCTGAGGGGTCAACACTTGCACTGTGCGGGGGAGGGGAGCCTGTCCCTGGACGCTGGGTTGCGGGCGCCCGATCAAATCAAAATGGCGGTCTGACAGCAGTAAACTCTGTCTGGGAGTTAATGTAATTTGTTACGAATTTCCGGAGAACATATGTGCAGGTTTCGGAGGGTGGAGGTTGTTTTCTATAGGCCCCGGGTGGTTGGCGACCCAACCTCTCTGTTCTTTTATTTATGTGTGGCTCCCTGGTATTGAAAAATACCAGGAGCACAATACCGGTCCCCCAGGTGCTGTTCTGGGAATCTTCCCTGGGCTGACCGGTATTCCCCCGGGCCCCTTTGGCTCCCCTCTGCCCTACTTCACCTGTGTTCTGCTATTATGACTTCTTCTCCCCTTCTAGATCAATTCCCCCCCTCACTGCCCCCCCTCCCCTTGCTGCCCCATCCTTCTTTATTCTTGGGTAAATCCCATCCAGCCCAGGAGTCTTATTTACCTTAATATCTTTGAAAAGACCCAATATTTCCTCCTTTTCGATGTTAACATGATCCAGACTGTCCACACATTCTACCCAAGAATCATCTTCCGCAAAGTCCCTTTCTTTGGTGAACACTCATGCAAAGTACTCAATTAGTACCTCGCCCATTTCCTCTGGCTCAACACGTAGATTCCCTAAGTGAGTCCCAGTCAATATAGGGGAAATTAAAATCCCCTACCACACCAACCCTGTTACTTTTGCATCTATGCAAAATCTCTCTACCTATCTGCTCCTCTATCTCTCGCTGGCATTGGGGGGGGGGGGACTGTAATAAACCCCCAACATTGTGATTGCCCCCTTCCTGTTCCTAAGCTCTACCCAGATTGCCTCATTGTATGAGCCCTCCAAGGTGTCCTCCGCAGTACAGCTATAATATGCTCCTTAATCAGTAATGCTACACCCCCACCCCTTTTACAACCCCCTCTATCTCTCCTGAAGCATCTATATCCTTCAGCTGCCAATCATGCCCTTCCTTTAACCATGTTTCCTTGGTAGCCACAACCTCGTAATTCCAAGTACTAAGTTCATCTGTCTTACCCACTATACTTCTGGCGTTGAAACAAATACACTTCAAACCAATGCGTTTGATCAGACATGGTGATATTGTTCTCTTATTTTGTTCTCTATTTCCCATTCAGTTATTACACCTTCTAAGCTAGTGCTCTGGTTCCCACCCCCCTGCCATACTATTTTAAATCCTGCCGAGTGACACTAGCAAACCCCCCAGCCAGGATATCGGTGCCCCTCCAGTTTAGATGCAACCTGTCCTTCTTGTACAGGTCCCACCTTCAACAGAAGAGATCCCAGTGGTCCAGAAATCTGAAACCCTCCCTCTTACTGTTATGGGCGAGGCGTGTTCAGAACCCCAAAATGTATCATGGAGTTCAACCAACCCCTCCCTTTAATGGATTTGTTGCTTTTCTTTTCCGAGCACGCGGCTTTTTCCCTAGGGGTGGGATTACAATTCTGGACACGTGGGTTTTGAAACACAAAACTCTGTTTATTCCATGAACTCAACTTAACATCGCAAATAAACATTGGATCTCTTAACACCCCTTACTTCAAAGATAACTCAGAAAATATTGCAACAGTAAATAACTCCTTAAAATGTTCCTTCAAACTTCCAAGAGACTTAACACCTTTAAACAGTATCACATCAGGTTAAAGGATATATATATTTTCTGTAGAATGGCAGAGATATATTAGCTTGGGTGACTTCAGCTCCAGCATCTTGCTTTCTTCCTGCAAACTGCAAAACTAAACTGCAAAACAAAACTGCAAAATGGCTGACCTGACCTCAGCCCCACCCACTCTCTGACATCACTGTTTTCGTAAAGGTACATTGCTTAAACATCCATGTCTTAAATGTACCCTCACATGACACTACACCACCAGTTTAGCCATTGTCACAAGTAGGCTTACAATAACACTGCAATGAAGTTACTGTGAAAAGCCCCTAGTCGCCATACTCCGGCACCTGCTTGGGTACACGGAGGGAGAATTCAGAATGTCCAAATTACCCAACAAGCACGTTTTTCGGGACTTGTGGGAGGAAACCAGAGCACCCAGCGGAAACCCACGCAGTCCCGGGGAGAACGTGCAGTCTCCGCACAGACAGTGACCCAAGCCGGGAATCGAACCTTGGACCCTGGTGCGGTGAAGCAACAGTGCTAACCGCTGTGCTACCGTGCTGCCCATGTTAGCGTTTATTGCAAAAGGACTGGAGTATAGAAGTAGAGAGGTGTTGTTGCAATTGTATAGGGTGTTGGTGAGACCACATCTGGAGTATTGTGTCCAGTTTTGGTTTCCTTATTTGAGGACGGATGTGGGACATTGGAGGCAGTTCACAGGAGGTCCACCAGATTGTGAGTTTAGAAGGATGAGAGGGGATCTGATCGAGGTGTATAAAATACTAAAAGGGATTGATAAAGTAAATGTAGACCAAATGTTCCCCCTCGTGGGGCAATCTAGAACGAGAGGTCACAGATATAGGTTGAGAAGCTGTAGATTTAGAACTGAGATGAGGAGGAACTATTTCTCGCAGTGCGTGGTGAACTTGTGGAAATTGCTGCCCCATAGTGCGGTAGAATCTGAGGCATTAATTGGTTTCAAGAAAGAGATAGATATATTTCTGATTTTAAAAACGGGTTAAGGGGATATGGGGGACAGGTGGGGCGGTGGATTTGAGACCAGGAAGAGATCAGCCATGGTCTGATTGAATGAGGGAGCAGACGCAAAGGGCTGAATTGGCCTACTTCTGTTCCTAATTTCTATGTCCCATGGTCCTCCGTTCCTACGCCCGCTTGCCTAAACATTGAGGCTGGGTCGGAAACAGCCCTGAAGTGGCCATTAATTGACATCAATTGGGGCAAGGCCCGGATTCCGTTCCGAGGCCCTGTCCGCTCCAGCGTAAAATCGATGAATTTGGAGTGGGCAGGAAACAGGAGGGAATCCCCTCTACGTAATTTAATGTTTCCCCCTATACACCACCCAGGCTCATAGTCCACCTGAAGGGTGGGGGTGGGTCAAAAGGAGTTGGGAGAGTATAAAATTCTGGTCAAGATTCTTTTCCCTCGGGTCCTCTTCACAACTCACTCCATCTTTACATAGAACATAGAACATAGAACAATACAGCGCAGTACAGGCCCTTCGGCCCACGATGTTGCACCGAAACAAAAGCCATCTAACCTACACTATACCATTATCATCCATATGTTTATCCAATAAACTTTTAAATGCCCTTAATGTTGGCGAGTTCACTACTGTAGCAGGTAGGGCATTCCACGGCCTCACTACTCTTTGCGTAAAGAACCTACCCCTGACCTCTGTCCTATATCTATTACCCCTCAGTTTAAGGCTATGTCCCCTCGTGCTAGCCATTTCCATCCGCGGGAGAAGGCTCTCACTGTCCACCCTATCTAACCCTCTGATCATTTTGTATGCCTCTATTAAGTCTCCTCTTAACCTTCTTCTCTCTAACGAAAACAACCTCAAGTCCATCAGCCTTTCCTCATAAGATTTTCCCTCCATACCAGGCAACATCCTGGTAAATCTCCTCTGCACCCGCTCCAAAGCCTCCACGTCCTTCCTATAATGCGGTGACCAGAACTGTACGCAATACTCCAAATGCGGCCGTACCAGAGTTCTGTACAGCTGCAACATGACCTCCTGACTCCGGAACTCAATCCCTCTACCAATGAAGGCCAACACTCCATAGGCCTTCTTCACCACCCTATCAACCTGGGTGGCAACTTTCAGGGATCTATGTACATGGACACCTAGATCCCTCTGCTCATCCACACTTTCAAGAACTTTTCCATTAGCCACATATTCCACATTCCTGTTTTTCCTTCCAAAGTGAATCACCTCACACTTCTCTACATTAAACTCCATTTGCCACCTCTCAGCCCAGCTCTGCAGCTTATCTATATCCCTCTGTAACCTGCTACTTCCTTCCTCACTATCTACAACACCACCGACTTTAGTATCGTCTGCAAATTTACTCACCCACCCTTCTGCGCCTTCCTCTAGGTCATTGATAAAAATGACAAACAGCAACGGCCCCAGAACAGATCCTTGTGGTACTCCACTTGTGACAGAACTCCATTCTGAACATTTCCCATCAACCACCACCCTCTGTCTTCTTTCAGCTAGCCAATTTCTGATCCACATCTCTAAATCACCCTCAATCCCCAGCCTCCGTATTTTCTGCAATAGCCTACCGTGGGGAACCTTATCAAACGCTTTGCTGAAATCCATATACACCACATCAACTGCTCTACCCTCGTCTACCTGTTCAGTCACCTTCTCAAAGAACTCGATAAGGTTTGTGAGGCATGACCTACCCTTCACAAAGCCATGCTGATTATCCCTGATCATATTATTCCTATCTAGATGATTATAAATCTTGTCTCTTATAATGCCCTCCAAGACTTTACCCACTACAGACGTGAGGCTCACCGGTCTATAGTTGCCGGGGTTGTCTCTGCTCCCCTTTTTGAACAAAGGGACCACATTTGCTATCCTCCAGTCCTCTGGCACTATTCCTGTATCCAATGATGACATAAAAATCAAAGCCAATGGTCCAGCAATCTCTTCCCTGGCCTCCCAGAGAATCCTAGGATAAATCCCATCAGGCCCCGGGGACTTATCTATTTTCAGCCTGTCCAGAATTGCCAACACCTCTTCCCTACTTACCTCAATGCCATCTAATCTATTTACCTGGGGCTCAGCATTCTCCTCCACAACATTATCTTTTTCCTGAGTGAATACTGACGAAAAATATTCATTTAGTATCTCGCCTATCTCTTCAGACTCTACACACAACTTCCCATCCCTGTCCTTGACTGGTCCTACTCTGTCCCTAGTCATTCGCTTATTCCTGACATACCTATAGAAAGCTTTTGGGTTTTCCTTGATCCTTCCTGCCAAATACTTCTCATGTCCCCTCCTTGCTCGTCTTAGCTCTCTCTTTAGATCCTTCCTCGCTACCTTGTAACTATCCATCGCCCCAACTGAAACTTCACACCTCATCTTCACATAGGCCTCCTTCTTCCTCTTAACAAGAGATTCCACTTCTTTGGTAAACCACGGTTCCCTCGCTCGGCACCTTCCTCCCTGCCTGACCGGTACATACTTATCAAGAACACGCAATAGCTGATCCTTGAACAAGCTCCACTTATCCAGTGTGTCCAAAACTTGCAGCCTACTTCTCCACCTTATCCCCCCCAAGTCACGTCTAATGGCATCATAATTTCCCTTCCCCCAGCTATAACTCTTGCCCTGCGGTGTATACTTATCCCTTTCCATCCTTAACGTAAACGTCACCGAATTGTGGTCACTGTCCCCAAAGTGCTCACCTACCTCCAAATCCAACACCTGGCCTGGTTCATTACCCAAAACCAAATCCAATGTGGCCTCACCTCTTGTTGGCCTGTCAACAAACTGTGTCAGGAAACCCTCCTGCACACACTGAACAAAAAACGACCCATCTAATGTACTCGAACTATATCTTTTCCAGTCAATATTTGGAAAGTTAAAGTCTCCCATAATAACTACCCTGTTACTTTCGCTCATATCCAGGATCATCTTCGCCATCCTTTCCTCTACATCCCTAGAACTATTTGGAGGCCTATAGAAAACTCCCAACAGGGTGACCTCTCCTTTCCTGTTTCTAACCTCAGCCCATACTACCTCGGAAGATGAGTCCCCATCTAGCATCCTCTCCGCCACCGTAATACTGCTCTTGACTAGCAGCGCCACACCTCCCCCTCTTTTGCCTCCTTCCCTGAGCTTACTAAAACACCTAAACCCCGGAACCTGCAACATCCATTCCTGTCCCTGCTCTATCCACGTCTCCGAAATGGCCACAACATCGAAGTCCCAGGTACCAACCCATGCTGCCAGTTCCCCTACCTTATTTCGTATACTCCTGGCATTGAAGTAGACACACTTCAAACCACCTACCTGAACACTGGCCCCCTCCTCCGACGTCAAATCTGAGCTCCTGACCTCTATACTCTCATTCTCCCTTACCCTAAAACTACAATCCAGGTTCCCATGCCCCTGCTGCATTAGTTTAAACCCCCCCAAAGAGCACTAACAAATCTCCCCCCCAGGATATTTGTGCCCCGCAGGTTCAGATGTAGACCATCCTGTCTGTAGATGTCCCACCTTCCCCAGAAAGCGCCCCAGTTATCCAGAAATCTGAATCCCTCCCGCCTGCACCATCCCTGTAGCCACGTGTTTAATTGCTCTCTCTCCCTATTCCTCATCTCACTATCACGTGGCACGGGCAACAACCCAGAGATAACAACTCTGTTTGTTCTAGTTCTGAGCTTCCATCCTAGCTCCCTGAAAGCCTGCCTGACATCCTTATCCCCTTTCCTACCTATGTCGTTAGTGCCAATGTGGACCACGACTTGGGGCTGCTCCCCCTCCCCCTTAAGGACCCGGAAAACACGATCCGAGACATAAGAGTGATCTTGTTGGTATTGGTTCGAGTCCTGAAGGTGCCAGTAATGTAAATAGTGAAGCATTAAAGCTTTTAATAACTACAAACTTCCAATGATAAATTGCCAGGCAGGAGATTTAAGTACTTTTAAGGAGATATATAATACGTCTCAGCAAAGGTTTCTCCCAGTGAGAAAGAAAGACTCTTTGAGAAGGACACATGATCCATGGCTAAATAAGGAAGTTAAGGATAGTGTCAAACTGAACGAAACACTCTACAAATCTGCAAAGTTTAATGGTGGGTCAGAGGATTAGGCAGACATTGAGAACCATCAAAGAGTGACTGAAAAAATAATAAAGAGGCAGAAGGCAGATTATGAGAGAAAGCTAACCGGTAATATGACAACAGATAGTGAGAGTTCCTGCACGTATTTGAAGAAGAAAAGCTAGTGTTGGCCTCTAGACCCGGCATTTTCAAAGTGGGGATCGTGTTCCACGGGTGGGTCACGGACGGGTGTCGGGGGGGGTCGCGGAAACGTCCATCGCGGCGTTCCAGCTCGTGGGACCTTCTGCGCAGCAGCCGGTTTTAACAATGCCAGCTTTACAAATGGCGGCCGTGACCAGCTAAAGAGATGCGGGCGCACTGTTCATGCGTGCCCTCTCATCAGTGCGCATACGGCCCGGGAGTGTTGGGACATGAACCCGGGGTCAAAGTGCGATCGCGGCATGGCGGCGGCTGACTGCGTGGTGGTCACCGACGATGAACAAGGCTATGGCCTCGATCTGTTTTGCAGCCCTAAACATTACTCAAATGATCTGGAGAGAGGAGATATTCCTCATGGTTTCATCATGGACAGAACTGAACGTTTGGCAAGGGATAGAATGAAAGCCACAGGAAATCATCACAACGTCGCCCTATGTGTACTGAAGGGTGGATATACGTTTTTTGCTGACCATTTAGACCACATTAAAGCATTGAATTGAAACAGTTCCAGTCATTCCCAATGACGGCGGACTTCATCCGCTTCAAGAGTTACTGTAACGATCAGTCAACAGGGGAGCTACTCAGAGTTTACCAACTGAGGTATGAAATCCACGCTTTCCTCCTCGAAAAAATTGTCCTCTTGGACTAATTCGTTTCCTGGTGAAATTTGGATGCCAACTGTACCGGCAGGCAGGAAGGTGGTTTAAGGTGTGTCTTCTTCAATGCCAGGAGCATCCGGAATAAGGTGGGTGAACTTGCGGCATGGGTTCGTACCTGGGACTTTAATGTTGTGGCCATTTCGGAGACATGGATAGAGCAGGGACAGGAATGGTTGTTGCAGGTGCCGTGGTTTAGATATTTCAGTAAGCTCAGGGACGGTAGTAAAAGAGGGGGAGGGGTGGCATTGTTAGTCAAGGACAGTATTACGGTGGCAGAAAGGACGTTTGATGAGGACTCGTCTACTGAGGTGGTATGGGCTGAGGTTAGAAACAGGAAAGGAGAGGTTACACTGTTAGGGGTTTTCTATAGGCCTCTGAAAAGTTCCAGAGATGTAGAGGAAAGGATTGCAAAGATGATTCTGGATAGGAGCGAAAGCAACAGGGTAGTTGTTATGGGGGACTTTAACTTTCCAAATATTGACTGGAAACGCTACAGTTCGAGTACTTTAGATGGGTCTGTTTTTGTCCAATGTGTGCAGGAGGGTTTCCTGACACAGTACGTAGATAGGCCAACGAGAGGCGAGGCCATATTGGATTTGGTACTGGGTAATGAACCAGGACAAGTGTTAGATTTGGAGGTAGGTGAGCACTTTGGTGACAGTGACCACAATTCGATTACGTTTACTTTAGTGATGGAAAGGGATAGGTATATACCGCAGGGCAAGAGTTATATCTGGGGGAAAGGCAATTATGATGCGATAAGGAAAGACTGAGGATACATCGGATGGAGAGGAAAACTGCAGGGGATGGGCACAATGGAAATGTGGAGCTTGTTCAAGGAACAGCTACTGCGTGTCCTTGATAAGTATGTACCTGTCAGGCAGGGAGGAAGTGGTCGAGCAAGGGAACTGTGGTTTACTAAAGCAGTCGAAACACTTGTCAAGAGGAAGAAGGAGGCTTATGTAAAGATGAGGCATGAAGGTTCAGTTAGGGCACTCGAGAGTTACAAGTTAGCTAGGAAGGAGCTAAAGAGAGAGCTAAGAAGAGCCAGGAGGGGACATGAGAAGTCTTTGGCAGGTAGGATCAAGGATAACCCTAAAGCTTTCTATAGATATGTCAGGAATAAACGAATGACTAGGGTAAGAGTAGGGCCAGTCAAGGACAGTAGTGGGAAGTTGTGCTTGGAGTCCGAGGAGATAGGAAAGGTGCTAAATGAATATTTTTCGTCAGTATTCACACAGGAAAAAGACAATGTTGTCGGGGAGAATACTGAGATTCAGGCTACTAGACTAGAAGGGCTTGAGGTTCATAAGGAGGAGGTGTTAGTAATTCTGGAAAGTGTGAAAATAGATAAGTCCCCTGGGCCGGATGGGATTTATCCTAGAATTCTCTGGGAAGCTAGGGAGGAGATTGCTGAGCCTTTGGCTTTGATCTTTAAGTCATCTTTGTCGACAGGAATAGTGCCAGAAGACTGGAGGATAGCAAATGTTGTCCCCTTGTTCAAGGAGGGGAGTAGAGACAACCCTGGTAATTATAGACCAGTTAGCCTTACTTCTGTTGTGGGAAAAATCTTGGAAAGGTTTATGAGAGATAGGATGTATAATTATCTGGAAAGGAATAATTTGATTAGAGATAGTCAACACGGTTTTGTGAAGGGTAGGTCATGCCTCACAAACCTTATTGAGTTCTTTGAGAAGGTGACCAAACAGGTGGATGAGGGTAAAGCAGTTGATGTGGTGTATATGGATTTCAGTAAAGCGTTTGATAAGGTTCCCCACGGTAGGCTACTGCAGAAAATACGGAGGCATGGGATTCAGGGTGATTTAGCAGTTTGGATCAGAAATTGGCTAGCAGGAAGAAGACAAAGGCTGGTGGTTGATGGGAAATGTTCAGACTGGAGTCCAGTTACTAGTGGTGTACCACAAGGATCTGTTTTGGGGCCACTGCTGTTTGTCATTTTTATAAATGACCTGGAGGAGAAGGATGGGTGAGTAAATTTGCAGATGACACTAAAGTCGTGTCACTAAAGTCGGTGGAGTTGTGGACAGTGCGGAAGGATGTTACAAGTTACAGAGGGATATAGATAAGCTGCAGCACTGGGCTGAGAGGTGGCAAATGGAGTTTAATGCAGAAAAGTGTGAGGTGATTCATTTTGGAAGGAATAACAGGAAGACAGAGTACTGGGCTAATGGTAAGATTCTTGGCAGTGTGGATGAGCAGACAGATCTCGGTGTCCATGTTCATAGATCCCTGAAAGTTCCCACCCAGGTTGAGAGGGTTGTTAAGAAGGCGTACGGTGTGTTCGCTTTTATTGGTAGAGGGATTGAGTTTCGGAGCCATGAGGTCATGTTGAAGCTGTGCAAAACTCTGGTGCGGCCGCATTTGGAGTATTGCGTGCAATTCTGGTTGCCGCATTATAGGAAGGATGTGGAAGCATTGGAAAGGGTGCAGAGGAGATTTACCAGAATGTTGCCTGGTATAGAGGGAAGATCATATGAGGAAAGGCTGAGGGACTTGAGGCTGTTTTCATTGGAGAGAAGAAGGTTAAGAGGTGACTTAATTGAGGCATACAAGATTATCAGAGGATTGGATAGGGTGGACAGTGAGAGCCTTTTTCCTCGGATGGTGATGTCTAGCATGAGGGGACATAGCTTTAAATTGAGGGGAGATAGATATAGGACAGATGTCAGAGGTAGGTTCTTTACTCAGAGAGTAGTAAGGGCGTGGAATGCCCTGCCTGCAACAGGAGTGGACTCGGCAACACTAAGGGCATTTAAATGGTCATTGGATAGACATATGGACGATAAGGGAATAGTGTAGGTGGGCTTTAGAGTGGTTTCACAGGTTGGCGCAACATCGAGGGCCGAAGGGCCTGAACTGCACTGTAATGTTCTATGTTCTATGTTCTCTGTTCTAACTATGTCTTATCTTGCAGACATCTTTTCAATTCTAAATGAACTGAACCTCAAATTGCAAGGGAAGGATGATGATTGCTTTTGGTATTGTGAAGAAATCACGGGCTGGATTCTCTGCACCCCAACGCTGATCAGAGGCACTAATTCCACGGTCCAGGTCCGCGGTCTGAGTCCCCACGAAGCAGGGCGCGGCTGCTGGAGGTCGCCGTCATGTGCATGCGCGGCCTCTGACCTGGATGTGCCGGGGGGGGGGGGTGGGGGGGTGGAATCGGCAGCTGGAGCTGCGAGCTCCACGAAGTCTGCCTGCTAGCCCAATGCAAAACGGGGAATCTGTGGCCTTTTGACGCCAGTTTTTCTGGTGTAAAAGACCACAGTTTTCACAACGACGTGGGGACATAGTCCCTGAAACGGAGAATCCAGCCCCATGGCTTTTGTAATTGAAAATATGGAAAGATGTGTCATTTGAAACATGGAAGTCTGGCAATATCTGGTCTGAGAGAAACATGAGAGGATACAGGGAAAGATCCCACAAAGGGTTAACAGCAGCTGCCAGGGAAGGATTGTAAAATGCAGATAGCCTTGGTCAAGCAGTCTTAGCAAACAAGACAAACAGGATTTTGAAAGAAGCCAAAAACAATGGCTCACACCTTCATTGAAAGTAACTATCTTAGTTAGCAGCTGGAAGAAAGGATGAGGTTCAGTTGAATTTGGTGATAATTCTAGGTGTGAAAATTTGCTAACACCAGGTAAATTAAAGAAAACTGGAGACTATCAGTCTACGAGAAACATAATTCAAAGCCAGAATCAAAGTCAAAATTATGAGCTGAGGACACAATTGGAAAATAAAACTATAGAAATGACAGGAGTTAAAAGTAACACCTCTTGAAGTCAAAGCAGTTTGAACATCACAAAGGAAACCATGTAATCAGATCTATGAGATGAAGTCATGTCAAAATGAATACTTAGATTAGAAAGTTTAGATCAAAGATACTTTTTACAATCAAAGTTAAATAAGAGTTACTTGACAATAACGTCATAAAAACTTAATAACTGTTAGGAAAATATATAAACCCGAAGAAAGGGAACAGCAGGCAGAACCAGAACCAGAACTCAGAGAGAGAGAGAGAGAGGGGAGAAGCAGAGTCAGATTACAGTCAGCTCGGCCATGGGAAAGAGACAGTGCAAAGCAGCCAAGCTAAAACAGCTAATACATCCAAGGAAGACTAGAATTTAAAGAGTAGCCAGAGTCAGCTCAGAGTGAGCTCAGTGACAGCCAGCAGAGCCAGCTCTCACAGCTCGGTACATGGGAAAGATAGGACACAGCAACCAAGCTCATCAGCGAATACATCTAAAGAAGACCAGATTTTAAAAAGATGATTGATTGTCAAGTTGGGCCTGAAGGTCCCTTCAACCAACCAGAAGGATCCAGAAGCAAGATCTTTTTACTTTTCTGTAAAGACAGTGAGTGCATCTTTTAAACAGAAAAAAAAAACTTAATTTAACCTGAAACAGTGGTTATTAGCCTACTTTACTTACTTAGCAACGCGGGACCCAGGATCGATGCTACTAAGTGGTAAGTAGATGAAATCTTCGGTGAAGGTATGGGTTATACCGGGGATAACTTGAAAACATAGTTTGACCTGAGTAGCACCCACTGAAGCTTGCATCGGAGTCGGGGAGTGAGAATCCCTGTTCACCATTTAGAATGTCGGCCCTTTTTAGTATAGGGGGACTTCTAAGAATAGTGGTGAGTTTTCAAAAACACTTTCCAAAACCCTTTGAAAGTTTGGCAATTGCGAATACAAAGCCAAAATTGCTACATGTTTCCCACACTGCTACGACATATCGAAGAAGACAGCATTAGTAAGGAAACTGTAAATGGAGTGCCAAATCTGACTCCAAATGAAGCTGACTCAGCTTTGACAGCACATTAAAAACACACTAGTCAATGACACTGTCAGCATTCTGGAGTAGAGCCTCCGAGGAGTATCCAGAGCTGAGTAAAACAAGCATTTTGTTGCTTTTGTCCTTCACAACGACCTACATGTGCGAGGTTGGATTTTCCATTCTCAGAAAGATGAAGACGGCACAAGGGACCTGGCTGAACGCTGCAGCTGGATATGTGCATAGCCCTCTCCTCCTGTGAACCTGATTGGAGTGCGATCGTGAGGACCAAGCAGGCTCCCCTGTCGCATTCAAGGTAAGAGAAAATGGTGGGTCGCGAATGTTGGCCGGTGTGGGTCACAAAGGTCGGCCGGCATGGCAAAGGTCAGTCGGCGTGGGTCGCAAAGGTCGGCCAGCGTGGGTCGCAAAGGTCAGCCGGCATGGGTCGCAGAGTTCGGCCGGCTGGCAAAGGTTGGTCGGCGTGGATCGCGAAGGTCGGCGGGCGTGGGTCCCGAAGGTTGGCCGGTTGGTAAAAATGGGTCCCTGGAAAAAAAGTTTGAAAAACACTGCTCTAAACAGTGAGTTTGTGGAACTGATAATGGTAAAGAAGGAAATGGTGGAGGCGTTAAACATCCATCAGACAGTCATGCTGGTGGGTGAAGTCTCCTGTTTCACAGGCCAGGCACTAATAATCCCTCCTTTCTTTCTCTGGCATGCCCGAGAAGCAGCTGAGGGGGTCCGCAAGACAGGTCCACGAATCCAGACCCAACAAGAGCAGAGACGAGGAACCACAGACCCCAACATTGTTGATCCATCACAGCGTCCACCCACACATTCCATGATCATAGAGAGACACCCTGATGGGACCTGGTTCTAGTGACCCTCGGAGTCACAATCTGGTGAGCACGTTGCACTGTCTGATCCACACTGTCTGATTCACCTGAGGAAGGAGCAGTGCTCCGAAAGCTAGTGTTTGAAACAAACCTGTTGGACTTTAACCTGGTGTTGTAAGACTTCTTACTGTGATCCACAGCAGGCAGAGGTTGGAGCATCCTAGAGTTACAGCACGCAAGATTGCTGGAGACCCGGAATTTGCAGAGTCCCAGTCGGATGAGGAGCCTCTGGATTTGGTCGTGCCTCAGTTTCTGGAGCTCCAAAGGCAAAGTCGGGAAAACCAGGAAGGCACGTTTGCTGCTCTCCTCCGATTGCAATACTCAATGGAGGAATCCATCCTCTGTCAAACCGAAGTGATAGCGCCGACAGGCCAATGCACCACGGTCAACACTGATAGGGTGACGGCCGCCGTAAAGGCCTTAACCCAGGAACATGGTCCTGCACTGTTGCGGGAGCTGCACTCCATGGCCGAAAATCTGTTCACCTCCATGTGTGTCAATGACAGGGGGCATCTCAAATTCACCAGCTGCCCTCCACGATAAAGAATCAGCCGGGAGCCCTCGGGCACGCATAGGGAGGAGACCCAACAGGTGCACACCCTGGGGCCATCCACTCAGGTGACCCCGGGAGTGTCCCGCACATCCGAACCCCTTCTTCCTGTGACCGCTTCATCTCCAGCTCCACTGGCCAAGGAGGATGGCACAGCCGCACAGCAGGACCCCACAGTAGGCTGGGGCTATCCCCGTTTGAGCCCTCCAGAGGAGCCCACCAAGGTCATCACAGAGAAAAGGGTGTAGCAATTAGCAGGCTGCCTCCACCAATACTGCGGACATTGGGGAATATAGAAAATAGGATCAGGAGGAGGCCATTCGGCCCTACGAGCCCGCTCCGCCATTCATTATGATCATGGTGGATCATCCAACTCAATAGCCTAATCCCATTTTCCTCTCCAATCCTTTGATCCCCTTCACCCAAGAGCTATATCTAACTGCTTCCTGAAAACATACAATGTTTTGGCCTCAATTACGTTGTGGTAGCGAATTCCACTCTCTGGGTGAAGAAATTTCTCTTCATCTCAGTCCGAAATGGACTACCCCAAATCCTCAGACTGTGACTCCTGGTTCTAGACACCCCCACGATTGGGATCATCCTTCTTGCATCTACCCTGTCCAGTCCCTCTAGAGCAAGAGCATCCTTCCTCAGATAAGGAGACCAAAACAGCACACGATATTCCAGGTCCGACCTCACCGTGGCCCTGTATAATTGCAGCAAGACATCCCTGCTTCCATATTCAAATCTTCTCGCTATGAAGGCCAACCTACCATTTGCCTTCTTTACCGACTGCTGCACCTGCATGCTTAATAATAATAATCTTTATTTAGTGTTACAAGTAGGCTTGCATTAACACTGCAACGAAGGTACTGTGAAATTTCCCTAGTCACCGTTCGGGACTTTGTGGGAGAAAACCGGAGCAGCCGGAGGAAATCCACGCAGACACGAGGGAGAACGTGCAGATTCCGCTGTCCAATGATCCAAGCCGGGAATCAAACCCAGGTCCCTGGAGCTGTGAAGCAACACTGCTAACTGTGCTACCTTGCCATCCCACCTTCAGTGACTGGTGTATGAGGACACCCAGGTCTCGTTGCACATTCCCCTCTCCTAGTTTATGGCCATTCAGATAACAATCTGCCTTCCGGGTTTTGCTACCAAAGTGGATAATCTCATGTTTTTCCAAATTATACTGTGTCTGCCATTCATTTACCCACTCACTCAACTTGTCCAAATCACCCTGAAGGATCTCTGCATCCTCCTCACAGCTCACCCTCCCACCCAGCTTTGTGTCATCTGCAAATTTGGAGATATTACATTTAGTTCCCTCATATAAATCATTAATATACATTGTGAACAGCTAGGGTCCCAGCACCGATCCCTACGGTACTCCACTAGTCACTACTTGCCATTCTGAAAAAGACCTGTTAAAAGACCTGTTAATTCCAACTCTTTGTTTCCTGTCTGCCAACCAGTTTTCTATCCATCTCAATACACTACCCCCAATCCCACACTTTAATTTTGCACACTAACATTTTATGTGGGCTTTATCAAAAACTTTCTGAAAGTCCAAATAACCTACATCCACTGGCTCTCCCTCATCAACCCTACTAGTTACACCACCGAAGAATTCCAGTAGATTGGTCAAGCATTATTTCCCCTTCATAAATCCATGCTGACTCTGTCCGACCCTGCCACTGTTTTCTAAGTGTTCTGCTATAATATACTTGACAATGGATTCTAGAATTACCGACGTCAGGCTTACTAGTCTATAATTCCCTGCTTTCTCTCTACCTCCCTTTTTAAATAGTGGAGTTACATTAGCCACCCTCCAATCTGCAGGAACTGTTCCAGAGTATAGAATCCCGGAAGATGACCACCAATGCAACCACTATTTCTAGGGCCATTTCCTGAACTACTCAGGGATGTCAATTATCATATTCTGATGATTAATCGGACTCCAATTCTATCAATTTCCCCAAAATAATTTCCTTCCTAATACTGGTATCTTTCAGTTCCTCCATCTCACTAAACCCTGTGTTCCCCCACATCTTTGTTATATTCTTTGTGTCCTCACTTGTGAAGACAGAACCAAAGTACGTATTTAGTTGCTTAGCCATTTCATTGTTCCCCACTTTAAATTCCTGTTTCTGATTGCAAGGGACCTACATTTGTCTTCACCAATTGTTTCACTTCACGTACGTATAGAAACTGTTACAATCAGGTTTTTCTCTTCCCTGCGAGCTTACTCGCCTATTCAATTTCCTCCTTCTTAATAATCAATCCCATGGTTCTCTTTTGCTGAATTAGGAGCAGGCTTAGGCCACTCGGCCCCTCGAGCTTGCTCTGCCATCAGGTCAGATCGTGGCTGAACTGATTGTACCCTCAACCCCACATTCCTGCCCTTCCCCGATAACCTTACGCTCCATTGCTAATCCTAAACCTATCCAGCTCTGCCTTAAAAACATCCAAAGATTATTACCCACTGCCTTTTCAAGAAGAGAGTTCCAAAGACTCACAACCTTCTGAGTGAACGACCCCTTATTTTTTTTTTTAAATATTTTTTATTGGGTTTTTGCACAAAGTAT
Source organism: Scyliorhinus torazame (assembly GCF_047496885.1). Taxonomy (NCBI): domain Eukaryota; kingdom Metazoa; phylum Chordata; class Chondrichthyes; order Carcharhiniformes; family Scyliorhinidae; genus Scyliorhinus; species Scyliorhinus torazame. The sequence goes on from NC_092713.1 coordinate 11,992,754, forward strand.
ATTTGCCGTTATGTACACAGGGTATGATATATCTTTATATATATAGAAGAGAAGGACACACACACACAAATCACAAAGGAAAGGAACAAAAAAGCTAACACCACGAGAGAAATACAAAATCAATGATTTACACACATAGGTAGGCATCTGTTTGTGGCGGAGAGGGGGGTGCGGAGACTGGGGGGGGGGGGGGGTAGATATACATTTGGGTGCCGGAGAGACAATTGTGGAGGGCAATACTCGAATGGGTCTGGTGCCAGTGTTGTCTCTTGCTTCTCCTGGACGGATTTCGCTGCCGTTGTCGTCTCGTGCTCGCTTCCGCTTCAGCCGGCCCTCCCCTCTTCCGCCTGGATTCTCCTTTTTCTCTGTTCCTGTGGATGCCAAGTTTGTTAATGTTTCCCTGCCTCCCACCCCCCCCCCCCCCTCACCCCACCTCCCTGGCTCTCCTCTATTGTTCCCTGTCTCTTCCCTCTTCCCCCCCTCCCCCCGCTTCTGCCCCGTCCCCCCCTCCCCCCTGCCCTGTGGTTCGCCTTTCCTTCCTCTTAGATTTAGCTGTCTCCCCCCCCCCCCCCCCCCCCCCCTCTCCCGGTCTATCTCTCCCTCTCATGCTTTGGCTACTTTCCCCTGGTTCTTGGCTACCTGGCAATTCTTCTGCTTGTTCGTTGGCCACAAACAGGTCCCGGAACAATCGGGTGAATGGATCCTGTGGAAGCCGTCGTCTGACCCTCGGACGGCGAATTTGATTTTCTCCATTTGGAGAGATTCCGAGAGGTCGGACAGCCAGTCTGCAGCTTTAGGTGGTGCTGCTGACCGCCAGCCAGTCTGCAGCTTTGGGTGGTGCTGCTGACCGCCAGCCGAACAGGATTCTACGGCGGGCGATCAGGGAGGCAAAGGCAAGGGCATCCGCCCTCCTCCCCAGGAATAGATCTGGCTGGTCTGAAACCCCGAAGACCACCGCTTTCGGGCATGGCTCCACCCTCACCCCCACCACTTTGGACATTGCCTTGAAGAAGGCTGTCCAGTACTCCACAAGTCTGGGGCAAGACTAGAACATGTGGGCGTGGTTGGCCGGGTCTCCTTGGCATCGTTCACATCTGTCCTCCACCTCCGGGAAGAACCTACTCATACGGGTCCTTGTTAAGTGGGCTCTATGTACCACATTTAGTTGCGTCAGGCTGAGCCTTGCGCACGTGGAGGTGGAGTTGACCCAATGCAGTGCTTCGCTCCAGAGTCCCCACCCTATTTCAATCTCCAGGTCCTTCTCCCATTTCATTCCTGTTGCGCCCAGTACGATGTTGGTCCCTTATACCAATCGGTCATACATGTCGCTACAGTTTCCTTTATTCAGTGTGCTTACGTCCAGTAACTCCTCCAGTAATGTCTGTCGTGGCGGTTGTGGGTACGTCCTTGTCTCCTTTCGTAGAAGGTTTTTGGACCCCTTATTTTTCAATAGTAATCCCCTAGTTCTAGATTCTCCGACAAGAGGAAACATCCCCTCCACATCCACCCTGTCCATACCCCTTAGGGTTTTGATCAAGTCACCTCTTACTCTTCTAAACCCCAGCAGATACAAATCTAACCTCTCCAACCTTTACTCAAAAGACAACCTGCCCATTCTTGATATTAGTCGAGTAAACCTTCTCTGAACTGTTTCTAATGCATTTACATCTAACTTTGAATAAGCAGGCCAGTACGTGCACAATATCCCAGATGTGGTCCCCCCAGTGCCTTGTACAGCTGGAGCATAACTTCCTTACTTTTGTAATCAGTTCCCCTCACAATAAACAGTAACATTCTATTAGCTTTCCTAATTACTTGCTGGACCTGTATGCTAGCCTTGTGTAATTCATACACTCAGACACCCAGATTCCTCTGCACCTCTGAGATAATAATACTTCTTCTAAAGCACATCAGTGAACCAGATGGGTTTTTACGACAATCGACAATGGTTTCAAGGTCATCATTATACTTTTAATTGCAGATTTTTGTTGAATTCAAATTCTACCATCTGCCCTGGTGGGATTCTACCCCGGGTCCCCAGAGCATGGCCCTGGGTTTCTGGTTTACTAGTCCAGTGACAATACCACTGCCCCACTGCCTCCCCTTTATCACTTCCTTATGTCTTCTTCATAAATTATTTTCCACCTATCTTTTGTTGCTAACTTTTGGTTGGCTCTTAATTCGTTGCTCGTTGTGTCTTTACTTAATTTGCTCTGTTTTTATAACCTTTGCTCTAGAGTCGCCAGGTAGCTTTATACCGCCACAAAGGTTCAAATTCAAGTGCTGATCAATAACTCAATACACCAGTTAGTAAGATTCAAATCAAAACACATTTATTATACACAGTCAATCACTACTCATGCATAAAACTCTACTTACTAGACTATCTCTATCACTAAAAGGCCTATACTTAGGTTTGGAACTGGCCCACCAGGTCAGGGGAACAAATGGCCTTTCATTCGATTCGGAGTCTGCAGGATTGAAAGCTGGTACGGACCGGTAGCTAGGAGCGCCTATCTCGCAGCGTGCGTTGACTGGAGACTTACTTGGTTGATGCAGCTACTAGGCAGGTCACTGTCAAGGGTTGTTTCGAGCTGCTGAGTGACCCTGCCAAGAAGGACAAATTGAACTTGGGGACTCTATTTTATAGTCCCCAGGGGCTTCGTGCCATTCGGGGCGGACCCCGTACCTGGTTCCAAGTGATTGGACTAGGTTCTGATCACTTGGATCGATTTCTCCAATACTGGAGCTGTTCCCTGATCGCTGGGCGGATCCTGAGTGTCCGTTGGCCTTCCTTTGTCTTGGCTCCTGCTGGCGCCGAGGAGTCTGGCTTGGCCTTGTTTACCTTAAATGTTTCCAATTGTTCCCGGGGATCGCTCATTAATATGCAGATGGTTGCTAGTTTCAGTGCTGTCTGGGTTTCTGCAAGTTCTAATACACAGGAAATTTTGCACCTGCTTGTTTTTCCTGGCTTGACTGAATTTCCCTGCATTCTTTGCGGATCTCCGTTTTAAGTCGGGAAGTGGACAACCCGGGTGGCTACACTTCGTCAGCGAATTTAGCAATTTTCTTTTTCTCAGAAGGTCATTAGATTGTGGAATTCACATCTTCAGAAGTTAGTATGGGCTGGGTCATTGGAATTATTCAAGGTTGAGTGAGCTGGTTTGAGTTCGGCAAGGGAGTGAATTATCATGGGGGCGGGCCGGGGGGGGGGGGGGGGGGGGGGTGGGGGGGGGGGGGGTGCGGGGGGGCAGGGGAGAAAAGTGGAGCTGAGAGCACAACCAATCAACCATAATCTTGTTGAGCGGTGGAGCAGGCTCAAGGGTCCGAATGGCTGACTCCTGCTCTTAAGTAATAATAATCTTTATTATTGTCACAGGTAGGCTTACATTAACGCTGCGATGAAGTTACTGTGAAAATCGCCTAGTTGCCACACTCTGGCGCCTGTTCGGGTACACAGAGGGAGAATTCACAATGTCCAATTCACATAACAAGCACGTCTTTCGAGATTTGTGGGAGGAAACAGGAGCACCCGGAGGAAACCCACGCAGACACGGGGAGAACGTGCAGACTCCGCACAGACAGTGACCCAAGCAGGGAATCAAACCTGGGTCGATGGTGCTGTGAAGTAACAGTGCGAACCACTGTGCTACCTTCAGGTCCTCTGTCCATATGTTTGATAAGGACACGGGAGAGCCCACACTGAGTAAAATAAAGAAAAGTACTTTTAGATTCAACATGATGTGGTAAACCACTGTTGCCCCGTATTAGGTGATGTAAGGGAGGACCTGTTCGCCAGTAGCTCCTGCCTGCTGGCTCCGCCCAGTAGGCGGAGTATAAATATGCGTGTCCTCCATTCAGCAGCCATTTCGCCAGCTGCTGTGGGAGGCCACATACCTTAGAGCAATAAAGCCTCAGTTGTATCCAACTCTAGTCTTTGTTCAATTGATCGTGCCTCAATTTATTGCTCTAAGATTTTCTAAAAGATGGACCTCCGAATCAAACCAGATCGCCTGCAGCTGGATCCGCAATCAAGCGACGCCAAAAAGGACTTTAATCACTGGCTAGCTTGCTTCGAGGCGTACATCAACTCAGCGACCACCCCTGTTCCGGAGGCTGAGAAGATACAGATCCTGTTCTCAAGGTTGAGCTCCAACGTGTTTCCGCTGATCCAGGATGGCCCGAACTACACCGACGCCATGGCGCTTCTCAAAGAAAACTACGCACAGAAGACGAACACGCTCTTCGCTAGGCACGTACTCGCCACTCGCTCTCAACTCCCTGGTGAGTCCATAGAAGACTTCTGGCGGACCCTAATCCCACTCGTCCGGGACTGTGACTGTCAGGCCGTTACGGCCACTGAACATTCCAACCTTCTTCTGCGGGGCGCGGTCGTAACGGGGATTGGGTCGGACCTCATACGCCAAAGATTGTTAGAAGGGGCCACGCTCGACCTAGCTGAAACAAAGAAGCTAGCGCTCTCCATGACGGTTGCCTCACGTAATATTCAGGCCTACCCCACCAGCCGCGCGGCCCACCCCTCCTACCCCTCGTGGACCCCACAGACGGCCGCCCCAGCGGGGGCCTTACCCAGCCAGTACGCCTGCGCCACACGCCAGCCCGCGCACCCCCGATGTTACCTCTGCGGCCAGCAGAAGCACCCGCGCCAACGCTGCCCGGCCCGCGCGGCCCTTTGCAAGGCTTGCGGGAAAAAGGGCCACTTCGCCGCGGTGTGCCAGGTCCGCGCAGTCGCCGCTATCACCCCCACCCCCCTAGTCGACACACAATGGGCGCCGCCATCTTCACCTCCCGGGGCCACACGCGACCAGAGGGCGCCGCCATCTTATCCTCCCCAGTCCACGTGTGGCCCATGGGCGCCGCCATCTTGTCCAACCCCCGCAACGTGCGGCCCATGGGCGCCGCCATTTTGTCCCCCATAGGATCTTCAGGCCCCGCCATCTTGTCTCCTCCAGGGGACATGGACACCGACAGCATTCCAGGACCTGGGCCCCCCAGGCTCCCCATCATCCGATGTCAGCGACGACTGACCACGACTCGCCTCAGTGACGATCGACCAGTCTCGTCCGCACAACCTGGCCACCGCATCGACCAGTGTGAAAATCAACGGCCACGTGACCTCTTGCCTGCTGGACTCCGGGAGCACCGAAAGCTTCATACACCCGGATACGGTAAGGCGCTGCTCCCTCGCGGTACACCCCGCCAACCAAAGAATTTCCCTGGCCTCCGGATCCCAATCCATCGCGATCCGAGGGATTGCAAACCCGTCGCCACCAGGAGCAGACGGTACAGCACCCAGGATAGGACCTTCATCAGGTCCGAGGTCCAGCGGCTGCTTCGGGGGGGCATTATCGAGGCCAGCAACAGCCCCTGGAGACCCCAAGTGGTAGTCGTTAAAACTGAGGAGAAACACAGAATGGCCGTGGGCTACAGCCAGACCATCAATCGGTACACGCAGCTCGACGCGTACCCCCTCCCACGCATATCTGATATGGTCAATCAGATTGCACAGTACCGGGTCTTCTCAACGGTAGACCTCAAATCCGCCTACCACCAGCTCCCCATTCGTAAATCAAACTGTCCATACACCGCTTTCGAGGCGGACGGTCGTCTCTATCACTTCCTCAGGGTTCCCTTCAGCGTCACTAATGGGGTCTCGGCCTTCCAAAGGGAGATGGACCGAATGGTCGACCGGTACGGTTTACGTGCCACCATTCCGTACCTAGACAACGTCACCATCTGCGGCCATGACCAGCAGGACCACGATGCCAACCTTGCCAAATTTCTCCACACCACCACTCTCCTCAACCTCACCTACAACAAGGAGAAGTGCGTATTTAGCACTGCCCACTTAGCCATCCTCGGCTATGTGGTCCAGAACGGAGTTCTGGGGCCCGATCCTGACCGCATGCGCCCCCTCATGGAGCTTCCCCTCCCCCACTGCCACAAGGTCCTCAAACGCTGCCTGGGGTTCTTCTCGTACTATGTCCAGTGGATCCCAAACTTTGCGGACAAGGCCTGCCCACTCATGTGTCCACCCATTTTCCCCTGATGGCCGAGGCACAGCAGGCCTTTGCGCGTATCAGAGCCGATATCGCCAAGGCCAGGATGCACACAGTAGACGAGACACTGCCCTTTCAAGTAGAGAGCGATGCATTGGACGTCGCCCTAGCTGCCACCCTCAATCAGGCAGGCAGACCCGTGTCATTCCTTTCCTGCACCCTTCATACCTCAGAAATTCGGCACTCATCCATCGAAAAAGAGGCCCAATCTATCGTTGAAGCTGTGCGGCATTGGAGGCATTACCTGGCCGGCAGGAAAATCACTCTCCTCACAGACCAATGGTCGGTAGCCTTCATGTTCAATAACACACAGCGGGGCAAGATCAAAAACGATAAAATCTTGTGGTGGAGGATCGAGCTCTCCACCTATAATTACGAGATTTTGTATCGCCCCGGCAAACTCAACGAGCCCCCAGACGCCCTATCCCAAGGTACATGTGCCAACGTTCAAGTAGACCGACTCCGGACCCTGCGCGACAGCCTTTGTCACCCGGGAGTCACACGGTTGTACCATTTCATAAAGGCCCACAACCTGCCCTACTCCATCAAGGAAGTGCGGACAATCACCAGGGACTGCCAGGTCTGTGCCGAGTGGAAGCCGCACTTCTACCGGCCGGACCGTGCGCGCCTGGTGAAGGCCACCCGCCCCTTTGAACGCCTCAGCGTGGATTTCAAAGGGCCCCTCCCCTCCACCAACCGAAACACGTATATTCTCAGTGTGGTCGATGAGTACTCCAGGTTCCCCTTCGCCATCCCATGCCCCGATATGATGTCTGCCACCCTCATCAACGCCTTAAACACTATCTTCGCTCTGTTTGGTTTCCCCGCCTACATCCACAGTGACAGGGGATCCTCATTCAAGAGCGATGAGCTGCGTCAGTTCCTGCTCAGCAGGGGTATCGCCTCCAGCAGGACGACCAACTATAACCCCCGGGGAAACGGGCAGGTAGAGAGGGAGAACGGCACGGTATGGAGGGCCGTCGTGCTGGCCCTCCGGTCCAGGAACCTCCCAGCCTCTCGCTGGCAGGAGGTCCTCCCTGATGCACTCCACTCCATTCGGTCACTGCTGTGCACCGCTACTGACAACACACCCCTTGAACGTCTTTTTGCCTTCCCCAGGAAGTCCACATCCGGGGTGTCGCTCCTGACTTGGCTCGCAGCTCCAGGACCAGTCCTGCTCCGTAGGCACGTCCGCCTCCACAAGGCGGACCCGTTGGTGGAAAGGGTGCAATTGCTCCATGCAAACCCCCAGTATGCCTACGCGGCGTACCCCGACGGCCGCCAGGATACTGTCTCCCTCAGGGACCTGGCACCAGCAGGTTCCAGACACACACAGACCCCTCCGGCCCGGCGCCACCTTCCCCACCCCGGCGCTCCCAGCATTAACCCCACCAGGGCCACCCGTCCTTCCCCTGCCCACGCCCGAGGATGAAGAGGATTTTGGCACACTCCCGGAGTCACCGAACATCAGGCCAGCATCGACATCGCCGCCACCGCCACGTCGCTCCCAGCGGAACATCAAGGCACCAGACCGGTTAAATCTCCAACTGGCACCGGACTTCAAATGACAATTTTTTTCTGATCAAATACCGTAAATATAAATTCATTGCTGTATATAGTTCTCCACCACCCCCGCCGGACTCAATTTTAACAGGGGGTGAATGTGGTAAACCACTGTTGCACCTGTATTAGGTGATGTAAGGTAGGACCTGTCCTACAGGTTCGCCGGTAGTCCCTGCCTGCTGGCTCCGCCCAGTAGGCGGAGTATAAATATGTGTGTCCTCCATTCAGCAGCCATTTCGCCAGATGCTGTGGGAGGCCACAGATCTTAGAGCAATAAAGCCTCAGTTGTATCCAACTCTAGTCTTTGTTCAATTGATCGTGCCTCACATGATATATACACAGCCCGGTAGATCGCGACTGGGTTGCTCACTTGTTGGTGCCTTACTGGCTGACCTTTTGTACAAAGGTTAACCCCACCTTTAGCGGGGAGCTCGTGCCGAGGGAGGACCACGGGGAAGATGATCATTCCCACCCCGTAGGCCCCGTGGGGGCTATTACAGTATGTTCCTCTGCTCAGGCAGCTCCTGACAGCTGGGTGTAGCCAAGACCATGCGTCCACTGCAGCTGAACCGCATGAGTCACCATCACTTCTAGTTGACTGGAACTCCTGTGAAGGTGCCGCACGACTGCAAAGAAAATTTGTGGCATCAAATGTCAACAACTGTAAACAACTTGGGAGTGGTTGGGGGGGTGGGGGGGCTGTCATGGTGGGGAGATGGCCTCACTGTTTACAGGCTGCCCAATCCATGTTTGAACTTGTTGGATCGCCAATGCTGATTTAATGGGCGTGCCCTTTCTAATGTCGCTCTTTTTGAAGATTAACAGCAACTGGAAGGATATCTTAATTACATTGTGCATTCCCATGTATTGTGGTGAGAAGATTGCACGTCAGCTCGGGCAAGGTCAGTGTGCCCTTTCAATATTTCTGATTAAGTTACAAACTGACTTGATTCATCATCCTCACAGTAAGTTAGGAGCAGTCAATCTGTTGGCATTGCAGGAGAACTGAACAGGCATTAACCACCAGAACCGAATGATATTATAAAATAAATAAAGTCCTTAAAGTGCAGAAGGAGGCCATTCGGCCCATTGAATCTGCACAGACCCTTCGAATGAGCACTCTGCCCAATTATACTCCTCCGTCCACCCCACCCTGCGGGAGTCGTTGGCACGGGCCCCGTCACCTCCTCCTCCCTCGGGGTGAAGCCGGAGGAACAAAACAAATACTTGAAATGCGTTTTGATGTGAGTTTGGAAAGGTGATCAAAGGTTGCACGGAGAATTCAGATGTTGAGACTGGCGTTAAAGCGGGTGAAAGGGGAATTCCAGAGAACAGGCTGGAGACGACAGACACCACCATGAATCATGATGGGACTGGAGAGCGAGTTGCAGAAAGGAGAGTGCTCAAAAGACTAGAGGCTGTGAGAAAGACGCACAGCCCAAAGATGCAACAGAGATAGGGTGTGGCAAGATTGTAAAGTGATCTGATGATGAAGACAAGGGATCTATTGAAATTCAATGCAGTGGGAAGATGCACAGCTTAGTCTGGCATTAAAAAGCAGGTCTCTCTTAGCAGGCGGAGAAACAAACAGAGTTAATGTTTTCATTTGAATATGAATCTTCTCCAGAACGTCTCCACAATATTCTCTGTTTTGAAGAAGAGTCACTAAAGATGGCTGCTGCAAGTCAACTGAAATGAAATGAAAATCGCTTATTGTCACAAGTAGGCTTCAAATGAAGTTACTGTGAAAAGCCACTAGTCGCCACATTCCGGGGCGTGTTCGGGAGGCTGGTATGGGAATTGAACCCTGCTGCTGGCCTTGGTCTGCTTTAAGTAGGCTATTTAGCCCACTGTGCTAAACCAGCCCCCTGTTGTCTGCTATTGCCAGTGACCAGTTCTGGAAAGTTACAATGTGGAATACAATACAGACATGCACCATGCTCTGGAATTACACACCTGTGGATGTCAGGAACACCTCAAAGTGATCTACTGTAAGGTCCTGGGCATAACATTTATCTCACTATAAGACTACCTCTCCAGTGGATATAGAATGTATGCCAGAACAATGGCCACATGGAGATAAGGGGCTGGATTCTCTGATTTTCGGGCTGTGTCCTGACGCCAGCGCGGGAATGGTGGCTTTGTTATGACCGATAAATCGGCGCAAAATGGCCACCGATCCTCCGTTTGGTGGGGGGCGGGAAGGCAGGCAGCGTAGAGCTCCTGCTGCTGATACGGCCGGAGAATTGCTGGGTCCGTGGCCGCGCATGTGCACAGCGGTGGCCTGCAGTTGCTGCGCCGTGCAACATGGCATGGCCACGCGTGGACCCGGCCTGCCAAACAGTTCCCCCCCCCCCCTTTGGCCAGGCTCGCGACCCCCAGGCCAGCCCCCAACAGTGCCCCCAGCCCTTGCCAAAGTCCCCCCTGCCCCCAGATCGGCTCTCCCCCGACTGCGGCGGGAAGAGACAAATTTGAGATTAAAAGTGGATTGAGTCCAGCAATTGTGGTTCTGCGAGCTTTCACTCAACTCCTGTAATCTAAAGGAACTTGGAAAAATATCTGCCACATTCAGAGTGACGGAGCGAAAGACTCATTAACAGTGAACTCTCAATTTCTTTATTGTTCATCAGTGAACCTTAATTTGACTAAGAAAGTAAATAGAACAGAGAACAGTACAGCACAGTACAGGCCCTTCAGCCCACGATGTTGTGCCGACCTTTTATCCGATCAACCTAACCTACACCCCTTCAATTTACTGCTGTCCATGTGCCTGTCTAAGAGTCGCTTAAATGTCCCTAATGACTCTGACTCCACCACCTCTGCTGGCAGTGCACTCCATGCACCCACCACTCTCTGTGTAAAGAACCCCCTCTGACATCTTCCGTATACCTTCTTCCAATCACCTTAAAATTATGTCCCCCTCGTGACAGCCATTTCCACCCTGGGGAAAGGTCTCTGGCTATCCACTCTATCCATGTCTCTCATCGCCCTGTACACCTCTATCAAGTCACCTCTCTGCCTTCTTCGCTCCAGTGAGAAAAGCCCTAGCTCCCTCAACCTTTCTTCATAAGACATGCCCTCCAGTCCAGGCAGCATCCTGGTAAATTTCCTCTGTACCCTCTCCAAAGCATCCACATCCTTCCTATAATGAGGCGACCTGAACTGGACACAATATTCTAAGTGTGGTCTAACCAGGGTTTTATAAAGCTGCAGCAAAACCTCACGGCTCTTAAACTCAATCCCCATGTTAATGAAAGCCAGCACACCACACCATACACCTTCTTAACAACCCTATCAACCTGGGTGGCAACTTTGAAGGATCTATCTACGTGGACCCTGTCATGATATGCACTCATGCACATAATGAGATACAGACAGGCAGTAACAGACACCCAGTACAGCCAATCAACACACAGGACAGAACACAACCAATCACCAGGCAGAAGACTAGAAGGTGGTCTCCCACTATAAAACACATGAGGCATCAACACTCTGCCTCTTTCCACTGGTGACAACTGTAGTGACAGTCAGGGTGTATATATCAGTTAGCACCTTTTACTTGTGGCTCAGAGCTAGTCTGGTCTAGTTAGTTATAGTAAGCACGCAAACTGTGTGCACTGCTGTGTTGTTCAATAAAGCGTATTGAACCAACATCACAGTTTGGAGTCTACTTTCAAGTACAACTGCATCCAGTAGCAGTCCGTGTTACCCCAGGGTGAATAACACAACATGGTACCAGTACTCTACTATCTCTAAGTGGTTTACCTCGAGTGATTCCGTGACGACCAGCAAGTGCCTTCCAGCGGCCTGGAGAAGATCCAGGCCCCTCCACAGCTCCGGATCTCCGGCAATCTCAGCGCCAACTGGCAGGTCTTCAAGCAGAGGTTCTTTCTCTACATTGAGGCCTCAGACCTCGAGGATGTGGCCGATGCCAGAAAAATCGCGCTGCTCCTATCAACTGCGGGGGGCCAAGCCATCCAGATTTTCAACTCGCTTATTTTACCGACGGCCAGGACAAGACCAAATTCAAGACTGTTTTGGAGAAGTTCGACAGTCACTGTGATGTCGAAACAAATGAGAGCTTTGAGCGCTATATCTTCCAGCAACGCCTTCAGGGTAAGGAGCAGTGCTCCGAAAGCTAGTGTTTGAAACAAACAAAGAACTTTAACCTGGTGTTGTATGACTTCTTACTGTATATATTCATCCACTCGCTTTCATCCATTTAATGTAAATAGTTCTACATGTAAATACAGTCGCATATGCTCCAAGCAACCAACATTTTTTAAAAAGAGGTGTGAATTACCTTGGATTCATGTCGCATTACATTCACCCCCCACCATCTGGCCTGGGTTTGCGAAATCCTACCAACTGTCCTGGCCTGAGACAATTCACACCTCTTTAACCTGGGGTTACCCCTCTCTCTGGATCTATAAAGACTTAATTACCTGCAAATGCTCGCATTCAAAATATCGTTTCGCATCTTTGACTTTTGTCTATATATATGTTTCTGGAACCCGCCTCTTCATTCACCTGAGGAAGGAGCAGTGCTCCGAAAGCTAGTGTTTGAAACAAACCTGTTGGACTTTAACCTGGTGTTGTAAGACTTCTTACTGTGCTCACCCCAGTCCAACGCCGGCATCTCCACATCAATATATTACATGGAGAACAAACAGCTCTGAAACAGGCCGTTGGACTATCTCAATGCTTATGCTCCACATGAGCTGCCTCTCACTGTTCTTCACCTCACCCTATCACCATATCCTTCTCGTCTTTTCACCCTGATGTGTTTATCCAGTTTCCCCTTAGATATATTTACGTTATTCACCTCCATGTGACAGTGAAAGAGGGCATCTCCGTCAGTGTTACTTCGTTCTCTTAGGCAGTCCCTGGGGATCGAGAATGCCTTATTTCCACTCCAGTTCAATGGGTTAGGAGATGGTTGATGAATCCAATGTGCTGAATGCTGACTCTGCCACACGTGGATCAGGTAGTGCCTGACGGATTGGGTCGACAAGTTGTTTGTTGTTTGTAGTATACATAAACGATTTGGAAGAAAATGTAGCTGGTCTGATTAGTAAGTTTGTGGATGACACTGAGGTTGGTGGAATGACAGATAGTGTTGAGGATTGTCAGAGGAAACAGCAGGACATAGATAGGTTGGAGACTTGGGCAGAGAAATGGCAAATGGAGTTTAATCCAGACAAATGTGAGGTAATGAATTTTGGTAGGTCTAACATCGAGGGGAAATATACCGTAAATGGCAAAACTCAGGAATATAGAAAGTCAGAGAGATCTGGGCATGCAGGTCCATAAATCTTTGAAAGTGACAACATAAGTGGACAAGGTAGTCAAGAAAGCATACGGAATGCTTGCCTTCATTGGATGGGGCATCGAGTATAAAAACTGGCAAGTCATGCTACAGCTGTATAGAACCTTGTTAAGGCCGCACTTGGAATATTGCGCACAATTCTGGTCCCACACTGCCAGAAGGATGTGGAGGCTTTGGAGAGGGTGCAGAGGAGGTTTACCAGGATGTTGCCTGGTCTGGAGGGTGTTAGCTATGTGGAGAGGCTGAATGTTCTTGAACTGTTTTCATTAGAAAGACGGAGGTTGAGGGGTGACCTGATAGAGGCCTACAAGATAATGAGCGGCATGGATAGAGTGATGGGCAGGCATCCTGACCCAGGGTGGAGGGGGCAGTCACCAGGGGGCATAGGTTTAAGGTCTGTGGGGCAAAGTTTAGAGGAGATGTGCGAGGCAGGTTTTTTACACAGAGGGCGGTGAGTGCCTGGAACGCGTTGCCAGGGGAGGTTGTGGAAGCAGATACATTAACGTTGTCCAAAAGGCATCTTGACAAACACATGGATAGGATGGGTATAGAGGGATACGGCCCAAGGAAGTGCTGAGGGTTTTGGCCAAGGGTGGTATCATGACCGGTACAGGCTTGGAGCGCCGAAGGGCCTGTTCCTGTGCTGTATTGTTCTTTGAGGTTTTTCTGCTCCCTCTGACTTCACCTCTGCAGTTTCCGGACGGAGTCTCTCAATGTGTTTCCTGCCCTCCCAAACAAAACCTCTCCATTTTGGTTGCTCACAGGACAGGGACTCGCTGGAGTTGGTGAAGGTGTTTGCCCTCATCAGGGCTACTTTGAGGACATCTCTAAAGCATTTCCACTGTTCTCCTGTGAATCTCTTTCTGTGACTGAGTTCCAAGTGGAACAGTTGCTTTTTAAGTCTGGTGTCAGTAATACGATTGAAATGTCTCACTAAGAGGAACTGTTTTTGAATGATTACTATCTCGATGCTGGGTATGGTGCATGGGAGAGGACGCTGTTATTGAACTATCTTTCATGCCAACAGTTTTGGAGGATCTTGCAAAGACTCTGCTGTTGGTACTTCTCCAGTGCTTTGAGGTGCCTGGTGTTGTCCATATCTGAGGAGCACAGTGGTCACTACTGCCCAGTATACCAAGACCTTGGTGTGTTTGACAGCCTGGTCCTCAGATGCACTTTATCTCAGTCAGTTAAAGGCTGAACATTGGAGGTGATCATGAATTTCATTGTCTGTCTGTCCCAAGATAGGAAAATAGTCCTCATGGAAAACAATCCATCAACCAAGCACTGGAAACAGAGATTAACACAAAACCCTACAGCACATGAAGAGGCCATATTACCCATTTTGTCTGTGCTGGCTTAAGAAATATCCAATTAATCTTATTCCTGTGCCGTTTGCTCATAGCCCTTCAAGTATTTATTCAATTTCCATTTGAAAGTTCAGTCTTGGAGTTTGACTTGAACCCAAGTGTAGCAGAAAAGTTCTATCAGTTGTGGTGATTGGCTGTTTTGAGGAGGAGCAGGTTGTAGAATCATCCCAAGAATAGTCGAAAAGCAGGGGGCAAAAGGGAGGGAAGAATTGGAAACAATCATGATCACTAGAGAAAAAGTAGTGAGAAAACTAATGGATCAAGAGGCAGACAAGTCTCCTAGACCTGATGATCTACATCCTAGGGTCTTAAAGGAAGTGGCTGCAGAGATGGCATTGGTTGCAATTTTCCAAAGTTCCCTAGATTCTGTAAAGCTCCTAGCAGATTCTCCGCCAGTGGGATTCTCCGTTGCGCCGGCAGCGCACCCACGCCCAAGGGTTCCCGTCAGTGTGGAGTGGCCACAATGGGAAATGGCATTGGCAGGTGGCGGGAACGGAGAATCCCCCTGCCGGCAAGGGTCCGCCGCCCAGGAAAACGGGTCTGGCGGTCCGGAGAATCCCATCCAACACCTCTATTCAAGAAAGGAGGGAGACAGATGTACATCATCGCTAAGATTTGATTGAGGCCATACCTTAATAGTTCCAGAACTATGCCTATGACCAGAAGCTGGATTCCTCCAGGTCCATGCAGGGGTGTCCCTGTTGTTTGTAGCCTGGGCTCTCTGAGCCATAGTTCTTTGTCCATTAAGACCGTAACACTGGCTCCCGTATCCAATTTAAAGTTTGTGCTATGGCCATTAACCAAAATTGTCCACATTCCAGAATGAAAATCCAGGATCTTTGACCTCATCCAAGAAGCATGGTTGAGTGACCTCTTGGTGCGCTGTCTCAACATCATGAATCCTCTCGGGACCTTCTGTGCGTTTCAATGTTTTGGCGTTGCGCACAGTCCTGAAATGTCCGCTTTGGTTACATTGAAAGCATTGGACTCAAATTGCCGCACATTGATTCTAAGTGAGGGGGCGTTTTACTCCACCGCGCTGGGCGAGTCACCATACTGGTCGGTTAGGGCATTGCTTCCCTTGGCCTGGAATGATGAATTGCAAGATATCCTAAATTAAATTGATGAAGCAGGGAAGAGAATCGTGTCAGCCATTAGGGAGGTTTCCGTGTTGGGGACTCACCATCAGTTCGGAAATTGGAAATCTTGCTGCATGGTCTGTCGAACACCTTGATTGATTCGGGAAGATGGGGCCAGAAAAGAAGTAGTATTATGCACCCGGTCTCCCGAGGGGAAATCCCATTTGCAGTTGAGAACTGGCTGCCATGCTTTCACAATCTCGATTTGAAGGTTTCATGTTCGTCAGAGCACATTGTGCTAGTCTTCGAGGTGAGGAGGGTTGGATGCAGCGGACATGATGGGTCTTACCACCCAACGGGGCCTGGGTGTCTCTTTACCGGACCCCGGGGTGATGACATGGTGGAGGTGCAGGGGCTTCGATGAAACTCTGGGTGGATCGTGTTTGCGCTCGACGATTCTGTCATGGCTGTGACATTTCCAAGCTCTGTGGATGGTTATTGTGATGATATGCATAACCAGTCATGTATCTAATGATAGATAAATCCTCCGACCAGCAGGTAGCAGCAGAGAACAGCCACTGTTACCTCAGGGCGTTGATAGAGGGTTTTCGTAGCGGATAGTCATAGTTTGTAGCAGCTCGTAATTTATTGATTATCGTCAGTAATGTTTGATTGTTTTCTCATTTAACGCAATTGTTAAATAATAAAACTTTAACTAGTCAAAGAACTAGATGTTCTTTAGCGCATTTAATCTAATCGGCCAAGTACCAGGACGGTTATATTATCCTGCAGTTCATCATTAATTCTGAACTTTGTTCTCTTGTGATGTTTCTCCTGATTTTGTGTTTTTGCCTTTTATCCCGACAAGATGTATGATATAAGAGCGCATGGGCATTTGTCTCCTGTTATCCTGTTGTCCTGTGCAAATCATGCTGAGATGGTTGTATGACATGAGAGTTGTGCAGTATTTACCTGTCTTGTTTACCTGCCTTGTAATCCTTGCTTTTAAACTGAGGGAGTACAATCTTTTGGTACCCTTCACTTTATTTGTAGATGAGCAGCGCCATGGCAGGGTGGCAGGTAGGCAGTTTGGTATGGAGGTGGAGGAGTTGGTGTAGCTTTGTAAGTTCTCCTTGTGCGGAGGGGAAACCCCATTAGGTCTATTGGTGTTATCTTTCCTTTGCACTTTTGTTATTTTGGGATTAAGGAACCCTTGCTTGTCTCCTATGAAGGTACAGGCAGATCATGTATCCTGGAAAAGACTGGGCTCCTTCTTTGTTTCTGTCATTGGTATCTCTGGTGTTGTTGGAGTGGGGGAAATATGTACTGGTGCACGCCCGGGCGTGGGTGGTTATAACAGTGATGTGAGTATCCATGATCAGTTGGCCCCTATTCAATTGTGTTGTTGATCCTAATTTAGCTTGATTGAGTAGGTTAGGGCACTAGTAACTAGGTTTATCTGGGGCATGTGCAGAATACATTGGGACTAGATGGCCATCCCCTGAAATATCCCCTTTTGAGGGCTTCTGGACAACTCTCCTTCTTGAGATTTGGTTCCCCTGGGTAGGGAATGGCCTGTTGGCTGTGGAGCCTGAGTGCTACGGTTCAGCGTTGTTAGAGTTTATCTTTAGTCAGAGATTAGGCTGGATGGAGAAGTAAGTCGCCCTCCTCCAAGTGGTCCTATATAGGGACTTCCAGACCTTCCATCTTCTTGGAGGCTTGGGCTGCCCTGGGAGGGCTGTGCCCTGTTTTTTATGAGGTTCTGCTATTCTGACCCCGGTATCCTTTCTGCAGAAGTGTATATTGCAAGACCAAGTCTGCCGTCTATTGGCTAATCCTGGGTGTTCCTCACTCTCTGTGGTTTCTCTCTTTATTTGGGCAGGTGAGGTGCAGTTACAGGCTCTGATTTATTATATTTGGTTCTAGGGGGTGTCCTGTATCCTATCAGGAGGTGGCGAAATGTATTTTTCTCTGCGATATCCTGTTGATGAGTGTCTTGATGATTTTTGTTCTTCTTGTTGGTGGGCTTTCCTTGGTGGAAAATGGTTTGGGTTTTTGGGTGTTGGCGGGGTTGTGCGGTGCCCCTGATTTGGCTGGAGAGGGGGGAGGATGTTGTATGTAAGTCTTGGCATGGTGTAAGAACGCTGGGATCACTGGCTCCTGTACACGAGAGTGTACACTGCCAGGCCACATCTTGTGTCGATGGTGCAATCCTGTTGTTACCCTTTTTCAGGAATATCCTTTCATTGCTTGGAGGCCTTGGGATGCTGCGTTAGGTCCTGATTGGTTGTATTTTACCCCACAAGGGATCCTGTACATTGTGTCGCTCTGGAGGAGGATGTGCACCATGTTGCTACGTGCTCATGGCTTTATCCTGTTATCCGGCAACCCCCTGCTCTTTTTGGCATCCTTTGATCCTTTCAATTATCGTATGTCAGGAGATTCCAACTACAACGATTAGAGCGAGTGACAATGTGAACCATTTGTTTGAATATTTGCTGGTCTTCTCTGTGTTTATGTGGGATAATGATCACTCTGTATTGTGCCTGATTTGGGGGATTTGTTGCGTACTCTGGGGAATGTGAAGTACCCCCTTCGAACTAATGTCTTTGCGAATTTTTGTTTTTTTCCGTTTCTTTATTTTGGGGTGAAAAAATTGTCGACTGGCTCCTACAAAAGTACAGACAGGTCTCAGATCCAAGAAAAAGACATTGGTGCCTCTGGTATAATTGGAGTTGGGGGAGGTGTTTGATCCACGCCAAACAGGGAGCGAATATCTTATTCTATACATTAATTGGCTGTAT
Source organism: Scyliorhinus torazame (assembly GCF_047496885.1). Lineage (NCBI taxonomy): Eukaryota > Metazoa > Chordata > Chondrichthyes > Carcharhiniformes > Scyliorhinidae > Scyliorhinus > Scyliorhinus torazame. The sequence goes on from NC_092713.1 coordinate 12,010,979, forward strand.
GAGCAATCGCGACACGTGAAGCTGAGCACCGGTTTACCCTGTTTTTGTGGCTTTATCTTCTTCTCTATCTACTGTTATTCCCTGTATAAACAGAGGCACCAAGTTTAATGATTAAGCTGAACCAATTGTGTTGGTGGTCCCCTGTCTCTGTACCCATGTATGTTATAATAATAATTGCTTATTGTCACAAGTAGACATCCCGGCACCTGTTCAGGGAAGCCAGTACGGGAATTGAACCCGCACTGCTGGTCTTGTTCTGCATTACAAGCCAGCTGTTTAGCACACTGTGCTAAACCCACCCCTGTTGAAGTATTCATGCTATTCAAGATCAGTTTTGAGGGTTTGTTGCATTATTTGTAAAGATGGAAAAACTCTAATACAAATATGTATTAAAAAGGGAGTAAGCAGGGTACTGAGGTACTGAACCAAAGAGTTGGAGTTACTGTGAGATATATTGTGCAGGTTAGAATCCAAAATGCCTCTGGAAGTCACTAAGATTTTCCTCAAGGTGGAGGATGTAATTCTGACCAGTTTGCAGAAAGTAACCATGAGTTAACTCAATTGGCCGATAAATTGGAATTGGGGTTACCTGCAGGAGAATTGAAATTATTGAAAGCGTAGCAAAGCATTTAAAATTGGAAGGGTTGTCAGCTGGACCAAGTGAGGCAATTGGGAAAGAGCTAAAATTCAATTACAAATTAAACAATTAGAAATGAAGGTAAGAGAGAAAGGGAAAGAAATTGAAAAGAAGAATTTTGAAATGCAGGAGGAGCAACAAGAAAGGGAAAGAGAAGAAATAGTAAAAGTTATGCTGTGGAAATCTCCGTCGGCGGGATCGTCTGTTCCGTCAGCAGCAACACCCATGTACGCCGGTTTCCCGACGGCGTGGGGTGGCCATAATGGGAAATCCCATTGGTTGACTGCTGGGACGGAGGATCCTGCTGCCGGTGAGGGTGCTCCGCGCAGGAATATGCAGCGGGCGGACCAGAGAAGCCCGCCATGGTCTTTTTGAGCCAGAGTTCCATTCTGGGATCTTCCTGTCCAGTTATAACAGCAACTGGAAACAAAATACAATCGAGCCATTCAAGAGGACATTTGATGATTATTTGAATAGACACAATGTGTAGGGGTACGAGGAAAAAGCAGGGGAATTTAGCCTGGTCGATCCACCTAACCTGCACATCTTTCGACTGTGGGAGGAAACCGGAGCACCCGGAGGAAACCCACGCAGACACGGGGAGAACGTGCAGACTCTGCACAAACAGTCCCCCGAGGCCAGAACTGAACCTGGGACCCAGGAGCTGTAAGGCAGCAGTGCTAACCACTGTGCTACCGTGTCCCCTCTTCTCTCCGAGGGTTGTTAATCTTTGGAATCCTTTACCCCAGAGAGCAGTGGGTCCTGGAATATATTCCAGGCCGAGTTAGACAAGGGAGGCAAATGAGGTTAAGGTGACAATCTGGTCCGCCTAGTGTTAGCTCCTGGAGGAACAGGCTCGAGGGGCTGAATGGTCTATTCCTAATTTGTATGTTCTTAGGATCTACATTTACATAAGGACCAAAATAACTTGGGACGTGGAGACTATATATCAACGTGAACAAACTAGCTGGAACTGCCTGGGGACAGACAAGGATATGAGTATTTCTGGTGCAATTACAATTAGGGGCTGTTTAGCACAGGGCTAAATTGCTGGCTTTGAAAGCAGACTCAGGCAGGCCAACATCACCGTTCAATTCCTGTACCAACCTCCCTGAACAGGTGCTGGAATGTGGCAACTAGGGGCTTTTCACAGTAAGCCTACTTGTGACAATAAGCGATTTTCATTTTTTTAAATTGGGTGCTTCCGCCCCTCTCCAGGGTCTGTCTCTATATAAGATCTCCTTGGGTGAATGATGAAATCAGCGGCGCACCCAGGAGGCACAACGTGTCGACATTCCCAGACCTGTTTAACATGTTCCCTTCCTGTGAGTGGGTGAACGTGCTCCAACATGAAGGGAAATGAGACACCCACTTCTTGGGAGTCAGTGTTGCTTGTTAACACAATTTACCTTCGACAGGAATCTTAGCCCAGCACTTCCTCAAAGCACCTCTTGTCCAGGCAAAGCGTCCTCACCTGTTCGCGAGTCCCCTCCTCCTCTCCTCTCCTCCCCGCACTGGCCAGGGGGCTGTCCTGTCTGCAAAGTTTGGAGAAAACCTTTCCTTGAGGGCACTCAGCCAGGGCTGAGCAACTCGGCAACTTTCTCAACGCAACAGAGAGAGAGAAAAATAAATCCCAAGGGGGCGGCAGAGAAACTCGCCCAGCGACGCTGCAAGAACAGAGATCACTGGAAGGAACCACTGCTGCTTCACCCACTCCCCACCCTTGCCCCCAGAAAACCGGGAGAAGGTGAGCAAAATGCCATTGAGCCCTGCACCTTGCTGATGTGACCAGGGCTCCCTTCTGCTTTGTTGACCAGCCTTGCGCTTCACAGGTAAGGGGTAAGTCTCCCAACGCAGCAAAGCAGATTCCCCAGCCAGGACTTCAAATATACTTTCGTTTCCAAATGCACAATTCGGTGAATTATTAGTTAATCACCCGGGCTTTAGCCACCGGAATTTAATGAAATGGAAATGACCGAGAACAGCGCAGGGGTTTTACAAAGTAAGCAAATGGGACCAGTGTGAATGGTGGTGACTGTGTTTAAAAGTGAAATAGCCAGATCTGCATTTCCAGTCTGCTGTCTTATTTTTTGAATGCGGTTTCTTGTTATATCAATCGAATGCTATAAAGATTAGAGCAATGGCCTGGTCACCTAATAACCCCTGTCAAAGGAGATGTGTTTGCAAACTTTCGATATCACACAAGAAGTCCACGGGCAATGGAATTCTTCCTGAACTGTAGTTGATGTTAAAACGTCGGGAAATGCTTCCGCCAATTTGTGAACTGTACTAACACAGCAGTTCGAAGACCAGGGAATCTGGTGCATTGATGCTGGGTGAGGATCACTGTTGCCCCTGGCCGTAGCTCGCTCTCGTTTTAAAGATATGTGTGACATGTTTTTAATAAGATAGGAAGTTTAACTGGTGCAAGCGTTCCCAGGGCTATTTCACCCTCTAAAACTTTTCTGGATGCCACCTCACACCCCTTCACGTGCCACCGATTGTTTTCAAATTCACTTTCAGACGTGCTGCTAGGTAATTTGGACATTCTGAATTCTCCCTCTGTGTACCCGAACACGCGCCGGAATGTGGCGACTGGGAGCTTTTCACAGTAACATCATTGCAGTGTTGATGTAAGGCTACTTGTGACAATAAAGATTATTGTTATTATAGGTTGAAATGATTTTCCCTGTTTGAGGTGCTGTGTACATTTAAATGTTGAGTTTACTGCAGAAACTGACCCACTTTTTCTCTTCAAAGGTGAGAACTAACTTGTTGCAGTTTTCATTTCATCCAAACTGTTCAAACTTACTTTATTGGTCCACACTCATGGCTCAGAACGGTCCCTGATAGAGGACAATGAAGAGATGGATCTTATTGGAAGAGCCCAGAGAAACAATTTTGTTAAGATTCATTTCTTTATTGTTCCCTATCAGAAAGGATTCTGACCCTTCTGGCACGCAGTGCCTGGCACAAACAGATTGTGCAGGCATTCGCTGCCAGTGTAAGTACTGGACAGTACATGCACATCTGGATGCTTTACAGACTGGGAGGCCACTTTCAGGCAATTGATCATCTTCTTGATGACATTAGCTGCAAATTCGTAACAAACTAATGCACAACGGGAGCTCCCATGTGGGCTGTCGTCAGTTCCCCAGCAAAAAAATGTAATATTTCCAAATTTGCCAATGGACAAAAAAACTAGGTGGGAATGCGAGTTGTGTGGAGTCTGCAAGGGTATTTGGAAAGGCTAAGTGAGTGAGCAAGGACTTGGCAGATGGAATATATTGTGAATAAGTCTGAAGTTATCCACTTTAGTAGAAGAAAACAGAAAGACAGAGCATTTCTTCAAAACTGGGAAGAGGCTGGGAAGTGTGGGTGTCCAAAGGGACCTGGTGTCCTTGTTCATGAGCCACTAAAAGCCAGCAGGCAGACTACGCAAACAATCAGGAGGGCAAATAATATTCTGGCCTTCATTGCAAGGGGATTCAAGTACAGGGGTAAAAATGTCTTGCTGCAATTGTCTAGAATATTGGTGAGACCACAGCTGGAGTATTGTGTAGTTTTGGTCTCCTTATTGGAAGAGGGATATATTTACCATAGAGGAAGAGCAATAGAGGTTCACCTGACTAATTCCTGGGATGGCGGGATTGTCTTATGAGGAGCGGTGGAGGAAATTAGGCCTGTATCCTCCAGCATTTAAAAAAAATAAAGCAATCTTATTAAAGCTTACAAAATGTTGAGATGTGGATAGGATATTTCCCTTGGTTGTTGAGTCTAGAACCAGGGGTCACAGAGTCAGAATAAGGGGAAGGCCATTTAATACTGAGATAATGCTCGAGAGATGGAGCAAAGAGGGAGGGATCAAATTCCTGGGGCATTGGAACCGGTTCTGGGGGAGGTGGGACCAGTACAAACCAGATGGTCTGCACCTGGGCAGGACTAGAACCGATGTCCTGGGGGGCTGTTTGCTAGAGCTGTTGGGGAGGGTTTAAACTAATGTGGCAGGGGGATGGGAACCAATGCAGGAAGTCAGAAGGTAGTAAAACAGGGACAGAAACAAAAGGCAGTAATAGGGAAAGTGTAAGGCAGAGAAGCCAGAGTCAAAAATCAAAAAGGGTGACAGTATAAGGTACAGTGACTGAGGGGAGCTCAGTGAATAGGCCCAGGAATACTAAAAGGAATAAAACGGGAAGTAAAAACATTAATGGTAAGTGACGCGGCAGGTTGTTACATGAAGATATGGGTTCAACGCCGAGGAAAATTAGAATAAAAGTTAAGAGGAAATATAACTTAGGAGAGGTTACTGATCGAAGTGTTAAGATTCAAAACAGAGGTATAAAAGCCAACATAAGTGTACTTTACCTGAATGCTTGTAGTATTCGGAATAAGGTAAATGAGTTGATGGCGCAAATCATCGTGAATGACTATGATTTAGTGGCCATTACTGAAACATGGTTAAAGAATGGTCACGACTGGGAGTTAAATATCCAAGGGTATCAAACTTTTCGGAAGGACAGAGTGGATGGTAAGGGAGGTGGTGTAGCTCTGTTATTTAAGGATGACATCCGGGCAATAATAAGGGATGACATCGGTGCTATGGAGGATAAGGTTGAATCCATTTGGGTGGCAATCAGGAATAGTAAGGCGAAAATGTCACTGATAGGAGTAGTCTATAGGCCACCAAATAGTAACACTATTGTGGGGCAGGCAATAAACAAAGAAATAACTGATGCATGTAGAAATGGTACAGCAGTTATCATGGGGGATTTTAATCTACATGTTGATTGGTTTAACCAGGTCGGTCAAGACAGCCTTGAGGAGGAGTTTATAGAATGTATCCGCGATAGTTTCCTAGAACAGTATGTAATGGAACCTACGAGGGAACAAGCGATCCTAGATCTAGTCCTGTGTAATGAGACAGGATTCATTACTGATCTCATAGTTAGGGATCCTCTCGGAAGCCGCGATCACAATATGGTGGAATTTAAAATACAGATGGAGGGTGAGAAGGTAAAATCAAACACTAGTGTTTTGTGCTTAAACAAAGGAGATTACAATGGGATGAGAGAAGAACTAGCTAAAGTAGACTGGGAGCAAAGACTTTATGGTGAAACAGTTGAGGAACAGTGGAGAACCTTCCAAGCGATTTTTCACAGTGCTCAGCAAAGGTTTATACCAACAAAAAGGAAGGACGGTAGAAAGAGGGAAAATCGACCATGGATATCTAAGGAAATAAGGGAGAGTATCAAATTGAAGGAAAAAGCATACAAAGTGGGTGACTAGAGAACTGGGAAATCTTTAGGAGGCAACAGAAAGCAACTAAAAAAGCTATAAAGAAGAGTAAGATAGATTATGAGAGTAAACTTGCTCAGAATATAAAAACAGATAGTAAAAGTTTCTACAAATATATAAAACAAGACAGAGTGGCTAAGGTAAATATTGGTCCTTTAGAGGATGAGAAGGGAGATTTAATAATGGGAAATGAGGAAATGGCTGAGGAACTGAACAGGTTTTTTGGGTCAGTCGTCACAGTGGAAGACACAAATAACATGCCAGTGACTGATGGAAATGAGGCTATGACAGGAGAGGACCTTGAGATGATTGTTATCACTAAGGAGGTAGTGATGGGCAAGCTGATGAGGCTCAAGGTAGACAGGTCTCCTGGCCCTGATGGAATGCATCCCAGAGTGCTAAAAGAGATGGCTAGGGAAATTGCAAATGCACTCGTGATAATTTACCAAAATTCACTAGACTCTGGGGTGGTCCCAGTGGATTGGAAATGAGCAAATGTGACACCACTGTTTAAAAAAGGAGGTAGGCAGAAAGCGGGTAATTATAGGCTAGTGAGCTTAACTTCGGTAGTAGGGAAGATGCTGGAATCTATCATCAAGGAAGAAATAGCGAGGCATCTGGATGGAAGTTGTCCCATTGGGCAGACGCAGCATGGGTTCATAAAGGGCAAGTCGTGCCTAACTAATTTAGTTGAATTTTTTGAGGACATTAACAGTGCGGTAGATAACGGGGAGCCAATGGATGTGGTATATCTGGATTTCCAGAAAGCCTTTGACAAGGTGCCACACAAAAGGTTACTGTATAAGATAAAGATGCATGGCATTAAGGGTAAAGTAGTAGCATGGATAGAGGATTGGTTAATTAATAGAAAGCAAATAGTGGGGATTAATGGGTGTTTCTCTGGTTGGCAATCAGTAGCTAGTGGTGTCCCTCAGGGATCAGTGTTGGGCCCACAATTGTTCACAATTTACATAGATGATTTGAGTTGGGGATCAAGGGCAATGTGTCCAAGTTTGCAGCCGACACTAAGATGAGTGGTAAAGCAAAAAGTGCAGAGGATACTGGAAGTCTGCAGAGGGATTTGGATAGGCTAAGTGAATGGGCTAGGGTCTGGCAGATGGAATACAATGTTGACAAATGTGAGGTTATCCATTTTGGTAGGAATAACAGCAAAAGGGATTATTATTTAAATGATAAATATTAAAACATGCCATTGTGCAGAGAGACCTGGGTGTGCTAGTGCATGAGTCGCAAAAAGTTGGTTTACAGGTACAGCAGGTGATTAAGAAGGCAAATGGAATTTTGTCCTTCATTGCTAGAGGGATGGAGCTTAAGACTAGGGTGGTTATGCTGCAATTGTGTATGGTGTTAGTGAGGCCACACCTGAAGTATTGTGTTCAGTTTTGGTCTCCTTACCTGAGAAAGGACGTACTGGCGCTGGAGGGTGTGCAGAGGAGATTCACTTGGTTATTCCCAGAGCTGAAGGGGTTGGATTACGAGGAGAGGTTGAGTAGACTGGGACTGTACTCGTTGGAATTTAGAAGGATGAGGGGAGATCTTATAGAAACATATAAAATTATGAAAGGAATAGATAGGATAGATGCGGGCAGGTTGTTTCCACTGGCGGGTGAAAGCAGAACTAGGGGGCATAGTTTCAAAATAAGGGGAAGTAGATTTAGGACTGAGTTTAGGAGGAACTTCTTCACCCAAAGGGTTGTGAATCTGTGGAATTCCTTGCCCAGTGAAGCAGTTGAGGCTCCTTCATTAAATGTTTTTAAGATAAAGATAGATAGTTTTTTTGAGAATAAAGGGATTAAGGGTTATGGTGTTCGGGCCGGAAAGTGGAGCTGAGTCCACAAAAGATCAACCATGATCTCATTGAATGGTGGAGCAGGCTCGAGGGGCCAGATGGCCTACTCCTGCTCCTAGTTCTTATGTTCTTATGTAAGAAGGAATTTCTTTGCTCAGAGGTTGGTGAATCTTTGGAATTCTCTGCCACAGAGGGATGTGAAAGGCCAATCATTGAGCTTGTTCAAGACAGAAATCAATAGATTTCGGGATGCTAATTACATAGAGGGAAAGTAGTTGAGACCAAAACGTCAAGAACCAGTTAGATATGGAACTTGGGACAAAGGTCGTCAAAGGACATGGGAGTAAGGCAGGGTCAGGCTGTTGAGTTGGATGATCAGCCATGATCATAATGAGTGGCGGAGCAGGCTCGAAGGGCCGAATGGCCTCCTACTACTCTGATGTTCTATGTTTCTATGTTTACGGAATATGGAGATAGTGGGAAAAATGGCGTGAGAGATAGATGATCAACCATGCTCTGGTTGAATGGTGGAGCAGGCTCGATGGGCTGAATGGCCTCCTCCTGATCCTACGTAGCTGTCTGTCACAGGGTGCCCAGCCAGAATACATCACACTACAACTGTGGCCATGGTCTCCTCTGCTATAGAATATTGCTCTACCTCATGGACCTACAGCTGCCACACCAGGATTGTGACTACACAGCTAAACGTCTTCATAAGCACGGTGTCAGGGAGGCTCAAGTCTGTGTGGCTCCCTGTGCTGTCTCACTTGCGCTTCACTGTGCAGACATTGTACTCCAGGAGATTGGAAAAGACATGAATAATCCAGGCTGTCCTATTAACAAAGTCATGAAAAGCCCACCATGAAATGGCTTAAAATTGCCCCCAGCCATTCTGGGAAACAGCAGCTAATATTCATGCAACTGCCATGGCCCACTATCCAGATGGATGGTATTGTGGGGGTGCATGCACTATAAAGGAACAACATCTTATTACTGACCCATCAGCAGAGGGCCCTGGCTTTGGCCTCATAAGATTACGTAGGATATAACAAGACTTTGGACTCAACCAGTCCATGTCGATGTTTCTGCTCCACTTGAGGGTCATCTCATCTTTTCTCTTCTAAATCTACCACCCTTAACCCTGTGTTCCCTCCCCCCAGTAGGGGCTGGTTTAGCACAGTGGGCTGAACAGCTGGCTTGTAAAGCAGAACAAGGCCAGCAGTGCGGGTTCAATTCCCGTACCAGCTTCCCCGACCAGGTGCCGGAATGTGGCGACTAGGGGCTTTTCACAGTAACTTCATTTGAAGCCTACTTGTGACAATAAGCGATTTTCATTTTGCTTATATGCTTGTCCAGTTTCCCTTTAAATACATCAATGTTATTCACTTCAGCCACTCCCTGTGGTGGCAAATTCCACATTCTCACCACACTTTAGGTGAAGAGGATTTTTTTGAATGCCCAGTAGATTTCTTGGTGACTCTCTGATATCTGGTCTCGAGTTATGCTCTTCCCGACAAGAGGAAAAATCCCCTCTGTCTCCTGCACTCTATCTAAATCTTACATAATTTTAGCAAAATCCTATTGGGTCATCCTTCAGCCATCCATTTACAAAGTAAAATAAACCCAGCCTGTCAATCCTGGTGTGTACACCCACACAAATTTGTCATCCGTCTTGCAAATGATGGTGAAATTTGAATTCAATAAAAATCTGGAATTAAAGGTCTAATGATAGCCATGAAACAATTGCCCATTTTCGTTAAAATCCACCTGGTTCACTAATGTCCTTTCGGGAAGGAAATCTGCCGTCCTTACCTGGTCTGGCCTCCATGTGACTCCAGACCTGCAGCAATGTGATTGACTCTTAACTGCCCAACTCTGAAATGGCCGAGCAAGTCCCTCCGTTCAAGGGCAATTAGAGATGGGCAACAAATGCTGAGCCAGCCAGCGACGCCCACATCCCAAGAATGAATTTTTAAAAAGAGTCTAACTATAGATTTTACCCTTCCAGGCACAGGAAAATTTAAATCATTCCAATTAAAACTATACCTTATTTATTTTAGCTATGAGGAGAGATTGAATAAACTGGGGTTGTTCTCCCTAGAGACACAGAGGCTGAGGGGCGACCTGATAGAAGTTTATAAAATTAGTAGGGCAATAGGTAGAGTGAAAAGTTGGAGGCTTTTTCCCAGGGCGGAAATGACAATTACAAGGGGGGCACAAGTTCAAGGTGAGAAGGGATAGGTTCAGTGGAGGTGCGCGGGGGAAGTCTTTTACACAGAGGGTGGTGGTGGCCTGGAATACACTGCCAAGTGAGCTGGTTGAGGCAGATACATTAGCGACCTTTGAGACTTATCTGGATAGACATGAACAGACGGGGTATAGAAGGATACAGGTGGTTCATTTTGATAGTTTACATGATTGGCGTAGGCTTGGAGGGCTATGGGCCTGTTCCTGTGCTGTATTGTTCTTTGTTCTTTGTTCTAACACTTACCAATGCAAATATTCATAGAATTTACAGTGCAGAAGGAAGCCATTTGGCCCATCGAGTCTGCACCGGCTCTTGGAAAGAGCACCCTTCCCAAACGCACACCTCCACCCTATCCCCATAACCCAGTTCCCCACCCAACACTAAGGGCAATTTTGGACACTTAGGGCAATTTAGCATGGCCAGTCCACCTAACCTGCACATCTTTGGACTGTGGGAGGAAACCGGAGCACCCGGAGGAAACCCACGCACACACGGGGAGGATGTGCAGACTCCGCACAGACAGTGACCCAAGCTGGGAATCGAATCTGGGACCATGGAGCTTATTTCCTCACACGGTTCCAATTTCCAATTCTTCCCTGCACCTAGTGATGCACTAAGGCAGGCTTTTGTCCATTTCCATAGCTAGTTAGTCCTAGAACAGGTCACTCATCTGTCGCCTGAGGCTTGTGTGGCACCATCCCACATCAAGCGTCGCTGACCAGGAATCTCTCCTACTCTTAGCACCAGTGTTTGCAAGGATTTGCAGGCTGCTTGACCGCGTTATGAATGCCCCTTCCTTGGCCATTAAGTCCTGGAGTGCGATTCAAACCCACAGCTTCTGGCTCAGAGGCAGGGACGCTACCCACTGAGCTACATGATCACCTCTCTGGACAAATACCAGGTCCTAACATGTTTTCTTGTTGAATCATTACAATATAAACATTTCATTTTCTTAGCAAACGTTATATTACATAATTGTATTTGCCAATCATGCTCAGGGCAGGTTTACTCGAATTGGTGCATGAGTATATTAAGATTCAATTCAGTTTAAATTACTGAATTACTGACACTAGGGAATTATAAGATGGTACTTAATGAGATTCACAGCTGGGAAACTCAAGAACATTTTGTCTTTTCAGCCACAAGATTTGGAAAATTAATCGGCCCATCTATCTACATCTAGTCCAAAAGATACATTAAATGCTCTGGAGATTCACAGGAAAGATGCATTTCGTTCCCATTTATTTTCTTTGCATCATGTTATGATCGATATCGAATGTCACTAAATTCCATGATATCTGCTCGAAAGGATTAACTCATTGTTCAATAAACATTCAGCCGTGCTAAATAGTAACCAGCATTTCTAGCCAAATTGAGAACATGGCCTCTCTTTCTTTAGATGTGTATTTACTTAATTCTGTTTGATTAACTTTACATTTTAACATATGAAGGAGAGGAGGGAGCAAGCAGAGAATTATATTCCGTCATTATATCAGGAAACAAGGCAGCCACAACTTGTTCAGAAGTGTCCCACAGACGGCACCCAAAATGACCGACCAGTTAATCTGATTTTCTCAGTGTTGCTCTTCCTTGATTTTAATCGCTCTACCATTGTGCCTTCAGTTGCTGAAGCCCTCAAACATCTCTCCTCCTTTAGGATACTCAATAAAACCTACCTCACTGACCAAGCTCTGTATGTCTCAAGCAAAAGATGGCAATGCAGCAGTTACTTAATACCGCACTGAAGTGTCAGCTTAGATTACATGTTGTAGTCCTGGAGTGGGGCTCGAACCCACAGCCTTCTGATGCAGAGGGGGCAGGAGTTCTGACAATGTAGTGCTTACTGCTTTGAAATGATGGACAAAGCTTATAACGGGATGTCTCCTTTGACTATTCGATGGTGGAGGGAAATGAGGAATCTCCGAACAGATCTCAGTGGACAGGTTGATCTGATGTCTTCAATAATCTGAGACTCAATCCACAATTGCACCTTGGGCCATCCCTCACTTTCCACTCACCGAGCAGGAGGATGCATCGTCCATACCCTGTGCAGCCACAGTTGTGCTATGCCCATGTATTCGAAGGGAGGTAATGTTAGAGAGGTGGCAAAAATATAAAATAATTATTTTGCTTTGGTATTTACAAGGAGAGAAGTCAGGTAGACATGATACTGAACAACAAGATGAGCAATGAGCTGGAAAGACACACAAATCTGAGAAGGCTGAGATGCCAGAAAGATATCAGATTTGTCAGATTTTACTACAGCCTGTGAAATGTGGGTTGAAATAATTATGGATATCGGTGGCTGGCTCTCAGAGTTTGTGCAGTTAAGACAAAGAAAAGCTAAAATGTGGTGGTGTAAAGTCCTGGACTGGATGTGCTGTAAAAAATAGAGCAGAAACATTGTTTAAAAGTGGAAAACCCGGACTGGAGTTTGGACTGCAAACTGCTAAGGGAAAGTTGTATTGTGAGAGAAGATTGTAAAGCCTGTTTTTGGAGTTGTGGCAATCGTCTGGGGCAATTGTGAGGAGGCATCCACAAACATTGATTTGGGGCTCAGAGTGGAAAGAAAGGGTCTTTGTGTATTAATGAGACCAATGTAGCTTAAGATGTTGTTTGTAATCTTAAAATCTGTGTGTATTCATTAAGATAAGGGAGTGTTGTAAAAGGGTATTGTATAATAATCCAACTTTTCATGTTTAATAAATGTTTTTTTTCTTATTGTTAAACCTAGTTAGCAGTCCTGAGACTCAGTTTCTCCATGTTTTATTTAAAGTACAACTTATGGTCTTTTAAGCCAGTGTTCCATTTTGGGATCTTCCTGTCCAGACATAATATCAACTGGCATCATAACAAAATGAATTTGTCCACATGAATGCAGATAGTTAATGCTCTCTTGTCAGTTTGTAGTGTGTTGTTTAGCTTGTATTAACACTTCTCTAATAACTACAAGTTAATTCTCTAGTTAGTACAACCCATAACCAGCGTTCATGAAAATCAACGGTAGTTGTTTGTCACATTTGTGAATCCCGCTTCCTTTGTGATTCAACTGGTTAAGATTGTGTACAGTCTAGCAGAATCTGAGGTTCAATCAATGCTCTGTGTTCATTATCCAATATCAACTGCAGCGAAGTCTTACGTTTCATCCGCGCGCCTTAATGTTATCCAATTAATTTTTTCCAATTAAGGAGCAGTTTAGCGTGGCCAATCCACCCACCCTGCACATCTTTGGGTTGTGGGGGCAAAACCCACGCAGACACAGGGAGAATGTGCAAACTTCACACGGACAGTGACCCAGAGCCGGGATCGAACCTTGCACGCCTTCATGTTGATAAACGTAGTCAGAGGTACCTCCCAATGATTATCCAATGGCACCAACTTGAGCTGTGTGTGACGCGGAGCGAGACCAGCATGGCGGGTTCGATTCCCGCACCGGCTGAGGTTATTCAGGAAGGCCCCGCCTTCTCAACCTACCCCCTCGCCTGAGGTGTGGTGATCCTCCGGTTAAATCACCACCTCAAAGGCTAAAGCAGCCTCTGGTCCTCTGGGACAATGGCGACTTTACTTTGCTTATATGGATTTTCGGAATGTCGCATAATCAGACTTGGTCTCCTGCTGAACTCATAGAACTTGCCGGCACTCACTGCATTACAGCTGATTGCTCTGGGGTTACGCTCATTGGGTAATTACCTGTGTTGATATAAAGGAACACTCCTATTAACTGTGACGTAGTCGGTAGCATTCCTGCCTCTGACTTAGAAAGTTGCGGATTCCCACTCAGGAGAGTGCTGCTCAGTAATTTGGACATTCTGAATTCTCCCTTTGTGTACCCGAACAGGCGCTGGAATGTGGCGACTAGGGGCTTTTCACAGTAACCTCATTGCAGTGTTCAGATACACTGAGGGAGAATTCAGGATGTCCAATTCACCTAACAAGCATGTCTATCAGGACTTGTGGGAGGAAACCGGAGCACCCGGAGGAAACCCACACAAGACACTGTTTCACTTTGTGAATAAATCTAAGCCTGAGTAAATATTCCGCTCCACAAAAAGGACTTTTACAAATGCTGGACTGCACGATAAGATATAAGATTGGTTGAGTGACAGAAATCAGAGGGTTGCTGCTTGGACTGGAAGAGGCTGTCTTGTTTTTCCTGATTATATATTCTTGGCCTAGGCGTGAGTTTTCAGGGCACAATTTCAATAATAGTAAATGATGGAAAATCTGTAAATATTGTGAACTGTGAGGTGGATAGTGTATAACTTCAAAAGAATGTAGACAGATTGGTGGAATAGATGGAAAAATGGCCGATGAAATTTAACTCCAAGAAGTGTGAAATTAAGTGTGTAGAATGAGAGAGGCAATATAAACTAAAGGGAGTGCAGGAGTGGAGAGACAGGGGAGCATATAATCGGGATGTGCCTTTAAGGAGAAGACTCAAGTTGAAGCAGTGTGCTTGTCAGCACATTATGTTCCCAGGTTATATGTTTGGAGAAGAGAGGCCAGACTATTCGGCGCCGAGTGAATCTTAGGAACTGGTTTTGATTGGCTAAACAGCAACCAGTGGGTTGGCCAGGGACAGTTTTCTGCCTGGCAATAGTCAGTGATTGGTTCCTGTGTGATGCTTTCTTGGAGAACATGGTAGAAGTGATTGGACCTTGGAAGGCGAAAGAACATTCTCTTCCCACTCTCGCCTGCTGGCTGAAAGAAAGAACTGCTTTTTGGTTCTAAAACCAGTGAGTAACCGGCACATCCTTAACTGTAAACCTGAAATGATGGTGAGTCTGCAGAGAAGGTAGACAACCTTGCCAGAGAAAACCATCTCAAGTCTAGAAGGAAGAAATACCAAAACAAAAGCCTGAACTTCAGAAAGACATTAACTGGAAACCATCCCAGTGCATCAAAGATCCTTTATCCTTTGATTTCATTAATACTTTCTTTACCTTTCAATCACCCTTTCCCCTCTATGTTGTTTGTCTGTATATGTGGACATATGTAGAGAGTGGAGGCAGTTAGGAGGGGGGTAGGGAAAGGGGTATTAGATAGTCAGTTACATCTTCTGTCCATTTCATTACAATACTGTAGATAATAAAAGGTTACTTGTGTTAAAGTTACAAACCTGGTGACTACAGTTTATTTGTGCTCAGCCAAGAAACTCGGGTATTTTAAATAAAATACAATTTCATCTGTGTTGCGACTCTGGGTCAACCACACATCAGCCCAGGGTGTTGTGACACATGCAGATAGATAGTGGACAAGCTTTTGGGAGTCAGGAGGTGAGTTACTCACAGCAGGATTCCTAGTCTGTGACCTGCTCTTGTAGCTACAGTATTAATGTGGCTAGTCCAGTTCAGTTTCTGGTCAATGGTAACCCCCAGGTTAGTGGGGATTCAGCGATGGTGATGCCATTGACTGTCAAGGGGCGATGGTTAGATTCTCTCTTGTTGGAGATGGCCATTGCCTGGCACTTGTGTGGCGTGAATGTCACTAGCCACTTGTCAGCCCAAACGTAGAGATTGTCCAGGTTTTGCTGCATTTGTATATGGACTGCTCAGTATCAGAGAAGTGGTGAATGGTGCTGAACATAATAATAATAATAATCTTTATTAGAACATAGAACATAGAACGATACAGCGCAGTACAGGCCCTTCGGCCCACGATGTTGCACCGAAACAAAAGCCATCCAACCTACACTATGCCATTATCATCCATATGTTTATCCAATAAACTTTTAAATGCCCTCAATGTTGGCGAGTTCACTACTGTAGCAGGTAGGGCATTCCACGGCCTCACTACTCTTTGCGTAAAGAACCTACCTCTGACCTCTGTCCTATATCTATTACCCCTCAGTTTAAAGTTATGTCCCCTCGTGCCAGCCATATCCATCCGCGGGAGAAGGCTCTCACTGTCCACCCTATCCAACCCCCTGATCATTTTGTATGCCTCTATTAAGTCTCCTCTTAACCTTCTTCTCTCCAACGAAAACAACCTCAAGTCCATCACCCTTTCCTCATAAGATTTTCCCTCCATACCAGGCAACATCCTGGTAAATCTCCTCTGCACCCGCTCCAAAGCCTCCACGTCCTTCCTATAATGCGGTGACCAGAACTGTACGCAATACTCCAAATGCGGCCGTACCAGAGTTCTGTACAGCTGCAACATGACCTCCCGACTCCGGAACTCAATCCCTCTACCAATAAATGCCAACACTCCATAGGCCTTCTTCACAACCCTATCAACCTGGATGGCAACTTTCAGGGATCTATGTACATGGACACCTAGATCCCTCTGCTCATCCACACTTTCAAGAACTTTACCATTAGCCAAATATTCCGCATTCCTGTTATTCCTTCCAAAGTGAATCACCTCACACTTCTCTACATTAAACTCCATTTGCCACCTCTCGGCCCAGCTCTGCAGCTTATCTATATCCCTCTGTAATCTGCTACATCCTTCCACACTATCGACAACACCACCGACTTTAGTATCGTCTGCAAATTTACTCACCCACCCTTCTGCGCCTTCCTCGAGGTCATTGATAAAAATGACAAACAGCAACGGCCCCAGAACAGATCCTTGTGGTACTCCACTTGTGACTGTACTCCATTCTGAACATTTCCCATCAACCACCACCCTCTGTCTTCTTTCAGCTAGCCAATTTCTGATCCACATCTCTAAATCACCCTCAATACCCAGCCTCCGTATTTTTTGCAATAGCCTACCGTGGGGAACCTTATCAAACGCTTTGCTGAAATCCATATACACCACATCAACTGCTCTACCCTCGTCTACCTGTTCAGTCACCTTCTCAAAGAACTCAATAAGGTTTGTGAGGCATGACCTACCCTTCACAAAGCCATGCTGACTATCCCTGATCATATTATTCCTATCTAGATGATTATAAATCTTGTCTCTTATAATCCCCTCCAAGACTTTACCCACTACAGACGTGAGGCTCACCGGCCTATAGTTGCCGGGGTTGTCTCTGCTCCCCTTTTTGAACAAAGGGACCACATTTGCTGTCCTCCAGTCCTCTGGCACTATTCCTGTAGCCAATGATGACATAAAAATCAAAGCCAAAGGTCCAGCAATCTCGTCCCTGGCCTCCCATAGAATCCTAGGATAAATCCCATCAGGTCCCGGGGACTTATTGTCTATTGTCTACTTATTGTCACAAGTAGGCTTACATTAACGCTTCAATGAAGTTACTGTATAAAGCCCCTAGTCGCCACACTCTGGCACCTGTTCGGGTACACGGAGGGAGAATTCAGAATGACCAATTTACCTAACAGCACGTCTTTCGGAACTTGTGGGAGGAAACCGGAGCACCCGGAGGAAACCCACGCAGACACGGGGAGAGCGTGTAGACTCCGCACAGACAGTGACCCAAGCCGGGAATCGAACCTGGGACCCTGGCGCTGAGAGAAGCAACAGTGCTAACACTCACTGTGCTGCCGTACCGCCCATTGCAAGATCATCAGCGAACATCCCCACTTCTGATCTTATGAGGGAAGAAAATTCATTGATGAAGCAGCTGAAGATGGTTGGGGCCTCGGACACTACCCTGAGGAACTCCTGCAGTGATGTCCTGGAGCTGAGATGATTGACCTCCAACAACCACAATCATCTTTCTTCGTGCCGGGTATGACTCCAACCAGCGGAGAGTTTTCCCCCTGATCCCCATTGACTCCAGTTTTGTTACTGCTCGGTCAAATGCTGCCTTGATGTCGAGGGCAGTCATTCTCACCCCACCTCTGGAGTTCAGCTGTTGTGTCCAAGTTTGAACCAAGGCAGTAATGAGGTCAGGAGCGGAACCCAAAATTTGAGTGTCAGTGAGCAAGTTATTCCGAAGCAAGTGACGCTTGATAGGACAGTGGATGACCCCTTCCATCACTTAAATGATGACGGAGAATAGACTAATGGGGCAATAATTGCCCAGGTTTGATTTGTCGTGCTTCTTGTGTACAGGACACACCTTGGCAATTTCCCACATTGCCAAGTAGATACCAGTGTTGTAGCTGTACTGGAACAGCTTGGCTAGGGGTGCGGCAAGTTCTGGACGACAAGTCTTCAGGTCTATTGTCTTCGCAGTATCCAGTACCTTCAACCATTTCCCAATATCACCTGGAGTGTTATTATTCTTGGGATTCACCTGTATTTGATATGCTTTTAGTGCTATGGTTTGTGCAACAGCTTATACTCTGCTTCAGGTAGCTGACCAGTAAACTGGTGCACACCCATCACTGGTGTTTCTTGTTACAGAAAGAGCCCGATCCAGTTCCTGTTTCAATTTCACAAGACAAATACATTTTCTTCAGGTGGATATCTCGTTGAATACATTTTCTTTCTCCTTAGTATTTCGGGTCATTGATTGGAGGATTCTACGTTTCAGCTGGGGGACGAAACGTTATGCCATTTTATACAAATGTAAACTTGTAGGACGGCACGTTATATGCCCCCTCTGGGTGTGCTTTTAGCTGTTTGGGGGGCATGTAAAATAATGCAGGTGACCAGCCCACCACTTTCATGCCCATCCTTGAGTTCACTCCCTAACACGGAAGGGTTAGGTGGGAAGCAAGATTGGCAGCCCTGCCGTTATATATGACTAAGTAATCAAGTGTCAATTAGTCTTGTTACCAAGCCAATTAACCCTGATAACACACTACCCAAGCCACACAACATTTGAAATGGGCAGCCAAGCAGCAATGGGAAGCCCAATTCTTAAAATAAGGAGCTGGATTCTCCGCACCCAACTCCGAAATCGCGGCCGGCACCGGGGAGGAGAATGCATTTCCCTGCATGGAATCGGGGCCGGCGCCGGTTCTCCTCTGCGGGCCCCGAAACGCGGCGTACTCTCCGAGCCTAGCACCTACCTGTGGTCATTGCTGGAGGCCCACTCCGCCCACCATTCTGCCCTGGACCGGCCGAAGTCCCGACGGCGTGGATCTAATGTGGTCCTGCCGGTCGGGAAACTTCCCATTCCCCGGCCGCCCTGGTCGGGGGTGGGCCGATCGGAGGGCAAGAGGAGCCTTATACACGGCCGGGCAATGTTTGTGCGGGCGGTCGGAGTCGGGCACGCGGCCGATCGTGGGTCTATTTTTAATGTCCAGCTCCGTGGTCCGAGTCCACCATGGAGCACGGCGCAGCCGCTGGAGGCCACCGCCATGTGCATGCACGGCCTCTGACCCGGAAATGCGGGGGCCCGTTTCTGCAGCAAAAGCTGCTAGATTTACGCTGGGTCCCTGCTCGCCCCCTGCAGGGCGGGGAATATGTGGCCCTTTCACGCCAATTCTTCTGGCGTGGGGACGAAGTCCCAAAAATGGAGAACCCAGCCCCCATTCTTCAAAGTACGGGAGGGAAGGATAGTTCTCTTTTTGTGGGCTGTCTTTTGCCGATTGTGCGGTGTCCGTCCTAAGCGTGAAGCCCTCTCCCCATCTGCCCGCAGCCATAAGTCCACCCCACTTCCCCCCTCATCCAGCCCACCGACCTGAACTATCCAAGTGCTCTCCGCATAAGACCCCAGAATTGCCTCCTTCGAGAATCCACTTCTCCCTTCACCGGCATTCCTGGCAATGACCACACAGCTGCCGGGATTGATGGGGCTGTTGGCCAATCGGATTCGCCCGCAGCTCCAGAGTGTGGCACTTCCTCCCGAATGCGGGGTGAGGGGCAGATGTTCCACTTGCTTCCCCCCCCACCCCCCACTCCCAACCCTGTTTACCTGCCCCGATTTTGCTTCTGGGTGGGGCAGCGTGGGGTTGGAAGTGAGCCAAATTCTTCAAGCAGAAAAATACATCTTGATGGAAAATTTGGTGCAGATACCATTGTTGATCTCCCAACAATGTGACTAAGGGGAAGAGTAGACAGGGAAGAGATGATGAACGCAAAGGGACAGGTGGTCTGAGGTGCATTTGTTTCAATGCGAGAAGTGTAGCAGGTAAGGCAGATGGACTTAGGGCTTGGATTAGTACCTGGGAATATCATAGAATTTCATAGAGTTTCCAGTGCAGAAGGAGGCCACTCGGCCCATCGAGTCTGCACCGGCTCTTCGACAGAGCACCCGACCCAAGGTCAACACCTCCACCCTATCCCCATAACCAGTAACCCCACCCAACACTAAGGGCAATTTTGGACACGAAGGGCAATTTATCATGGCCAATCCACCTAACCTGCACATCTTTGGACTGTGGGAGGAAACCAGAGCACCCGGAGGAAACCCACGCCCACACGGGGAGGATGTGCAGACTCCGCACAGACAGTGACCCAAGCCGGAATCGAACCTGGGACCCTGGAGCTGTGAAGCAATTGTGCTATCCACAATGCTGCCCTAATGTTATTGGTTGATGTTATTGGTATTACTGAGACTTGGTTGAGGGAAGGGCAAGACTGGCAATTAAATATCTCAGGGTATAGATGCTTCAGGAGGGATAGAGGGGGAGGTAAAAGGGGTGGAGGAGTTGCATCACTGGTCAGAGATGATATCACAGCTGTGATTAAGGAGGGTACGATGGAGGATTCGAGCACTGAGGCAATATGGGTAGAGCTAAGAAATAGGAAGGGTGCAGTAACATTGTTGGGACTTTACTACAGGCCTCCCAAAAGCGAGCGTGAAGTAGAGGTACAAATATGTAGACAGATTATAGAAAAATGTAGGAGCAATAGGGTGGTCGTGATGGGAGATTTTAACTTCCCCAACATTGAATGGGACTCGTGTAGTGTTGGAGGCGTAGCAGAATTTGTAAGGAGCATCCAGGAGAGATTTTTAGAGCAGTGTGTAAATAGTCCAACTCGGGAAGGGGCCATACTGGACCTGGTATTGGGGAATGATCCCGGCCAGGTGGTTGAAGTTTCAGTCGGTGATTACTTTGGCAATAGCGATCACAATTCCGTAAGTTTTAGAATACTTATGGACAAAGACGAGAATGGTCCTAAAGGAAGAGTGCTAAATTGGGGAAAGGCCAAGTATAACAAAATTCAGCAGGAGCTAGGGAATGTGGATTGGGAGCAGCTGTTTAAGGGTAATCATGAAATGTGGGAGTCTTTTAAGGAAAGGTTGATTAGAGTGCAGGACAGACATGTCCCTTTGAAAATGAGGGATAGAAATGGCAAGATGAGGGAACCATGGATGGCGGGTGGCATTGTGAGACTAGCTAAGATGAAAAAGGAAGCATACATAAGGTCGAGGCGACTGAAGACAGATGAAGCTTTGGAAGAATATCGGGAATGTAGGACCAATCTGAAACGAGGAATCAAGAGGGCTAAAAGGGGTCATGAAATATCTTTCGCAAACAGGGTTAAGGAAAATCCCAAAGCCCTTTATTCATATATGAGGAGCAAGAGGGTAACTAGAGAAAGGGTTGGCCCACTCAAAGACAAAAGAGGGAATTTATGCGTGCGGTCAGAGGAAATGGATGAGATTCTTAATGAGTACTTTGCATCGGTATTCACCAAGGAGAGGGACATGACGGATGTTGAGGCTAGGGATGGATGTTTAAATACTCTAGGTCAAGTCGGCATAAGGAAGGGGGATGTTTGGGGTATTCTAAAAGGCATTAAGGTGGACAAGTCCCCAGGTCCGGTTGGGATCTATCCCAGGTTACTGAAGGAAGCAAAGGATGAAATAGCTGGGGCCTTAACAGATATCTTTGCAGCATCCTTGAGCACGGGTGAGGTCCCGGAGGACTGGAGAATTGCTAATGTTGTCCCTTTGTTTAAGAAGGGTAGCTGGAATAATCCAGGGAATTATAGACCTGTGAGCTTGACGTCAGTGGTTGGCAAACTGTTGGAGAAGATACTGAGGGATAGGATCTATTCACATTTGGAAGAAAATAGACTTATCAGTGATAGGCAGCATGGTTTTGTGCAGGGAAGGTCATGTCTTACAAACCTAATAGAATTATTTGAGGAAGTGACAAAGTTAATTGATGAGGGAAGGGCTGTTGATGTCATATACATGGACTTCAGTAAGGCATTTGATAAAGTTTCCCATGGCAGGTTGATGGAAGAAGTGAAGTCGTATGGGGTTCAGGGTGTACTAGCTAGATGGATAAAGAACTGGCTGGGCAACAGGAGACAGAGAGTAGTGGTGGAAGGGAGTGTCTCAAAATGGAGAAAGGTGACTAGTGGTGTTCCACAGGGATCCGTGCTCGGACCACTGTTGTTTGTGATATACATAAATGATCTGGACGAAGGTATATGTAGTCTGATTAGCAAGTTTGTAGATGATACTAAGATTGGTGGAGTTGCAGATAGCGAGGAGGACTGTCAGAGAATACAGCAAAATATAGATAGATTGGAGAGTTGGGCAGAGAAATGGCAGATGGAGATCAATCCAAGCAAATGCGAGGTGATGCATTTTGGAAGATCTAATTCAGGAGCGGACTATACGGTCAATGGAAAAGTCCTGGGGAAAATTGATGTACAGAGAGATCTGGGAGTTCAGGTCCATTGTACCCTGAAGGTGGCAACACAGGTCGATTGAGTGGTCAAGAAGGCATACAGCATGCTTGCCTTCATCAGACGGCGTATTGAGTACAAGAGTCGGCAGGTCATGTTACAGTTGTATAGGACTTTGGTTAGGCCACATTTGGAATACTGCGTGCAGTTCTGGTCACCATATTACCAGAAGGATGTGGAAGCTTTACAGAGGGTGCAGAGGAGGTTCACCAGGATTTTGCCTGGTATGGAGGGCGCTAGCTATGAAGAAAGGTTGAGTAGATTAGGATTGTTTTCGTTGGAAAGACGGAGATTGAGGGGGGACCTGATTGAGGTCTACAAAATTATGAGAGGTATGGATAGCAACAAGCTTTTTCCAAGAGTGGGGGTGTCAATTACAAGGGGTCACGATTTCAAGGTGAGAGGGGGAAAGTTTAAGGGAGATGTGCGTGGAAAGTTTTTTACGCAGAGGGTAGTGGGTGCCTGGAACACTTTGCCAGCAGAGGGGGTAGAGGCGGGCACGATAGCATCATTTAAGATGCATCTTATCAGATATATGAACGGGGGGGGGGGGGGGGGGTGGGGGGGAACAGAGGGAAGTAGATCCTTGGAAAATAGAAGACAGGTTTAGATAAAGGATCTGGATCGGCACAGGCTGGGAGGGCCGAAGGGCCTGTTCCTGTGCTGCAATTTTCTTTGTTCTTTCTTTGTTCTTAGGAATCATCTTAGCCGGTCAATCACAGACTTACCCGCTGGGAAGTGGTTGGAATGGGGATTGAGCACAAAACAACAATATTGTCTGGAACATGGCCCTGAGTTTCGAGATTCCAATCTCAGTAATTATAGCAGAATGAAGGAACAGACAGTTCTGAAAACTGCTGACCTGTTTTTTGGTTTCAGTCATCTCTGGGTATAATTAACAGTCGTTATACACATGGCTCACAGATTTATTTTGTATTTTTCTAATATTTAGGCTTTATATGTTTGCCGGTTCCTGACATATAAGAGAAAGTGCAATGCACCAAATGCATAACAAAACACACGCCATTCACCCCACATTGTGAGAATGGACTGGCAACGGGAGGTAAGTTTAGCATCAAGTATCTTTGGGAAGCAATAGCGTGAGCAATTTGGCTGTACATTATCATCGACCACCTGGCAATGCTTACACTATTGTCAAATTACATTCAGAAATTTCACTCCTTTAAACCAAATCCTAATACTTCTCCAGCTGTGAGTTTCAGCTATTGCTGCGGGTATTGCTCGAGGTGTAAAATTATCCAGATTGCCATGGCTTAAATGAGGTCCCTCCATTTTCACTAATTGCCTCAGAAGCTAGCTCAACAAGATAAGGGGCGCGATTCAACGGTAATCAAACAGAGTCCTGTGTCAGGCGCGTTTAGCTGGGCGCTTCCTGGTGCTGGCAGCACTGAGAATGTTACTGCTATTAAACAGGGTTCTACTTAATTTAAGGACATTGCCAGGGGGGTCCCCGGGTGGCACTGCCAAGGTGTTCGGCTGGCCCGACCACCCAGGGGTCCCGATTGCCTGGGAGACACACCTCGCCCAAGTGCCTGGCGGTACGTCTGGTCCATGTTTGTGGAAACTAGCGCTAAACGGCACCAGCTCGGGCTCTCCGAGTGAGGCTGTTCGATCCTGGCTGCTGGGTAGATCTGGCGCAGACATGCTCAAGTGAGACTAGCCACTCACTTGAATATGCAAATCTGGATCCCGACCTCAATGGGTGGGGTCCGGATCACGACTCCTCGCGTGATCTAGTCAGGCGTGACGAGGTTGGTAAATCTCGCGAGAGGCCTCCTGCAAGATTTACCGATCTCTTCACATCCTGAGTCAGCCGTGACGAGGTCAATAGATCGCGCCCAGAGCATCTAATTTCAATATGTTTCACGGTGCCCTGGGGTTTCCTTGTTTTGTCAAGAGACTAATTCATGGTTACCGTGGCTGCAACCCACATGCGTCATCCTGGATCAAATAGATCTTTCTATCTGCTAGGATTTTGTTCTGGCATTCTCTCTATCATCTTATAAAATGATCAGGGGAATAGATAGAGTAGACAGTCAGAGACTTTTTCCTCGGGTGGAACAAACCATTACAAGGGGGCATAAATTTAAGGTGAATGGTGGAAGATATAGGGGGGATGTCAGAGGTAGGTTCTTTACCCAGAGAGTAGTGGGGGCATGGAAAGCACTGCCTGTGGAAGTAGTTGAGTCGGAAACATTAGGGACCTGCAAGCGGCTGTTGGATAGGTACATGGATTACGGTAGAATGCTGGGGTGTAGATTGATTGTGTACTTTATTATGTACACTCTTGCACAGTCATGTATATGGACCGTGTAGATACATCAAGTCTGGCAGATTTAGTTCATATATTAACGTGGTACTTGTTCTGACTCTCTCCCATTCTAAATATTTCCCTACATTGTCTGCTTTAAGGAATATAGATTTGAATGTTCATGGTGCATCTTCGAAACAGTCTCACCTCTGCCAAAACTGCTCACTATGTCAGCATCACCCTTGAATGTAAAT
The DNA here is from genome assembly GCF_047496885.1 of Scyliorhinus torazame. Taxonomy (NCBI): domain Eukaryota; kingdom Metazoa; phylum Chordata; class Chondrichthyes; order Carcharhiniformes; family Scyliorhinidae; genus Scyliorhinus; species Scyliorhinus torazame. Next base: position 12,035,951 of record NC_092713.1, read on the forward strand.
ATAACTTCCAGCTTATTTTTGCCACCATCTGTCCTCTTTCCTCTGCCGTGCCCTTTAGAAACAGTGCAATGTGTTTGTCACCTTCTTCTTTGTCAGTAAGATTGAGGCTATCAGCTCTCTCTGCCACATCCCTCCTTCCCTCTCTAGTCCTGCATCTGTCTCCAATTCGACCTTATCCCCAATCATGTCAGTCCTGAGCTAGTCATGAACAGAGACACTCCCCTGCTCCCGCGATTCTATCCCACTAAGTAACCATCCAGTCTGTATGCAGCTCCATCGCCTCAAACTGCTCCTCTCTCTGTCAAATCCCATATAATTACCCCTCCTTCCCCTTAATAAAAGCCACAAATGGCATCCTATATGACTGTGAGTTTGGTGCACTACCTCCTCGATATCTTTCCCCTGTCTGGAGTCTTTGGTATAATGGGCAATGTGATCCTCATCTCCCACCTTGTCCATTTAAATTAATCTAATTCCACTCTTGCCTATCGAATCTCAGAGAATCTCCTGCAGTAGATTATCTTTCCATTCCCGCACCGTTAGCTCTGGTGGTCACTGAAGGATTTATCCTGGGTACCCTCCTATTTCTCATCTACGTGGTGACCCTGAGAGACACCATTCAGAAGCACAGTGTTCATTTTCAAATGTATACCGACATGGAGGCCGTGATTTTCTGGCCAAGCTGCGGTGGCTAGCTTCCCATCTGGCGGATGCAGCAAACCAGTCAAAGGTCCATTGCCTTCGGCACGACCGGAGGATTGTGCTGGTGGACGGGGCTGGAAGCGAGCGGCCAGAGCTACATCTCATCACCGCCTCTTTGGACACCCGACTGTTACTAAGTTCTGAAATTTCTTATCCACTTTCAGTGCGATCTGAACAGAGATCTCCTCCTCTTCAATATCGGGAAGATTGACGCTGTTGACTTTGGTCTCCATTGCAAACTCCATTCTCCAACTACCAACTTCATCGCGCTCCCTGAACTTGTCTCTTCCCAACTTTTGTGTCACGCGTGACCCTGAGATGAGTTTCCGACAACATGTAGGCGCTGTCACTAAGACTTCTCTGTAACATCGCCCACTCTGCCCCACCTCAGTTTATTTCCATGCCTCTGTTACCTCCATTTCATTCCTGACTGACCTTCCGCATTCTACTATCTGTCATCTGAAGGTCGTCCAAAACTCTACCATCCATATCCTAAGCTACTCTAAATCCCGTTTACTTTTCATGTCTGTATTCAGTGACCTACACTGAACCCTGACCAAACAGGTATCAATTACGGTAGCACAGTGGTTAGCATTGTTGCTTCCCGGGTCTCAGGTTCGACTCCCGGCTTGGGTCACTGTCTGTGCGGAGTCTACATGTTCTCCCCGTGTCTGTGTGGGTTTAGAACATAGAACATAGAACGATACAGCGCAGTACAGGCCCTTCGGCCCACGATGTTGCACCGAAACAAAAGCCATCTAACCTACACTATGCCATTATCATCCATATGTTTATCCAATAAACTTTTAAATGCCCTCAATGTTGGTGAGTTCACGACTGTAGCAGGTAGGGCATTCCATGGCCTCACTACTCTTTGCGTAAAGAACCTACCTCTGACCTCTGTCCTATATACATTACCCCTCAGTTTAAAGCTATGTCCCCTTGTGCCAGCCATTTCCATCCGCGGGAGAAGGCTCTCACTGTCCACCCTATCCAACCCCCTGATCATTTTGTATGCCTCTATTAAGTCTCCTCTTAAGCTTCTTCTCTCCAACGAAAACAACCTCAAGTCCATCAGCCTTTCCTCATAAGATTTTCCCTCCATACCAGGCAACATCCTGGTAAATCTCCTCTGCACCCGCTCCAAAGCCTCCCGTCCTTCCTATAATGCGGTGACCAGAACTGTACGCAATACTCCAAATGCGGCCGTACCAGAGTTCTGTACAGCTGCAACATGACCTCCTGACTCCGGAACTCAATCCCTCTACCAATAAAGGCCAACACTCCATAGGCCTTCTTCACAACCCTATCAACCTGGGTGGCAACTTTCAGGGATCTATGTACATGGACACCTAGATCCCTCTGCTCATCCACACTTCCAAGAACTTTGCCATTAGCCAAATATTCCGCATTCCTGTTACTCCTTCCAAAGTGAATCACCTCGCACTTCTCTACATTAAACTCCATTTGCCACCTCTCAGCCCAGCTCTGCAGCTTATCTATATCCCTCTGTAACCTGCTACATCCTTCCACGCTATCGACAACACCACCGACTTTAGTATTGTCTGCAAATTTACTCACCCACCCTTCTGCGCCTTCCTCTAGGTCATTGATAAAAATGACAAACAGCAACAGCCCCAGAACAGATCCTTGTAGTACTCCACTTGTAACTGAACTCCATTCTGAACATTTCCCATCAACCACCACCCTCTGTCTTCTTTCAGCTAGCCAATTTCTGATCCACATCTCTAAATCACCCTCAATCCCCAGCCTCCGTATTTTCTGCAATAGCCTACCGTGGGGAACCTTATCAAACGCTTTGCTGAAATCCATATACACCACATCAACTGCTCTACCCTCGTCTACCTGTTCAGTCACCTTCTCAAAGAACTCGATAAGGTTTGTGAGGCATGACCTACCCTTCACAAAGCCATGCTGACTGTCCCTGATCATATTATTCCTATCTAGATGATTATAAATCTTGTCTCTTATAATCCCCTCCAAGACGTTACCCACTACAGACGTGAGGCTCACCGGTCTATAGTTGCCGGTGTTGTCTCTGCTCCCCTTTTTGAACAAAGGGACCACATTTGCTATCCTCCAGTCCTCTGGCACTATTCCTGTAGCCAATGATGACATAAAAATCAAAGCCAATGGTCCAGCAATCTCTTCCCTGGCCTCCCAGAGAATCCTAGGATAAATCCCATCAGGTCCCGGGGACTTATCTATTTTCAGCCTGTCTAGAATTGCCAACACCTCTTCCCTACGTACCTCAATGCCATCTAATCTATTAGCCTGGGGCTCAGCATTCTCCTCCACAACATTATCTTTTTCCTGAGTGAATACTGACGAAAAATATTCATTTAGTATCTCGCCTATCTCTTCAGACTCCACACACAACTTCCCATCCCTGTCCTTGACTGGTCCTACTCTTTCCCTAGCCATTCGCTTATTCCTGACATACCTATAGAAAGCTTTTGGGTTTTCCTTGATCCTTCCTGCCAAATACTTCTCATGTCCCCTCCTTGCTCGTCTTAGCTCTCTCTTTAGATCCTTCCTCGCTACCTTGTAACTATCAAGCGCCCCAACTGAAACTTCACACCTCATCTTCACATAGGCCTCCTTCTTCCTCTTAACAAGAGATTCCACTTCTTTGGTAAACCACGGTTCCCTCGCTCGGCGCCTTCCTCCCTGCCTGACCGGTACATACTTATCAAGAACACGCAGTAGCTGATCCTTGAACAAGCTCCACTTATCCAGTGTGCCCAACACTTGCAGCCTACTTCTCCACCTTATCCCCCCCAAGTCACGTCTAATGGCATCATAATTGCCCTTCCCCCAGCTATAACTCTTGCCCTGCGGTGTATACTTATCCCTTTCCATCATTAATGTAAACGTCACCGAATTGTGGTCACTGTCCCCAAAGTGCTCTCCTACCTCCAAATCCAACACCTGACCTGGTTCATTACCCAAAACCAAATCCAATGTGGCCTCGCCTCTTGTTGGCCTGTCAACAAACTGTGTCAGGAAACCCTCCTGCACACACTGTACAAAAAACGACCCATCTAATGTACTCGAACTATATCTTTTCCAGTCAATATTTGGAAAGTTAAAGTCTCCCATAATAACTACTCTGTTACTTTCGCTCTTATCCAGGATCATTCTCGCCATCCTTTCCTCTACATCCCTAGAACTATTTGGAGGCCTATAGAAGACTCCCAACAGTGTGACCTCTCCTTTCATGTTTCTAACCTCAGCCCATACTACCTCGGAAGATGAGTTCCCATCTAGCATCCTCTCAGCCAACGTAATACTGCTCTTGACTAGCAGCGCCACACCTCCCCCTCTTTTGCCTCCTTCTCTGAGCTTACTAAAATACCTAAACCCCGGAACCTGCAACATCCATTCCTGTCCCTGCTCTATCCATGTCTCCGAAATGGCCACAACATCGAAGTCCCAGATGTTGCCAGTTCCCCTACCTTATTTCGTATACTCCTGGCATTGAAGTAGACACACTTCAAACCACCTACCTGAACACTGACCCTCTCCTGCGACGTCAAATCTGAGCTCCTGACCTCTATACTCTCATTCTCCCTTACCCTAAAACTACAATCCAGGTTCCCATGCCCCTGCTGCATTAGTTTAAACCCCCCCAAAGAGCACTAACAAATCTCCCCCCCAGGATATTTGTGCCCCTCAGGTTCAGATGTAGACCATCCTGTCTGTAGAGGTCCCACCTTCCCCAGAAAGAGCCCCAGTTATCCAGAAATCTGAATCCCTTCCGCCTGCACCATCCCTGTAGCCACGTGTTTAATTGCTCTCTCTCCCTATTCCTCATCTCACTATCACGTGGCACGGGCAACATCCCAGAGATAACAACTCTGTTTGTTCTAGTTCTGAGCTTCCATCCTAGCTCCCTGAAAGCCTGCCTGACATCCTTGTCCCCTTTCCTACCTATGTCGTTAGTGCCAATGTGGACCACGACTTGGGGCTGCTCCCCCTCCCCCTTAAGGACCCGGAAAACACGATCCGAAAACACGTTTCCTCCGGGTGCTCCGATTTCCTCCCACAAGTCCTGAAAGACGTGCTGTTAGGTGAAATGAACATTCTGAATTCTCCCTCTGTGTACCCGAACAGGCGCCGAAATGTGGCGACTAGTTAATTTTCACAGTAACTTCATTGCAGTGTTAATGTAAGCCTGCTTGTGACAATATAGATTATTATTATTTTAAAATGATCAGCCTTGTTTTTAACACCGTTCGTGGCCTCTCCACTCGTTATATCTGGAACCTCCTCCAGACCCATTACATACCTGCTTGCATCCCATTTAAGCATCCACAATTTTATTGACTCCACTATTGGTGTCCATGCCTTCAGCTGTCAAGGCTGTAGGCAATGAAATTTCATCTCTAAACCTCTCTGCCTTTCAATCTCTCTTTCTTTAAGACACTCCTTAAAATTTACCCCTTGATAAAGGTTCTGGTCACCTTGTCTAATATCTCCTACTGTGAATTGGTGTCAAACTTTACTTTAAAATATTCCTGTTGTTGTGCCTAAACCACAGGGTGTCTTTAACCCGCATACGGTGGACAAATGACTACAAGTCTATTTCATACAATGATTGAATATTTATTCACTATCACACAATTGTTACTGTTAATCGATCACACACACTTAAGTAAACTACAAAGCTAGTACGCACAAGACCTTAACTTCAGAGTGACTAGCAAGTACCAGACAGATATTGGCCTTTATCTGTCTCCCGAATCTTGTAGTCCTCCATGCTCATTCCTTGGTCTGGCACTCAGTAGCTGAGGCATGATCAATTGAACAAAGACGAGAGTTGGATACAACTGAGTCTTTATTGCTCTAAGATGTGTGGCCTCCCACAGCAGCTGGCGAAATGGCTGCTGAATGGAGGACACGCATATTTATACTCTGCCTACTGGGCGGAGCCAGCAGGCAGGGACTACCGGCAAACCTGTAGTACAGGTCCTACCTTACATCACCTAATACAGGTGCAACAGTGGTTTACCACATTCACCCCCTGTTGAAATTGAGTCCGGCGGGGGTGGTGGAGAACTATATACAGCAATGAATTTATATTTACAATATTTGATCAGAAAAAAAGTCCGGTGCCAGTTAGAGATTTAACCGGTCTGGTGCCTTGATGTCCCGCTGGGAGCGACGTGGCGGTGGCGGTAATGTTGATGCTGGCCTGATGTTCAGTGACTCCGGGAGCGTGCCAAAATCCTCTTCATCCTCGGGCGTGGGCAGGGGAAGGACGGGTGGCCCTGGTGGGGTTAATGCTGGGAGCGGAGGGGTGTGTGTGTGGGGAACCTGCTGGTGCCAGGTCCCTGAGGGAGACAGTATCCTGGCGGCCGTCGGGGTACGCCGCGTAGGCATACTGGGGTTGGCATGCAGCTATTGCACCCTTTCCACCAATGGGTCCGCCTTGTGGAGGGGGACGTGCCTACGGAGCAGGACTGGTCCTGGAGCCGCGAGCCAAGTCAGGAGCGACACCCCGGATGTGGACTTCCTGGAGGAGGCAAAAAGACGTTCATGGGGTGTGTTGTTAGTAGCGGTGCACAGCAGTGACCGAATGGAGTGGAGTGCATCAGGGAGGACCTCCTGCCAGCGAGAGGCTGGGAGGTTCCTGGACCGTAGGGCCAGTTGGACAACCCTCCATACTGTCCTGTTCTCCCTCTCTGCCTGCCCGTTTCCCCGGGGATTATAGCCGGTCGTCCTGCTGGAGGCGAAACCCCTGCTGAGCAGGAACTGACGCAGCTCATCACTCATGAATGAGGATCCCCTGTCACTGTGGATGTAGGCAGGGAAACCGGACAGAGCGAAGATAGTGTTTACGGCTTTGATGACGGTGGCAGACGTCATATCGGGGCATGGGATGGCGAAGGGGAACCTGGCGTACTCATCGGCCACACTGAGAATATACGTGTTTCGGTCGGTGGAGGGGAGGGCCCCTTTGAAATCCATGCTGAGGCGTTCAAATGGGTGTGAGGCCTCCACCAGGCCCGCACGGTCCGGCCGGTAGAAGTGCGGCTTCCACTCCGCACAGACCTGGCAGTCCCTGGTGATTGTCCGTACTTCCTCGACGGAGTAGGGCAGATTGCAGGCCTTTATGAAATGGTACAACCGTGTGACTCCCGGGTGACAAAGGCTGTCGCGCAGGGTCCGGAGTCGGTCTACCTGTGCGCTGGCACATGTATCTCGGGATAGGGCGTCTGGGGGCTCGTTGAGTTTGCCGGGGCGATACAAAATCTCGTAATTATAGGTGGAGAGCTCGATCCTCCACCACAAGATTTTATCGTTTTTGATCTTGCCCCGCTGTGTGTTATTGAACATGAAGGCTACCGACCGTTGGTCAGTGAGGAGAGTGAATCTCTTACCGGCCAGGTAATGCCTCCAATGCCGCACAGCTTCAACGATAGCTTGGACCTCTTTTTCGACGGAGGAGTGCCGAATTTTTGAGGCATGAAGGGTGTGGGAAAAGAATGCCACTGGTCTGCCTGCCTGATTGAGGGTGGCGGCTAGGGCAACGTCCAATGCGTCGCTCTCTACTTGAAAGGGCAGTGTCTCGTCTACTGTGTGCATCCCGGCCTTGCCGATATCGGCTCTGATACGGGCGAAGGCCTGCTGTGCCTCGACCATCAGGGGAAAATGGGTGGGCTGAATGAGTGGGCGGGCCTTGTCCGCAAAGTTCTGGACCCACCGGACGTAGTACGAGAAGAACCCCAGGCAGCGTTTGAGGGCCTTGGGGCAGTGGGGGAGGGGAAGCTCCATGAGGGGGCGCATGCGGTCGGTATCGGGCCCCAGAACTCCGTTCTGGACCACATAGCCGAGTATGGCTAAGCGGTTCGTGCGAAACACGCACTTCACCTTGTTGTAGGTGAGGTTGAGGAGGGTGGCGGTGTGGAGAAATTTGGCAAGGTTGGCACCGAGGTCCTGCTGGTCATGGCCGCAGATGGTGATGTTGTCTAGGTACGGGAAGGTGGCCCGCAAACCGTACTGGCCGACCATTCGGTCCACCTCCCTTTGTGTAGCGCACAATGACTTACGCGAGACGATAAGTGATGAAGCCGATCTAGGCTTTATTAAGCGATGCTTGTCCCCAGCAGCTCAGCAACAGAATGAGGCTGCGGGGAGAAGCTCGAGCTCTTATACTCCGCCTTCAGTGCGGAGCCAGAAGTCGGCAGATCCAACCAGGTTCCGGGACCTGTCAGCCAATAGCCTCTCTGTTTCACAGGTACCACATTACCCCTAATACACACCACCACACTTTGGAAGACCGAGACCCCGTTAGTGACGCCGAAGGGAACCCTAAGAAAGTGATAGAGACTACCATCCGCCTCAAAGGTCTGATTTACGAATGGGGAGCTGCTGATAGGCGGATTTGAGATCTACCATTGAGAAGACCCGGTACTGTGCAATCTGATTGACCATATCAGATATGCGTGGGAGGGGGTACGTGTCGAGCTGCGTGTACTGATTGATGGTCTGCCTGTAGTCCACGGCCATTCTGTGTTTCTCCTCAGTTTTAACGACTACCACTTGGGGTCTCCAGGGGCTGTTGCTGGCCTCGATGATGCCCTCCTGAAGCAGCCGCTGGACCTCGGAGCTGATGAAGGCCCTGCCCTGGGTGCTGTACCGTCTGCTCCTGGTGGCGATGGGTTTGTAATCCGAGGTTAGATTAGCGAAGAGGGAAGGTGGATCGACCTTTAGGGTCGCGAGGCCGCACACGGTGATGGGTGGTAGGGGCCCGCCGAATTTGAGGGTTAGGCTCTGGAGGTTACACTGGAAGTCCAGGCGAGTAGTAGGGCAGCGCAGAGGTTAGGGAGGACGTAGAGGCGGAAGCCGCCGAATTCTACGCCCTGGACCATGAGTGTGACCGTGCAGAACCCCGGATCGCAACGGAATGGGATCCGGAGGCAGGGAAATTCTTTGTTTGGCTGGGTGTACCGCGAGGGAGCAGCACCTTACCGTATCCGGGTGTATGAAGCTTTTGGTGCTCCCGGAGTCCAGCAGGCAAGGGGTCACATGGCTGTTGATTTTCACACTGGTCGATGCGGTGGCCAGGTTGTGCGTACGAGGCTGGTTGATCGTCAGTGAGGCGAGTCGTGGTCGGTTGTCACTGACTTCGGATGATGGGGAGCCTGGGGGGTCCAGGTCCTGGAATGCTGTCGGTGTCCATGTCCCGTGGGGGAGACAAGATGGCGGTGCCTGAAGATCCTGCGGGGGACAAAATGGCGGCGCCCATGGGCCGCACGTTGCTGGGGTTGGACAAGATGGTGGCGCCCATGGGCTGCACGTGGACTGAGGGGGAGAAGATGGCGGCGCCCACTGGCCGCGCGTGGCCCAGGGAGGTGAAGATGGCGGCACCCATTGTGTGTAGGCTAGGGGGGTGGGGGTGATAGTGGCGACTGCGCGGGCCTGGCACACCGCGGCAAAGTGGCCCATTTTGCCGCAAGCCTTGCAAAGGGCTGCCCGGACCGGGCAGCGTTGGCGAGGGTGTTTCTGCTGGCCGCAGAAGTAACATCGGGGACCCCCGGGGTGCACGGGCTGGCGTGTGGCGCAGGCGTACTGGCTGGGTAAGGCCCCCGCTGGGGCGGCCGTCTGTGGGGTCCACGAGGGGTAGGAGGGGTGGGCCGCGCGGCTGGTGGGGTAGGCCTGACTGTTGCGCGAGGTGACCGTCATAGAGAGCGCTAGCTTCTTTGTTTCAGCTAGGTCGAGCGTGGCCCCTTCTAACAGTCTTTGGCGTATGAGGTCCGACCCAATCCCCGTTACGACCGCGCCCCGCAAAAGAAGGTTGGAATGTTCGGTGGCCGTAACGGCCTGACAGTCACAGTCCCGGACGAGTGGGATTAGGGCCCGCCAGAAGTCTTCTATGGACTGACCAGGGAGTTGAGAGCGAGTGGCGAGTACGTGCCTGGCGAAGAGCGTGTTCGTTTTCTGTGCGTAGTTTTCTTTGAGAAGCGCCATGGCGTCGGCGTAGTTCGGGGCATCCTGGATCAGCGGAAACACGTTGGAGCTCAACCTTGAGTACAGGATCTGTATCTTCTGAGCCTCCGGAACAGGGGTGGCTGCTGAGTTGATGGACGCCTTGAAGCAATCCCAGTGATTAAATGCCTTTTTGGCGTCGCTTGATTGCGGATCCAGCTGCAGGCGATCTGGTTTGATTCGGAGGTTCTTCTTTTAGAAAATCTTAGAGCAATAAATTGAGGCACGATCAATTGAACAAAGACTAGAGTTGGATACAACTGAGGCTTTATTGCTCTAAAATGAGTGGCCTCCCACAGCAGCTGGCGAAATGGCTGCTGAATGGAGGACACGCATATTTAGACTCCGCCTACCGGGCGGAGCCAGCAGGCAGGTCCTACCTTACATCACCTAATACAGGGGCAACAGTGGTTTACCACAGTAGCCATGTCTGCAAGTGTAATGGGCAGGTGGGCCCGTCCAAATAAAGAGCTTAGGTGCCGCTGTGTCTGGTAAACAAGTGTGTTGACAGCATTGTTCTAGTGTTCCTGGGATGGCCTGGAGATGGCCTTTTTTCTGGGCTGTTAAAAATGTCTGTGCTGCAGCTTTTAATGTATCTGCAAGCTGCAGCCTGTCTGTCCCTGACTTTGATCCTTTTTCCCAGTGTTCTTTGCAGGAGGCCATTTTATGTGGCCACACTGTGAAGGGCCTTGGGATATCTTATTCTGTTAAAGGTGCCCTCTCTCTCTTACTCTCTCTCTCTCTGTCTCTCTCCCTCTCTCTGTCTCCCTCTCTCTGTCTCTCTCTTACTCTCTCTCTCTCTGTCTCTCTCTTACTCTCTCTCTCTCTGTCTCTCTCTCCCTCTCTGTCTCCCTCTCTCTGTCTCTCTCTCTCTCTCTCCCTCTCTCTGTCTCCCTCTCTCTGTCTCTCTGTCTCTCTCTCCCTCTCTCTGTCTCCCTCTCTCTGTCTCTCTCTCTCTCTCTCACTACCTCTCTCTCTCTCTTTCTCTCTCTCTCACTACCTCTCTCTGTCTCTATCTCTATCTCTCACTGTCTCTCTCACTGTCTCTTGTCTGTCTGTCTCTCACTGTCTCTGTCTGTCTGTCTGTCTGTCTATCTCTCTCTCTCTCTCTCTCTCTATCAAGTGGGTGTTTTTCTCAGCTCATCTTTGCCACTGTTGTTATTTGTCAACTATATATGATGCAACCATCAATTAACTCGAGACGGGAGTAGAAGTAAACTGTGGCTTTAATCAACTTAGAACAGTGCCTGCCTGCGACTGATCCAATACTGAGAACCACCTACAGGTCGACTGCTCTTTATACCTCCCTTCAAGGGGAGGAGCCATGGGCGGAGCCCATACAGGCCCCAACATGTTCCCCTATGGACAATGCCATACAAAGGCCCATAGGAGGAGCCCACAAGGGCAACAGCATAGCACAGATACAAATACAAGGGCAACAGCACAGATACAAATACAATGGTGGATTATTGGCATAATACATTCACCACAAGATATTTAATGGTATGAGATGCTGGACATTAATGAGGGTTTCACTTGTGCTCCTCGAAAGAGGAACATACATTAGTTGTGGGGTTAGAAGATGCTTGCTGGTAATCTCTATAAATAAATATAAATAAAAGCTTTACTTCAATTTTGCACGTAAATAATTGTAATAAATTGGTTCAAAGTGGCACTTCCCAGCAGTGTTATCAAGCATAACTCAAACACATAAAGATTTATTAGAAGAGGTTACGAAATGCTTGATAAAAGAGGTGGTTTTCGTGCGGCATATACAAACGGGTTAGAGCGAGGTAGAGTGGAGGAGAGGTTTAGGGAGGAAATTTGAGAGCTGAGGCCCCAGGGAGGGGCTTGGACATAGAGGGCTCAGAATGTTAAAAATTGACTCACTGCCTAATGGGGTTCCAAAGTATAAGCAAACACAGAATGAGTGACTAATGAATCTCAAGAGTTAAGTTTCAATATAAAATATTAATCACCCTAATCAATAGCCTGAGGGGCACCGATCCTCGACAATGTAACCACCCATATTCAGGACTCTTTCTCAACTTTAACTAGAACCGGGGAGAACAAGCTGGGCGGGATTCTCCGCGAACCGGCGGGGCAGGCAACTCCGGCGGGACGGAGCGGCGTGAACCACACCGGCGTCAGGCCGCCCCGAAGGTGCGGAATCCTCCACGCCTTCTGGGGCTAGGCCGGCGTCGGAGTGGTTTGCGCCTCCCCGGCGCGGAAGCAACCTGATGTGACAATATGTTCCTCTGACAGGCACCCACGGTCATGGTGCATAGAGTGTTGACTTCATAAAATATGTATATTAGTATGCTTACATAAAGCATGGCTTCTAACTGAATACAGCCTTGATTAGTAAGTTCGCAGACGACCCAAAAATTGGTGGAGTTGCGGATAGTGAAGACGATTGTCAGAGGACACAGCAGGATATAAACTGATTGGAGTCTTGGGTGGAGAAATGGCAGATGGAGTTTAATCCGCATAAGTGTGAGGTAACGCACTTTGGAAGGTCCAATGCATGTAGGAATTACACAGTAAATGGTAGAACTCTTGCGAGTTCTGACAGGCAGAGTGGGCATGTCCACCGATCGCTGAAAGTGGCAACGCATGTGGACAAGGTGGTCAAGAAGGCTACGGCATGCTGGCCTTCACCGGTCGGGGCATTGAATATGAAACTTGGCAAGTCATGCTGCAGCTGTACAGGACCTTAGTTAGGCCTCATTTGGAGGATGTGGATGCTTTGGCGAGGGTACAGAAGCGGTTTACTAGGATGTTGCCTGGTACGGAGGGCATTAGCTATGAGGAGAGGTTAGATAAACTCGGTCTGTTCTCACTGGAACGACGGAGGTTGAGAGGCGACCTGATAGAGGTCTACAAGATTATGAGTGGCATGGACAGAGTGGGTAGTCAGATGCTCTTTCCTCGGGTAGGAGAGTCACGTACCAGGGGTCATAGGTTTAAAGTGTGTGGAGAAAAGTTTAGAACAGATGTGCGAGGCAAGTGTTTTACACAGAGTGTGGTAAATATATGGAACTCGCTGCCTGGGGAGGGAGTGGGAGCAGGTACGATAGCGGCATTTAAGGGGCATCTAGACAAATATATGAATAGGGTGGGAACGGAAGGATACAGACTCTAAGGGCAGATGGTTTTAGTTTAGGCAGATACAATGGCTGGCGCAGACTTGGAGGGCCGAAGGGCCCGTTCCTGTGCTGTATTGTTCTTTGTTCTTTTATTGCACAATGGCTTCATAAGACACACACATGAATATGGACCGGCTTGTAAGCTGAGGGAGAGACAGCCGGACTCTGGCTTGAGGAGGCCCTTCCTCAGGGCAGCTGTTGTCCCCTCTGCCTCCAGGATTGGTCCGCCAAGTCACCCAAAGTCACCCAAATCATGAAATGTGGCAGGCACCACCCTTGCCTCGAGGAACTGTTCGTGCCGACCGCAAGAATTTGGCACCCCAAAGCCCTGTAAAGTGTGGTGGTCAGGAAGTCCAAGTTGCCGTGGCAACATGCACATTTACATGCCTGTTATGGCTGGAGGCAGAGGCTCCAACAATTTTTCCATCATATGGGCTGACCAGGAATCTCGCCAGCCATTGGTGTGAGTTGGAAATGTTCACACTCTACTGCTCAACCTGTTTGACCTCATTGTGAACTCGCCTTCCTTTTAAATCAAGTCCTGAGTGGGAGTCAAACCCAGAACTTTTGGCTCAGAGGCAGCGATGCTACCAACTGCATCACGGGACTCCACAAAGTGTAAATTCTGAAATTCCCCATGACAGTTCCTTGACCAATCAGAATCAAGCTGTCTGGTTTGAATTTAAACAAAACCGTGGCAATTCACTGATTGCTGGTGCAGTTTCCATGGCAATGCCTCTTCCAATCAGTAAGAAGTCTTACAACACCAGGTTAAAGTCCAACAGGTTTGTTTCGATGTCACTAGCTTTCGGAGCGCTGCTCCTTCCTCAGGTGAATGAAGAGGTATGTTCCAGAAACATTTATATAGACAAATTCAAAGATGCCAGACAATATTTTGAATGCGAGCATTTGCAGGTACTTAAGTGTTTACAGATCCAGAGATAGGGGTAACCCCAGGTTAAAGAGGTGTAATTGTCTCAATCCAGGATAGTTGGTAGGATTTTGCAAGCCCAGGCCAGATGGTTGGCGGGGGTGGTGGGTGGGGGGGGGGGGGGGGATGCGGGTGTGTGTGAATGTAATGCAACATGAATCCAAGGTTCCGGTTGAGGCCGTACTCGTGTGTGTGGAACTTGGCTATAAGCTTCTGCTCGGCGATTCTGCGTTGTCACGCGTCCTGAACGCCGCCTTGGAGAACGCTTACCCGGAGATCAGAGGCTGAATGCCCTTGACTGCTGAAGTGTTCCCCGACTGGAAGGGAACGTTCCTGCCTGGCGATTGTCGCGCGATGTCCGTTCACCCGTTGTCGCAGCGTCTGCATGGTCTACCAATCAGAGTACACTTGCCAACCAATCAGGACCCTCTTCCCATGCAGTACAAATTGTTGTTCCCTTTGAGATTTGGTATTCTTGTGAATCTGCCCTGATGAGTGCAAGGTGAAAAGCTTCGACACGTTGTCTCATATTTAGCAAAACCTAAGCTCTGTACAACCAAGCGGCCATTGATAAAAAGGAAGTTGATTAAGAACACTGACAGCGGCACTTTGCATTGTTGTACGACAAAATATGCTGAAGATAAATGCAATAATCTCAGCAGTATTCGTGATTGTCAACTTGGCAGTCAGCAACATTGCCATATTTAACCACTGCCTTGTGTCCCACTACGAGGAACTGGTTATTCCACCTCAGTGGAGATTTATTTGGGAAACAAAGTGATGTGCTGGGCTGCGTTCTCTAAAAATCTTACAAGGATTACAACTCCTCAGAGGTTTCTGCAGAGGACGTGCTCTCTATTCCCAAATGTATCGGAGTCCTGTGGTACGCGGTGTATTTTAGGTGGAAGCATTGACTGTTGCAAGTATGTGATTCCGACCTTGGTTGACATTTCTGTAACGCTTTAGGGCGAGTCATTTATTTTGTAACAATTTTCTTTTACAAAGTAGGAGAGGAACTGTAGTGAAATCAACATGCAAAGTTAAAGATGTTGTACAGAGATAAAGGAGCATTGCAGGAGCACGTACGTGCTCAGGTTTTGCACTGAGTGCTGAATTTGGTGCATTTGAGTGCGATAGTGAGAGTTTGGTGACCGAGGGAGTATAAGGCTTCATTTTTATCTAAAGTTTAGTCTTTCTTTTATTTAGTTAATTAACTTAAAAGTTGCTGTTTGGTTTAGAAGAAGGTGAATTTTCAATAAGCTTTAAACCGGCTTCTACTTGTAGGCACTTGCAGCTGGAGCTTGTTAATTAGTTAATTGGATTAGGCCAGGTTTTCAGAGGCTAGATTCACAGTATAAAAGTGATCCCCTACAGTGCAGACTTTGTTTGCACTGAGTGCTGAATTTGGTGCATTTGAGTGCGATAGTGAGAGTTTGGTGACCGAGGGAGTGCTGAATTTGGTGCATTTGAGTGCGATAGTGAGAGTTTGACCGAGGGAGTGCTGAATTTGGTGCATTTGAGTGCGATAGTGAGAGTTTGGTGACCGAGGGAGTGCTGAATTTGGTGCATTTGAGTGCGATAGTGAGAGTTTGGTGACCGAGGGAGTGCTGAATTTGGTGCATTTGAGTGCGATAGTGAGAGTTTGGTGACCGAGGGAGTTAGGTGAGGAGGGAGTAAGGCGCTCCTTTCATTTTGTTTCCGACATTTCCGCAAAGAGTGCGAAGAGAGCCAGGAGTTTACAGAAAGTGTAGCTGACTGGGAGCAGGGTCGGTGGGCGGAGATCTAGTTAGTCCACAGGGCAGCTATATTCTGTCAGGTAAGAGGGGATGGAGGCTAGGCCAGTTACATGCTCCTCCTGTAGGATGTGGGTGGTGAGGGATACCACCGGTGTCCCCACTGACTATACCTGCGGGAAGTGCACCCAACTTCAGCTCCTCAAAGACCGTGTTAGGGAACTGGAGCTGAAGCTGGATGAACTTCGGATCATCCGGGAGGCAGAGGGGGTGATTGAGAAGAGTTACAAGGAGGTAACCACACCCAAGGTACAGGACAAGAATAGCTGGGTTACAGTCAGGGGGAAAAAAACAAACAGGCAGAAAGTGCAGGGATCCCTCGTGGCCGTTCCCCTTCAAAACAAGTATACCGTTTTGGATGCTGTTGGGGGGGATGACCTACCGGGGGAAGGCCCTAGCAGCCAGGTCTCTGGCACTGAGTCTGGCTCTGGGGCTCAGAAGGGAAGGGGGGAGAATAGTAAAGCAATAGTTGTAGGAGATTCAATGGTTAGGGGAATAGATAGGAGATTCTGTGGTCGCGAGCGAGACTCCCGGAAGGTATGTTGCCTCCCGGGTGCCAGGGCCAGGGATGTCTCGGATCGTGTCTTCAGGATCCTTAAGGGGGAGGGTGAGCAGCCAGAAGTCGTGGTGCACATTGGTACCAACGACATAGGTAGGAAAAGGGGTGTGGAGGTAATAAACAAGTTTAGGGAGTTAGGCTGGAAGTTAAAAGCCAGGACAGACAGAGTTGTCATCTCTGGTTTGTTGCCGGTGCCACGTGATAGCGAGGCTAGGAATAGGGAGAGAGTGCATTTGAACACGTGGCTGCAGGAATGGTGTAGGAGGGAGGGCTTCAGGTATTTGGATAATTGGAGCGCATTCTGGGGAAGGTGGGACCTGTACAAGCAGGACGGGTTGCATCTGAACCAGAGGGGCACCAATATCCTGGGAGGGAGGTTTTCTAGTACTCTTCGGGAGGGTTTAAACTAATTTGGCAGGGGAATGGGAACAGGATTTGTAGTCCAGCAACTAAGGTAGCCGATATTCAGGACGCCAAAGCGTGTAATGAGGCAGTGGGGAAGGGAACACTGACAAAGGAGAGTACTTGCAGGCACGGAGAGGGGTTGAAGTGTGTATACTTCAACGCAAGAAGCATCAGGAATAAGGTGGGTGAACTTAAGGCATGGATCGGTACTTGGGACTACGATGTGGTGGCCATCACGGAAACTTGGATAGAAGAGGGGCAGAAATGGTTGTTGGAGGTCCCTGGTTATAGATGTTTCAATAAGATTAGGGAGGGTGGTAAAAGAGGTGGGGGGGGGTGGCATTATTAATTAGAGATAGTATAACAGCTGCAGAAAGGCAGTTCGAGGAGTATCAGCCTACTGAGGTAGTATGGGTTGAAGTCAGAAATAGGAAAGGAGCAGTCACCTTGTTAGGAGTTTTCTATAGGCCCCCCAATAGTAGCAGAGATGTGGAGGAACAGATTGGGAAACAGATTTTGGAAAGGTGCAGAAGTCATAGGGTAGTACTCATGGGCGACTTTAACTTCCCAAATATTGAGTGGAAACTCTTTAGATCAAATAGTTTGGATGGGGTGGTGTTTGTGCAGTGTGTCCAGGAAGCTTTTCTAACGCAGTATGTAGATTGTCCGACCAGAGGAGGGGCAATATTGGATTTAGTACTGGGTAATGAGCCAGGGCAAGTGATAGATTTGTTAGTGGGGGAGCATTTTGGAGATAGTGACCACAATTCTGTGACTTTCACTTTAGTAATGGAGAGGGCTAGGTACGTGCAACAGGGCAAGGTTTACAATTGGGGGAAGGGTAAATACGATGTTGTCAGACAAGAATTGAAGTGCATAAGTTGGGAACATAGGCTGGCAGGGAAGGACACAAATGAAATGTGGAACTTGTTCAAGGAACAGGTGCTCCGTGTCCTTGATATGTATGTCCCTGTCAGGCAGGGAAGAGATGGTCGAGTGAGGGAACCATGGTTGACAAGAGAGGTTGAATGTCTTGTTAAGAGGAAAAAGGTGACTTACGTAAGGCTGAGGAAACAAGGTTCAGACAGGGCATTGGAGGGATACAAGATAGCCAGGAGGGAACTGAAGAAAGGGATTAGGAGAGCTAAGAGAGGGCATGAACAATCTTTGGCGGGTAGGATCAAGGAAAACCCCAAGGCCTTTTACACATATGTGAGAAATATGAGAATGACTAGAGCGAGGGTAGGTCCGATCAAGGACAGTAGCGGGAGATTGCGTATTGAGTCTGAAGAGATAGGAGAGGTCTTGAACGAGTACTTTTCTTCTGTATTTACAAATGAGAGGGGCGATATTGTTGGAGAGGACAGTGTGAAACAGATTGGTAAGCTCAAGGAAATACTTGTTAGGAAGATGTGTTGGGCATTTTGAAAAACTTGAGGATAGACAAGTCCCCCGGGCCTGACGTGATATATCCAAGGATTCTATGGGAAGCAAGAGATGAAATTGCAGAGCCGTTGGCAATGATCTTTTCGTCCTCACTGTCAACAGGGGTGGTACCAGGGGATTGGAGAGTGGCGAATGTCGTGCCCCTGTTCAAAAAAGGGACTAGGGATAACCCTGGGAATTACAGGCCAGTTAGTCTTACTTCGGTGGTAGGCAAAGTAATGGAAAGGGTACTGAAGGATAGGATTTCTGAGCATCTGGAAAGACACTGCTTGATTAGGGATAGTCAGCACGGATTTGTGAGGGGTAGGTCTTGCCTTACAAATCTTATTGAATTCTTTGAGGAGGTGACCAAGCATGTGGATGAAGGTAAAGCAGTGGATGTAGTGTACATGGATTTTAGTAAGGCATTTGATAAAGTTCCCCATGGTAGGCTTATGCAGAAAGTAAGGAGGCATGGGATAGTGGGAAATTTGGCCAGTTGGATAACGAACTGGCTAACCGATAGAAGTCAGAGAGTGGTGGTGGATGGCAAATATTCAGCCTGGATCCCAGTTACCAGTGGCGTACCGCAGGGATCAGTTCTGGGTCCTCTGCAGTTTGTGATTTTCATTAATGACTTGGATGAGGGAGTTGAAGGGTGGGTCAGTAAATTTGCAGATGATACGAAGATTGGTGGAGTTTTGGATAGTAAGGAGGGCTGTTGTCGGCTGCAAAGAGACATAGATAGGATGCAGAGCTGGGCTGAGAAGTGGCAGATGGAGTTTAACCCTGAAAAGTGTGAGGTTGTCCATTTTGGAAGGACAAATATGAATGCGGAATACAGGGTTAACGGTAGAGTTCTTGGCAATGTGGAGGAGCAGAGAGATCTTGGGGTCTATGTTCATACATCTTTGAAAGTTGCCACTCAAGTGGATAGAGCTGTGAAGAAGGCCTATGGTGTGCTCGCGTTCATTAACAGAGGGATTGAATTTAAGAGCCGTGAGGTGATGATGCAGCTGTACAAAACTTTGGTAAGGCCACATTTGGAGTACTGTGTACAGTTCTGGTCGCCTCATTTTAGGAAGGATGTGGAAGCTTTGGAAAAGGTGCAAAGAAGATTTACCAGGATGTTGCCTGGAATGGAGAGTAGGTCTTACGAGGAAAGGTTGAGGGTGCTAGGCCTTTTCTCATTAGAACGGAGAAGGATGAGGGGCGCCTTGATAGAGGTTTATAAGATGATCAGGGGAATAGATAGAGTAGACAGTCAGAGACTTTTTCCCCGGGTGGATCAAACCATTACAAGGGGACATAAATTTAAGGTGAAAGGTGGAAGATATAGGAGGGATATCAGAGGTAGGTTCTTTACCCAGAGAGTAGTGGGGGCATGGAATGCACTGCCTGTGGAAGTAGTTGAGTCGGAAACATTAGGGACCTTCAAGCAGCTATTGGATAGGTACATGGATTACGGTTAAATGATATAGTGTAGATTTATTTGTTCTCAAGGGCAGCACGGTAGCATTGTGGATAGCACAATTGCTTCACAGCTCCAGGGTCCCAGGTTCGATTCTGGCTTGGGTCACTGACTGTGCGGAGTCTGCACGTCCTCCCCGTGTCTGCGTGGGTTTCCTCCGGGTGCTCCGGTTTCCTCCCACAATCCAAAGATGTGCAGGTTAGGTGAATTGGCCAATGATAAATTGCCCTTAATGTCCAAATTGCCCTTGGTGTTGGGTGAAGGTGTTGAGTTTGGGTAGGGTGCTCTTTCTAAGAGCCGGTGCTGACTCAAAGGGCCGAATGGCCTCCTTCTGCACTGTAAATTCAATGATAATCTATGATTAATCTAGGACAAAGGTTCGGCACAACATCGTGGGCCGAAGGGCCTGTACTGTGCTGTATTTTCTATGTTCTATGTTCTATGTAGCGACCTCACCCCAACTTAGTGTCATAATGGCGTAGAATCTACAGTACTGAAGGAGGCCATTCGGCCCATCAAGTCTGCACCGGCCCTTGGAAACAGCACACCACCCAAGCCCACACCTCCACCCTATCCCCATAACCCAACCTAACCTAACCTTTGGACACTGAGGGCAATTTAGAATGGCCAATCCACCTAACCTGCACATCTTTGGACTGTGGGAGGAAACCGGAGCACCAGGAGGAAACCCACGCACACACGGGGAGAACATGCAGACTCCGCACAGACAGTGACCTAAGCTGGGAATCGAACCCGGGACACTGGCGCTGTGAAGCAACAGTGCTAAACACGGTGCTACCGTGCTGCCCTTACAAATACCTCAAAGCGCTGCATTCCATGAACTACTATATAAGTGCAAGGATTTGGGGATTTTGGGCCTTTTCTCCCTGAACTTGCTCTCCTCCATCACCTCGCTCCTCCAACATAGAGGAGGTCCACTCCTCCAACACCCTCAACACCTCGCCCTCTTCCCACAGCACCTTCCCATGCAATCGCAGAAGGTGTAACACCTGCCCCTTTACCTCCTCCCTGCTCACCAGCCCAGGACCTAAACACTCTTTTCAGACGAGGCAGTGCCTGATGTGCACCTCCTTCAATCTGGTCTATTGCATTCGCTGCTCCCAGTGCGGTCTACTCTACATTGGAGAGACTAAACACAGACTGGGTGACCGCTTTGCAGAACACCTCCGGTCCGTCCACAGGCAGGACCCAGACCTTCCTGTCGCTGCCATTCCAACACCGCCCTGCTCTCACGTCCACATGTCCGTCCTTGGCCTGCTGCAATGTTCCCGTGAAGCCCAGCGCAAACTGGAGGAACAGCATCTCCCGATGAGGCACGTTACAGCCTTCCGGGGTACGCGTCGAGCTGCGTGTACCGATTGATGGTCTGCCTGTAGTCCACGGCCATTCTGTGTTTCTCCTCAGTTTTAACCACTACCACTTGGGCTCTCCAGGGGCTGTTGCTGGCCTCGATGATGCCCTCCCGAAGCAGCCGCTGGACCTCGGAGCTGATGAAGGCCCTGCCCCGGGTGCTGTACCGTCTGCTCCTGGTGGCGATGGGTTTGCAATCCGGGGTTAGATTAGCGAAGAGGGAAGGTGGATCGACCTTTAGGGTCGCGAGGCCGCACACGGTGAGGGGTGGTAGGGGCCCGCCGAATTTGAGGGTTAGGCTCTGGAGGTTACACTGGAAGTCCAGGCGAGTAGTAGGGCAGCGCAGAGGTTAGGGAGGACGTAGAGGCGGAAGCCGCCGAATTCTACGCCCTGGACCGTGAGTGTGACCATGCAGAACCCCGGATCGCAACGGAATGGGATCCGGAGGCAGGGAAATTCTTTGTTTGGCTGGGTGTACCGCGAGGGAGCAGCACCTTACCGTATCCGGGTGTATGAAGCTTTTGGTGCTCCCGGAGTCCAGCAGGCAAGAGGTCACATGGCCGTTGATTTTCACACTGGTCGATGCGGTGGCCAGGTTGTGCGGACGAGGCTGGTTGATCGTCACTGAGGCGAGTCGTGGTCGGTTGTCGCTGACTTCGGATGATGGGGAGCCTGGGGGGCCCAGGTCCTGGAATGCTGTCGGTGTCCATGTCCCGTTGGGGAGACAAGATGGCGGCGCCTGAAGATCCTGCGGGGGACAAAATGGCGGCGCCCATGGGCCGCGCGTTGCGGGGATTGGACAAGATGGCGGTGCTCATGGGCCGCACATGGACTGAGGGGGGGAAGATGGCGGCGCCCACTGGCCGCGTGTGACCCCGGGAGGTGAAGATGGCGGCGCCATTGTGTGTAGGCTAGGGGGGTGGGGGTGATAGCGGCGACTGCACGGGCCTGGCACACTGCGGCAAAGTGGCCCCTTTTTGCCGCAAGCCTTGCAAATGGCCGCGCGGGCCGGGCAGCGTTGGCGCGGTGCTTCTGCTGGCCGCAGAGGTAACATCGGGGACCCCCGGGGTGCGCGGGCAGGCGTGTGGCGCAGGCGTACTGGCTGGGTAAGGCCCCCGCTGGGGCAGCCGTCTGTGGGGTCCACGAGGGGTAGGAGGGGTGGGCCGCGCGGCTGGTGGGGTAGGCCTAAATATTACGTGAGGCAACCGTCATGGAGAGCGCTAGCTTCCTTGTTTCAGCTAGGTCGAGCGTGGCCCCTTCTAACAATCTTTGGCGTATGAGGTCCGTCCCAATCCCCGTTACGACCGCGCCCCGCATAAGAAGGTTGGAATGTTCAGTGGCCGTAACGGCCTGTCAGTCACAGTCCCGGACGAGTGGGATTAGGGCCCGCCAGAAGTCTTCTATGGACTGACCAGGGAGTTGAGAGCGAGTGGCGAGTACGTGCCTGGCGAAGAGCGTGTTCGTTTTCTGTGCATAGTTTTCTTTGAGAAGCGCCATGGCGTCGGCGTAGTTCGGGGCGTCCTGGATCAGCGGAAACACGTTGGAGCTCAACCTTGAGTACAGGATCTGTATCTTCTGAGCCTCCGGAACAGGGGTGGTCGCTGAGTTGATGGACGCCTTGAAGCAATCCCAGTGATTAAATGCCTTTTTGGCGTCGCTTGATTGCGGATCCAGCTGCAGGCGATCTGGTTTGATTCGGAGGTCCATCTTTTAGAAAATCTTAGAGCAATAAATTGATGCACGATCAATTGAACAAAGACTAGAGTTGGATACAACTGAGGCTTTATTGCTCTGAAATGAGTGGCCTCCCACAGCAGCTGGTGAAATGGCTGCTGAATGGAGGACACGCATATTTAGACTCCGCCTACCGGGCGGAGCCAGCAGGCAGGTCCTACCTTACATCACCTAATACAGGGGCAACAGTGGTTTACCACAGTAGCCATGTCTGCAAGTGTAGTGGGCAGGTGGGCCCGTCCAAATAAAGAGCTTAGGTGCCGCTGTGTCTGGTAAACAAGTGTGTTGACAGCATTGTTCTATTGTTCCTGGGATGGCCTGGAGATGGCCTTTTTTCTGGGCTGTTAAAAATGTCTGTGCTGCAGCTTTTAATGTATCTGCAAGCTGCAGCCTGTCTGTCCCTGACTTTGATCCTTTTTCCCAGGGTTCTTTGCAGGAGGCCATTTTATATGGCCACACTGTGAAGGGCCTTGGGATATCTTATTCTGTTAAAGGTGCCCTCTCTCTCTTACTCTCTCTCTCTCTGTCTCTCTCTCCCTCTCTCCCTCTCTCTGTCTCCCTCTCTCTGTCTGTCTCTCTCTCTCTCTCACTACCTCTCTCTCTCTCTTTCTCTCTCTTTCTCTCTCTGTCTCTATCTCTCACTGTCTCTCTCACTGTCTCTTGTCTGTCTGTCTGTCTATCTCTCCCTCTCTCTCTCTCTCTATCAAGTGGGTGTTTTTCTCAGCTCTTCTTTGCCACTGTTGTTATTTGTCAACTATATATGATGCAACCATCAATTAACTCGAGACGGGAGTAGAAGTAAACTGTGGCTTTAATCAACGTAGAACAGTGCCTGCCTGCGACTGATCCAATAATGAGAACCGCCTACAGGTCGACTGCTCTTTATACCTCCCTTCAAGGGGAGGAGCCATGGGCGGAGCCCATACAGGCCCCAACATGTTCCCCTATGGACAATGCCATACAAAGGCCCATAGGAGGAGCCCACAAGGGCAACAGCATAGCACAGATACAAATACAATGGTGGATTATTGGCATAATACATTCACCACAAGATATTTAATGGTATGAGATGCTGGACATTAATGAGGGTTTCACTTGTGCTCCTCGAAAGAGGAACATACATTAGTTGTGGGGTTAGAAGATGCTTGCTGGTAATGTGCATCTCTATAAATAAATATAAATAAAAGCTTTACTTCAATTTTGCACGTAAATAATTGTAATAAATTGGTTCAAAGTGGCACTTCCCAGCAGTGTTATCAAGCATAACTCAAACACATAAAGATTTATTAGAAGAGGTTACGAAATGCTTGATAAAAGAGGTGGTTTTCGTGCGGCATATACAAACGGGTTAGAGCGAGGTAGAGTGGAGGAGAGGTTTAGGGAGGAAATTTGAGAGCTGAGGCCCCAGGGAGGGGCTTGGACATAGAGGGCTCAGAATGTTAAAAATTGACTCACTGCCTAATGGGGTTCCAAAGTATAAGCAAACACAGAATGAGTGACTAATGAATCTCAAGAGTTAAGTTTCAATATAAAATATTAATCACCCTAATCAATAGCCTGAGGGGCACCGATCCTCGACAATGTAACCACCCATATTCAGGGCTCTTTCTCAACTTTAACTAGAACCGGGGAGAACAAGCTGGGCGGGATTCTCCGCGAACCGGCGGGGCAGGCAACTCCGGCGGGACGGAGCGGCGTGAACCACACCGGCGTCAGGCCGCCCCGAAGGTGCGGAACCCTCCACGCCTTCTGGGGCTAGGCCGGCGTCGGAGTGGTTTGCGCCTCCCCGGCGCGGAAGCAACCTGATGTGACAATATGTTCCTCTGACAGGCACCCACGGTCATGGTGCATAGAGTGTTGACTTCATAAAATATGTATATTAGTATGCTTACATAAAGCATGGCTTCTAACTGAATACAGCCTTGATTAGTAAGTTCGCAGACGACCCAAAAATTGGTGGAGTTGCGGATAGTGAAGACGATTGTCAGAGGACACAGCAGGATATAAACTGATTGGAGTCTTGGGTGGAGAAATGGCAGATGGAGTTTAATCCGCATAAGTGTGAGGTAACGCACTTGGGAAGGTCCAATGCATGTCGGAATTACACAATAAATGGTAGAACTCTTGCGCGTTCTGACAGGCAGAGAGATCTGGCCATGTCCACCGATCACTGAAAGTGGCAACGCATGTGGATAAGGTGGTCAAGAAGGCTACGGCATGCTGGCCTTCACCGGTCGGGGCATTGAATATGAAACTTGGCAAGTCATGCTGCAGCTGTACAGAACCTTAGGCCTCATTTGGAGGATGTGGATGCTTTGGCGAGGGTACAGAAGCGGTTTACTAGGATGTTGCCTGGTACGGAGGGCATTAGCTATGAGGAGAGGTTAGATAAACTCGGTCTGTTCTCACTGGAACGACGGAGGTTGAGAGGCGACCTGATAGAGGTCTACAAGATTATGAGTGGCATGGACAGAGTGGGTAGTCAGATGCTCTTTCCTCGGGTAGGAGAGTCACGTACCAGGGGTCATAGGTTTAAAGTGTGTGGAGAAAAGTTTAGAACAGATGTGCGAGGCAAGTGTTTTACACAGAGTGTGGTAAATATATGGAACTCGCTGCCTGGGGAGGGAGTGGGAGCAGGTACGATAGCGGCATTTAAGGGGCATCTAGACAAATATATGAATAGGGTGGGAACGGAAAGATACAGACTCTAAGGGCAGATGGTTTTAGTTTAGGCAGATACAATGGCTGGCGCAGACTTGGAGGGCCGAAGGGCCCGTTCCTGTGCTGTATTGTTCTTTGTTCTTTTATTGCACAATGGCTTCATAAGACACACACATGAATATGGACCAGCTTGTAAGCTGAGGGAGAGACAGCCAGACTCTGGCTTGAGGAGGCCCCTTCCTCAGGGCAGCTGTTGTCCCCTCTGCCTCCAGGATTGGTCCGCCAAGTCACCCAAAGTCACCCAAATCATGAAATGTGGCAGGCACCACCCGTGCCTCGAGGAACTGTTCGTGCCGACCGCAAGAATTTGGCACCCCAAAGCCCTGTAAAGTGTGGTGGTCAGGAAGTCCAAGTTGCCGTGGCAACATGCACATTTACATGCCTGTTATGGCTGGAGGCAGAGGCTCCAACAATTTTTCCATCATATGGGCTGACCAGGAATCTCGCCAGCCATTGGTGTGAGTTGGAAAGGTTCACACTCTACTGCTCAACCTGTTTGACCTCATTGTGAACTCGCCTTCCTTTTAAATCAAGTCCTGAGTGGGAGTCAAACCCAGAACTTTTGGCTCAGAGGCAGCGATGCTACCAACTGCATCACGGGACTCCACAAAGTGTAAATTCTGAAATTCCCCATGACAGTTCCTTGACCAATCAGAATCAAGCTGTCTGGTTTGAATTTAAACAAAACCGTGGCAATTTACTGATTGCTGGTGCAGTTTCCATGGCAATGCCTCTTCCAATCAGTAAGAAGTCTTACAACACCAGGTTAAAGTCCAACAGGTTTGTTTCGATGTCACTAGCTTTCGGAGCGCTGCTCCTTCCTCAGGTGAATGAAGAGGTATGTTCCAGAAACATTTATATAGACAAATTCAAAGATGCCAGACAATATTTTGAATGCGAGCATTTGCAGGTAATTAAGTGTTTACAGATCCAGAGATAGGGGTAACCCCAGGTTAAAGAGGTGTAATTGTCTCAATCCAGGATAGTTGGTAGGATTTTGCAAGCCCAGGCCAGATGGTTGGCGGGGGTGGTGGGTGGGGGGGGTGCGGGTGTGTGTGAATGTAATGCAACATGAATCCAAGGTTCCGGTTGAGGCCGTACTCGTGTGGGTGGAACTTGGCTATAAGCTTCTGCTCGGCGATTCTGCGTTGTCACGCGTCCTGAACGCCGCCTTGGAGAACGCTTACCCGGAGATCAGAGGCTGAATGCCCTTGACTGCTGAAGTGTTCCCCGACTGGAAGGGAACGTTCCTGCCTGGCGATTGTCGCGCGATGTCCGTTCACCCGTTGTCGCAGCGTCTGCATGGTCTACCAATCAGAGTACACTTGCCAACCAATCAGGACCCTCTTCCCATGCAGTACAAATTGTTGTTCCCTTTGAGATTTGGTATTCTTGTGAATCTGCCCTGATGAGTGCAAGGTGAAAAGCTTCGACAGGTTGTCTCATATTTAGCAAAACCTAAGCTCTGTACAACCAAGCGGCCATTGATAAAAAGGAAGTTGATTAAGAACACTGACAGCGGCACTTTGCATTGTTGTACGACAAAATATGCTGAAGATAAATGCAATAATCTCAGCAGTATTCGTGATTGTCAACTTGGCAGTCAGCAACATTGCCCTATTTAACCACTGCCTTGTGTCCCACTACGAGGAACTGGTTATTCCACCTCAGTGGAGATTTATTTGGGAAACAAAGTGATGTGCTGGGCTGCGTTCTCTAAAAATCTTACAAGGATTACAACTCCTCAGAGGTTTCTGCAGAGGACGTGCTCTCTGTTCCCAAATGTATCGGAGTCCTGTGGTACGCGGTGTATTTTAGGTGGAAGCATTGACTGTTGCAAGTATGTGATTCCGACCTTGGTTGACATTTCTGTAACGCTTTAGGGCGAGTCATTTATTTTGTAACAATTTTCTTTTACAAAGTAGGAGAGGAACTGTAGATAAATCAACATGCAAAGTTAAAGATGTTGTACAGAGATAAAGGAGCATTGCAGGAGCACGTACGTGCTCAGGTTTTGCACTGAGTGCTGAATTTGGTGCATTTGAGTGCGATAGTGAGAGTTTGGTGACCGAGGGAGTATAAGGCTTCATTTTTATCTAAAGTTTAGTCTTTCTTTTATTTAGTTAATTAACTTAAAAGTTGCTGTTTGGTTTAGAAGAAGGTGAATTTTCAATAAGCTTTAAACCGGCTTCTACTTGTAGGCACTTGCAGCTGGAGCTTGTTAATTAGTTAATTGGATTAGGCCAGGTTTTCATAGGCTAGATTCAGAGTATAAAAGTGATCCCCTACAGTGCAGACTTTGTTTGCACTGAGTGCTGAATTTGGTGCATTTGAGTGCGATAGTGAGAGTTTGGTGACCGAGGGAGTGCTGAATTTGGTGCATTTGTGTGCGATAGTGAGAGTTTGACCGAGGGAGTGCTGAATTTGGTGCATTTGAGTGCGATAGTGAGAGTTTGGTGACCGAGGGAGTGCTGAATTTGGTGCATTTGAGTGCGATAGTGAGAGTTTGGTGACCGAGGGAGTGCTGAATTTGGTGCATTTGAGTGCGATAGTGAGAGTTTGGTGACCGAGGGAGTTAGGTGAGGAGGGAGTAAGGCGCTCCTTTCATTTTGTTTCCGACATTTCCGCAAAGAGTGCGAAGAGAGCCAGGAGTTTACAGAAAGTGTAGCTGACTGGGAGCAGGGTCGGTGGGCGGAGATCTAGTTAGTCCACAGGGCAGCTATATTCTGTCAGGTAAGAGGGGATGGAGGCTAGGCCAGTTACATGCTCCTCCTGTAGGATGTGGGTGGTGAGGGATACCACCGGTGTCCCCACTGACTATACCTGCGGGAAGTGCACCCAACTTCAGCTCCTCAAAGACCGTGTTAGGGAACTGGAGCTGAAGCTGGATGAACTTCGGATCATCCGGGAGGCAGAGGGGGTGATTGAGAAGAGTTACAAGGAGGTAACCACACCCAAGGTACAGGACAAGAATAGCTGGGTTACAGTCAGGGGGAAAAAAACAAACAGGCAGAAAGTGCAGCGATCCCTCGTGGCCGTTCCCCTTCAAAACAAGTATACCGTTTTGGATGCTGTTGGGGGGGATGACCTACCGGGGGAAGGCCCTAGCGGCCAGGTCTCTGGCACTGAGTCTGGCTCTGGGGCTCAGAAGGGAAGGGGGGAGAATAGTAAAGCAATAGTTGTAGGAGATTCAATGGTTAGGGGAATAGATAGGAGATTCTGTGGTCGCGAGCGAGACTCCCGGAAGGTATGTTGCCTCCCGGATGCCAGGGCCAGGGATGTCTCGGATCGTGTCTTCAGGATCCTTAAGGGGGAGGGTGAGCAGCCAGAAGTCGTGGTGCACATTGGTACCAACGACATAGGTAGGAAAAGGGGTGTGGAGGTAATAAACAAGTTTCGGGAGTTAGGCTGGAAGTTAAAAGCCAGGACAGACAGAGTTGTCATCTCTGGTTTGTTGCCGGTGCCACGTGATAGCGAGGCTAGGAATAGGGAGAGAGTGCAGTTGAACACGTGGCTGCAGGAATGGTGTAGGAGGGAGGGCTTCAGGTATTTGGATAATTGGAGCGCATTCTGGGGAAGGTGGGACCTGTACAAGCAGGACTGGTTGCATCTGAACCAGAGGGGCACCAATATCCTGGGAGGGAGGTTTTCTAGTACTCTTCGGGAGGGTTTAAACTAATTTGGCAGGGGAATGGGAACCGGATTTGTAGTCCAGCAACTAAGGTAGCCGATATTCAGGACGCCAAAGCGTGTAATGAGGCAGTGGGGAAGGGAACACTGACAAAGGAGAGTACTTGCAGGCACGGAGAGGGGTTGATGTGTGTATACTTCAACGCAAGAAGCATCAGGAATAAGGTGGGTGAACTTAAGGCATGGATCGGTACTTGGGACTACGATGTGGTGGCCATCACGGAAACTTGGATAGAAGAGGGGCAGAAATGGTTGTTGGAGGTCCCTGGTTATGGATGTTTCAATAAGATTAGGGAGGGTGGTAAAAGAGGTGGGGGGGTGGCATTATTAATTAGAGATAGTATAACAGCTGCAGAAAGGCAGTTCGAGGAGTATCAGCCGACTGAGGTAGTATGGGTTGAAGTCAGAAATAGGAAAGGAGCAGTCACCTTGTTCGGAGTTTTCTATAGGCCCCCCAATAGTAGCAGAGATGTGGAGGAACAGATTGGGAAACAGATTTTGGAAAGGTGCAGAAGTCATAGGGTAGTAGTCATGGGTGACTTTAACTTCCCAAATATTGAGTGGAAACTCTTTAGATCAAATAGTTTGGATGGGGTGGTGTTTGTGCAGTGTGTCCAGGAAGCTTTTCTAACGCAGTATGTAGATTGTCCGACCAGAGGAGGGGCAATATTGGATTTAGTACTGGGTAATGAGCCAGGGCAAGTGATAGATTTGTTAGTGGGGGAGCATTTTGGAGATAGTGACCACAATTCTGTGACTTTCACTTTAGTAATGGAGAGGGATAGGTACGTGCAACAGGGCAAGGTTTACAATTGGGGGAAGGGTAAATACGATGTTGTCAGACAAGAATTGAAGTGCATAAGTTGGGAACATAGGCTGGCAGGGAAGGACACAAATGAAATGTGGAACTTGTTCAAGGAACAGGTGCTACGTGTCCTTGATATGTATGTCCCTGTCAGGCAGGGAAGAGATGGTCGAGTGAGGGAACCATGGTTGACAAGAGAGGTTGAATGTCTTGTTAAGAGAAAAAAGGTGACTTATGTAAGGCTGAGGAAACAAGGTTCAGACAGGGCATTGGAGGGATACAAGATAGCCAGGAGGGAACTGAAGAAAGGGATTAGGAGAGCTAAGAGAGGGCATGAACAATCTTTGGCGGGTAGGATCAAGGAAAACCCCAAGGCCTTTTACACATATGTGAGAAATATGAGAATGACTAGAGCGAGGGTAGGTCCGATCAAGGACAGTAGCGGGAGATTGTGTATTGAGTCTGAAGAGATAGGAGAGGTCTTGAACGAGTACTTTTCTTCTGTATTTACAAATGAGAGGGGCGATATTGTTGGAGAGGACAGTGTGAAACAGATTGGTAAGCTCGAGGAAATACTTGTTAGGAAGGAAGATGTGTTGGGCATTTTGAAAAACTTGAGGATAGACAAGTCCCCCGGGCCTGACGTGATATATCCAAGGATTCTATGGGAAGCAAGAGATGAAATTGCAGAGCCGTTGGCAATGATCTTTTCGTCCTCACTGTCAACAGGGGTGGTACCAGGGGATTGGAGAGTGGCGAATGTCGTGCCCCTGTTCAAAAAAGGGACTAGGGATAACCCTGGGAATTACAGGCCAGTTAGTCTTACTTTGGTGGTAGGCAAAGTAATGGAAAGGGTACTGAAGGATAGGATTTCTGAGCATCTGGAAAGACACTGCTTGATTAGGGATAGTCAGCACGGATTTGTGAGGGGTAGGTTTTGCCTTACAAATCTTATTGAATTCTTTGAGGAGGTGACCAAGCATGTGGATGAAGGTAAAGCAGTGGATGTAGTGTACATGGATTTTAGTAAGGCATTTGATAAAGTTCCCCATGGTAGGCTTATGCAGAAAGTAAGGAGGCATGGGATAGTGGGAAATTTGGCCAGTTGGATAACGAACTGGCTAACCGATAGAAGTCAGAGAGTGGTGGTGGATGGCAAATATTCAGCCTGGATCCCAGTTACCAGTGGCGTACCGCAGGGATCAGTTCTGGGTCCTCTGCAGTTTGTGATTTTCATTAATGACTTGGATGAGGGAGTTGAAGGGTGGGTCAGTAAATTTGCAGATGATACGAAGATTGGTGGAGTTTTGGATAGTGAGGAGGGCTGTTGTCGGCTGCAAAGAGACATAGATAGGATGCAGAGCTGGGCTGAGAAGTGGCAGATGGAGTTTAACCCTGAAAAGTGTGAGGTTGTCCATTTTGGAAGGACAAATATGAATGCGGAATACAGGGTTAACGGTAGAGTTCTTGGCTATGTGGAGGAGCAGAGAGATCTTGGGGTCTATGTTCATACATCTTTGAAAGTTGCCACTCAAGTGGATAGAGCTGTGAAGAAGGCCTATGGTGTGCTCGCGTTCATTAACAGAGGGATTGAATTTAAGAGCCGTGAGGTGATGATGCAGCTGTACAAAACTTTGGTAAGGCCACATTTGGAGTACTGTGTACAGTTCTGGTCGCCTCATTTTAGGAAGGATGTGGAAGCTTTGGAAAAGGTGCAAAGAAGATTTACCAGGATGTTGCCTGGAATGGAGAGTAGGTCTTACGAGGAAAGGTTGAGGGTGCTAGGCCTTTTCTCATTAGAACGGAGAAGGATGAGGGGCGACTTGATAGAGGTTTATAAGATGATCAGGGGAATAGATAGAGTAGACAGTCAGAGACTTTTTCCCCGGGTGGATCAAACCATTACAAGGGGACATAAATTTAAGGTGAAAGGTGGAAGATATAGGAGGGATATCAGAGGTAGGTTCTTTACCCAGAGAGTAGTGGGGGCATGGAATGCACTGCCTGTGGAAGTAGTTGAGTCGGAAACATTAGGGACCTTCAAGCAGCTATTGGATAGGTACATGGATTACGGTTAAATGATATAGTGTAGATTTATTTGTTCTCAAGGGCAGCACGGTAGCATTGTGGATAGCACAATTGCTTCACAGCTCCAGGGTCCCAGGTTTGATTCCGGCTTGGGTCACTGACTGTGCGGAGTCTGCACGTCCTCCCCGTGTCTGCGTGGGTTTCCTCCGGGTGCTCCGGTTTCCTCCCACAATCCAAAGATGTGCAGGTTAGGTGAATTGGCCAATGATAAATTGCCCTTAATGTCCAAATTGCCCTTGGTGTTGGGTGAAGGTGTTGAGTTTGGGTAGGGTGCTCTTTCCAAGAGCCGGTGCTGACTCAAAGGGCTGAATGGCCTCCTTCTGCACTGTAAATTCAATGATAATCTATGATTAATCTAGGACAAAGGTTCGGCACAACATCGTGGGCCGAAGGGCCTGTTCTGTGCTGTATTTTCTATGTTCTATGTTCTATGTAGCGACCTCACCCCAACTTAGTGTCATAATGGCGTAGAATCTACAGTACTGAAGGAGGCCATTCGGCCCATCAAGTCTGCACCGGCCCTTGGAAACAGCACACCACCCAAGCCCACACCTCCACCCTATCCCCATAACCCAACCTAACCTAACCTTTGGACACTGAGGGCAATTTAGAATGGCCAATCCACCTAACCTGCACATCTTTGGACTGTGGGAGGAAACCGGAGCACCCGGAGGAAACCCACGCACATACGGGGAGAACATGCAGACTCCGCACAGACAGTGACCTAAGCTGGGAATCGAACCTGGGACACTGGCACTGTGAAGCAACAGTGCTAACCACGGTGCTACCGTGCTGCCCTTACAAATACCTCAAAGCGCTGCATTCCATGAACTACTATATAAGTGCAAGGATTTGGGGATTTTGGGCCTTTTCTCCCTGAACTTGCTCTCCCCCATCACCTCGCTCCTCCAACATAGAGGAGGTCCACTCCTCCAACACCCTCAACACCTCGCCCTCTTCCCACAGCACCTTCCCATGCAATCGCAGAAGGTGTAACACCTGCCCCTTTACCTCCTCCCTGCTCACCAGCCCAGGACCTAAACACTCTTTTCAGACGAGGCAGTGCCTGATGTGCACCTCCTTCAATCTGGTCTATTGCATTCGCTGCTCCCAGTGCGGTCTACTCTACATTGGAGAGACTAAACACAGACTGGGTGACCGCTTTGCAGAACACCTCCGGTCCGTCCACAGGCAGGACCCAGACCTTCCTGTCGCTGCCATTCCAACACCGCCCTGCTCTCACGTCCACATGTCCGTCCTTGGCCTGCTGCAATGTTCCCGTGAAGCCCAGCGCAAACTGGAGGAACAGCATCTCCCGATGAGGCACGTTACAGCCTTCCGGACTTAACATTGTGTTCAACAACTTCAGACTGTGAACTCTCTCCTCCACCTTCACCCCAATTTATTTCTATCAATTTATTTTAATTTCTTCCATCGATCTGTTTTCCCCTCACTATTGTCCCTCCCCTCGCCCAGCCCACTTGATGTGCCTCTAAAAGCTCCCTTCTCAGCTTGGGTTCAACTGCTGCCGCGACAGATGCTGGAAATTGAATCCAGTAAACATCTGGAATTCAAAAGTCAAGGATCAAGCCCAGCAAGCCACTCAGTTGTGTCAAACTGCTACAAAGTCAATAAACTGGAAATGACAGCAGCAAACCCAGCCCCGCCGACTCGGCAAGGTTCTCCTCATTAACATCTGGGGGCTTGTGCCAGAGTTGGGAGAGCTGTCCCACAGACTGGTCAAACAACAGCCTGACATAGTCACAGTCACAGAATCACGTCTCACAGACAATATCCCAGGCACCACAATCACCATTCCTGGGTATGTCCTGTCTCACCGGCAGGACAGACCCAGCAGAGGTGGCGGGAGAGAGTTTCCCTGGGAGTTCTCAACATTGACTCTGCACCCCATGAAGTTTCATGGCTTCAGGTCAAACATGGGCAAGGAGACCGCCTGCTGATTACCACGTACCATAGATTATCATACAATTTACAGTGCAGAAGGAGGCCATTCGGCCCATCGAGTCTGCACCGGCTCTTGGAAAGAGCACCCTACCCAAGGTCAACACCTCCACCCTACCCCCATAACCCAGTAACCCCACCCAACACTAAGGGCAATTTTGGACACGAAGGGCAATTTATCACAGCCAATCCACCTAACCTGCACATCTTTGGACTGCCACTATCAGCTGATGAATCGGTACTCCTCCATGTTGAACACCATTCGGAGGGTGCACTGAGGGTGGCAAGGGCGAGAATATACTCTGGGTGGGGACTTCAATGTCCATCACCAAAAGTGGCTCGGTAGCGCCACTACTGGCCGAGCCCGAAAGGACAGAGCTGCTACATTGGATCTACGACAGTTGGTGAAGGAATCAACAAGAGTGAAAAACATACTTGGCCTCATCCTCACCAATCTGCCTGCCGCAGATACGTCTGTCCATGACAGTATCGGTAGGAGTGACCACCACACAGTCCTTGTGGAGACCTGACCCCGTCTTCACATTGAGGATACTCTCCATCGTGTTGTGTGGCACTAACACTGTGCTAAATGGGATAGATTCAGAACAGATCTCGCAACTCAAGACTGGGCGTCCATGTGGGCCATCAGCAGCAGCAGAATTGTATCAACCACAATCTGTACCTTGGCATATCCTCCACTCTATCATTACCACCAAGCCCGGGGACCAACCCTAGCTCAATGAAGAGTGCAGGAGGGCTTGCCAGAAGCAACACCAGGCATACAGGAAAATGAGGCGTCAACCTGGTGAAGCTACAACACAGGACTACTTGAGCGAAGCGATTCCACAATGAACGGTGCAAGGTGGGGCAGTGGTTAGCACTGCTGCTTCGCAGCGCCAGGGACCCGGGCTCGATTCCGACCTCGGGTGACTGTGTGGAGTTTGCATGTTCTTCCCAGGTCAGAGGATTTTCCCCGGGGTAGAGGAGTCAATTACTAGGGGGCATAGGTTTAAGGTGAGAGGGGCAAGGTATAGAGTAGATGTACGAGGCAATTTTTTTACACAGAGGGTAGTGGGTGCCTGGAACCCACTGCCGGAGGAGGTGGTGGAAGCAGGGACGATAGTGACATTTAAGGGGCATCTTGACAAATACATGAATAGGATGGGAATAGAGGGATATGGACCCAGGAAGTGTAAAAGATTGTAGTTTAGTCGGGCAGCATGGTCGGCACGGGCTTGGAGGGCCGAACGGCCTGTTCCTGTGCTGTACATTTCTTTGTTTGTTCTTTGGCTGTGTGGATTTCCTCCGGGTGCTCTGGTTTCCTCCCACAGTCTAAAGATGTGCAGGTTAGGTGGATTGGCCATGCTAAATTGCCCTTAGTTGGGGTTAAGGGGATAGGGTGGGGGATTGGGCCTAGGTAGAGTTCTCTTTCAGAGGGTCGGTGCAGACGCGATGGGCTGAATGGCCTCCTTCTGCGTTTTAGGGATTCATAAGACCATAAAACTAGGAGCAGGAGTCAGCCATCTGACCCCTCGAGCCTGCTCCGCCATTCAATGAGATCATGGCTGATCTTTTGTGGACTCAGCTCCACTTTCCGGCCCGAACACCATAACCTTTCACTGGGCAAGGAATTCCAAAGGTTCACAACCCTTTGGGTGAAGAATTTCCTCCTAAACTCAGTCCTAAATCTACGTCCCCTTATTTTGAGACTATGCCCCCGAGATCTGCTTTCACCCACCAGTGGAAACAACCTGCCCACATCTATCCTATCTATTCCCTTCATAATTTTATATGTTTCAATAAGATCCCCCTGCATCCTTCTAAATTCCAACGAGTACAGTCCCAGTCTACTCAACCTCTCCTCGTAATCCAACCCCTTCAGCTCTGGGATTAACCTAGTGAATCTCCTCTGCACACCCTCCAGCGCCGGTATGTCCTTTCTCAGATAAGGAGACCAAAACTGAACACAATACTCCAGGTGTGGCCTCACTAACACCTTATAAAATTGCAGCATAACCTCCCTAGTCTTGAACTTCATCCCTCTAGCAATGAAGGACAAAATTCTATTTGCCTTCTTAATCACCTGTTCCACCTGTAAACCAACTTTTTGCAACTCATGCACTAGCACACCCAGGTCTCTCTGTACAGCGGCATGTTTTAATATTTTATCATTTAAATAATAATTCCGTTTGCTGTTATTCCTACCAAAATGGATAACCTCACATTTGTCAACATTGTATTCCATCTGCCAGACCCTAGCCCATTCACTTAACCTATCCAAATCTCTCTGCAGACTTCCAGTACCTTCTGCACTTTTTGCTTTACCACTCATCTTAGTGTCGTCTGCAAACTTGGACACATTGCCCTTGGTCCCCAACTCCAAATCATCTCTGTAAATTGTGAACAATTATGGGCCCAACACTGACCACTGAGGGACACCACTAGCTACTGATTGCCAACCAGAGAAACACCCATTAATCCCCACTCTTTGCTCTCTATTAATTAACCACTCCTCTATCCATGCTACTACTTTACCCTTAATGCCATGCAACTTTATCTTATGCAGATAAAGATTTTATGATTTTAGGAATGCATCAGATCTAAGATCTACAGTCCAAGTCGCGAATGGTAGAAAACAACTCACTGGAGGAAGAGGCTCCACAAATATCCTCATCCTCAATGATGGAGGAGCCCAGCACATCTGTGCAAAAGACAAGACTGAGGCATTCGCAACAAGCTTCAGCCAGAAGTGCCGAGTGGATGATCCACCTTGGTCTCCTCCGGAGGTCCCCAGCATCGCAGATGTCCGTCTGCAGCCAATGCGATTCACCCCACGTGATATCAAGAAACAGCTGAAGGCACTGGATACTGCAAAGGCTGTGGGCCCTGACGATATTCCATCAATAGTACAGAGGATTTGTGCTCCAGAACATGCTGCACCCCTAGCCAAGCTGTTCCAGTACACTGGCATCTACCCAGCAATGTGGAAAATTGCCCAGTGATGTTCTGGGTGGCATGGTAACACAGTGGTTAGCACAGTTGCTTCACAGCGCCAGGGTTCCAGGTTCGATTCCCGGCTTGGGTCACTGTCTGTGCGGAGTCTGCACATTCTCCCTGTGTCTGCGTGGCTTTCTTCCGGGTGCTCCGGATTCCTCCCACATGTCCCGAAAGACGTGCTTGTTAGGTAAATTGGACATTCTGAATTCTCCCTCCGTGTATCCGAACAGGCGCCGGAATGTGGAGACTAGGGGCTTTTCACAGTAACTTCATTGCACTGTTAACATAAGCCTACTCGTGACACTAATAAAGATTATTATTGTATCTTTCTGAGCATCAGCTTTTAAAACTGAGATTGGTGTATTCTTGTTCGGCAACGATATTGATTCGATGTGGAACGAAGGTGCACAGATCAGAGTTAAGATACAGGTCAGCCGTGGTCTGACTGAATGGAGGAACAGGCTGGAGGGGCTGAGTGGCCTCTGCCTGATCCTATCTTTACGATCAGCTGCCCGGCATACACACAAGAGCTGGGAACAAAGATTCTGAGCATTCACGTTGTCAGTCCCACAAGATGACATTGAATTTGAGTCAGGCAATTTCCAGTCCCTGTGCGGTTTATGTTATACTGCGCTCTACATCACAAACACACTGGAGTCCGAGGACTATTTAGTAATCCTCCCAGAACAAACAGTGACTGTGGAATTTCCTGCCACTTGCAATTAGCAAACTTATCAGATGATCATGGGGGTGACCAGACAGATGGGGATCATCACTGTGGCTCTGACCAAACAGATCGAAAATAGCAGGAGCTGCAATCAGAATAAATGACCACTTTGGATAGAAAAGTAAACAAATTCTTACAAGTTCATCACAAAATGAAAAATCGAGAGAGCAGGACTGTGAAAGCAATCCTTTTTTTTCCTGTTCCACTCCTGTACTGGAGAGTTTGGTTTCCCAGATCAGGATCTGTGTTTATGTCATCCAAACATCCATTATCTGCGTGGGATTCTAATCTTTGTGCAAGCAATAATTTCTCCTGAATTCTTGGGAAAAGTAAACCAGGAAAATATCTTCTGAGAACTCTACATCCAGGGGGAGGGGGAGGGGGGGGGGGAAGGTCAGCAGATGCGTGGCAAGCCCACAACATGCACATTCCCGCCAGGTCGTCACTATGCTTACTTTTAGAAAACATTAAGAACTAGTGTGTTTGCATCAGTTAATTGATGTGACATTGACAATCAGAGGATTGGCACTACATCTTTGATGACAACACAGATACTACACGGTGTATGTACCGTGTTAATCACATTAGAGGGTGATGCGTATGTGCCGTCTTAATAACATTAGAGGGTGATATGTGTGTACCGTGTTAATCACATAAGAGGGTGATGTATGTAGTAATAATAATAATCATCTTTTATTGTCACAAGTATGCAGCTACTGTGAAAAGCCCCTAGTCACCACATTCCGTACTGTGTTAATCACATTAGAAGATGATGTGTGTACGCCGCCAATCACATTAGAGGGTGATGTGTATACCATGTTAATCACATTAGATGGTGATGTATGTACCATGTTAATCACATTAGAGGGTGATATGTGTGGACAGTGTTAATAACATTAGAGGGTGATGTGTATACCATGTTAATCATATTAGATGGTGATGTATGGACCATGTTAATCACATTAGAGGATGATGCATTTACCATGTTAATCACATTAGTGGATAATGTATATACCTTGTTAATGACATTAGAGGGTGATATGTTTACCGTGTTAATGACATGAGATGTGATGTGTGCAGCATGTTAAACACATTAGAGGGTGATGTGTGTACTGCGTTAATCACATTAGAGGGTGATGGGTGTACCGTGTTAAGCACATTAGAGGGTGATGTGTGTACCATGTTAATTACATTAGAGGGTGATGTGTGTACATAGAACATAGAAAATACAGCACAGAACAGGCCCTTCGGCCCACGATGTTGTGCCGAACCTTTGTCCTAGATTAATCATAGATTATCATTAAATTTACAGTGCAGAAGGAGGCCATTCGGCCCCCTGAGTCTGCACCGGCTCTTGGAAAGAGCACCCTACCCAAACTCAACACCTCCACCCAACACCAAGGGCAATTTTGGACACTAAGGGCAATTTATCATGGCCAATCCACCTACCCTGCACATCTTTGGACTGTGGGAGGAAACCGGAGCACCCGGAGGAAACCCACGCAGACACGGGGAGGACGTGCAGACTCCGCACAGACAGTGACCCAAGCCGGAATCGAACCTGGGACCCTGGAGCTGTGAAGCAATTGTGCTATCCACAATGCTACCGTGCTGCACTTAAGAACAAATAAATCTACACTATATCATTTTACCGTATTTACCCTTCCACCAATTGTAAACCTTGCCCTGTTGCACGCACCTATCCCTCTCCATTACGAAAGTGAAAGTCACAGAATTGTGGTCACTATCTCCAAAATGCTCCCCCACTAACAAATCTATCACTTGCCCTGGTTCATTACCAAGTACTAAATCCAATATTGCCCCTCCTCTGGTCGGGCAATCTACATACTGTGTTAGAAAAGCTTCCTGGACACACTGCACAAACACCACCCCATCCAAACTATTTGATCTAAAGAGTTTCCACTCAAAATTTGGGAAGTTAAAGTCACCCATGACTACTACCCTGTGACTTCTGCACCTTTCCAAAATCTGTTTCCCAATCTGTTCCTCCACATCTCTGCTACTATTGGGGGGCCTATAGAAAACTCCTAACAAGGTGACTGCTCCTTTCCTATTTCTGACTTCAACCCATACTACCTCATTAGGGTGATACTCCTCGAACTGCCTTTCTGCAGCTGTTATACTATCTCTAATTAACAATGCCACCCCCCCACCTCCTTTACCACCCCACCCTAATCTTATTGAAACATCTATAACCAGGGACCTCCAACAACCATTTCTGCCCCTCTTCTATCCAAGTTTCCGTGATGGCCACCACATCGTAGTCCCAAGTATCGATCCATGCCTTAGGTTCACCCACCTTATTCCTGATGCTTCTTGCGTTGAAGTATACACACTTCAACCCATCTCCGTGCCTGCAAGTACTCTCCTTTGTCAGTGTTCCCGTCACCACTGCCTCATTACACGCTTTGGCGTCCTGACTATCGGCTCGCTTAGTTGCTGGACTACAAATCCGGTTCCCATTCCCCTGCCAAATTAGTTTAAACCCTCCCGAAGAGTACTAGAAAACCTCCCTCCCAGGATATTGGTGCCCCTCTGGTTCAGATACAACCCGTCCTGCTTGTACAGGTCCCACCTTCCCCAGAATGCGCTCCAATTATCCAAATACCTGAAGCCCTCCCTCCTACACTATTCCTGCAGCCACGTGTTCAACTGCATTCTCTCCCTACCATGTTAATCACATTAGAGGGTGATGTGTGTACTGCGTTAATCACATTAGAGGGTGATGTGTATACCGTGTTAATTACATTAGAGGGTGATGTGTGTACTGCGTTAATCACATTAGAGGGTGATGGGTGTACCGTGTTAAGCACATTAGAGGGTGATGTGTGTACCATGTTAATCACATTAGAGGGTGATGTGTGTACCATGTTAATTACAGTAGAGGGTGATGTGTGTATTGTGTTAATCACATTAGAGGGCGGTGTGTGTACCGTGTTAATCACAGAGGGTGATGTGTGTACCATGTTAATTACATTCGAGGGTGATGTTGTACTGCGTTAATCACATTAGAGGGTGATGGGTGTACCGTATTAATCACATTAGAGGGTGATGTGTGTATTGCGTTTATCACATTAGAGGGTGATGTGTGTACCATGTTAATTACATTAGAGGGCGGTGTGTGTACCGTGTTAATCACATTAGAGGGCGGTGTGTGTACCGTGTTAATCACATTAGAGGGTGATGTGTGTACCATGTTAAGCACATTGGAGGGTGATGTGTGTACTGCGTTAATCACATTAGAGGGTGATGTGTGTACCATGTTAAGCACATTGGAGGGTGATGTGTGTACTGTGTTAAGCACATTGGAGGGTGATGAATGTACCGTGTTAAGCACATTGGAGGGCGGTGTGTGTACCGTGTTAATTACATTGGAGGGTGATGTGTGTACCGTGTTAATTACATTGGTGGGTGATGTGTGTACCGTGTTAAACAAATTAGAGGTTGATGTATGTACCATGTTAATCACATTAGAGGGTGATATGTGTATCGTGTTAATCATATTCTAGGGTGATGAGTGTACCATGTTAATTACACTCGAGGGTGATGTGTGTACTGTGTTAATCACATTAGAGGGTGATATGTGTACCATGCTAATCACATTAGAGGGTGATATGTGTACCTTGTTAATCACATTCGAGGGTGATGTGTGTAATGCGTTAATCACATTAGAGGGTGATATGTGTACCATGCTAATCACATTAGAAGGTGATATGTGTACCATGTTAATCACATTAATCGCATAAGTCGCATACAAAATGATCAGGGGGTTGGATAGGGTGGACAGTGAGAGCCTTCTCCCGCGGATGGATATGGCTGGCACGAGGGGACATAACTTTAAATTGAGGAGTAATAGATATAGGACAGAGGTCAGAGGTAGGTTCTTTACGCAAAGAGTAGTGAGGCCGTGGAATGCCCTACCTGCTACAGTAGTGAACTCGCCAACATTGAGGGCATTTAAAAGTTTATTGGATAAACATGTGGATGATAATGGCATAGTGTAGGTTAGATGGCTTTTGTTTCGGTGCAACATCGTGGGCCGAAGGGCCTGTACTGCGCTGTATTGTTCTATGTTCTATGTTCTATTAGAGGGCGATGTGTGTGCTGCGTTAATCACATTAGAGGGTGATATGTGTACCATGCTAATCACATTAGAGGGTGATGTGTGTACCGTGTTAATCACATTAGAGGGTGATATGTGTACCTTGTGAATCACATTGGAGGGTGATGTGTGTACCATGTTAATCACATTAGAGGGTGATATGTGTATCGTGTTAATCATATTCTAGGGTGACGTGTGTACTGCGTTAATCACATAGAGGGTGATGTGTGTACCATGTTAAGCACATTGGAGGGTGATCTGTGTACTGTGTTAAGCACATTGGAGGGTGATGTGTGTACCATGTTAAGCACATTGGAGGGCGGTGTGTGTACCATGTTAATCACATTAGAGGGTGATATGTGTATCGTGTTAATCATATTCTAGGGTGATGTGTGTACCATGTTAATTACATTCGAGGGTGATGTGTGTACTGTGTTAATCACATTAGAGGGTGATATGTGTACCATGCTAATCACATTAGAGGGTGAGGTG
This sequence comes from Scyliorhinus torazame, assembly GCF_047496885.1. NCBI lineage: Eukaryota > Metazoa > Chordata > Chondrichthyes > Carcharhiniformes > Scyliorhinidae > Scyliorhinus > Scyliorhinus torazame. Next base: position 12,078,111 of record NC_092713.1, read on the forward strand.
TGTACCATGTTAATCACATTAGAGGGTGATATGTGTATCGTGTCGTGTTAATCATATTCTAGGGTGATGTGTGTACCATGTTAATTACATTCGAGGGTGATGTGTGTACTGTGTTAATCACATTAGAGGGTGATGTGTGTACCATGCTAATCACATTAGAGGGTGATATGTGTACCATGCTAATCACATTAGAGGGTGATGTGTGTACCATGTTTATCACATTAGAGGGTGATGTGTGTACTGTGTTAATCAAATTAGAGGGTGATATGTGTACCATGCTAATCACATTAGAGGGTGATGTGTGTACCATGTTAATCACATTAGAGGGTGATGTGTGTACCATGTTAATCACATTAGAGGGTGATATGTGTATCGTGTTAATCATATTCTAGGGTGATGTGTGTACCATGTTAATTACATTCGAGGGTGATGTGTGTACTGTGTTAATCACATTAGAGGGTGATATGTGTACCATGCTAATCACATTAGAGGGTCATGTGTGTACCATGCTAATCACATTAGAGGGTGATATGTGTATCGTGTAAATCATATTCTAGGGTGATGTGTGTACCATGTTAATTACATTTGAGGGTGATGTGTGTACTGTGTTAATCACATTAGAGGGTGATATGTGTACCATGCTAATCACATTAGAGGGTGATGTGTGTACCATGTTAATCACATTAGAGGGTGATATGTGTATCGTGTTAATCATATTCTAGGGTGATGTGTGTACCATGTTAATTACATTCGAGGGCGATGTGTGTACTGCGTTAATCACATTAGAGGGTGATATGTGTACCATGCTAATTACATTAGAAGGTGATATGTGTACCATGTTAATCACATTAATCGCATAAGTCGCATACAAAATGATCAGGGGGTTGGATAGGGTGGACAGTGAGAGCCTTCTCCCGCGGATGGATATGGCTGGCACGAGGGGACATAACTTTAAACTGAGGGGTAATAGATATAGGACAGAGGTCAGAGGTAGGTTCTTTACGCAAAGAGTAGTGAGGCCGTGGAATGCATTACCTGCTACGGTAGTGAACTCGCCAACATTGAGGGCATTTAAAAGTTTATTGGATAAACATATGGATGATAATGGCATAGTGTAGGTTAGATGGCTTTTGTTTCGGTGCAACATCGTGGGCCGAAGGGCCTGTACTGCGCTGTATTGTTCTATGTTCTATGTTCTATTAGAGGGCGATGTGTGTGCTGCGTTAATCACATTAGAGGGTGATATGTGTACCATGCTAATCACATTAGAGGGTGATATGTGTACCTTGTTAATCACATTGGAGGGTGATGTGTGTACCATGTTAATCACATTAGAGGGTGATATGTGTATCGTGTAAATCATATTCTAGGGTGATGTGTGTACCATGTTAATTACATTTGAGGGTGATGTGTGTACTGTGTTAATCACATTAGAGGGTGATATGTGTACCATGCTAATCACATTAGAGGGTGATGTGTGTACCATGTTAATCACATTAGAGGGTGATATGTGTATCGTGTTAATCATATTCTAGGGTGATGTGTGTACCATGTTAATTACATTCGAGGGTGATGTGTGTACCTTGTTAATCACATTAGAGGGTGATATGTGTACTGCGTTAATCACATTAGAAGGTGATATGTGTACCATGTTAATCACATTAGAGGGCGATGTGTGTACTGCGTTAATCACATTAGAGGGTGATATGTGTACCTTGTTAATCACATTGGAGGGTGATGTGTGTACCATGTTAATCACATTAGAGGGTGATATGTGTATCGTGTTAATCATATTCTAGGGTGATGTGTGTACCATGTTAATTACATTTGAGGGTGATGTGTGTACTGTGTTAATCATATTAGAGGGTGATGTGTGTACTGCGTTAATCACATTAGAGGGTGAGATGGGTACCATGCTAATCACATTAGAGGGTGATGTGTGTACCGTGTTAATCACATTAGAGGGTGATATGTGTACCTTGTTAATCACATTGGAGGGTGATGTGTGTACCTTGCTAATCACATTGGAGGGTGATGTGTGTACCGTGTTAATTACATTGGTGGGTGTTGTGTGTACCGTGTTAATTACATTGGTGGGTGATGTGTCTACCGTGTTAATTACATTGGTGGGTGATGTGTGTACCATGTTAATCACATTAGAGGGCGATGTGTGTACTGCGTTAATCACATTAGAGGGTGATGTGTGTACCTTGTTAATTATATTCGAGGGTGATGTGTGTACTGTGTTAATCACATTAGAGGGTGATGTGTGTACCTTGTTAATTACATTCGAGGCTGATGTGTGTACTGTGTTAATCATATTAGAGGGTGATGTGTGTACTGCGTTAATCACATTAGAGGGTGAGATGTGTACCATGCTAATCACATTAGAGGGTGATGTGTGTACCGTGTTAATCACATTAGAGGGTGATATGTGTACATTGTTAATCACATTGGAGGGTGATGTGTGTACCTTGTTAATCACATTGGAGGTTGATGTGTGTACCGTGTTAATTACATTGGTGGGTGATGTGTGTACCGTGTTAATTACATTGGTGGGTGATGTGTGTACCGTGTTAATTACATTGGTGGGTGATGTGTGTACCTTGTTAATTACATTAGAGGGTGATATGTGTACCATGTTAATCACATTAGAGGGTGATGTGTGTACTGCGTTAATCACATTAGAGGGTGTTATGTGTATCGTGTTAATCATATTCTAGGGTGATGTGTGTACCATGTTAATTACATTCGAGGGTGATGTGTGTACTGTGTTAATCACATTAGAGGGTGATATGTGTACCATGCTAATCACATTAGAGGGTGATATGTGTACCTTGTTAATCACATTAGAGGGTGATGTGTGTACTGCGTTAATCATATTAGAGGGTGAGATGTGTACCATGCTAATCACATTAGAGGGTGATGTGTGTACCGTGTTAATCACATTAGAGGGTGATATGTGTACCTTGTTAATCACATTGGAGGGTGATGTGTGTACCTTGTTAATCACATTGGAGGGTGATGTGTGTACCGTGTTAATTACATTGGTGGGTGATGTGTGTACCGTGTTAATTACATTGGTGGGTGATGTGTGTACCTTGTTAATTACATTGGAGGGTGATGTGTGTACCGTGTTAATCACATTGGAGGGTGATGTGTATACCTTGTTAATTACATTGGAGGGTGATGTGTGTGCCGTGTTAATCACATTGGAGGGTGATGTGTGTACCATGTTAATTACATTAGAGGGTGATGTGTGTACCGTGTTAATCACATTGGAGGGTGATGTGTGTACCGTGTTAATCACATTGGAGGGTGATGTGTGTACCTTGTTAATCACATTGGAGGGTGATGTGTGTACCGTGTTAATTACATTGGTGGGTGATGTGTGTATCGTGTTAATTACATTGGAGGGTGATGTGTGTACCGTGTTAATTACATTGGTGGGTGATGTGTGTACCTTGTTAATTACATTGGAGGGTGATGTGTGTACCGTGTTAATCACATTGGAGGGTGATGTATGTACCGTGTTAATCACATTGGAGGGTGATGTGTGTACCGTGTTAATTACATTGGTGGGTGATGTGTGTACCTTGTTAATTACATTGGAGGGTGATGTGTGTACCGTGTTTATCACATTGGAGGGTGATGTGTGTACAATGTTAATTACATTGGAGGGTGATGTGTGTACCATGTTAATCACATTGGAGGGTGATGTGTGTACCGTGTTAATTACATTAGAGGGTGATGTGTGTACCGTGTTAATCACATTGGAGGGTGATATGTGTACCATGTTAATCACATTAGAGGGCGATGTGTGTACTGTGTTAATCATATTAGAGGGTGATGTGTGTACTGCGTTAATCACATTAGAGGGTGAGATGGGTACCATGTTAATCACATTAGAGGGTGATGTGTGTACCGTGTTAATCACATTAGAGGGTGATATGTGTACCTTGTTAATCACATTGGAGGGTGATGTGTGTACCTTGCTAATCACATTGGAGGGTGATGTGTGTACCGTGTTAATTACATTGGTGGGTGATGTGTGTACCGTGTTAATTACATTGGTGGGTGATGTGTCTACCGTGTTAATTACATTGGTGGGTGATGTGTGTACCTTGTTAATTACATTAGAGGGTGATATGTGTACCATGTTAATCACATTAGAGGGCGATGTGTGTACCTTGTTAATCACATTGGAGGGTGATGTGTCTACCATGTTAATCACATTAGAGGATGATGTGTGTACCGTGTTAATTATATTCGAGGGTGATGTGTGTACTGCGTTAATCACATTAGAGGGTGATGTGTGTACCTTGTTAATCACATTGGAGGGTGATGTGTCTACCATGTTAATCACATTAGAGGATGATGTGTGTACCGTGTTAATTATATTCGAGGGTGATGTGTGTACTGTGTTAATCACATTAGAGGGTGATGTGTGTACCATGCTAATCACATTAGAGGGTGATATGTGTACCTTGTTAATCACATTGGAGGGTGATGTGTGTACCATGTTAATCACATTAGAGGGTGATATGTGTATCATGTTAATCATACTCTAGGGTGATGTGTGTACCATGTTAATTACATTCGAGGGTGATGTGTGTACTGTGTTAATCACATTAGAGGGTGATGTGTGTACTGCGTTAATCACATTAGAGGGTGAGATGTGTACCATGCTAATCACATTAGAGGGTGATATGTGTACCATGCTAATCACATTAGAGGGTGATGTGTGTACCGTGTTAATCACATTAGAGGGTGATATGTGTACATTGTTAATCACATTGGAGGGTGATGTGTGTACCTTGTTAATCACATTGGAGGTTGATGTGTGTACCGTGTTAATTACATTGGTGGGTGATGTGTGTACCGTGTTAATTACATTGGTGGGTGATGTGTGTACCGTGTTAATTACATTGGTGGGTGATGTGTGTACCTTGTTAATTACATTAGAGGGTGATATGTGTACCATGTTAATCACATTAGAGGGTGATGTGTGTACTGCGTTAATCACATTAGAGGGTGTTATGTGTATCGTGTTAATCATTTTCTAGGGTGATGTGTGTACCATGTTAATTACATTCGAGGGTGATGTGTGTACAGTGTTAATCACATTAGAGGGTGATATGTGTACCATGCTAATCACATTAGAGGGTGATATGTGTACCTTGTTAATCACATTAGAGGGTGATGTGTGTACTGCGTTAATCATATTAGAGGGTGAGATGTGTACCATGCTAATCACATTAGAGGGTGATGTGTGTACCGTGTTAATCACATTGGAGGGTGATGTGTGTACCTTGTTAATCACATTGGAGGGTGATGTGTGTACCGTGTTAATTACATTGGTGGGTGATGTGTGTACCTTGTTAATTACATTGGAGGGTGATGTGTGTATCGTGTTAATTACATTGGTGGGTGATGTGTGTACCTTGTTAATTACATTGGAGGGTGATGTGTGTACCGTGTTAATCACATTGGAGGGTGATGTGTGTACCGTGTTAATTACATTGGTGGGTGATGTGTGTACCTTGTTAATTACATTGTAGGGTTGTGTGTACCGTGTTAATCACATTGGAGGGTGATGTGTATACCGTGTTAATTACATTGGAGGGTGATGTGTGTGCCGTGTTAATCACATTGGAGGGTGATGTGTGTACCATGTTAATTACATTAGAGGGTGATGTGTGTACCGTGTTAATCACATTGGAGGGTGATATGTGTACCGTGTTAATCACATTGGAGGGTGATGTGTGTACCTTGTTAATCACATTGGAGGGTGATGTGTGTACCGTGTTAATTACATTGGTGGGTGATGTGTGTATCGTGTTAATTACATTGGTGGGTGATGTGTGTACCTTGTTAATTACATTGGAGGGTGATGTGTGTACCGTGTTAATTACATTGGTGGGTGATGTGTGTACCTTGTTAATTACATTGGAGGGTGATGTGTGTACCGTGTTAATCACATTGGAGGGTGATGTGTGTACCGTGTTAATCACATTGGAGGGTGATGTGTGTGCCGTGTTAATTACATTGGTGGGTGATGTGTGTACCTTGTTAATTACATTGGAGGGTGATGTGTGTACCGTGTTTATCACATTGGAGGGTGATGTGTGTACAATGTTAATTACATTGGAGGGTGATGTGTGTACCATGTTAATCACATTGGAGGGTGATGTGTGTACCGTGTTAATTACATTAGAGGGTGATGTGTGTACCGTGTTAATCACATTGGAGGGTGATATGTGTACCATGTTAATCACATTAGAGGGCGATGTGTGTACTGTGTTAATCATATTAGAGGGTGATGTGTGTACTGCGTTAATCACATTAGAGGGTGAGATGGGTACCATGTTAATCACATTAGAGGGTGATGTGTGTACCGTGTTAATCACATTAGAGGGTGATATGTGTACCTTGTTAATCACATTGGAGGGTGATGTGTGTACCTTGCTAATCACATTGGAGGGTGATGTGTGTACCGTGTTAATTACATTGGTGGGTGATGTGTGTACCTTGTTAATCACATTGGAGGGTGATGTGTCTACCATGTTAATCACATTAGAGGATGATGTGTGTACCTTGTTAATCACATTGGAGGGTGATGTGTCTACCATGTTAATCACATTAGAGGATGATGTGTGTACCGTGTTAATTATATTCGAGGGTGATGTGTGTACTGCGTTAATCACATTAGAGGGTGATGTGTGTACCTTGTTAATCACATTGGAGGGTGATGTGTCTACCATGTTAATCACATTAGAGGATGATGTGTGTACCGTGTTAATTATATTCGAGGGTGATGTGTGTACTGTGTTAATCACATTAGAGGGTGATGTGTGTACCATGCTAATCACATTAGAGGGTGATATGTGTACCTTGTTAATCACATTGGAGGGTGATGTGTGTACCATGTTAATCACATTAGAGGGTGATATGTGTATCATGTTAATCATACTCTAGGGTGATGTGTGTACCATGTTAATTACATTCGAGGGTGATGTGTGTACTGTGTTAATCACATTAGAGGGTGATGTGTGTACTGCGTTAATCACATTAGAGGGTGAGATGTGTACCATGCTAATCACATTAGAGGGTGATATGTGTACCATGCTAATCACATTAGAGGGTGATGTGTGTACCGTGTTAATCACATTAGAGGGTGATATGTGTACATTGTTAATCACATTGGAGGGTGATGTGTGTACCTTGTTAATCACATTGGAGGTTGATGTGTGTACCGTGTTAATTACATTGGTGGGTGATGTGTGTACTGTGTTAATCACATTAGAGGGTGATATGTGTACCATGCTAATCACATTAGAGGGTGATATGTGTACCTTGTTAATCACATTAGAGGGTGATGTGTGTACTGCGTTAATCATATTAGAGGGTGAGATGTGTACCATGCTAATCACATTAGAGGGTGATGTGTGTACCGTGTTAATCACATTAGAGGGTGATATGTGTACCTTGTTAATCACATTGGAGGGTGATGTGTGTACCTTGTTAATCACATTGGAGGGTGATGTGTGTACCGTGTTAATTACATTGGTGGGTGATGTGTGTACCGTGTTAATTACATTGGTGGGTGATGTGTGTACCTTGTTAATTACATTGGAGGGTGATGTGTGTACCGTGTTAATTACATTGGTGGGTGATGTGTGTACCTTGTTAATTACATTGGAGGGTGATGTGTGTACCGTGTTAATCACATTGGAGGGTGATGTGTGTACCGTGTTAATTACATTGGTGGGTGATGTGTGTACCTTGTTAATTACATTGGAGGGTGATGTGTGTACCGTGTTAATCACATTGGAGGGTGATGTGTATACCGTGTTAATTACATTGGAGGGTGATGTGTGTACCGTGTTAATCACATTGGAGGGTGATGTGTGTACCATGTTAATTACATTAGAGGGTGATGTGTGTACCATGTTAATTACATTAGAGGGTGATGTGTGTACCGTGTTAATCACATTGGAGGGTGATGTGTGTACCGTGTTAATTACATTGGAGGGTGATGTGTGTACCTTGTTAATCACATTGGAGGGTGATGTGTGTACCGTGTTAATTACATTGGTGGGTGATGTGTGTACCGTGTTAATTACATTGGAGGGTGATGTGTGTACCTTTTTAATCACATTGGAGGGTGATGTGTGTACCGTGTTAATCACATTGGAGGGTGATGTGCGTACCGTGTTAATCACATTGTAGGGTTTTGTGTACCGTGTTAATCACATTGTAGGGTTGTGTGTACCGTGTTAATCACATTGTAGGGTTGTGCGTACCGTGTTAATCACATTGTAGGGTTGTGTGTACCGTGTTAATCACATTGTAGGGTTGTGCGTACCGTGTTAATCACATTGTAGGGTTGTGTGTACTGTGTTAATCACATTGTAGGGTTGTGCGTACCGTGTTAATCACATTGTAGGGTTGTGCGTACCGTGTTAATCACATTGTAGGGTTGTGTGTACCGTGTTAATCACATTGTAGGGTTGTGCGTACCGTGTTAATCACATTGTAGGGTTGTGTGTACTGTGTTAATCACATTGTAGGGTTGTGTGTACCGTGTTAATCACATTGTAGGGTTGTGCGTACCGTGTTAATCACATTGTAGGGTTGTGTGTACTGTGTTAATCACATTGTAGGGTTGTGTGTACCGTGTTAATCACATTGGAGGGTGATGTGTGTACCGTGTTAATCACATTGGAGGGTGATGTGCGTACCGTGTTAATCACATTGTAGGGTTTTGTGTACCGTGTTAATCACATTGTAGGGTTGTGTGTACCGTGTTAATCACATTGTAGGGTTGTGCGTACCGTGTTAATCACATTGTAGGGTTGTGTGTACCGTGTTAATCACATTGTAGGGTTGTGCGTACCGTGTTAATCACATTGTAGGGTTGTGCGTACCGTGTTAATCACATTGTAGGGTTGTGCGTACCGTGTTAATCACATTGTAGGGTTGTGTGTACCGTGTTAATCACATTGTAGGGTTGTGCGTACCGTGTTAATCACATTGTAGGGTTGTGTGTACTGTGTTAATCACATTGTAGGGTTGTGCGTACCGTGTTAATCACATTGTAGGGTTGTGCGTACCGTGTTAATCACATTGTAGGGTTGTGTGTACTGTGTTAATCACATTGTAGGGTTGTGTGTACCGTGTTAATCACATTGGAGGGTGATGTGTGTACCGTGTTAATTACATTAAGGGTGATGTGTGTACCGTGTTAATCACATTGGAGGGTGATGTGTGTACCGTGTTAATCACATTGGAGGGTGATGTGCGTACCGTGTTAATCACATTGTAGGGTTTTGTGTACCGTGTTAATCACATTGTAGGGTTGTGCGTACCGTGTTAATCACATTGTAGGGTTGTGCGTACCGTGTTAATCACATTGTAGGGTTGTGTGTACCGTGTTAATCACATTGTAGGGTTGTGCGTACCGTGTTAATCACATTGTAGGGTTGTGTGTACCGTGTTAATCACATCAGAAACTTTTTAAAAGATCCCGGTTCATGACCGAGGCCAAAAGTACCGGTTCAATCCCCGTACCAGCTGAGCTTATTGGGGAGGTGGTGGCGTAGTGGTACTGTCCCAGGACTAGTAATCCAGAGACCCAGAGTACTGCTCTGGGGTCCAGGATTCAAATCCTGCCACTGCAGATGGTGAAATTTGAATTCATTAAAAAAAAATGAGAGGTCTAACCATGACTATGAAACCATTGTCAATTGTTGTAAAAAAAAACATCGGCTTCGCTATTGTCCTTTAGGGAAGGAAATCAAATCTGTCATCCTTCCCGGGTCTGGCCTAAACATGATTTCAGACCCACATCAATGTGGTTGACTCGGAATTGCCCCTCCAGGGCAATTAGGGATGGGCAATAAATGCTGGCACAGTCTGAGACGCCCATGTCCCAAGAACAAATTTTAAAAAAATTCTTGAAGGCCCTGCCTTGACAACATTGCCCCGCACCTGAGGGGCGAGATTCTCCACTCCCGCGCCGGTTGGGAGAATCGCCTGGGCCGGCAAAATTTCCCGGGACGCCGGTCCGACGCCCTCCCGCGATTCTCCCAAGCGGCGGGAACGGCCCGGTCGAGTTTCGCGGGCCGCAGGCCGGAGAATCGCCGGAGACACCCAAAATGGCGATTCTCCGGCACCCCCGCTATTCTCAGGCCGGGACGGGCCGAGCGGCCAGGCCAAAACGGCGGGTTCCCCCCGGCGCCGTCCACACCTGGTCGCTGCCGTTGTGAACGGTGCATGAACGCTGGGTGGGCGGCCTGCGGGGGGAACGAGGGGGCATCCTGCACCGGGGGTACCTCAAATGTGGGGTGGCCCGCGATCGGTGCCCACCGATCGTCGGGCCGTCCTTTCTGAAGGAGGACCTCCTTCCTTCCGCAGCCCGACAAGATCCGTCCCCCATCTTCTTGCGGGGCGGACTTAGAGAGGACGGCAACCACACATGCGCGGGTTGGCGCTGGCCAACCCGCGCATGCGCGGATGCCGCCCGTTATGCGGCGCCGGCCGCGTCATCTATGCGGCGCCGCCTTTACGCGGGCGACAAGGCCTGGCGCGTGTAGATGAAGCGGCCCCGATCCTGGCCCATTGTCAGGGCCTGAATCGGTCGGGATCGGGGCCGTTTCGCGCCGACGTGAACCTCGACGGCGTTGACGACGGCGCGGCCACTTCGGCGCGGGAGTGGAGAATCCCGCCCGAGGTGTGGTAATCCTCAGGTTAAATCACCACCAGTCTGCTTTCCTTCTGAAGGGGGAAGCAGCCAATGGTCATCTGGGACTATGGCAACGTTATTTACTTTTAGACGGCATTACGAAGCATTTTGTTTTTATAAGTTAATTGATGTGACCTAGGTGTAACGGGCAAGGCCTGGGGGCAGTACAGTGGTTAGCACAGTTGCTTCACAGCTCAAGGGTCCCAGGTTCGATTCCCGTCTTGGGTCACTGTCTGTGCGTGGTCTGCACATCCTCCCCGTGTGTGCGTGGGTTTCCTCCGGGGGCTCCGGTTTCCTCCCACAGTCCAAAGATGTGCAGGTTTGGTGGATTGGCCATGATAAAATGCCCTTCGTGTACAAAAAGGTGAGGTGGCATTACTGGGTTACGGGGACAGGGTGGAGACATGGGCTTGAGTAGGGTGCTCTTTCCCGGGGCCGGGGCAGACTCAATGGGCCGAATGGCCTCCTTCTGCACTGTAATTGCTACGATTGTATGATATTGCCCATTACTAGTTACCCTTCAGGAGGCAGCGACTCACCACATGAACCCCGTAGTGATGCTAATGGTACGGGGTTCCAGGATTTTGACCGTACACCAAGGAGAGAGTGGCTGAAAAGAGCTTGAAGTCAGGATGGTGTGTTATCTGTGGAAATGTGCCTGTTGTTGTCTACCCAAGCGTCTGCTGCCCTTCCAGGCTGTAGAGTTTGTGGGTTGGGAAGGTGCTGTTGAAGGCTTCTTGTTTCATCTTGTAGATGGTAGGCGCTGCTGCCTCCTGGTGGAGGGAGTGAATGTTCAAGCCGGTGGTTGGGGTGCCAATCAAGTGGCCTGATTTGCCCTGGATGGTGTTGAGCTTCTTGAGTGTTGTTGAAGTTACATGGATCCAGGCAAGTGGAGTATTCAATTACCCTCCTGGCTTGTGCCTTGTAGATGGTGGACAGGCTGTGGGGAGTCAGGACGTGAGTTACTCGCTGCAGAATTTCAGGCCTCTGACCTCGCCATGTAGCTCACCCAGTTACGTTTCTGGTCACTGGTGACTCCCAAAGTGTTGATGCTGATAGAATCATAGTGCAGAAGGAGGCCATTCGGCCCATCGAGTCTGCACCGGCCCTTGGAAAGAGCTCCCCACTTAAATCCACACCTCCACTCCATCCCCGTAACCCAGTCACCCCACCTAACCTCAGGGAAATTTAGCAAGGCCAATCCACCTAAGCACTGATGAATTCAGTGAAGGTAACTGAACGTTAAGAGGAGATGTGGGATTCCCTCTTGTCGGATATGATCATTTTTTGAATGGAAGAGAACGGAAACATTCTAACCATTCTGCTCTCCCTTCTTTTTAGGACACTGGATATTCTCAAGCAGACAAAGGGGGATTTTGCTTGCCGCCCTACAGCAGAGGTTTACAGCAGGAGCCTGTGGCCGTACTGGGTAAGGATTGCATTATTAACATTATGACCCTTCAATTATTGGGGAGTGATGTTCTCCCTGAGTCCTTTTCTGTTGTGATGAATCAGTAACAGATCCCACAAGAGTGAGTTTCCAGCAACACACACACACACACACACACACTTGTCTACACACAGACACACACTCTCTCGCACTCTGAAATACATTCTCACACCCACCCACAAGAACCTACCTCTTCTTCGGCGATCACTCGCTAACGAGTATGATTGCCCACCTAAGAAGCTCTCTGTTACTGGTCATGGGTTCCGTGAGTCTTTGTTTGGCTGATGATCCCGATTCTTGAACTCGCCTTTGGAGACCCGACATTGTATCCAATCCATGAGCGCCACCTTCAGACGGCGAAAGATGAGTGTCTTTGACACCGCGACATTCGTGCAGACATCAAGATCCTCGTGTCGCCCTCCCAACTCTTCCCTACGGCTCAGAATCCTGGACTACGTACAGACGCTACCTCAAGGCAGCACGGTAGCACAGTGGTTAGCCCCGTTGCTTCGCAGCTCCAGAGTCCCAGGTTCGATTCCCGACTGGGTCACTATCTGTGCGGAGTCCGCACGTTCTCCCCGTGTCTGCGTGGGTTTCCTCCGGGTGCTCCGGTTTCCTCCCAAAGTCCAAAGATGTGCAGGTTAGGCGGATTGGCCAAGCTAAATTGCCAGTGTAGACAGCAAGCGGAATGCACACCCAGTGTAGACAGCGAGCAGAATGCACTCCCAGTGTAGACAGCAAGCTGAGTGCGCTCCCAGTGTAGACAGCGAGCTGAATGCGCTCCCAGTGTAGACAGCGAGCTGAATGCACTCCCGGTGTAGACAGCGAGCTGAATGCACTCCCAGTGTAGACAGCAAGTTGAATGCACTCCCGGTGTAGACAACAAGCTGAATGCACTCCCAGTGTAGACAGCAAGTTGAATGCACTCCCAGTGTAGACAGCAAGTTGAATGCACTCCCAGTGTAGACAACAAGCTGAATGCACTCCCAGTGTAGACAGAAAGCTGAAAGCACTCCCAGTGTAGACAGCGAGCTGAAAGCACTCCCAGTGTAGACAGCGAGCTGAATGCACTCCCAGTGTAGGCAGCGAGCTGGATGCACTCCAGTGTAGACAGCAAGCTGGATGCACTCCAGTGTAGACAGCAAGCTGAATGCACTCCAGTGTAGACAGCAAGCTGAATGCACCTCCAGTGTAGACAGCAAGCTGGATGCACTCCAGTGTAGACAGCAAGCTGGATGCACTCCAGTGTAGACAGCAAGTTGAATGCACTCCCGGTGTAGACAGCGAGCTGAATGCACTCCAGTGTAGACAGCAAGCTGAATGCACTCCCGGTGTAGACAGCAAGCTGAATGCACTCCAGTGTAGACAGCAAGCTGAATGCACTCCAGTGTAGACAGCAAGCTGAGTGCACTCCCGGTGTAGACAGCGAGCTGAATGCACTCCAGTGTAGACAGCAAGCTGAATGCACTCCAGTGTAGACAGCAAGCTGGATGCACTCCAGTGTAGACAGCAAGCTGGATGCACTCCCGGTGTAGACAGCAAGCTGAATGCACCTCCAGTGTAGACAGCAAGCTGGATGCACTCCCGGTGTAGACAGCAAGCTGAATGCACCTCCAGTGTAGACAGCAAGCTGAATGCACCTCCAGTGTAGACAGCAAGCTGGATGCACTCCAGTGTAGACAGCAAGCTGAATGCACTCCCGGTGTAGACAGCAAGCTGGATGCACTCCAGTGTACACAGCAAGCTGAATGCACTCCCGGTGTAGACAGCAAGCTGAATGCACTCCAGTGTAGACAGCAAGCTGAATGCACTCCAGTGTAGACAGCGAGCTGAGTGCACTCCCGGTGTAGACAGCAAGCTGGATGCACTCCCAGTGTAGACAGCAAGCTGGATGCACTCCCAGTGTAGACAGCGAGCTGAATGCACTCCAGTGTAGACAGCGAGCTGAATGCACTCCCAGTGTAGACAGCAAGCTGAATGCACTCCCAGTGTAGGCAGCGAGCTGGATGCACTCCAGTGTAGACAGCAAGCTGGATGCACTCCAGTGTAGACAGCAAGCTGAATGCACTCCAGTGTAGACAGCAAGCTGAATGCACCTCCAGTGTAGACAGCAAGCTGGATGCACTCCAGTGTAGACAGCAAGCTGGATGCACTCCAGTGTAGACAGCAAGTTGAATGCACTCCCGGTGTAGACAGCGAGCTGAATGCACTCCAGTGTAGACAGCAAGCTGAATGCACTCCCGGTGTAGACAGCAAGCTGAATGCACTCCAGTGTAGACAGCAAGCTGAATGCACTCCAGTGTAGACAGCAAGCTGAGTGCACTCCCGGTGTAGACAGCAAGTTGAATGCACTCCCAGTGTAGACAGCAAGTTGAATGCACTCCCAGTGTAGACAACAAGCTGAATGCACTCCCAGTGTAGACAGAAAGCTGAAAGCACTCCCAGTGTAGACAGCGAGCTGAAAGCACTCCCAGTGTAGACAGCGAGCTGAATGCACTCCCAGTGTAGGCAGCGAGCTGGATGCACTCCAGTGTAGACAGCAAGCTGGATGCACTCCAGTGTAGACAGCAAGCTGAATGCACTCCAGTGTAGACAGCAAGCTGAATGCACCTCCAGTGTAGACAGCAAGCTGGATGCACTCCAGTGTAGACAGCAAGCTGGATGCACTCCAGTGTAGACAGCAAGTTGAATGCACTCCCGGTGTAGACAGCGAGCTGAATGCACTCCAGTGTAGACAGCAAGCTGAATGCACTCCCGGTGTAGACAGCAAGCTGAATGCACTCCAGTGTAGACAGCAAGCTGAATGCACTCCAGTGTAGACAGCAAGCTGAGTGCACTCCCGGTGTAGACAGCGAGCTGAATGCACTCCAGTGTAGACAGCAAGCTGAATGCACTCCAGTGTAGACAGCAAGCTGGATGCACTCCAGTGTAGACAGCAAGCTGGATGCACTCCCGGTGTAGACAGCAAGCTGAATGCACCTCCAGTGTAGACAGCAAGCTGGATGCACTCCCGGTGTAGACAGCAAGCTGAATGCACCTCCAGTGTAGACAGCAAGCTGAATGCACCTCCAGTGTAGACAGCAAGCTGGATGCACTCCAGTGTAGACAGCAAGCTGAATGCACTCCCGGTGTAGACAGCAAGCTGGATGCACTCCAGTGTAGACAGCAAGCTGAATGCACTCCCGGTGTAGACAGCAAGCTGAATGCACTCCAGTGTAGACAGCAAGCTGAATGCACTCCAGTGTAGACAGCGAGCTGAGTGCACTCCCGGTGTAGACAGCAAGCTGGATGCACTCCCAGTGTAGACAGCAAGCTGGATGCACTCCCAGTGTAGACAGCGAGCTGAATGCACTCCAGTGTAGACAGCGAGCTGAATGCACTCCCAGTGTAGACAGCAAGCTGAATGCACTCCAGTGTAGACAGCGAGCTGAGTGCACTCCCAGTGTAGACAGCGAGCTGAATGCACTCCCGGTGTAGACAGCAAGCTGGATGCCCTCCAGTGTAGACAGCGAGCTGAGTGCACTCCCGGTGTAGACAGCAAGCTGAATGCACTCCAGTGTAGACAGCGAGCTGAGTGCACTCCCGGTGTAGACAGGGAGCAGAGTGCACTCCCGGTATAGACAGCAAGCTGGATGCACTCTCGGTGTAGACAGCAAGCTGGATGCACTCTCGGTGTAGACAGCAAGCTGGATGCACTCCCGGTGTAGACAGCGAGCTGGCTGCACTCCCGGTGTAGACAGGGAGCTGGATGCACTCCCAGTGTAGACAGGGAGCTGAATGCACTCCCAGTGTAGACAGCGAGCTGAATGCACTCCCGGTGTAGACAGGGAGCTGAATGCACTCCCGGTGCAGACAGCGAGCTGAATGCACTCCCGGTGTAGACAGCGAGCTGAGTGCACTCCCGGTGTAGACAGCGAGCTGAGTGCACTCCCGGTGTAGACAGCGAGCTGAGCGCACTCCCGATGTAGACAGCGAGCTGAGTGCACTCCCGGTGTAGACAGTGAGCTGAGTGCACTCCTGGTGTAGACAGGGAGCTGAGTGCACTCCCGGTGTAGACAGCGAGCTGAATGCACTCCCAGTGTAGACAGCGAGCTGAATGCACTCCTGGTGTGGACAGCAAGCTGAATGCACTCCAGTGTAGACAGCGAGGTGAGTGCACTCCCGGTGTAGACAGCGAGCTGAGTGCACTCCTGGTGTGGACAGCAAGCTGAATGCACTCCCGGTGTAGACAGCGAGCTGAGTGCACTCCCAGTGTAGACAGTGAGCTATATGCACTCCAGTGTAGACAGCGAGCTGAATGCACTCTCAGTGTAGACAGCGAGCTGAATGCACTCCTGGTGTGGACAGCGAGCTGAGTGCACTCCCAGTGTAGACAGCGAGCTGAGTGCACTCCAGTGTAGACAGCGAGCTGAATGCACTCTCAGTGTAGACAGCGAGCTGAATGCACTCCTGGTGTGGACAGCGAGCTGAGTGCACTCCCAGTGTAGACAGCGAGCTGAGTGTACTCCCAGTGTAGACAGCGAGCTGAATGCACTCCCAGTGTAGACAGCGAGCTGGATGCACTCCCAGTGTAGACAGCGAGCTGAATGCACTCCCAGTGTAGACAGCAAGCTGGATGCACTCCCAGTGTAGACAGCAAGCGGAATGCACACCCAGTGTAGACAGCGAGCTGAATGCACTCCCAGTGTAGACAGCAAGCTGAGTGCGCTCCTAGTGTAGACAGCGAGCTGAATGCACTCCCAGTGTAGACAGCGAGCTATATGCACTCCAGTGTAGACAGCGAGCTGAATGCACTCTCAGTGTAGACAGCGAGCTGAATGCACTCTCAGTGTAGACAGCGAGCTATATGCACTCCAATGTAGATAGCAAGGTGAATGCACTCTCAGTGTAGACAGCGAGCTGAATGCACTCCTGGTGTAGACAGCGAGCTGGATGCACTCCCAGTGTAGACAGCGAGCTGAGTGCAGTCCCAGTGTAGACAGCGAGCTATATGCACTCCAGTGTAGATAGCAAGGTGAATGCACTCCCAGTGTAGACAGCAAGCTGGATGCACTCCAGTGTAGACAGCGAGCTGAGTGCACTCCCGGTGTAGACAGCGAGCTGAGTACACTCCCAGTGTAGACAGCGAGCTATATGCACTCCAGTGTAGATAGCAAGGTGAATGCACTCTCGGTGTAGACAGTGAGCTGAATGCACTCCCGGTGTAGACAGCAAGCTGGGTGCACTCCCAGTGTAGACAGCGAGCTGAGTACACTCCCGGTATAGACAGCGAGCTGAGTGCACTCCCAGTGTAGACAGCGAGCTGAGTGCACTCCCGGTGTAGACAGTGAGCTGAGTGCACTCCTGGTGTAGACAGGGAGCTGAGTGCACTCCCGGTGTAGACAGCGAGCTGAATGCACTCCCAGTGTAGACAGCGAGCTGAATGCACTCCTGGTGTGGACAGCAAGCTGAATGCACTCCAGTGTAGACAGCGAGGTGAGTGCACTCCCGGTGTAGACAGCGAGCTGAGTGCACTCCTGGTGTGGACAGCAAGCTGAATGCACTCCCGGTGTAGACAGCGAGCTGAGTGCACTCCCAGTGTAGACAGTGAGCTATATGCACTCCAGTGTAGACAGCGAGCTGAATGCACTCTCAGTGTAGACAGCGAGCTGAATGCACTCCTGGTGTGGACAGCGAGCTGAGTGCACTCCCAGTGTAGACAGCGAGCTGAGTGCACTCCAGTGTAGACAGCGAGCTGAATGCACTCTCAGTGTAGACAGCGAGCTGAATGCACTCCTGGTGTGGACAGCGAGCTGAGTGCACTCCCAGTGTAGACAGCGAGCTGAGTGTACTCCCAGTGTAGACAGCGAGCTGAATGCACTCCCAGTGTAGACAGCGAGCTGGATGCACTCCCAGTGTAGACAGCGAGCTGAATGCACTCCCAGTGTAGACAGCAAGCTGGATGCACTCCCAGTGTAGACAGCAAGCGGAATGCACACCCAGTGTAGACAGCGAGCTGAATGCACTCCCAGTGTAGACAGCAAGCTGAGTGCGCTCCTAGTGTAGACAGCGAGCTGAATGCACTCCCAGTGTAGACAGCGAGCTATATGCACTCCAGTGTAGACAGCGAGCTGAATGCACTCTCAGTGTAGACAGCGAGCTGAATGCACTCTCAGTGTAGACAGCGAGCTATATGCACTCCAATGTAGATAGCAAGGTGAATGCACTCTCAGTGTAGACAGCGAGCTGAATGCACTCCTGGTGTAGACAGCGAGCTGGATGCACTCCCAGTGTAGACAGCGAGCTGAGTGCAGTCCCAGTGTAGACAGCGAGCTATATGCACTCCAGTGTAGATAGCAAGGTGAATGCACTCCCAGTGTAGACAGCAAGCTGGATGCACTCCAGTGTAGACAGCGAGCTGAGTGCACTCCCGGTGTAGACAGCGAGCTGAGTACACTCCCAGTGTAGACAGCGAGCTATATGCACTCCAGTGTAGATAGCAAGGTGAATGCACTCTCGGTGTAGACAGTGAGCTGAATGCACTCCCGGTGTAGACAGCAAGCTGGGTGCACTCCCAGTGTAGACAGCGAGCTGAGTACACTCCCGGTATAGACAGCGAGCTGAGTGCACTCCCAGTGTAGACAGCGAGCTGAGTGCACTCCCGGTGTAGACAGCGAGCTGAATGCAGTCCAGTGTAGATGGCAAGCTGGATGCACTCCCAGTGTAGACAGCAAGCTGGATGCACTCCAGTGTAGACAGCAAGTTGAATGCACTCCCGGTGTAGACAGCAAGCTGGATGCACTCCCGGTGTAGACAGCAAGCTCGATGCACTCCCAGTGTCGACAACGAGCTGAATGCACTCCAGTGTAGACAGCGAGCTGAATGCACTCCCAGTGTAGACAGCGAGCTGAATGCACTCCCAGTGTAGACAGCGAGCTGAATGCACTCCCGGTGTAGACAGCAAGCTGGACGCACACCAGTGTAGACAGCGAGCTGAATGCACTCCCGGTGTGGACAGCAAGCTGGATGCCCTCCAGTGTAGACAGCGAGCTGAGTGACCTCCCGGTGTAGACAGCGAGCTGAATGCACTCCAGTGTAGACGGCAAGCTGGATGCACTCCCAGTGTAGACAGCAAGCTGAATGCACTCCAGTGTAGACAGCGAGCTGGATGCACTCCTTGTGTAGACAGCGAGCTGAATGCACTTCAGTGTAGACAGCGAGCTGGATGCACTCCCGGTGTAGACAGCGAGCTGAATGCACTCCCGGTGTAGACAGCAAGCTGGATGCACTCCAGTGTAGACGGCGAGCTGAATGCACTCCCAGTGTAGACAGCAAGCTGAATGCACTCCCGGTGTAGACAGCGAGCTGAATGCACTCCCAGTGTAGACAGCGAGCTGAGTGCACTCCCGGTGTAGACAGCGAGCTGAATGCACTCCAGTGTAGACAGCGAGCTGAATGCACTCTCAGTGTAGACAGCGAGCTGAATGCACTCCAGTGTAGACAGCGAGGTGAGTGCACTCCCGGTGTAGACAGCGAGCTGAGTGCACTCCTGGTGTGGACAGCAAGCTGAATGCACTCCCGGTGTAGACAGCGAGCTGAGTGCACTCCTGGTGTGGACAGCGAGCTGAATGCACTCCCAGTGTAGACAGTGAGCTATATGCACTCCAGTGCAGACAGCGAGCTGAATGCACTCTCAGTGTAGACAGCGAGCTGAATGCACTCCTGGTGTGGACAGCGAGCTGAGTGCACTCCCAGTGTAGACAGCGAGCTGAGTGCACTCCAGTGTAGACAGCGAGCTGAATGCACTCTCAGTGTAGACAGCGAGCTGAATGCACTCCTGGTGTGGACAGCGAGCTGAGTGCACTCCCAGTGTAGACAGCGAGCTGAGTGTACTCCCAGTGTAGACAGCGAGCTGAATGCACTCCCAGTGTATACAGCGAGCTGAATGCACTCCCAGTGTAGACAGCAAGCTGGATGCACTCCCAGTGTAGACAGCAAGCGGAATGCACACCCAGTGTAGACAGCGAGCTGAATGCACTCCCAGTGTAGACAGCAAGCTGAATGCACTCTCAGTGTAGACAGCGAGCTGAATGCACTCTCAGTGTAGACAGCGAGCTATATGCACTCCAATGTAGATAGCAAGGTGAATGCACTCTCAGTGTAGACAGCGAGCTGAATGCACTCCTGGTGTAGACAGCGAGCTGGATGCACTCCCAGTGTAGACAGCGAGCTGAGTGCAGTCCCAGTGTAGACAGCGAGCTATATGCACTCCAGTGTAGATAGCAAGGTGAATGCACTCCCAGTGTAGACAGCAAGCTGGATGCACTCCAGTGTAGACAGCGAGCTGAGTGCACTCCCGGTGTAGACAGCGAGCTGAGTGCACTCCCAGTGTAGACAGCGAGCTATATGCACTCCAGTGTAGATAGCAAGGTGAATGCACTCTCGGTGTAGACAGTGAGCTGAATGCACTCCCGGTGTAGACAGCAAGCTGGGTGCACTCCCAGTGTAGACAGCGAGCTGAGTACACTCCCGGTATAGACAGCGAGCTGAGTGCACTCCCAGTGTAGACAGCGAGCTGAGTGCACTCCCGGTGTAGACAGCGAGCTGAATGCAGTCCAGTGTAGATGGCAAGCTGGATGCACTCCCAGTGTAGACAGCAAGCTGGATGCACTCCAGTGTAGACAGCAAGTTGAATGCACTCCCGGTGTAGACAGCAAGCTGGATGCACTCCCGGTGTAGACAGCAAGCTCGATGCACTCCCAGTGTCGACAACGAGCTGAATGCACTCCAGTGTAGACAGCGAGCTGAATGCACTCCCAGTGTAGACAGCGAGCTGAATGCACTCCCAGTGCAGACAGCGAGCTGAATGCACTCCCGGTGTAGACAGCAAGCTGGATGCACACCAGTGTAGACAGCGAGCTGAATGCACTCCCGGTGTGGACAGCAAGCTGGATGCCCTCCAGTGTAGACAGCGAGCTGAGTGACCTCCCGGTGTAGACAGCGAGCTGAATGCACTCCAGTGTAGACGGCAAGCTGGATGCACTCCCAGTGTAGACAGCAAGCTGAATGCACTCCAGTGTAGACAGCGAGCTGGATGCACTCCTGGTGTAGACAGCGAGCTGAATGCACTTCAGTGTAGACAGCGAGCTGGATGCACTCCCGGTGTAGACAGCGAGCTGAATGCACTCCCGGTGTAGACAGCAAGCTGGATGCACTCCAGTGTAGACGGCGAGCTGAATGCACTCCCAGTGTAGACAGCAAGCTGAATGCACTCCCGGTGTAGACAGCGAGCTGAATGCACTCCCAGTGTAGACAGCGAGCTGAGTGCACTCCCGGTGTAGACAGCGAGCTGAATGCACTCCAGTGTAGACAGCGAGCTGAATGCACTCTCAGTGTAGACAGCGAGCTGAATGCACTCCAGTGTAGACAGCGAGCTGAATGCACTCTCAGTGTAGACAGCGAGCTGAATGCACTCCAGTGTAGACAGCGAGCTGAGTGCACTCCCGGTGTAGACAGCGAGCTGAATGCACTCCAGTGTAGACGGCAAGCTGGATGCACTCCCAGTGTAGACGGCAAGCTGGATGCACTCCCAGTGTAGACAGCAAGCTGAATGCACTCCAGTGTAGACAGCGAGCTCGATGCACTCCTGGTGTAGACAGCGAGCTGAATGCACTTCAGTGTAGACAGCGAGCTGGATGCACTCCCGGTGTAGACAGCGAGCTGAATGCACTCCCGGTGTAGACAGCAAGCTGGATGCACTCCAGTGTAGACGGCGAGCTGAATGCACTCCCAGTGTAGACAGCAAGCTGAATGCACTCCCGGTGTAGACAGCGAGCTGAATGCACTCCCAGTGTAGACAGCGAGCTGAGTGCACTCCCGGTGTAGACAGCGAGCTGAATGCACTCCAGTGTAGACAGCGAGCTGAATGCACTCTCAGTGTAGACAGCGAGCTGAATGCACTCCAGTGTAGACAGCGAGCTGAATGCACTCCCAGTGTAGACAGCGAGCTGAATGCACTCCGAGTGTAGACAGCGAACTGAATGCACTCCCGGTGTAGACAGCGAGCTGAATGCACTCCAGTGTAGACAGCGAGCTGAGTGCACTCCCGGTGTAGACAGCGAGCTGAATGCACTCCAGTGTAGACGGCAAGCTGGATGCACTCCCAGTGTAGACAGCAAGCTGAATGCACTCCAGTGTAGACAGCGAGCTGAATGCACTCCCGGTGTAGCCAGCAAGCTGGATGCACTCCTGGTGTAGACAGCGAGCTGAATGCACTCCAGTGTAGACAGCAAGCTGGATGCACTCCCGGTGTAGACAGCGAGCTGAATGCACTTCAGTGTAGACAGCGAGCTGGATGCACTCCCGGTGTAGACAGCGAGCTGAATGCACTCCCGGTGTAGACAGCAAGCTGGATGCACTCCAGTGTAGATAGCGAGCTGAATGCACTCCCAGTGTAGACAGCAAGCTGAATGCACTCCCGGTGTAGACAGCGAGCTGAGTGCACTCCCGGTGTAGACAGTGAGCTGAGTGCACTCCCGGTGTAGACAGCGAGCTGAGTGCACTCCCAGTGTAGACAGCGAGCTGAGTGCACTCCCGGTGTGGACAGCGAGCTGAATGCACTCCAGTGTAGACAGCGAGCTGAATGCACTCCCAGTGTAGCCAGCGAGCTGAATGCACTCCCAGTGTAGACAGCGAGCTGAATGCACTCCCGGTGTAGACAGCAAGCTGGATGCACTCCAGTGTAGACAGCGAGCTGAATGCACTCCCAGCGTAGACAGCGAGCTGAATGCACTCCCGGTGTAGACAGCGAGCTGAATGCACTCCCGGTGTAGACAGCGAGCTGAGTGCACTCCCGGTGTAGACAGCGAGCTGAATGCACTCCAGTGTAGACAGCGAGCTGAATGCACTCCCGGTGTAGACAGCGAGCTGAATGCACTCCCGGTGTAGACAGCGAGCTGAATGCACTCCCAGTGTAGACAGCGAGCTGAATGCACTCCCGGTGTAGACAGCAAGCTGGATGCACTCCAGTGTAGACAGCGAGCTGAATGCACTCCGGTGTAGACTGCGAGCTGAATGCACTCCCAGTGTAGACAGCAAGCTGAATGCACTCCCGGTGTAGACAGCGAGCTGAATGCACTCCCGGTGTAGACAGCGAACTGAATGCACTCCCGGTGTAGACAGCAAGTTGAATGCACTCCCGGTGTAGACAGCGAGCTGAATGCACTCCCGGTGTAGACAGCCAGCTGAATGCACTCCCGGTGTAGACAGCAAGTTGAATGCACTCCCGGTGTAGACAGCGAGCTGAATGCACATGGTCGTACCTCTGTTGGTTTTGTTAATTGAAGGGACATCTGTCTCCGTGGACGTATTATACCTCCCCTCCCCCCCCCCACACACATGCAAAACCGCACAACCACACACCCAAAACCACACAACCAAAACCTCTCCACGACACACCCAAAACTACACACCCAAAACCACACATATACAGACACCAGACAAACACACACCACACACAGACACGCACACTCAGAATCCTGCAGTGAGTAACTCACCTCCTGACTCCCCAAAGCCTGTCCACCATCTGCAAGGCACAGATCAGGAGTGTGATGGAATACTCTCCACTTGCCTGGATGAGTGCAGCTCCAACAACACTCAAGAAGCTCGGCACCATCCAGGACAAAGCAGCCCCGCTTGATAACCCTTCCATGACCATTCACCCCCCCCCCCCCCAACCCCCCCACCACCACCGAAGCACAGTACCATCTGGAAGATGCACTACAGGAACTCACCAAGGCTCTTTCGACAGCACCTTCCAAACCCTCAACTACTACCATCTAGAAAGACAAGGAAAGACAGCAGACACATGGGAACACGATCACCTGGAAGTTCTCCTCCAAGCCACTCACCATCCTGTTTTGGAAATATATTGCCGTTCCTTCACTGTCGCTGGGTCAAGTTCCTGGACTCACTCTGAAACAGCACGGTGGGTGTACTCACACCACATTGACTGATGCGGTTCAAGAAGGCAGCACTTGAGAGCAATTAGGGAGGCCAGCGAAGCCCACATCCCTTCAATGAATTTTTAAAAAAATATACACACGCGCACACTCATGGACACATACAAAAAATATTAGAAGCAATTCTGAGAGACAGAATGAATCTGCATTTGGAGAGGCCGGGATTAATCAAGAACAGTCAGCGTGGTTTTGTTAAGGGGAAGTCATGTCTGAACAACTCAAATTAATTATTTGAAGAGCTGACCAGGTATGTGTTTGGACTTCAGCAAGGCTTTTGATAAGGCCCCACATGGGAGACTGATAGCGAAGGTAAGAGCCCAGGAAATTTGGCAAATTGGATCCCAAATTGGCTGAGTGGCAGGAAGCAGAGGGTGATGGTCGAGGGGTGTTTCTCTGACTGGGAGCCTGTGACCAGTGGGGTCCCGCAGGGATCAGTGTTGGGGCCCTTGCTGTTTGTATTTTGTATAAAGATTTCAGCATGAATGTAGGAGGGTTGATCAATAGGTTTGCGGATGATATGACAATTGGTGGGGTGGTAAATAGTGACAAAGATAGCCTTAGATTACAGGAGGATAGAGACGGGCTGGTCAGATGGGCTGATCAGTGGCAAATAGAATTCAATCCGGATAAATGTGAGATGATGCACTTGGGCAGGACAAACAAGGCAAGGGAATACAGGATAAACGGCAGGACACTGGGAAGCACCGAGGATCAGAGAGACCTTGGTGTGCATGTACACTGGTCCCGTAAGGTAGCAGACCTGGTGGCTACAGTGCGTTAGAAGGCATATGGTATACTTGCCGTTATTAGCTGAGGCATAGAGTTTAAGAGCAGGGAAGTTATGCTGGGACTGTATAAAATGTTAGTTAGGCCACAGTTAGTGCAGTTCTGGAATAAGACCATAAGACCATAAGACATAGGAGCGGAAGTAAGGCCATTCGGCCCATCGAGTCCACTCCACCATTTAATCATGGTTGATTTCAACTCCATTTACCCGCTATACGACCATAAGACATAGGAGGGATCATAGGAGGGATGTGATAGCACTGGAAAGGGTGCAGAGGAGATTCACCAGGATGTTGCCCGGGCTGGAGAGTTTTAGTTATGAAGAGAAATTGGATAGAGTGTTTTCCTTGGAGCAGAGTAGACTGAGGGCTGGGGGGGGGGGGTGGGGGGGGCTATGATTGAGATGTATGAAATTGTGAGGGGCTGAGATAGAGTAGACAGGAAGTAATGTTTCCCCTTTTCCCCTTGGTGGAGGGATCAATGACCAGGGTACATAGATTTAAGGTAAGGAGCAGGAGGTTAAGAGGGTATGTGAGGAAAACCTTTTTTACCCAGAGGTTGGTGGGAGTTTGGAACTCATTGGTTGAAAGCATTGTGGATGCAGAGACCCTCACAACATTTAAGAAGTATTTAGATATGCACTTGTGATCCCAAGGCAGACAAGGCCAAGTGCAGGAAAATGGGATTAGAATAGTTAGGTGGTGGATTTTGACTGGCCAGACGTGATGGGCCGATTGGCCTTTTCTAACACACATACAATTACACAGACACACACTCACCCACACAGACCACACATTCACACATGCACACACACTCACACACAAAGGCACACACACAATTACACAGACAGGCAGATGCACTCACCCACACAGACCACACACTCACACATGTGCACACTCTCTCACACTCACACACACCACACACACACAGACCATACACACTCACACAGATACACTCACATAGATACACACACACAGATACACACACACATATTTTCACACACACTCATACAGACACACACATATATACACTCACTCACACACTTACACGCACACACATACACTTACAATTCTGGAGGATTAACCACCATCACTTATCAAGGACAATTAGAGATGGGCATTAGGTTTTGCCTTGTCAGCAATGCCCACATCCCATAAAACAGAAAAATCTACGTTCCTCCATATTCTGACTGCAGCCAGGACAAAAAAATGTTTTCTGGTAAACCTTTACTAAATAGTCTTCTTGTTTCTAATATTTAAATTGTTTGACATAATCTGTTTTCCTGAAGGGACCTATCAATTGATCCAATATTTAATTTATTCACGTTCTCTCTTTTACAGTCTTAAAATTGGATGAGAAGATGGCAACTTGTCACCACAATGAAACAATGCTATATTTCTACAATCTTAGTAGCAGCGGCTCTTCAGAGAAATTTACCGGGGAAACCTACTACATCGCTTTAAGCTTTGGTATCATTTGCTGCCTGTTTATATTTCTTTGCAATTTAATGATTGTTATCGCAGTGGTACGGACCCGACAGTTCCATTTCCCTTTCTACTACCTGCTCGCCAATCTAGCGGCGGCCGACATTTTTGCCAGCTTAGCTTACGTCTTCCTGATGTTTCACACTGGCCACGTTTCACGGACACTGACGGTGCAGCAGTATTTTCTTCGGCAGGCGCTCCTAGACGTTAGTTTCTGTGCGTCGTTGTACAGCTTGCTGGTTATAGCGGTGGAGCGCTACATCTCTGTCATAAAGATGAGACTGCACAGTAACCTGTCCAAGCGTCGCGTCATCTGCCTCATCGTGGCTATCTGGGGGACGGCAATTTTCATGTCCACTATCCCCAATATGGGATGGCATTGTATCTGTCACACCGTTGCCTGTTCTTCACTGGCCCCCATTTATAGTCGGAGTTTCCTGATATTCTGGGCTTCTGTCAACCTCTCCACGTTTTGTGTCATTGTGATGATATATTTGCGGATCTATACCTATGTGAGAAAGAAAACCTTGAACTTGATGTCGCACACCACTGGCTCCATCAAACGCAGCAAGATGCCTCTGAAGCTAATAAAGACCATTGTGACTGTTCTGGGTAGGTGATTGACTTTATCACTTATTAGAATTATAGAACCTTGAATACAGAAAGAGGCCATTTGGTACATTGCGCCTTAGCTGGGTCTTTGACTATACCAAGCGGAGGAACTGGGACCTGAAATGGGCCATTTGGCCCTTTGAAGCTATTCGGCCTTCAACAAAATTAGGTCTGGTTTTCTCGCCCTCCCTTCCCCTACCGTTCCCTCAGCATGCAAACATCCAGTGACTTCTGACTTGATTATACTTAATAATGAACTGAGATTAAGAATTGCAAAACTTCACAACCCTTTGAATAAAGAAGTTTCTTTCCCAGCTCCTTGTTTTGAGACTGTGGCCCTGAGTTCTAGATTGCCTAACCAGGGAAACATTTTCTCAGCATCCAGCCGGTTAACCGGTTCCAACTGATACGGGGTGTGACTCCAGTTGGGAACACATTGACTCTTGGCTACCTTCTGAGGTTTCCACTTGACTGCGTCCAACTGTGGGGAAACTAGGGATGGGTAATGAATGCCGGCCTTGCCAACTAGAGATCCGGAGGCCCAGGCTAATGCTCTGGGCACACGGGCTTAAATCTCACCAGGGCAGCGGGTGAAATTTAAGTTCAGTTAGTAAAACCTGGAACATAAGGCGAGAGTCAGTAATCGAGAGCATGAAGCTCTGTCGTTGGTTGTTGTAAAATCCCACCTGGTTCATGAATGTCCTTTAGGGAAGGAAATCTGCCGTCCTTCCCTGGTCTGGCCTACATGTGACTCCAGACCCCCAGCAATGTGGTTGGCCAGCAAGCCACTCAGTCCAAGGGCAATTTGGGATGTGCAGAAAATGCTGGCCTAGCCAGTGACGCCCACATTTCATGACATAATATCTAAAAGAATGCATAATTTAAATGGAAGAAACAAGTCTGTTGTGAGGCCTGTCCTTTCTTTTCCACAAACAAATTATGCTTTGTGAGCAATGCTAATGGGTGAACTGCGGGTTTGCCAAATAAAGGTGATGAAGAAACCCATTGTGATTAACAACATAATTATCTCAACCTGTTGGGGCATGTCTTTCCTCTGGCTGTACTTGTACTTGTGAGAAATAAGGGAAGCGCAATACATGCCGTATTTGATTGGTGCTCAATTGGTAGGGAGATGTTGAAAGACAATTCAGGCAAATCTGAGTGGGTTGACGCACTGAAAACCGCCAGCAGCAGCGGGGCAGTGACGGAGAGGGAGAAGAATGGCAGCCATTTTAAAGGAGGGTTTAAAATGGAGGAGGATGGGAGGACATGTTGACTGAATTAACCAAACATTGTTAACGAGTAAACGATCTTTCCGCTCGGACTTTGTAACTGCGTTGGACTCCTGTGAAAGCGAGATGGAAAAATCAGCAGACTTCAGCAGTAATGAGAACACAAACTGACGCACAAGCTCAGAAAGTCTGGCAGCATCTGGGGAGAGAGATACAGAGTTCATATTTCGAGCAACTTTCTCTATTTGCTTCAGATTCCTGCATCCGCAGTGTATCGTATATTTTGCTGACTTTAGCCGTGCTGTTTTATATTTGAATCCAGAATTTCCTCACTCGAGCAACCGAGAGCTCCTCAGCCTGCACTTCCAGAACCCAGTCACTAATCACACTTATATGCGAAGCAGCCTCCAGCCCGAACACTGATCTGAACATGACTGTGCTTGCCCTGTTGCTGAACACTTGATTTTTAGAAGAGCTTTCCTTATTAATAACTGAGATTGCTTCTCGTAATAACACATGCCCCAAGCCATCGGCCAGATCAACACCAGGGCGCTTTCATTTCGACGTGCTTTAGAACATTCTAGAAATCTAGCTGCACAGTGCATCATTTCATAGCAGCTTACCTACGAAAAAGGTTCAGAAATGTTCAACGGCAATTGAAATACGCAAACCTGGCTGGTTTAGTGGCTGCGAAATAAAAGCGATTGTTTATTCAAACTGTTCCCACACACGCGTGGTAGGATTTTTGGAATCGCTTCACGGGGTCCCTGCCGAACAGCATTTTCAAAATCAGCTCTGTCAGTCTCTGATGGTTTCTTTCGGATTTATAATCTTGAAGCCAGGAGCATGAAGTTAAAATGATTAGAATCCTTATAGTGCAGAAGGAGGCCATTCGGCCCATTGTGTCTGCACCGACCCCCCCCCCCCCCGGACCAGAATGAGCACTCCCCCGAGGCCCACTCCCCCGCCCTAACCCATAACCGCGCATTGATCATGACACTAAGGAACAATCTAGCATGGCTTATTACTTCACCTAACCTGCACATCTTCGGACTGTGGGAGGAAACCGCAGCACCCGGAGGAAACCCACGCACACACGGGGGGGGAGAACGTGCAAACTCCGCACAGACAGTGACCCAAGCCGGGAATCGAACCCGGGACCTTGGCGCTGTGAGGCAGCTGTGCGAGTCAGAAATAACTTGGCGACAAAAGAGAAAAGGCACAATCTGGTGTGAAGTCAGTTTGTCTGTCATCGGCGTGGATAAGCGCTTCAAGATTAGTTAAGTGCTCACTGGGACAGAGATTAATGTGTAAGTTAACTGCTGACTGGCTGAATTACTGAGTGTGAAGGTTGCTGGGACGGTGGGCGTAAACCACCTGGGAGGTGGTGGCACCGTGTTATTGTCACTGGGCTAGTAATCCAGCGACACAAATTCACAACCCACAATAGCAGACAATTGAATTGTTGATTATGGTGGAAACCCAATCTGGTTCACTAATGTCCTTTAGGGAAGGAAATCTGCCGTCCTTACCCGGTCTGGCCTACACGTGACTCCAGATCCCAGGTCCACAGCAATGTGCTTGAATCTGAAATGGTCCCTCAAGGACAATTAGGGAGGGGCAACAAATGCCAACGCCACCCACAAGCCATTTCCCTGGTTGATATTCCAGTGCTCCTCGCAGATAGCCAGGACAAGATTCCAAAGTGCTTTGTCCATTATTAAAACCTTCCATCCTATTCTAAACCAGATCACGTGATCAATCTACAGAGCCAGTGGCATTATATTAACGTGTTCCCTTTTCAGTGGCGATGGGAATATTGTGGTCCCTACCTGATGTCATCAGGCGCATATCTGTGGCCCTTAGCTCTGTTTCAATTAAATAACCTACCAACAGGTATACGAGAAAGAAGAAGGGACTTGCATTTATATATCGGCCGGGATTCTCCCCTAACCGGCGGGGAGGGCTGTACCGGCGCCAAGGAATGGTGTGAACCACTCCGGCGTCGGGCTGCCCGCACCTTCAGGGGTTAGGCCGGCGTCGAAGGGCCGGCGCCGAAGGGCCTCCGCCAGCCGGCGCAAGTTGGCGCATGCGCGGGAGCGCCAGTGTGTGCTGGTGTGATCCCAGTGCATGCGCAGGGGGTTCTGGCGGACGTTTACAGCGGCCGGCGCGGAGGGAAGGATTGCCCCCACGGCACAGGCCCGCCAGCGGATCGGTGGGCCCCGATCGCGGGCCAGGCCACCGTGGGGACACCCCCCGGGGCCAGATCCCCCCGCTCCCCCCCCGAGGACTCGGCAGGCCGCCCACAGAGCCAGGTCCCGCCGGTCAGGACCTTGTTTGATTTACGCTGGCGTGACTGGCCGAAAACAGGCGGCCACTCGGCCCATCGCGGAGCGGAGTATCGCCGGGGGGGGGGGGGGGGGGCCACTGCCAACGCCCCCCCGACCGGAGTGATGCGATTCCCGCACCCGCTGAAAAACCGGCGCCGGAGAATCCCCTCAAACAAAGGTTCTCCCCTGAGATGGCCAGACTTGAATCCTTCATCGTTATCTTGGCTGATTGTCCACTCCCGTTTATACAATAGAACAAGGGCGGGATTCTCTGCAGGCAGGATTCTCTGTTCCGCCAGCAGCACATCCACACCCGCCAGTTTCCTGGCAGCGTGGGGCGGCCACAATGGGAAATATCATTGGCAGGTGGCAGGAGCGGAGTATCCTGCTGCCGACGAGGGCGGGCCACTGACCAACACGCGGCTGAGGGACTGGAAATTCCCATCCCACAGCTCTGCCATGCCTATGCAATGAACCTTCTCCGGGCGGACAAATAGGTAATCAGACTCTGTGATGGGATAACGGCTGGTCTTACAAGGTTGTCCTGAATGACAATGGTTCTTGAGTGGATCATCCTGGCTCAACCGGGGCTTCCTGTGTATTCTCATTAATGAGGTTAAGTCTTGAATGGGACAATGTAACTCAGTCTGTGGGTGTAACCCTCTGAATCTGCTCCTGGCAGTCTTTTAAACCCCTAAATTGCCTCCTACATCTTGGACTCCATTTCTGGACCCGAGTTCCTAACATCTCTCTATCGTGACAGCCTTTCAATAGAACTGGAGCTGGATTCTCCGGTCTCCAATGCCGAAATCTCGTTCGGCGATTGGCCGGGGAATCACCATTGGCGCCAAAATGGGGTGCGGCGCAGCTGTTGCGATACTCTGCCCCATCCAAGATGGCGTACTATAGGAGTGCGCTGCACGCCATATGGACGACCTCAGGCCATTACCTGAGGCCTTTCCCCAATGCCCCACCCCCCTCCGGCCGTCGGCCACTCATGGTATTTTTTGTCGGGAACTCAGCGTGGCAGAGGGGACTTTGGCGGGGGCTGGGTGCCCGGGTGGGGGGTGGTCTGGGAGTGGCAAGCCTGGTCAATGGGGGTCACTATTTGGCAGGCCGGCTCTGCGCGTGGCCGGTGCCACCTTGCATGGCGCGGGCCCGGAAATTCTCTGACCATATCCACAGGTAAAGCCGGGTTCTTTACGGGGCGTGCCTGCTGGCCCCCCACCGGACCGGGGATCGGTGGCCGTTTTGCAGCGTTTTTTTCAGTCGGAACACACCACCGTTCCCACGCCGCCGTCAGCACTTAGTCTCAATCAGAACATCCAGCCCCTGGCCTCTGTTTCCTCTTCCATCTCTTCTTCTCCATTTGCTCAAACACTTAAAGTATAACAAGCCATGGAATGATTCAGGGAGGGATTAAAATAGTTGGCAGTGAGGTAGAGCTGGGTGTCGTTGGTATACACATGGAAACTGATAATGTGCTTCTGGAGAATTCCATGATGAAAAATAGGAAGCGACCAAGGAAGGCCCCTTGGCGACAGCAAAGGTAGTAGTGCAGGAAGAAGAAGAGAAGTCAATACAAGTGATTGCCTGGCTACATTGATGAGAAAGACCATTGTTGGCCTTTTAATGGTACATTGCTCGAATGGACTCAATGTTCTCCTAATGAAGATTTAATTGCTGCAGTTACACAACAGTTATGTTGTAATGAGAAAAAACCAAATAGCCTAAAGATGTGTCGCAATGTTATGTTGATTGATCTGGTGACGAGTTCTCCTCCAGTAATTCTTTCTGAATCAATTCAATAAAGTTTTAATCAGCATTACCTCTTGTGCTGATGTGTATCAACATCTGAGTATCCATATTAAATTCCCACCAACACTAAGTGCGTCTATTTAATCGGTTTAAATACCTTGAATGCTTTCCCTTGTCTTTGGCAACTTTCCTTCTCATAAGACGCTAGTTTGTGCTGTGATGATAACTCCGTGTTGAACATGGCTGGTGTGACTCAGGAGCCCCGCTCTGGCATGGCAGTCTGTGCTCTGGCATGGCAGTCTGTGCTCTGGCATGGCAGTCTCTGCTCTGGCACGGCAGTCTCTGCTCTGGCACGGCAGTCTCTGCTCTGGCATGGCAGTCTCTGCTGTGGCATGGCAGTCTCTGCTCTGGCATGGCAGTCTGTGCTCTGGCATGGCAGTCTGTGCTCTGGCATGGCAGTCTCTGCTCTGGCACGGCAGTCTCTGCTCTGGCACGGCAGTCTCTGCTCTGGCACGGCAATCTCTGCTGTGGCATGGCAGTCTCTGCTGTGGCATGGCAGTCTCTGCTCTGGCATGGCAGTCTCTGCTCTGGCATGGCAGTCTCTGCTCTGGTATGGCAGTCTCTGCTGTGGCATGGCAGTCTCTGCTCTGGCATGGCAGTCTGTGCTCTGGCATGGCAGTCTGTGCTCTGGCATGGCAGTCTGTGCTCTGGCGTGGCAGTCTGTGCTCTGGCATGGCAGTCTCTGCTCTGGCATGGCAGGCTGTGCTCTGGCATGGCAGTCTGTGCTCTGGCATGGCAGTCTCTGCTCTGGCATGGCAGTCTGTGCTCTGGCATGGCAGTCTGTGCTCTGCCATGGCAGTCTCTGCTCTGGCACGGCAGTCTCTGCTCTGGCACGGCAGTCTCTGCTCTGGCATGGCAGTCTCTGCTCTGGCACGGCAGTCTCTGCTCTGGCATGGCAGTCTCTGCTCTGGCATGGCAGTCTCTGCTCTGGCACGGCAGGCTGTGCTCTGGCATGGCAGTCTGTGCTCTGGCATGGCAGTCTGTGCTCTGGCATGGCAGTCTGTGCTCTGGCATGGCAGTCTGTGCTCTGGCATGGCAGTCTCTGCTCTGGCACGGCAGTCTCTGCTCTGGCATGGCAGTCTGTGCTCTGTCATGGCAGTCTGTGCTCTGGCATGGCAGTCTCTGCTCTGGCATGGCAGTCTCTGCTCTGGCATGGCAGTCTCTGCTCTGGCACGGCAGGCTGTGCTCTGGCATGGCAGTCTGTGCTCTGGCATGGCAGTCTCTGCTCTGGCATGGCAGTCTGTGCTCTGGCATGGCAGTCTGTGCTCTGGCATGGCAGTCTCTGCTCTGGCACGGCAGTCTCTGCTCTGGCATGGCAGTCTCTGCTCTGGCATGGCAGTCTCTGCTCTGGCATGGCAGTCTCTGCTCTGGCATGGCAGTCTCTGCTCTGGCACGGCAGTCTCTGCTCTGGCATGGCAGTCTCTGCTCTGGCACGGCAGTCTCTGCTCTGGCACGGCAGTCTCTGCTCTTGCATGGCAGTCTCTGCTCTGGCACGGCAGTCTCTGCTCTGGCACGGCAGTCTCTGCTCTGGCACGGCAGTCTCTGCTCTGGCATGGCAGTCTCTGCTCTGGCATGGCAGTCTCTGCTCTGGCACGGCAGTCTCTGCTCTGGCATGGCAGTCTCTGCTCTGGCATGGCAGTCTCTGCTCTGGCATGGCAGTCTCTGCTCTGGCATGGCAGTCTCTGCTCTGGCATGGCAGTCTCTGCTCTGGCACGGCAGTCTCTGCTGTACTTGCTGCAGGGGGAGATAGTGGCTGAGAAGGTGCATGATTCACCCGCCTGTTTCCTCTGAGTCCTCTTCCCGATTGGCTGAGCCTTTTGTTTCTGCTCATCTCCTCTAATGCTCTTCCAAAAATCAACCTCCAGAGGCCGTGGCCATCAGCGACTCTCTCCCAGTTGTCAGTGTTAATGTCCACCATCTTCATATGTCTCTTGCAGCATCCTTGTCACGGAGACATGGACAGCTCGGAGGTCATGGCCCAGTCGTTATTCACTGTACAGGTGGTCTTTGGGTATACAGCCATCATCCACTGTGATGAACGAGGCTGAGCCAGCGGGGACCGCATTAGCAATGAGTTTATGCTGATGGAATTAACACGCTCCAGGATCTCTGGTTTGGTGACCCTGTCATAGATCATAGAATTAACAGTGCAGAAGGTGGCCATTCGGCCCATCGAGTCTGCACCGGCCCTTGGAAAGAGCACCCTACCTAAGCACACACCTCCACCCTATCCCCGTAACCCCACCTGACCTTTTTTCGACACTAATGGCAATTTAGCATGGCCAATCCACCTAACCTGCACATCTTTGGACTGTGGGAGGAAACCGGAGCGCCCGGAGGAAACCCACGCAGACGTGGGGAGAACGTGCAGACTCCACACAGACAGTGACCCAAGCCGGGAATCAAATCTGGGACCCTGGACCTGTGAAGCACTATGCTACCGTGCTGCCCTACCGTGCTATCCTGCCCAGAGATGCTCTGGATTCATCTGCGACAGAGAAGATGGAAACTGCTCAGCCTTTTCTCCTGCCTGGCATATGTTGTCCATGTCTCGGCATTGTAAAGGAGTGTTAGTGTGCGGAGGACACAGACTTGGTAAACCCGCAATGTGGTATTCTCAGACAAGTGTCCCTTGCGTTCCTTATCGGATTGTGATTAGCACATTTCACAATATTACTCCAGACACCCCCCCTGCAGATTAGTTTTGCAAATACTGCCCCCCCAAAGTCCTCAAATACTTTGTTGTCTCCCAAATGTGTCCTCGTCTTTCCCAAACTCCATGTCTGAATCCCTCCAGTCAACTTTCCAATGCTGACGCACTAATAAATCAGCTCTTATCAAAGTCACAAATAACATCCTGGGTGAGTGTGGCAAAGGTAAACTGGGACCCATCTTGGCGCCCAGTCAAGCAGCCCCTTGATGTGAACATTCTTGTCCTTGTTTTCAGAGTGTCCTCAGCCTCAACCCTCCCTATCACCACCTCCAGGCTTGAAACCCTCACAGATGAACCAGGGTTACAGGGGTTGGGCGGGGGAGTGGGCCTAGGTGAGGTGCTCTTTCAGAGGGTCCGTACACACAATAGGCCAAATGACCTCCTTGTGCACTGTAGGGATGCTATGGTCACGGAATCTGCACGTTCTCCCCGTGTCTGTGTGAGTTTCCTCCGGGTGCTCCGGTTTCCTCCCACAAGTCCCGAAAGACGCGCTGTTAGGTGAATTGGACATTCTCAATTCTCCCTCTGTGTACCCGAACAGGCGCCGGAATGTGGCGACTAGGGGATTTTCACAGTAACTTCATTGCAGTGTTAATGTAAGCCTTCTTGTGACAATAAAGATTATTATTATATCTGCACTGCTCCAAATCCCATATTGTGCATCGGTTTTAATTGCTTTATTATTGAGGGCCATGCCTTCAGCTGTCGACGCCCTAACCTCTGGAATTTCCTCCCTAAACCTCCTCACTTCCTCCTTTGTGATCCTCCTTACAATTTAAAGTTTGCAAGACACTGATGCACGATCAATGACCACTAAAGCGAGGTTATAGTCCAACTGAAGGCTTTAATAAGCTAGGTGTTTCCCCCAGCAGCTCAGGTACAGAATGAAGGCTGCTGGGGCGGCACGGGTTCTTATACCCCGCCTAGCAGGGCAGAGCTACCATACATCCTAACCAATAGAAAGCATACAGTTTCCACCAATGGTGCTTCAGCCTATCAGGTACCGTAATACCTATAATATCACATTCACCCCCTGTTAAAAAAGAGTCTGGCGAGGGTGGTGGCCTGAAAACTACAAAACATGGCAACGTGGTATAATTAGTTATGGAGGTACTGTAATACCTCCGTACAGTGTTTAGTAACTATTTACAATTCTGATAGCTACGTACATTTGATGGTTTATATTTACAGTTTACAGGTTACAATGAAGCAATCAGTCGATCGGGGGTCCTGGTCGTTCTCTGTGATCGTTGGAGCTTCGGTGGTGACTCCGGTGGAGGCTCGGGCGTCTGTGACTCCGGGAGCGTGGCTTCGATCTCCATGGCAGCTTCGGCACCCCTAGTCGGCGCTAGTGGGGAAAACGGTTGACCTGGGAAGGGAGCGTCTGCGGGGGCGTCGGTGGGTGGGGGGGCCTAGCCAGGGCCGGAGGAAGGACCGATCCTCCTGTAAGGTGCTGCGGTGGAGGGGAGGGTGGGACTGGTGGCTGGGGTGTGTGTGGGGTTCCAGCGGGCGCCAGGTCCCATAGGGAGACCGTATCTTGTCGGCCATTGGGGTACGCCACGTAGGCGTACTGGGGGTTAGCATGGAGCAGATGGACACTCTCGACCAACAGGTCTGACTTGTGCGCCCGCACGTGTTTTCGGAGCAGGATGGGTCCGGGTGCTGCCAGCCAGGTCGGGAGCGTGGTCCCAGAGGAGGACTTCCTAGGGAAGACAAGGAGACGTTCGTGAGGTGTCTGGTTGGTTGTGGTACAAAGCAGTGACCGGATGGAGTGGAGGGCATCCGGGAGGACTTCCTATCAGCGGGAGACTGGGAGGCTCCTGGACCGTAGGGCCAGTAGGACGGTCTTCCAGACCGTTCCGTTCTCCCTTTCTACCTGTCCGTTACCCCGGGGGTTGTAACTGGTCGTCCTGCTCGAGGCAATGCCTTTGCTGAGCAGAAATTGAAGCAGTTCGTCGCTCATAAAGGAGGACCCCCTATCACTATGTATGTAAGTGGGGAGCTCGAACAGTGCAAAGATGCTATGGAGGGCCTTGATGACGGTGGTTGCGGTCATGTCGGGGCAGGGTATGGCGAATGGGAACCGGGAGTACTCATCAATCACGTTCAGGAAGTACGTGTTGCGGTCGGTGGAGGGGAGGGGGCCTTTGAAGTCCATGCTGAGGCGTTCAAAGGGACGGGAAGCCTTTATCAGCTGGGCTTTCTCTGGTCGGTAGAAGTGCAGTTTGCACTCCGCGCAGATTTGGCAGTCCCTGGTGGCGGTCCTGACCTCCTCGATGGAGTAGGGTAGGTTGAGGGTCTTGACAAAATGGAAAAAGCGAGTGACCCCCGGGTGGCAGAGGTCGTCGTGGAGGGCTCGGAGGCGGTCAACTTGTGCGGTGGCATATGTGCCGCGGGACAGGGCGTCAGGAGGCTCATTTGCTTCCCGGGATGATACAAGATCTCGTAGTTGTAAGTGGAGAGTTCAATCCTCCACCGCAAAATCTTGTCGTTTTTTATCTTGCCCCGCTGTGCATTCTCAAACATGAAAGCAATCGACCGTTGGTCTGTGAGGAGAGTGAATCTCCTGCCGGCCAGATAATGCCTCCAATGTCGCACAGCTTCTACTATGGCCTGGGCCTCCTTTTCGACTGAGGAGTAGCGGATTTCTGAAGCATGGAGGGTACGAGAGAAGAAGGCCACCGGTCTGCCCACTTGGTTGAGGGTGGCCGCCAGAGCTACGTCGGACGCATCGCTCTCGACCTGGAAGGGGAGGGACTCGCGATGACGCTCATCGTGGCCTTTGCAATGTCTGCTTTGATGCGACTGAAGGCCTGGCGGGCCTCTATTGACAGGGGAAAAGCTGTGGATTGGATCAGGGGACGGGCCTTGTCTTCATAGTTGGGGACCCACTGGGCGTAGTAGCTAAAAAAAAAACAGGCAATGCTTCAGGGCCTTGGAGCAGTGAGGGAGGGGGAGCTCCATAAGGGGGCGCATGCGTTCAGGTCTGGGCCTATAACTCCATTTTGCACTACGTAGCCGAGGATGGCTAGGCAGGCGGTGCTAAACACGCATTTATCCTTACTGTATGTAAGGTTAAGGATTTTTGTGGTCTGGAGAAATTTTCGGAGGTTGGTGTCGTGGTCCTGCTGGTCATGGCCGCAGATGGTGACATTATCGAGATATGGGAATGTTGCCCGTAAATCGTACCGGTCAACCATTCAGTCCATCTCTCGTTGGAAGACCGAGACCCGTTAGTGACACCAAAGGGAACCCTTAAGAAGTGATCGAGCCGCCCATTGCCTTGAAGGCAGTGTATTTGCGGTCACTAGTACGGATGGGGAGCTGGTGGTAGGCGGACTTGAGATCCACCGTGGAGAAGACCTTATAATGCGCGATCCTGTTTACCAGGTCGGATATGCGGGTAGAGGGTACACGTCCAGCTGCGTAAACCTGTTGATGGTCTGACTGTAGTCGATGACGATCCTATGCTTCTCCCCGGTCTTTACCACCAGTACTTGAGCTCTCCAGGGGCTGTTACTGGCTTCAGTGACCCCATCCCTCAGTAGCCTTTGGACCTCTGACCTAATAAAGATCCGGTCCTGGGTACTGTGCCATCTGCTCCTGGTGGCGATGGGTTTGTAATCCGGGGTGAGGTTCGCAAACAGGGAAGGCGGGTCGACCTTAAGGGTCGCGAGGCCGCAGACAGTAAGGGGGGGTATAGGGCCGCTGAATTTGAAGGTTAGAGTTTGGAAGTTACACTGGAAATCTAAACCCAGGAGTGTAGCCGCGCAGAGGTGGGGAAGGACGTAGAGACGGAAATTTGTGAACTCCCTTCCCTGGACTGAGGTTTGCTACACAAAACCCCTTTATCTCCACTGAGTGTGAACCGGAGGCCAGGGAGATTTTTTGATTAACAGGGTGGATGAGGGGAGAACAGCACCTTACCGTGTCAGGGTGTATGAAGTTCTCCGTGCTCCCAGAGTCGATTAGGCAGGACGTCTCGTGCCCGTTGATGAATATGGCCGTTGTAGCTTTTGAGAGTGTTCGAGGCCGGGACTGATCCAGGGTCACCGAGGCTAATCGCAGCAGTTGAGAGCTCTCTTCGGGCAGTGTGTGGTCAGCCGAGCTGGGGTCCTGGGGGTTCATCCAAGATGGCGGCTCCCATTGGTCGCACTTGGCTGGGGGTGCACAAAATGGCGGCGCCCATCCTTCCAACGTGGCGTCCGCAGGACAAGATGGTGGTGCCCGGGGTCCGCATGTGGCCCTGGAATATGAAGATGGCGGCGACCGCTGGCTGCACGGGGCCCGTGGAGAAGTTTGTGGTTGCGGTCCGCATTCGCCGCCGGAGACCGCGGCAACCGCACGGGCCTGGGATACCACCACAAAATGGCCCTTTTGTGCCGCATCCCTTGCAGATGGATGCGCGGGCCGGGCAGCGCTGGCAGGGGTGCTTGGCCTGCCCGCAAAAGTAGCAGTGGGGCCCCTCGGGATTGCCAGGCCGCCTTGCAACGCAGGCCTGTGGTGGGATGCGGGAAGTTTTGGGGAAGCGGAGGGGTTCCACGCTGCCCTGTGGGCTGCCGCGCAGTTGGGAACGTAAGCACGGGAGTTCCTGGAGGCCACGTCCAGGGAGCCTGCAAGGCCCGTGCCTCCCTGAGACCCAGAGTGTCTTTTTCTAACAGACGCTGGCGGATTTGTGAAGATAGCATATCTGCCATGAAAGCGTCCCGGACTAAGAGCTCAGTGTGTTCACTCGCCGAAACTTGCGGACAGCCGCAGCTTCTTCCCAGCACCAGGAGTGCACGGTAGAATTCCTCCAGCGATTCCCCAGGAGTTTGTCACCTTGTTGCAAGCAGGTGCCGGGCGTAGACCTGGTTTGCCAGGCGAATATAGTGTCCTTTTAGCAGCTGTATTGCTGCATCGAAGTCTTCCGCTTCCTCGATGAGGGTGTAAATCTCCGGGCTCACCCTTGAGTGCAGGACGTGCAGTTTCTGCTCTCCCGTGGGTGTGTTTTCGGCTGTCCCGAGATACCCTTTAAAGCACGCCAGCCAGTGCTTAAAGATTGCCGCTGAGTTGGCCGCGTGGGGGCTAAGTTGCAGACACTCCGGCTTGATTCGGAGCTCCATCCTTTCTTCTTAAAAAAGAAACTAGCTTATTAAATTGATGCACGATCAATGACCACTAAAGCGAGGTTGTAGTCCAACTGAAGACTTTAATCAGCTAAATGTTTCCCCCAACAGCTCAGGTACAGAATGAAGGCTGCTGGGGCGGCACGGGCTCTTATACCCCGCCTAGCAGAGCGGAGCTACCATACATCCTAACCAATAGAAAGCATACAGTTTCCACCAATGGTGTTTCAGCCTTTCAGATACCGTAATACCTATAATACCACAGACATAATTTCAAACTGCGAACTGTGCGGAGAATGATGATAGACTTCAGGAGATGTTCAAAGTCATGAGGGGTCTGGACAGAATAGATGTGGAGGAGCTGTCTCCATTGGAGGAAGGTTTGAGAACCATGGGGGGTCGCAGATATAAGGTGACTGGCAAAAGAAACCAAGATGACCGGAGTGAAACCAGTTCTCACACAGCGAGTGGTTAGGATCTGGAATGCACTGCCCTAAAGTGTGGAGGAGGCAGTTTTGATTGTGGCTTCCAAAGAGAATTGTGTAATCATCGGAAGAGAAATAAAGACTTCAGGGATACAAAGAATGGAAGGTGCGAGTGGGGTTAGTCAAGTTGCCTCTGCAGAGAGAAGTGGCACGAACATGATGGGTTGTAACTCCTCAGTTTTTGCGGGATTTGCCTTTCTCCTCAGCATTTCTATCCCTGATTTCCAACCGCAGGCTAACTTTGACTTGTTTACCTGAAGCACTATGGCCTAGGTTTTGATATATTACTTTCAGAATCCTTTCCACATGCCTGACTTCTGGCAATTTCTCCCGAGTAGACCTTCCAAGCGTTGTGGCTGGAGATCAGTAATGGTAACCACGGAAACATAATCTCAAGGCCACAGCTCACAAGGAAGAGTGGGAGTTTGGGATGCAGTTGTAGAAATTTTTCACAGATCGCTGCCTGTGACCGAGGTAAGGTTGGCACATCGGAAGTATGACCGCGATCTTTAAGACCACATTTGGAACCCGTGAATCTGGGAATTACTGACCTCACAGTTCCAGAGGGAAAGACATTTGAGTTTGTTCTCGAGAACAGTACAAACTCAGATAATGAGCATGAAGGCTGCTTGGACAAAGTTAGAATTAGTCAAGAGGGAACAGATTTGGTTGTGTTGGTAATATTGTGTACCATTGAGAAACATCCCATTAATCTGCTCAATAGCTTACAGGGACGAGGAAGTTGTAAATTTGAGAAAGAATTGGTGAGCTGACAGGATAAATTGGAATTGTTAAATGCTCATTTTCTTTCCTACGTAAGAGCTGTCACTATAACCCATTGTGTGTGGAGTTCTTTGAGACGATTCTTTCAGGCAATTAATAACCAATTAATTTGCTGAAAAATTCAAGATTTATATCAAATGGGGAACACAGCGTAACTCCCACTCATTCATTAAAAGCAATGAACTCTATACTCCCTTCCTCATAGCAGGAAAGACAAGCCGATCCCTTTATCATTCAACAAGCCTAAGTTGCAATACGTTCTCCCTCCATAACTCGCCCACTCGCCTCTCTTTTATATGACCCGCCTGACTAGTTTATTCCGACCGACTCATCAGCTGTATGGGCGCGCTCCAGTGCCATCTTGTTGGCTGGGTTGCTGCGTGTGTGGGGAGTGCCGTGTGTATATGCGGCTGCAGCTTGTCGGCCTCCCGAGTGTCGATCGCGAATCCGGTGAATCCGGCGGCGTTTCTCATTGGAATCGATTGTGTTCCACGTCGTGCTCGCCCCTCCACAGCCGCAGAATCGGTCCAGTTTTGCTGTCATGGAAGTCCACACATCCTGCCCACCGCGGTGTCAACGCTGAGTCGGAGGAACGGAGGAACCCGCCGCCCAGCTGTGTCCTAACTCCTCCCTTTTTAAACTTTGCCGGTTTGATTATGAACCCGTCACTGGAGTAATTTTATTTCTCTGCCTCACTCCCTTTGTTGTGCTGAAGGGGGACTGGCCCAAGCAGGACACCTCCCTCCACCAATGAGACAACTGCTGCAAGTGGTAAATAGTGAAACCCATTGACATTCGTGTTGACCAGCAACCATGGAACAGCTCAACTGCAGGCCCTTCAGCCCATCGTGTATTTTGCTAGCCCTTTTGAAAGATCTCTCCAATTAGTCCCACTCTCCTGTTCTTTTTCTCCTTGATTTACCTCCTGAATGGATTGACCCTATTCCCTTATTGGAAGTTACTATCGAATCTGCACCACCGCCCTTTCCTGCATCACAGTGCCAATCACTTGTCTTTTTCACATGTTGCCTCTGATGCCATTGCAAATGATCATGACTCTGTATCGTTTAAGACCATAAGACCATAAGACATAGGAGCGGAAGTAAGGCCATTCGGCCCATCGAGTCCACTCCACCATTCAATCATGGCTGATTTCAACTCCATTTACCCGCTCATTGAGTGACAATTTTCTTAGTCTCTTTGGAATCATAGAATGAGAGAATCCCTACAGTGCGGAAGGAGACCATTCGGCCCATCAAGTCTGCACCTACTCTCCGAAAGAGCACTCTACCTTATCCCATTTCCCTGTCCCATCCCTGCAACCCCATAACCCACCTGACCTTTGGACACTAAGGGGTAATTGATCATGGCCAATCCACCTAACCTGCACATATTTCGGCAGCAATATATGCTGCCCTTCTTCAGCCATGACTTAGTTGGTAGCAGTCTTGTCTCTCAGTTGGAAGGTTCTGCATTCAAACCCACCCCAGAACATGAGCTCAGGAATCCAGGCTGACACCCCAGAGCAGGAGTCAGGGAGTGCTGCATTCTTTGACGTCTTGGATTGGATTTTTCCATTGGGCGAATCAGGTCATTTCCCGAGTTCAGAAAGGTGAGCCCATCACCTCTGCTCATACCCGCCACACCTCTACCCCCGGAGATGTGGGAGGGCAGGTTTTCCGAGTGCTGAGGCAGTATCGGAGGAGTGTGGGTGCTGGGTGGACTGGCTAGAGAGCCCCCCCACCCCCGGGTTTGCTGGGAAGTCAGCCCAGCTCTCGGCAATATAATTCTTATGCCCCCTCACCCTCACCCCCAGGCCCCCTCACAACCTCCATTCCACGCAATGCCCCCTGATACTCTCATGCTCCTCTCTGCCAGCCTTGTATCCTCCACACTTACTCACCCAGTATCCACTACAAACAAACTTGCTATTTTCTTTGAAATTACACGAATACATAAACTTCTATCAACCTAACAGAACTGTCTTATTCAAAGCCACTTCACTGCGAAAACAAACCTTCGGCCGTACAACGCATTCAAAGAAAGGAAATCCCCCCAAATGGGCAACCTTGTGACAATAAGTGATTTTCATTTTTTCAACCTCTTGCACAAACAAACAAACATCAATTTCCCTTACCACATCAAAGACAGATCATCTTTTAATAACCTATTCAACTGTCAATCAAAATGCAAACAGAGCTCCCCCCCTCCACTGAGAAAAGTCATTTGCAACCTTTGAGACTCCGCCAAATACTCATAATAGCCCCAGCTATCAAAACAAATCCTAAGAAATGTCAACAATGGAATCCATTGTAACTGAAAATTGATGGGTGTTGTGGGAAAATCAACCACTTTATGAGTCAGTCTTGCTGTGTCCAATCAGTGCAGTTTATTGTTACACGAAGCTTCGGGAGAAAGCGTACGCACCCCGCGGTACGGTAGCCAGCCTTTCTCGTGGTTTGAATGGCAGTCATTCATTTTATACTTTGGGTTCACAATGGGCCCAGATACAAAACAATGATCACCTTGTTACCTTTAAACATTTTATAGATTGTACATCGCTATTTGTAAGCGTTTTGCCGTTTACACATGGTTATAGTTCAAGAAGTTTTACAGGTTACAGGCAGCAGCAGGAAAGCAGTATCGATTGTCCCTTTGTTTTAGGAAATGGCCCAAGATATTCGTATTAGCATATCATTGTGTACACCTTGGCTGTAGTCAGCTT
The DNA here is from genome assembly GCF_047496885.1 of Scyliorhinus torazame. Lineage (NCBI taxonomy): Eukaryota > Metazoa > Chordata > Chondrichthyes > Carcharhiniformes > Scyliorhinidae > Scyliorhinus > Scyliorhinus torazame. The sequence goes on from NC_092713.1 coordinate 12,122,383, forward strand.
TATTCGAGTGGTGTCCCGCATTTATGTATTTCTTAATCTTCCTGTCTGACTCCCTTTGTCCTGGATCTGTTCCTATCTGTCCCACTGGCACCCCGCTGGGCTCCAGGCATCAGTTATGTCTGCTTTATTCTCTGTGTCTCCAGCTTGTGTGTCAGGCAGCCATCTTCTGTGCCAAGTGCCCTTCTGAACCATTTCCCACTTCAATGGGCTTTATCAAACTGAAGACATTGTTTCATTTTCATTTCAAAACAGATTGCCTGTCAGTCAATGGAGTCAGCAGGTGTTTTGATTGTTTTTAATATTCAACAGCTTGGCCTTTTTCCGAATTTAAAGAATTTCAGATATTTATATCTCAGTCCAAAGCAAGGTAGAGGGTTTGTCAGGCTATTTTTCTACAGTTGTGACTGTTTGATGGCGCTTTCCCCAATGGAAAAGTACTGCAATGCATGTCAACATTTACCCAATGCGGTTGATGTAAAGTTCAGTGTACCCCTGACACTGTGATTTACAATTTAGAATCAAAAATCCTAAATTTTCTACTTGACCCCAGCTCTACCTCCAACAGTAGAAGAAAATTATTTCAGATGAGAAGTTAAACTGAGGCCCCATCTACCTGCTCCACTGGATGTAAAATATCCCATGGGACTATTTTGAAGAAGATCAGGCGAGTTTGTCCTGGTGCCTGGCCCATATTTAATCCCCAATTAACATTACAAAAATAAATAATCTGGTCATTATTTCATTTTTTTATTTATGACTTTGTGTTTCTGAAATTACACCAGTGACGACACTTCATAAGCACGTATTGGCTGCAAAGAGTTGTGAGATGTCCTGTAGTTGGGAAAAGTTTTTCGTTTTGATAATTGCAACTTCCTGATACCTGGGATCTTTCTTGTCCTTTCCTCTCCCATCTTCCAAGTTTTCTCTGCCCCATCTCTCTCGTGGGCAGGACCGTTCCTATTGCGTACGCAGGTCTGAAGTCTGGGGTCCAGCACAGTTGCGATTAAGACCATGCTGGATTTTCGCAAATTTTGGATTACCTGCTGCCCAGCAAGTTGAAGCATCACGCAAATCCCGAGCAGATTTCTGGCTTGCGTTCAAATCAACCATTTTCAGTGAAAGCTCCATTCGACCTCTCCATGGAGGAGTTGGATCATGAGAAGTGCAAGACAGGACAGCTGCTGAACGCTGCTATTAAACTGACAGGATACATGATATAACAATTGTAAATTGTGGTGTAGTGATCATGTCACTGGACTAGTCATCCATAATTCTAAGGCACTGCTCAGGGAACATGGGTTCAAATCCCATCACAACAGTTGCTGAAATTTAAATTAAATTAATACATCTGGAATAAATCTGTATAATGGTCACCATGAAACTATCCTCAGTTGTAAAAACCTTTACGAATCTTATATGGCCTGGCTTAAATGTGACTCTAGATCCACAGCAATGGCATTCTGAAGTGACCGAGCAAGTCACTTAGTTCAAGGGCAATTAGGAATGGGGAACAAATGATGGGTCTACCTCCTGTCAAGGAATAATTTAACAAACCTCTCGACTCTGGCTATCAGTCTATTTACAGTTAGCACTGTGGCTTCACAGCTCCAGGGTCCCAGGTTCGACCCGCAGCTTTGATCACTGTCTGTGCGGAGTCTGCACATTCTTCCCGCGGGTTTGCTCCGAGTGCACTGGTTTCCTCCCACAATTCCCGAAAGACGTGCTTGTTAGGTGAATTGGACATTCTGAATTCTCTATCTGTGTACCCGAACAGGTGCCGGAGTGTGGCGACTAGGGGATTTTCACAGTAACTTTATTGCAGCGTTAATGTAAGCCTACTTGTGACACTAATAGAGATTACCGACATTCAATGGCATTACCATCGCTGAATCCCTGACTGACAACATCCTGAGGTTGTCTTTGACCAGAATATGAACTGGACCAGCTACATAAATACTGTGGCTACAAGAGCAGGTCAGAGGCTTTAAATCCTGCAGGGAGTAACTGACCTCCTGATCCCCAAAGCCTGCCCACCACCAACAAGGCACAAGTCAGGAGTGTGATGGAATACTCTCCACTTGCCTGGATGAATGCAGCTCCAACAACACTCAAGACACCATCCAAGACAAAGCAGCTCCACTTGATTGGCACCCCATTCACCACCTGATATGCCTTCAATAAGCACACGATGAGTGATGAATGTAACTGAGGCTTTAATACACAAAACAGCAAGCCCCCTGCCTCTGGACCCGAACTGGGTCGGAGGCGGAGACTTGCCACCTTTATACATGAGCCCGAGGGGAGGTGTCACTGGCGGGGCCAGCCGGGACAAGCCCAGGCATGTGCAACACAATGCAACACAGTGGTTTACCACATTCACCCCATGTTTAAAAAAGAGTCCGGCGGGGCTAAAGTGGTCTTAAAGGTCAAGTCTGTCGGGGGCCTTGACCTTCCGCCGTGATCGCCTCAGCCTCGGCTGTGGTGTGGGCACCGGTGTCGAGACCTGCGCGTCCGGGAACGTGTTGTCCTCTTCTTCACCCAGTTGTTGAGTCGGTTAAGGGCGGGGGTGTATGGGCGGAGGTGATGGTAATGGTCGCCGGTGGGCCTGCGGGTGCTAGTTCGTGAGGTAGGTGGGCAGGGGTGGGGAAAGACGGTGTCGGGTCGGGGGTGGTGGTGGTGATGGTCGCTGGGAAGCCTGCTGGTTCCAAATCCTGAAGGGAGACTGTGTCCTGCCGCCCGTCCTGGAGTTGCTTCCTGAGGAGGGCGGGCACTGGGACTGCCAGCCAGGACGGGAGCGAGACCCCGGAGGTGGATTTCCTGGGGAAAGCAAACATACGCTCGTGAGGAGTCTCGTTGGTGGCTGTACACAAGAGCGACCGGATGGAGTGGAGCGCGTCGGTGAGGACCTCCTGCCAGCGGGAGACTGGGAGCCTCCTAAATCGTAAGGCCAGGAGGACGGCCTTCCAGACCATCGCGTTCTCCCTCTCCACCTGTCCGTTTCTCCGGGGGTTGTAGCTGGTCGTCCTGCTGGAAGCAATGCCCTTGCTGAGCAGGAACTAGCGCAACTCGTCGCTCATAAAGGAGAAACCCCGATCACTGTGGATGTAGGCGGGGAACCCGAACAGGGTGAAAAGACTGTGCAGGGCCTTGATGACAGTGGCAGAGGTCATGTCGGGGCACGGGAAGGCGAAGGCGAATCTTGAGTACTTGTCAACGATGTTGAGGAAGTACACGTTATGGTCAGTGGAGGGGAGGGGCCCTTTGAAGTCGATGCTGAGGCGCTCAAAGGGGTGGGAGGCCTTTACCAAGTGTGCTCTGTCTGGCCGATAGAAGTGCTTGCACTCTGCGCAGACCTGGCAGTCCCTGGTCACGGTCCTGACCTCCTCGATGGAGTAAGGCAGGTTGCGAGCCTTGATGAAGTGAAAAAAAAGGGTGACCCCCGGGTGACAAAGGTCATTGTGGAGGAACTGGAGTTGGTCTACTTGCGCGCTGGCACATGTACCGCGGGATAGGGCATCTGGGGGCTCATTGAGCTTCCCCGGTTGATACAAGATACCATAGCTGTAGGTGGAGAGCTCAATCCTCCACCTCAGAATCTTGTCATTCTGAATCTTGCCCCGCTGTGTGTTATTGAACATGAAGGCAACCGACCGGTGGTCAGTGAGGAGAGTGAATCGCCTGCCGGCCAGGTAATGCCTCCAATGTCGCACAGCTTCTACGTTGGCTTGGGCTTCCTTTTCAACGGAGGAGTGTCGAATTTCAGAGACTCCTCTCGCAGGAGTAACTGGACCTCCAACCTGATAAAGCCCTTGTCCCAGGCACTGTATCGTCTGCTCCTGGTAGCGACGGGCTTACAGTCCGGGGTGAGGTTTGCGAAGAGCGAGGGTGGGTCGACCTTAAGGGTCGCGAGGCTACAGATGGTGAGGGGGGGGGCAGGGGTCCACCGAACTTTAAAGTAAGGCTCTGGAGGTGGCACTGGAAGTCGAGCCCCAGTAATAGGGCAGCGCAGAGATGGGGAAGGACATAAGGTTTGAAGTTAGCGTACTCTACGCCTTGTACCGTAAGGGTCGTGACACAGTACCCCCGGATTTCTACTGCATGGGATCCGGAAGCCAGGGCGATTTTCTGGGTTGCGGGTAAGATTGGGAGGGAGCAGCGCCTTACCGTATCTGGGTGAATGAAGCTGTCTGTGCTCCCGGAGTTGAAAAGACAGGCCATCTCGTGCCTGTTGAACCGGACGGTCATCGGAGACTTTGCAACGTGGTGCGGCCGGGACTGGTCAAGCGTGATGGAGGCGAGCTTCGGAAGGCGGGCTGTAGGCCGGTCGGAGGTAGCGGCGGCCAGCGTACGTTCGGGTGAGCCAGGCTCCCGGGAGGCAGCGGAGTGGTCCCAAGGTGGTGGCCCCCATGAGTCGCACGTGGCGGGAGGCATTGGCGACGGCGTCCAAGATGGCGGCCCCCATGGGTCGGGTGTGGCGGGTGGCAGCGGTGATGGCATCCAAAATGGCGGCCCCTGAAGGTTGCGCGAGGCGGTTGGAGGATGCGTTAAAGATGGCGGCCCCCATGGGTCGCACGTGGCTGCCGAAATTGAAGATGGCGGCGAAGATGGTGGCGCGGCAGCTGGGGGCGGTACTGACAGGTAGCAGGCAGCGCTGCTGGGCCTAGACGTTTTAGGGGGGGATCGGGCCTGGCGTGCTTTTGCAAAGTGGCCCTTTCCTCACAGCCGTTGCAAGTTGCGTTCCGTGCAGGGCAGCGTTGTCTGGGGTGGCTGCCCTGGCCACAAAAGTATCATCTCGGGCCTCCGGCATTGGCGGGCCGCTGCGCGGCACTGGCTTGCATCGCACCCGGGTCGGATGATGGCTGCGCCCACGAGGCCCATGAGGGTGCCGCGCAGTCGGAGGTATGTTCTGGGAGGCCACCTCCAGCGAGTTGGAGAGTTGCACTGTTTCTGGGTGGCCGAGTGTACCCCCTTCTAGTAATCGCTGGCGGATATAATTTGAAATTAAACGAAATGAAAATCGCTTATTGTCACGAGTAGGCTTCAAATGAAGTTACTGTGAAAAGCCCCTAGTCGCCACATTCCGGCGCCTGTTCGGGGAGGCTGGTACGGGCATTGAACCGTGCTGCTGGCCTGCCTTGGTCTGCTTTCAAAGCCAGTGATTTAGCCCTGTGCTAAATTTGATTTCATGCCCGTGACATAAGCGTCCCTGATCAGCAGCTCCGCGTGCTGAGTAGCCAATATCGCCCGGCAATCGCAGTTCCGACAGAATATACGCAAAGCACGCAGGAATTCTGCGAGTGATTTCCCCCGTCTCGTGGCGAGGAGGTGCCTAGCATACACCTCGTTAACGGACTTCACGTATTGTCCCTTCAGCAGCGTCATTGCCTCCGCATACGAGGGGGTGTCCCTGATGAGAAGAAAGACTCTTGGGCTCACCCGTGTGAGGAGGATCTGCATCTTCTGGAGGTCTGTGAAGTCTTCGGTGAAGGATGCGAGGTACGCCTCGAAGCAGCTTAGCCAGTGTTCAAAGGTTTCTGTGGCGTCGGCTGCTTGTGGGTCCAGCTCCAGGCGATCAGGCTTGAGTGATGAGTTCATCGTAAAGTTTGGTGTATTAAATTGTTACGCCTTCAATAAGCACATGACGACCGATGAATGTAACTGAGGCTTTAATACTCTAAACAGCAAGCCTCCTGCCTCTGGTCCCGAACTGGGGCGGAGGCGGAGACTTGCCACCTTTGTACAGAAGCCCGAGGGGAGGAGCCACAGGCGGCCCCAGCCAGGACAAGCCCAGGCATGTCCCATACAACACAATGCAACACAGTGCTTTACCACACCACCTTAAAAACATACTCCCTCCATCACCGACGTACAAATGCCCTGCAGCAACTCATCAAGTCTCCGTCCACAGCACTATCCAAACTTGTGACTTCTCGAGTCCTTAAAGGACAAGGGCAGCAGATACACGGGAACACCACCACATGCCAGTGCTCTAAGCTCCAAACCATCCTGACTTGGGAGTTATATCGCCATGCCTTTACTGTCACTGTGTTGAATTCCTGGAATTTCCTCCCTAACAGCACTGTGGGTGTACCTACATCACATGGACCGCAGCAGTTCAAGAAGACATCTCACCACCACCTTCTCAAGGGCAATAAGGGATTGGATTGGATTTGTTTATTGTCACGTGTACCGAGGTACAGTGAAAAGTATTTTTCTGCGAGCAGCTCAACAGATCATTAAGTACATGAGAAGAAAAGGGAATAAAAGAAAATACATAATAGGGCAACACAACATATACAATGTAACTACATAACACCGGCATCGGATGAAGCAGACAGGGTGTAGTGTTAATGAGGTCAGTCCATAAGAGGGTCATTTAGGAGTCTGGTGACAGTGGGGAAGAAGCTGTTTTTGAGTCTGTTCGTGCGTGTTCTCAGAATGGATGGGCAATGAGTGTGGGTTCAGCCAGCACTTCCCACATTCTGTGTATGACTAAGAAAACATTTGCATTTCAGTGTTTTGAATAGGCGAGTGTTCATAAGTGTTTCATTCACTATCTGGGCTGTTAAATTTAAATCACTACTAGCTCACTGGAAATGATCTGTACTCCTCGGAGTTCCGAAGAATGAGAGGTGATATGATTGAAACGTATAAAATTCTTTAGTGGGGTGAGACAGGGTAAATGTTGGAAGGATTTTTCCACTCATGGGAAAGTGCAGGACTAGAGGGCACAGTCGCAGAATAAGCCAGGGGGGGTTCTCATTTAAGACAGATTTGAGGAAGAATTTCTTCTCTCACAGAGTGATGAATCTTTGGAATTCCTTATCCCATGAATCTGTGGGGGCCGAGTCCGTGAACGTTTTCAAGGCTGAGATCAATAGGTTGTCAATCAGTGGGGGAATTAAGGAGTTAGTGAGTATTGGGTCATCCACAACCTCATTAAATGGTGGAGCAGGTTCGAGGGGCTGAATGGCCTACTTCTGTTCCTATTGCTTATGGTCTTATGCTTTGGACTGTGGGGGGAAACCGGAGCCCACGTAGACACGGAGAGAATGTGTAAACTCCACGCAGACAGCCACCCAAACCCGGAATCGACCCCGGGTCCCTGTGAGGCTGCAGTGCTAACCACTGTGCCGCAGTGCTGCCCCGACAAAACAATGGGAATCCAAATGGGTGTTGTAGAACAGAGAGAAGTGGATTACACTCGGTGGAAGGTTGAAGGATTCTTTGGGATTCTGACTGAGAAAGAAGGAGGGTAGAAGTGGTGCTGTGAACATAGAACATAGAACATAGAACGATACAGCGCAGTACAGGCCCTTCGGCCCACGATGTTGCACCGAAACAAAAGCCATCTAACCTACACTATGCCATTATCATCCATATGTTTATCCAATAAACTTTTAAATGCCCTCAATGTTGGCGAGTTCACTACTGTAGCAGGTAGGGCATTCCACGGCCTCACTACTCTTTGCATAAAGAACCTACCTCTGACCTCTGTCCTATATCTATTACCCCTCAGTTTAAAGCTATGTCCCCTCGTGCCAGCCATTTCCATCCGCGGGAGAAGGCTCTCACTGTCCACCCTATCCAACCCCCTGATCATTTTGTATGCCTCTATTAAGTCTCCTCTTAACCTTCTTCTCTCCAACGAAAACAACCTCAAGTCCATCAGCCTTTCCTCATAAGATTTTCCCTCCATACCAGGCAACATCCTGGTAAATCTCCTCTGCACCCGCTCCAAAGCCTCCACGTCCTTCCTATAATGCGGTGACCAGAACTGTACGCAATACTCCAAATGCGGCCGTACCAGAGTTCTGTACAGCTGCAACATGACCTCCCGACTCCGGAACTCAATCCCTCTACCAATAAAGGCCAACACTCCATAGGCCTTCTTCACAACCCTATCAACCTGGGTGGCAACCCTCAGGGATCTATGTACATGGACACCTAGATCCCTCTGCTCATCCACACTTTCAAGAACTTTACCATTAGCCAAATATTCCGCATTCCTGTTATTCCTTCCAAAGTGAATCACCTCACACTTCTCTACATTAAACTCCATTTGCCACCTCTCAGCCCAGCTCTGCAGCTTATCTATATCCCTCTGTAACCTGTAACATCCTTCCACACTAGCCTACCGTGGGGAACCTTATCAAACGCTTTGCTGAAATCCATATACACCACATTAACTGCTCTACCCTCATCTACCTTTTCAGTCACCTTCTCAAAGAACTCAATAAGGTTTGTGAGGCATGACCTACCCTTCACAAAGCCATGCTGACTATCCCTGATCATATTATTCCTATCTAGATGATTATAAATCTTGTCTCTTATAATCCCCTCCAAGACTTTACCCACTACAGACGTGAGGCTCACCGGTCTATAGTTGCCGGGGTTGTCTCTGCTCCCCTTTTGGAACAAAGGGACCACATTTGCTGTCCTCCAGTCCTCTGGCACTATTCCTGTAGCCAATGATGACATAAAAATCAAAGCCAAAGGTCCAGCAATCTCTTCCCTGGCCTCCCAGAGAATCCTAGGATAAATCCCATCAGGTCCCGGGGACTTATCTATTTTCAGCCTGTCCAGAATTGCCAACACCTCTTCCCTACGTACCTCAATGCCATCTAATCTATTAGCCTGGGTCTCAGCATTCTCCTCCAGAACATTATCTTTTTCCTGAGTGAATACTGACGAAAAATATTCATTTAGTATCTCGCCTATCTCTTCAGACTCCACACACAATTTCCCATCCCTGTCCTTGACTGGTCCTACTCTTTCCCTAGTCATTCGCTTATTCCTGACATACCTATAGAAAGCTTTTGGGTTTTCCTTGATCCTTCCTGCCAAATACTTCTCATGTCCCCTCCTTGCTCGTCTTAGCTCTCTCTTTAGATCCTTCCTCGCTACCTTGTAACTCTCCATCATGCCATTGTGACGGTGATGGAGATTTCTACCACATTCCGCATGACCAGTTTGCTGCAGGAGGCAGCTATTCCTTTGAAAACAGGAATGAGCATAAAGTAGAGAGGTTACCTCTCCAATTCACACTCGGGTACAGCGGATTTCACTTGTGCTTTGACCCATTCCCTTTATCTTCTTGCTGTTGCATTGTTATTGCTTCAATGACAAAATGTTCTGCCGAGCGAGTGTTCAACCTCGAGAGGGACCTGATTTACAAAGTGCGCTGTTTCGGGCATCGTGGGAGAGGAACCCACTTCAGCACAAGAAGTTCTCAAACTTGCCTTCAGTGCGATAAAGCTGTAACGGATGTTCAAGGCCACTGCTCACAGACTCTGGCATTAGCAGCTCCTGTTTATCGGCATAGTATATATTTTGAAGATCAAGAGCACTGGTAAAATCTGACTGGTGTACAGTCACTGCCAACAGCTTCTATGCAGTCCGGCTGCTATCGGTGAAACCAGCATAAAAGATAGGATCATAGAAAACAAAGAACATAGCAAGAATGGCTCATTTGGCCCTCCGAGCCTGCTCTGCCATTCAATAAGACCAGAGCTCATCTAGTTGTGGTCTCAAATGTGGGCAGCACGGTAGCACAGTGGTGTAGCGCACAAAGACTCCCGAGAGACGAATAGAGGTGAAGTCGATGAGGCTTTATTAAGCGTGACTCGTTTCCCGCAGTTCAGCAACAGACTGGAGCTGCAGGGAGAATTCCTGGTTCTTATACTCCGCCTTCAGGGCGGAGCTAGAGATCAACAGCCAACCAGGACCCGGGATCTGTCAGCCAATGACATCACGGCTTCACAGTCCCACATGACCCCTAATGCATACTACCACAAGTGGTTAGCAATGTTGCTTCACAGCGGCAGGGTCCCAGGTTCGATGCCCGCTTGGGTCACTGTCTGTGCGGAGTCTACATATTCTCCTGTGTCTGCGGGGGTTTCCTCCGGGTGCTCCGGTTTCCTCCCACAAGTCCTGAAAGACGTGCTATTAGGTAATTTGGACATTCTGAATTCTCCCTCTGTGTACCTGAACAGGTGCCGAAATGTGGCGACGAGGGGATTTTCACAGTAACTTCATTGCAGTGTAAATGTAAGCCTACTTGTGACAATAATAAAGATTAGTAATTATTATTAACTCCACTTTCCTGCCAGCACCCCCCTAACTCCTGACACCCTCTTGTCCATCAAAAATCTGTCTCAGCCATGAATAAATTAATTGGCCCAGGCCTCACTGCTTTCTGGTTAAGAGAATTCCACAGACTAACCACCCTCTGAAAAAAGAGCTCTTTGTCTCGGGGAGACCGTTTATTTTTAAATGTTATTTTTTCTTTTTTAAATTTAGAGTGCCCAATTCATTTTTCCCAATTAAGGGGCAATTTAGTTCGGCCAATCCACCTACCCTGCTCATCTTTGGGTTGTGGGGGCGAATATCACCCAAACACGGGGAGAATGTGCAAACTCCACACGGACAGTGACTCAGAGCCGGGATCGAACTTGGGACCTCGGTGCCGTGAGGCAGCAGGGCTAACCCACTGCGCCACCGTGCTGCCCAGAAATGTTATTTTTAATTAGATTGGGGAACTTAATATGTGGCTGAATTTCGCCTCGAGTCAACCTACGTTGGCGTTTTTCACCTTGAGCGTAATCAAACGGCCACGCTGGGCTGGAAAAGCAGCTCGCCACGGCACAGTGTGGCCGTTGATGGCCGGGAGACCCCGCCTCAGGGGTCATTCCGGCTCGCAACGCCTCGCGAGATTCAACGCAATCTCGCGGGACGTTACAAGGAGAATCCCGGCCCAGAATTGGCGGGATCACTTTTTAGCAAATCTGCACATTAGAGGCAGTAAGACTCACTCTAATGCGCAGATTGCCGAGGTGCCTGAGGCTTTGGGATTCAATCCCTTCGCCCTGGGAACTTAGGCGAGCGCCGTTCACCACTAGGAGGCCCCCAGCTTCATGCCCTTTGGGCAGTGTGGTATCCTGGCACTGCTGGTGCTGCCTGGCACCCCGGTAGTGTCCATGCCGGCTGGTGGTGCCAGGCTGGCACCCAGGTGGCACGACCAGGATGCCAGGCTGACACTGCCAAGGTGCCAAGCTGGTATTTTATGCGCATGTGTGATTGGGCCAGGGTTGCCTGGCATAGCTGTTGTGGGGGGGGGGGGGGGGGCAGGGATTCTCCCATATTGTGTTCAGGCTGGGGGGGGGGGGAAGGTCGAGGATTGTTTTGGAGGCCTCGGAGATCGGGACGCCCCGATCTCTCGCTACAATGGAGAGATCCAGCGAGCGGGGCTCATCGCTATATGTTTTCCGCCGGATCAAGCTTCAGTTCCTTTGTATCAGGCTCCGCCTAACAAACTGTCCAGTTCCCCATGCCAAAAGTGAGAGATTCTGCTCTGGCTCAGGGAGTTGCTTCAAATTGTGCTCGTTATCTGAGGCCGACAGGTGGATGTGGTCAGCACCTTTCAGGAGACATGTCACACCAAAGAAAAAAATTCAGAAACGGACTGGCCAATTAAATTATTGGATTGGATTGGATTGGTTTATTGTCACGTGTACCGAGGTACAGTGAAAAGTATTTTTCTGCGAGCAGCTCAACAGATCATTAAGTACATGAGAAGAAAAGGGAATAAAAGAAAATACATAATAGGGCAACACAACATATACAATGTAACTACATAAGCACGGGCATCGGATGAAGCATACAGGGTGTAGTGTTAATGAGGTCCGTCCATAAGAGGGTCATTTAGGAGTTTGGTAACAGCGGGGAAGCTGTTTTTGAGTCTGTTCGTGCGTGTTCCCAGACTTCTGTATCTCCTGACCTATTAAATAGTTCAGTTTTGTTTTAAGTCACTTTTGGTGATTTTGAATCATAGGATTATAGAATTGTTGTAGCACTGAAAGAGGCCATTCAGTCTGCCATGCCGATGCTAGCTCTCTGTCAGAGATAGCCTGCCAATCCCATTCCCCTGCCTTTCCCCCACAGCCCAGCAAACTTTCCCTTTCAGAAAATGATCGGATTCCCTTGTGAAAGTCGTGATTGAGCGTGCTTCCATCACAATCTCAGGCGGTGCATTCCAGATCCTAATTAAACACTCGCTGTGTCCCAAAATATTTCCTCCTGTTTCAGTGTCCTTTGGTTCTCGATCGACCCTTCTGTCGATATTAGTTCAGGTTGTGCATAAGTAGAGAGCGGGACTCTCTTATGACCTTATGATTGGTCATAAATCAATTTTCAGTATTAGTAATGAAGCAGCTCATTACAATTCTTTGAAAAAAATCACTGAATAATGCACAGAAAAAGAAAAGAATCTTGCATTTACATAGCGTCTTTCACAATCGCTGGATATAACACAGCATGCACTACGTCCAATTAAGTTCTTTTGAAATGTTCTCGCTGTTGTAAAGTAGGAAACACGGCAGCCAAATTGTGCACAGAAAGCTCCCACAAAAGCAATGTGATAATGGCCAGATGATCTGTTTTTAGTGATGTGGGTTGAGATAGACTTTCACCATGACATCGGGAAGAACTCCCTTGTTCTTTTTCTAAATAATGCCATGGGATTCTCTAGGGGGCTGGGTTTTCACAGGGCTAAAGAGCTGGCTTTTAAAGCAGACCAAGGCAGGCCAGCAGCACGGTTCAATTCCTGTACCGGCCTCCCCGAACAGGTGCCGGAATGTGGCGACTAGGGGCTTTTCACAGTAACTTCATTTGAAGCCTACTTGTGACAATAAGCGATTTTCATTCATTTTCATTTCATTTCATTCATTCACCTGGCGCCACAGTTGAACATCCCATTCGGAAGGTGGCCTTTCCAGCACCCCAGTAGCCTAATGGAATATAAACTTCAATTCTTCTGCTCTCGTCCTGATTAATTTCAGTGCAAACGTGATTTGTAAATGAATGCAAGCATGACCTAATGGCATTCATATTGGTTTGTCCAAAGTGATTACCAGAAAATAGTACAAAGATTTGGTTTAGAGGGCAACATTGCTGACCCCGTAACCACATTAGTCAAACCTTCCAGGACCAGTAAAGTTTATGTCTTATTCTTATCATGTTTATTTTTGCATTGTAATTGCCATGATGGTATTTGCAGTGAGAATGTTTCTTTGCTTTTGGCAGTCAATGACTGTTTACGTTGACCAGCGCATAGATCAGCAGAAGGAATCATCACCCTGTAATCTCTCCTTCATTGGTCCAGCCTATTCCATATGTTTGCAAAGTCTCTCTTCAACCTTCACGTTTCATCAGCGTACGACCATTGCAAAGGTAGCAACTCTATCCAGTTGCTGTTTTGATGACGAGCTTTTGCATGATTGCATTAGACAAGTGTTTGCATCAGAACCTTTTTTACTGTTTAGATTAAGCCAAAGTTGAGCATTTATAAATAAAACAGTCTTGCAATGTTCCTTTGACTGTTTAGAACATGATGAGCAGGCCACTGGAATTACTAATGTTTTAATTAATGACCCAAGATGTAGTTCCACTCTCTCTGACTCACCGGCCCCTCTACCAACTCCTCATGTTTGTAACTGAATCCAGTATCACAGGCTGTCGATTTACAACTTACTGTGTGGTGTAGCCACTTAAATTGGCCAACTCCCGATTTAAAATGGCGAACGGCAAAGGCTGGTGGGAAAGTCAGCCAACAGGACAAAAACAAGCAGCTGCAGGTTGGCTGTGTATTTACCTCTGGAAAGGCTAGACAAGATCGATATCAGCAACCATCAGCATAACAAAACAACAGCCATCTGCATACTAATGAGCAATCCCCGGGAACAATAAGCAACATTTAGGCACATAAAGCCAAACGAGACTCTTTGGCGCCAGCAGAAGCCTACACAAAAGGAGGTGAACGACCACCTCAAGACCGCCCATCGATCAGGGAACCGCTCCAGCATTGGAGAAAATCGAACCAAGTGATTGGGACAAAGTCCAATCACTTGGGACCAGGTACAGGGTCCGCCCCGAAAGGCGGGTAGCCCCTGGGGACTATAAGAATTGAGCCCCAAGTTCAAGGCGCTCTCTCTTCACTCGTTCTTCACTCTTCAACAGACGCTCAAAACTGTAAGTCTTACTTGAACGCTCGCTACGAGATAGGCGCTCCTAGCTACCAATCTGTACCAACTTCGAATCCCGCAGGCTCAGAACCCGAACGAAAGGCCATTCGTTTCCCTGACCTGGTGGGCCAGTTCCAAGCAACCAAGTTGAGGAATGGGACAGCACAGTGCTAGAGCAGGAATATTGCGCACAGTTCTGGGCACAGCACTATCGGAAGGATGTGAACATATTGGAAAGAGTGCAGAAGACGTTTACAAAAATGGTTCCAGCGATGAGAAACTTCAGTGATGAGGATAGATTGGAGAGGTTAGGACTGTTCTCCTGGGAGAGAGGAAGGCTAAGGGGAGGCTTGATAGAGATGCTCAAAATCATGAGGGGGCGGAACAGAGAAGATAGAGAGAAACTGGACCAAGAACGAGAGGGCGCAGATTTAAAGTGAGTCGCAAAAGAAGCAAATGCGACGCTAGAATTTTTTTTTTCATACAACGAATGGTTCAGGTCTAGAATGCACGGCCTGGAGTCAGGGTAGAGGCAGGATCCAATGCGACATTCAAGGGGGCATTAACATGAGAGCTAGGAGCAGGAGTCGGCAATTCAGTTCCTCGAGCAGCTCCACCATTCAGTAATATCGTGGCTGACCTTCTCTCGACCTTAGCTCCACCATCCTGCCCGTTCTCCATAACCCTTCAACCCATTACTGATTATATATCTGTCTATCTCCTCAAATTTACTCAATATACCGCATTCTGGGGTAGTGAATTCCACAGCATTCCACAAATGAGTATTTTTTAAAAATTAATTTACGGGATGTGGACATCGCTGGTTAGACCAGCATTTATTGCCTGTCCCTAGTTGCCCTTCAGAAGGTGGGGGTGAGCTGCCTTCTTGAAACGCTGCAGTCCCTGAGGTGTTAGGGAGGGAGTTCCAGGAGTTTGCCCCAGAGACAGTGGAGGAACGGCAATATATTTCCAAGTCAGGTGAGTGACTTGGAGGGGAACCTCCAGGTGGTGGGGTTCCCAGGTATCTGCTGCTCTTGCCCTTCAATATGGTAGAGGTCATGAGTTTGGAAGGCGCTGTCTGAGGAGCCTCGGTGAGTTACTGCAGTGCATCTTGTAGACGGTACACACGGCTGCCACATTTCGTCGGTAGTGGAGGGTTTGAAAGTTTGTGGAAGGGGGAGCAATCAAGCGGGGCTGCTTTGTCCTGGATGGTGTTGAGCTTCTTGAGTGTTGTTGGAGCTGCACTCATCCAGGTAGTGGAGAGTGTTCCATCACACTCCTGACTTGTGCCTGGTGTTATTTGAATAGAATCAATGTGCAGGACGATGGGGCAAAGACAGGGCAATGGCACTAAGACATGGTGCTCATTTGGAGAGCCACTGCAGACATGATGGGCAGAATGGCCGCCTTCTGCGCCACAACAGTTCTGTGATTCTGTGAAAAGGAGGCCATTTGGCCTATTGATCTTGGACCAGCTCGGTAAATGAGCTATCCAATTACTCTTATTCCTATAGCCTTGCTATGTTTTTCCGCTTCATTTTGTTAGGAAGGATGTGAAGAGACAGTATAAAATAAAGAGGACTACTTCACAGGTGAGCAGGAGCAGACGCAATCGGGAGTATATGTCCATTGCCGATGTAGCAGTCACCTTGCTCAGTGAATTACCAGTTCAATATGTGACATTGATTATCCAAAAATACAGACAATTGGAACACTTTGGGGTGAGAGCTTCTTGTGGGTCCTTAGCTATGAGGAAGTAGGGACAATGGGAGGGTCCCCACCCCCAGCACCTCTCCCAACACCCATGCAGGGCATCCCCGGCTCCTTGGCAGTACCAACCTGGCAGTTCCCACCCCAGCTGGCAGTGCTTGCTGGGCACCTTGGCAGTGCCAGGGTAACACCCTACCCAAAGGGCATGCAGCTGGGAACCTCCAATCCCCAGGGAGACCCCCCACCGGTACCGTTCTGTCTGCTCCCAGTTTGTGGAGACCAGTACTACACGGCGCTCACCCGGAGTCTCCGAGGCAAAGGGGATATATCCCTAAGTATCCCATGAGCTTTAATTTTCTGCTTGGCACCTTGTCCAGTGCCTTCTGGAAGTCCAATTACATCACATCCACTGGTTTCCTTTTATCAAGTCATATATTACACCATCAAAGAACGCCAATAAACTAGTTAAACACGGATGGCACAGTGGTTCGAGTCCGACCTCGGGCGACTGTGTGCAGCTTGCACATTCCTTCCGTGTCCGCATGGGTTTTCTCCGGGTGCTCCAGTTTCCTCCCACAGCCTAAAGATGCGCAGGTTAGGTGGATTGGATATACTAAATGGTCCTTGGACGGGGTTACAGGGATAGGGTGGGGGATTGGGCCTGAGTTAGGGCGCTCTTTCAGAGGTCGGTGCAAAGACGATGGGCCAAATGGCCTCCTTCTGCCCCGCCCACAGCTCCAACAGTTTGCTCAGCACCACTTCCCTGGGAATTATAGTTTTCCTGTCACCCTCCCTTCTAATTCCTGATTTAGAAGGGAGGGTGACGGAAAACTAGAAAGTGCGGTCTGGGACATTGGTAATGGAACATTAGGAGAGAGCGGATGAATTAAACTGGTACTTTGATTCAGTCTTTATTATAAAGGACACAACTATTTCTAGGATGTTGCTTGTGTCCTTTATAATAAAGACTGAATAAAAGTACCAGTTTAATTCATCCGCCCTCTCCTAATGTTCCATTACCAATGTCCCAGACCGCACTTTCTATCGACCCAATAGTCACTTGTAGAAGCTGTTATCTGTCTTTGTATTTCAAGCTAGCTTTCTCTCATACTCTACTTTGTCCTTCCTTATCAATCATTCTTTGCTGCTCTTCATATTCTGTCCAATCTTCCGACCTGCCCCCCACCTTTGTGCAATTATCTGCTTTTTCTTGAAGTTTGACGGTATCTTTAATTTTTTCAGTTAACCGCAGGCGGTGGCCTCCCCTTGGAATTTTTCTTTCTCATTGCAATGTATCTATTCTGTGTGTTACGAAACATCCGTTTCAATGATGGCTGTTGCATCTCTATTGGTCTATCCCTTCATTTTTAATACCAGTCTGAGACCCACTCTTCTCTCCATCAAACTGAATGTAAAAATCAATCATGTTCTAATTGCTGCTACCTGGGGTTTCATTACGAGGTCACTGATTATTCCTATCACTTTGCACAATACCAGGTCTTGTATACCCTGCTGTCTGGTTGGCTATAGAAGATGCTGTTCTAAGAGACTATCCCGAAAATATTCTAAGAACTCCTCTCATCTCCGCCGCCTTTGTCCAACTGATTTTTAGTCTATATGTAGTTGAAATTTCTCATGATTATATACTTCTGACAAGCTTCCGTGATCCCTTCCTTTATCCTCCGTCCTCTCATTTGATTACTGTTAATGGCCTGGGTACCATTCCCATAAATGACTTTTTGCCTTTATAATATTTTATCTCTACTCAAACCGCGTCCTCATCCCGCTTTCCTGAACTTGGGTCACCCCTCTCCCATGTGCAAATACCCCAGTAATTAACGGAGCCACCCCTCCACCTTTTCCTAACTTCCTCCCCTTTCTAAATGTCACACACCCTTCAATACTCAGGCCTCAATTGATGTCATCTTGCAGCCATGTCTGCGGGATCGCTGTCAGATCATAGTTATTTATTTCTATTTGCCCTTTTGGTTCATCTGTTTTGTTTTGAATGCTACGTGCATTCAGACAGAGCCTTCACATGGAAACAATGAAAATAGGAGCAGGAGGAGGCCATTCGGCCCTTCGAGCCGGCTCCGCCATTCATTATGATCATGGCTGACCATCCAATTCAATAGCCTGTTCCCGCCTTCCCCCCCATATCTTTTGAACTCCTTCGCCCACAAGTGCTATATCTAACTGATTATTTTTATTAGCTTTATCTGCTGATTTACTCTCTGCCCCTTCCTGTCACGGTCGGTTAGCAGTTCCCACAATAATACCTTTCTCTCTTGCATTGCCTCTACTCTTTGATTAAACACATCTTCCCAAATTTGATCCCTTGTCCCCACTAATTTAAAGCCCTCTCTACTTGCTTCATTGTGCAGCTCACCACAACATGGGTCCCACTTCCGGGTCAAGACTGCAGAGCTTTCAAACGTCTTGTTTGAAGTTACTACTATTCTCCCATCACTCCTTTTCTCCTGGTACAGCGGCTACGAGCAGCCACTTCCTTTTTCCGTCTGCTGCCACGTGTCACCCGCTCACTCATGGTCATGTGACTCTTCCCTCATCATGTGGGTGGTACAGTTTTGAGATACCCTCAATTGCGACTCAGGAAAGGAGTTCGGTAATACAAAGGCTTTAATAACCAGCGAACCAGACAGCTGCTGAGAAGTGTGCTCACTGCACGCTGCCTACTGAACGTAACCTTATATACAGCTTCCGGGGGCCGGAGCCAGAGGCGGAGTCCCCCAGGGTTCCAAACCCGGTCTTAAAGGGGCCTACGCATTAAGGGTACATATGTATACAGATATCATTCACCACAAGTTTCTACATTAACGCTATTAACATGAGGCAGAAGGGGTCTCAATCGACGTGGCATCCGAAACACAGCACGCTGACAGTCCGATTTCCCCCGAATATTCCACTGTGAATGTCAACATAGATTTTTGGACTTGTCGAAATGGAGATTTTACACTTTGTGCTTTGGTTGTGAGGGCATAATTTTCAAGACGCAAGTTTCCTAAATGCCATAGTTTGATTCCAATACACCTCAAAAACTATCTGTAGTTTTCCTCAACTGCCAACACCAGTGTGTAACTAAGACGTACAGATCAGTTTGGGTTTGACCCTGAGGCTACGTTGAGCTAAGGTGTCCGCAGTGACATCAGGTGAAGGTAATTGGCTGGGTTCTGCACTCCTTATCACCGCCCAGTGGCCCTTTCCAGGAAGTGCGGACTTCATGTGAGCGCAGGGTTGAGTTTAGCCGCAATGGCCCTCGGGCTTCAATTGGCTCCCACCGCACTCACATGAAGTCCGCTGAGTACTGGATGGAGCAGAAGAGAAGGACAAGAAATGGGAGGGGCATTCATTGGCCAAAAGGGAATATGCTCTGATTTTATTGCTCAATATTTTACAGTCAATCCACTCTCCTCCGATAGTCGCCTGTGATTGGGGGTTGACTTGTTTCCACTCTGGTGTGATGGATTCTGGGATGGCGGGTAAGTCCGACGTGCGATGTGCAGGATCTGACAGGAGGGGCAGGTGGTGTCTGAAGAGTTGGGTAGATGGGCTGTTTGGAGGTTTGTGTGCTCCCTCTGACTTTGCCCCAGCAGGTTCTTGACAAAGACAAATAAACCTTCTCCATTTTGGTCGTTCATAGGCCAGAGGCTCCTGTGAGTCAGCGGGGTTGTTTGACCTCTCCAGGAGTAAATTCCACAGGCGGGATGCTCCGTACGTTCACCCCGGCGGGATTCTCCGGTCCCACCACACTGACTGGGAGATTTGGCTGAGCGCTTGATCCTCCAATCTCGCTAACAGCAGTAGCGGGCCGGACTCGCAATGGGAGAATACCGGCCCATAGCCCATTACAAGCCCATAACTGTTATAACCTGCCTGCTTACCATTGGCTGGGGACTAATGACAATCCCACAATCCTGTGGGAGTATGAGCTTCCCGAATGAGGGGGCGGAGACATCATTAGCAGACTCCCTGTATAAATAAAGCTGGCCAGTTTGGAACCAGCAGGAAGATGTAAGCAGCAAGCGAGGTTGCTGCTGTTGTAAATATATATATATGTTATTGTAAATAAATGTTATTTCTTTGTATCCTTGAAACTCATGCTGGATTCTTCATGGCCCTCACAAAAATAACCCTCTGGATTATTTGGATTGGATTTGTTTATTGTCACGTGTACCGAGGTACAGTGAAAAGTATTTTTCTGCGAGCAGCTCAACAGATCATTAAGTACATGAGAAGAAAAGGGAATAAAAGAAAATACATAATAGGGCAACACAACATATACAATGTAACTACATAAGCACGGGCATCGGATGAAGCATACAGGGTGTAGTGTTAATGGGGTCAGTCCATAAGAGGGTCATTTAGGAGTCTGGTGACAGTGGGGAAGAAGCTGTTTTTGAGTCTGTTCGTGCGTGTTCTCAGACTTCTGTATCTCCTGCCCGATGGAAGAAGCTGGAAGAGTGACTAAGCCGGGTGGGAGGGGTCTTTGATTATGCTGCCCGCTTTCCCCAGGCAGCGGGAGGTGTAGATGGAGTCAATGGATGGGAGGCAGGTTCATGTGATGGGCTGGGCTGTGTTCACGACTCTCTGAAGTTTCTTGCGGTCCTGGGCCGAGCAGTTGCCATACCAGGCTGTGATGCAGCCTGATAGGATGCTTTCTATGGTGCATCTGTAAAAGTTGGTAAGAGGTAAGTCTGGGATCTCTGCGTTCCTCCACTTCTGTTCTCTTGAGCATCCCTGACTTTATTCTGTTCAGCATGGGCAGGCCCTCTGCTCCAGAATTCCCTTGTTCCTCTACCTCTGCCTTCTCCTTCAAGAAGGCCTTAAAATTTACCGTTCTGGCCAAATGGTTGGACAGCGAAGCTATTATATTTTTCTGTGGCGAAGTGCCAAATGCTGTCTGCTAACTCTCTTGTGAAGTACAGTAAGAAGTCTTACAACACCAGGTTAAAGTCCAACAAGTTTATTTGGAATCACTTGCTTTCGGAGCGCAGAGTGACTCACCTGAGGAAGGAGCAGTGCTCCGAAAGCTAGTGATTCCAAATTAACCTGTTGGACTTTAACCTGGTGTTGTAAGACTTCGTACTGTGCTCACCCCAGTCCGACGCCAGCATCTCCACAACATCTGTTGTGAAGCACCTTGGGGCATTGTGTTGATACGTAAATACAAGTTGTCATGGTTAGAACCTACAATAGGAATTGTCTCTGAACCTAAAATGGGCACGTCACTCAATCGCCAAGAAAGATGAATTAAAGTGGCACCACTTTGAAATGTGTTTTCTGATAAACAGCCCCGACATTGGCTTTGTGGTCATTTGTTGGCCTTTCCGATGATTAGATCTCAGCTGGTGTGTTGCTTCAAAACAGGTTGGACCCCACCTTTGTCAGACAACATCACCTGTATTGTAAAGTTGCTATTTAATTTAAGAAATAATCCTTGATGATTAAAGTAAAGTATATATCAACAGCTCGGGATTTTAAAAACTCGTCTTATCTTGTGTTAAGATTAATGAGTCATCTGATTGAGTTGCATAAAAAGATTAGAGGATTAGATTGTGTGGATCGGGAGAGACAATTTCTCAGGTGGGCGGCGGGGGTGGGGGTGGAGTCGAGAACAAAGCGGGCACAAAACCTTACAATTCAAGCCAGGTGGTTCAGGGATGTTGCCAAGAAGCACTTCCTCATGCAAAAGGGGGTGGAGATCTGGAGTTGTCTTTCCCCGGAGGCCGGAGGGGGGGTGGGGGGGGGGGGGGGGGGGGGGGTTGGTGAGTGTTGAAGATTTCACAACCATAGATTATCATAGAATTTACAGTGCAGAAGGAGGCCATTCGGCCCATCGAGTCTGCACTGGCTCTTGGAAAGAGCACCCTACCCAAGGTCAACACCTCCACCCTATCCCCATAACCCAGTAACCCCACCCAACACTAAGGGCAATTTTGGACACTAAGGGCAATTTATCATGGCCAATCCACCTAATCTGCACATCTTTGGACTGTGGGAGGAAACCGGAGCACCCGGAGGAAACCCACGCACACACGGGGAGGATGAGCAGACTCCGCACAGACAGTGATCCAAGCCGGAATCGAACCTGGGACCCTGGAGCTGTGAAGCAATTGTGCTATCCACAATGCTACTGTGCTGCCCAAGGTGACTATATTCAGGGTTTAGCCCAGTTGGCTGGATCACCATGCAGAGCGAAGCCAGCAGCCCAGGTTCAATACTCACACCTTGCCCCTCGCCCAAGGTGTGGTGATCCTCAGGTTAAATCATCACCAGTCAGCTCCCCCCCCCCCCCCCCCCACAAGGGGAAAAGCAGCCTATGGTCATCAGGGACTATGGCGACTCTATTATAAAATGGAGAGGCAGTGGCATAGTGGTGTTGTCGCTGGGCATGTAATCCGGAGACCCAAGGTAATGCTGTGGGGACCCGCGTTCGAATCCCACCACGGGAAAATTTGAATTCAATTTGGGGGCGGCCTGGTGGTGCAGTGGTTAGCACTGCTGCCTCACAGTGCCAGGGACCCGGGCTTAATTCCGACCTCTGGTGACTGTCTGTGTGGAGTCTGCACGTTCTCCCCGTGTCTGCGTGGGTTTCCTCCGGGTGCTCCGGTTTCCTCCCACAGTCCAAAGACGTGCAGGTTAGGTGGATTGGCCATGATAAATTGCCTCTCGGTGGGATTACGGGGATAGAGTGGGGATTTGGATTGGGCCTAGATAGGGTGCTCCTTCAGAGGGTCAATGCAGGCTCGATGGGTCAAATGCCCTCCTTCTGCACTATAGTGGTCCTATGATTTTGTTGAGGCCGGCGCGGGGGGAGGGGGGGGGAGGGGAGAGTCGGGGGGGAGTGTGTGGGCATGTTAATGGAAGATTTAACAACCAAGATTTTCGTTAGGAAAAGGTAGTAAGAACCAAAGCCAGTGCTGACGGAGCTAAGATACAGAGCAGCCATGATCTGATTGAATGCTAGGACAGGCTCAAGAGGCTGAATGGCCTCATCCTGTTCACACCTTCTGCCGATCGGGAGGGATCACCCAGTGTCCTTGATGTTATCCAGCCCTCGTCCAGTAGCGCCAGGACAAAGTAACTGCTAATTCTACCTTATCGGTGTTCATGGGATCTTGCAATGCGTGGCTAGTCTGCCACGTTTGCTAATATTACGAGTCGCCACCACACTTTGAATGAAATTGGAGTGACGCACCTCATGCCGGATGTGATGAGGAATCGGGGATGTTTGACTCCAGGGGCAACGCCACGTTGCTGAATTGGTCTTGTGCTCATTGGGGCTGAGATTGGTTGGCAGTGCAAATCGTGATGACTGTTTGAAATTTGACATTCTTGTGTTTGTCCTCAAAGCGCACGATGAAAAACTTCAGCAAAATGTCTTTTTTCAGCAAGGTTCAAGCTCTGTGATTTCAAGTGATAGTTTTAAAAAAAAACCCTGTTTTGTTAATCCTTTCGTGCCAGGTGAAGCTGACAGATTGCACTGATATTGACAGCGAACATGGGAGTCTTAATCAAGTTGTAACAGGCTGAGGGAGAGATGACAAACATTTCAATTAGAGGGTGTTTCTTGCAGGAAACACCTAAAAACCCACTGAACTTGTCAACTAAAAATCTCCCCAGTGACAGTAACATGCTAGATTTTTTTGAGATGTATCCAGTCAGTCATCCATATTTGGGATGGAGTAAATTCCCTGGAAGATGCCTTGATGCAAAAGCAGATGATACAATTTTGGTTCAGTTCAATGAATAGCAAGTGATTCATTTTCATTGAAAATGGAGCCATGGGAATTTGATTCCAGTGCACTTTACCATGGCACAGTGAGTAGCACTCAGCACTGGGACAGCTGATAGGTTCATGTCATACTCTGGGGACTTGAGAACAAGTCTATGCTGCAGTGTCGGAGGGTTAGTGCTGAGGGAGTGCTGCACTGTCAGAGGGTCAGTACTGAGGGAGTGCTGCACTGTCAGAGGGTCAGTACTGAGGGAGTGCTGCACTGTCAGAGGGTCAGTACTGAGGGAGTGCTGCACTGTCAGAGGGTCAGTATTGAGGGAGTGCTGCACTGTCAGAGGGTCAGTACTGAGGGAGTGCTGCACTGTCAGAGGGTCAGTACTGAGGGAGTGCCGCACTGTCAGAGGGTCAGTACTGAGGGAGTGCTGCACTGTCAGAGGGTCAGTATTGAGGGAGTGCTGCACTGTCAGAGGGTCAGTACTGAGGGAGTGCTGCACTGTCAGAGGATCAGTGCTGAGGGAGTGCTGCACTGTCAGAGGATCAGTACTGAGGGAGTGCTGCACTGCCGAAGGGTCAGTACTGAGGGAGTGCCGCACTGTCAGAGGGTCAGTACTGAGGGAGTGCCGCACTGTCAGAGGGTCAGTACTGATGGAGTGCTGCACTGTCAGAGGGTCAATGCTGAGGGAGTGCTGCACTGTCAGAGGGTCAGTGCTGAGGGAACGCCACACCATCAGAGGGTCAGTACTGAGGGGGTGCTGCACTGACAGAGGGTCAGTACTGAGGGAGTGCCGCACTGTCAGAGGGTCAGTACTGAGGGAGTGCTGCACTGTCAGAGGGTCAGTACTTAGGGAGTGCCGCACTGTCAGATGGTCAGTACAGAGGGAGTGCTGCACTGTCAGAGGGTCAGCACTGAGGGAGTGCTGCACTGTCAGAGGGGCAGTACTGAGAGAGTGCTGCACTGTCAGAGGGTCAGTACTGAGGGAGTGCTGCACTGACAGAGGGTCAGTACTGAGGGCATGCCGCACTGTCAGAGGATCAGTACTGAGGAGTGCCGCACTGTCAGAGGGTCGGTCCTGAGGGAGTGCTGCACTGTCAGAGTATCAGTGGTGAGAGAGTGCTGCACTGTCAGAGAGTCAGTACTGAGGGAGTGTGGCACTATCAGAGGGTCAGTACTGAGGGAGTGCTGCACTGTCAGAGGATCAGTGCTGAGGGAGTGCTGCACTGTCAGAGGATCAGTACTGAGGGAGTGCTGCACTGCCGAAGGGTCAGTGCTGAGGGAGTGCTGCACTGTCAGAGGGTCAGTACTGAGGGAGTGCCGCACTGTCATAGGGTCAGTACTGAGGGAATGCCGCACTGTTAGAGGGTCAGTACTGAGGGAGTGCTGCACTGTCAGAGGGTCAGTACTGAGGGAGTGCTGCACTGTCAGAGGGTCAGTACTGAGGGAGTGTAGCACTGTCAGAGGGTCAGTACTGAGGGAGTGCTGCACTGTCAGAGGGTCAGTACTGAGGGTATGCCGCACTGTCAGAGGGTCAGTACTGAGAGAGTGCCACACTGTCAGAGGGTCAGTACTGTGGGAGTGCTGCACTGTCTGGGGGTCAGTACTGAGGAAGTTCTGCACTGTCGGAGGGTCAGTGCTGAGGGAGTGCTGCACTGTCGGAGGGTCAGTACTGAGAGAGTGCTGCACTGTCAGAGTGTCAGTACAGAGGGAGTGCTGCACTGTCGGAAGGTCAGTGCTGAGTGACTGCTGCACTGTCAGAGGGTCAGTACTGAGGGAGTGCTACACTGTCGGAGGGTCAGTGCTGAGTGAGTGCTGCACTGTCAGAGGGTCAGTACTGAGGGAGTGCCGCACTGTCAGTGGTCAGTACTGAGATGGTACTGCACTGTCAGAGGGTCAGTACTGAGGGAGTGCTGCACTGTCAGAGGGTCAGTACTGAGGGAGTGCCACACTGTCAGAGGGTCAGTACTGTGGGAGTGCTGCATTGTCGGAGGGTCAGTGCTGAGGGAGTGCTGCACTGTCGGAAGGTCAGTGCTGAGTGAGTGCTGCACTGTCGGAAGGTCAGTGCTGAGTGAGTGCTGCACTGTCAGAGGGTCAGTACTGAGGGAGTGCTGCACTGTCGGAGGGTCAGTGCTGAGGGAGTGCTGCACTGTCGGAGGGTCAGTGCGGAGGGAGTGCTGCACTGTCATAGGGTCAGTACTGAGGGAGTGCTGCACTGTCAGATGATCAGTACTGAGGGAGTGCCGCACTGTCGTAGGGTCAGTACTGAGGGAGTGCCGCACTGTCAGAGGGTCAGTACTGAGGGAGTGCTGCACTGTCAGATGATCAGTACTGAGGGAGTGCCGCACTGTCGTAGGGTCAGTACTGAGGGAGTGCCGCACTGTCAGAGGGTCAGTAGTGAGGGAGTGCTGCACTGTCACTGGGTCAGTACTGAGGGAGTGCCGCGCTGTCAGAGGGTCAGTACTGAGGGAATGCTGCACTGTCAGAGGGTCAGCACTGAGGGAGTGCTGCACTGTCAGAGGGTCAGTACTGAGGGAGTGCTGCACTGTCAGAGGGTCATTACTGAGGGAGTGCTGCACTGTCAGAGGGTCAGTACTGAGGGAGTGCCGCACTGTCAGAGGGTCAGTACTGAGGGAGTGCTGCCCTGTCAGAGGGTCAGTACTGAGGGAGTGCCACACTGTCTGAGGATCAGTACTGTGGGTGTGCTGCACTGTCAGGGGGTCAGTACTAGGGAGTGCTGCACTGTCAGAGGATCAGTGCTGAGGGAATGCTGCACTGTCATAGGGTCAGTACTGAGGGAGTGCTGCACTGTCAGAGGGTCAGTACTGAGGGAGTGCTGCACTGTCAGAGGATCAGTGCTGAGGGAGTGCTGCACTGTCAGAGGATCAGTGCTGAGGGAGTGCAACACTGTCAGAGGGTCAGTACTGAGGGAGCGCTGCACTGTCAGAGGGTCAGTACTGAGGGAGTGCTGCACTGTCAGAGGGTCAGTACTGAGAGAGTGCTGTACTGTCAGAGGGTCAGTACTGAGGGAGTGCTGCACTGTCAGAGGGTCAGTGCTGAGGGAGTGCTGCACTGTCAGAGGGTCAGTACTGAGGGAGTGCCGCATTGTCAGAGGGTCAGTACTGAGGGAGTGCCGCACTGTCAGAGGGTCAGTGCTGAGGGAGTGCTGCACTGTCAGAGGGTCAGTACTGAGGGAGTGCCGCACTGTCAGAGGGTCAGTACTGAGGGAGTGCTGCACTGTGAGAGGATCAGTGCTGAGGGAGTGCTGCACTGTCGCAACCTCCCCCAAATCAAGGTCCTGCTTACCCCCTGAGCTGCACGATGAAGATATTATTTCCAAGACGCTTGGGAGAAATCCAATGATCTGACCAATACTTATTCCTCAGTCAGCATCAATTCCCACCAGCCCATTCCATATTCCACGCTCCATCTCTTTCTCGCTCCTTTGATGTAAAGAATCCCATTCCAAATCTTTGATCAATGATGTGACACTGTGACTGGTCCATGCAGAATGGTGGATTGCTTCAATCTTTCTCTTATATAATCGCCATATAATCCCACAACAACTTGCACACTCCAGGATTGGAAAACCTAACATTTGGGAAGCTGTAACTCTGATATTTTTGTTGCATCGCCAAAACATATCCAAGAACCCTGTTTACTTTGGATCTAATTTGCTGAATTTGGAATGCCCATTGAGGACTGTTTTTATTATGAAACCCCAGGTCATGGCTGTGTATGTACCTGTTGGGGAATTTGTTTACAGAACTTAAAGCCATCGGTTAATGGATTCTTTTTGTTGCTGACAACATCGCATTTTCTGGTGTTGATTGCCATCTCCTCCCATTCTTGCAATTCCAGAAGATCATCTTACAGGGAATTGATACCATTTTCCGTTTCCCCTGATGCGCAAAACACACGGCATTCTCCAAATAACCCGCTTCTTGTTTTTGTTTAACTTGTTGGGAAGGCCGTTAATATATCTTGTGTATCAGGTCAGACCCTCCCCCGCTCCCTATTTCTATATACACAAACCTTCTTTGCACAAAACGAGCTGTTAATGTTCCTTTACTTTTTCCAAGATGTTCAACGTCTCAGACCCCCTCCGGGCAACATCTCAAATCGCCAGTGGGCAACATCTGGAATGTTGGCCCCCTTTTTTTTTTGGTTTTCTGGGTGTGTAACATTCAGGGACGTTCAGGTAGACTTAGCCTCTCTGTGCCTGTGTTAACGATTTTCTGATTTTACTGCAGAGTGGCCCAGCGGGTGGTAAAACTGGGCAGAAGCAGCTGCCCATAGGGACTACTCCCCCTGCCCAATGTTTAGCCACTTAGTCAAGATAAAACGTTAAGGGCCGTCAGATTGAGTCAGGTCCTGCCGACAACTTGGGCTCTTAAAATATGGGGAACACTGATGTAAATACATATTGAACCCCTCCCCCACCCCATTGAACCCCCCCCCATTTACACCACGGAGCTACACCGCCCCCCCCCCCCCCCGCCCCATCCCTCTCCAAGGAGGTCCCCCTCATCCACTTGGCACTGCCCCCCACAGAACTCCCCCGTCCCGCAACCCAACCATCACAAAGACCCCCACCCCACCCTGCCCCACTCTGTCATTTCGGTCCTCTCCGCAGAATTTGAACTTCAATCCAACACTTGTTAATGAGGCAATGGCGCCACCTAGTGACCAGCCATCGAAAGATCCTCGGGTGACTAATTGTTCGAATCGATACGTTACTCCGTGCTGTTGAACAGAAAGCATTTCCCTCTTTTTGCTCTTTTTAAAAATAAAAATAGACAGTGGTATGAAGCTGGGAGCATTATTTGTTATTCTGTGTACCTCTGTACCATTGGGAAAGTTCAATTAGATTTAACTTCACTCTGACCCTTTTTGCTGATGTATCCTTAATTTAAAATAGAAGATCCTGGCCTAGCAACCTTCTGGGGAGAAAACCCGCGTTACAAGTTGTATTTTTACCACGGGATGCCACTTATTTTAGTGAAAGTCTTTGAAAAATAATGAGCAGGTAATAATAAGGTAACTTCAAACATATACTTGCCTTGAGTGTTTGAGGATTTGTTTAGTTAGTTGTGTGATGTTAATCCATTATAAATGTATGGTAAACTAATGGATTTAACTCAGCAGAGTTGTTTACAGAACTCTGAAGGGAATCATTAGCTTTGTTTGATTAACAGTTTTATGAGCAGTTGAAAGCATATTGATGAGGTTTATAAATAGCTTTTTATTTTGACAGATTATATAAATTTTAGAGGAGAGTGCTTTGTTCAAGGGCAGTTTCAATGGCTGTGTTTGAATTGCGAGACGATTCCCTTGTCCTCACTTTAAAACATAGAACATAGAACAATACAGCGCAGTACAGGCCCTTCGGCCCACGATGTTGCACCGAAACAAAAGCCATCTAACCTACACTATACCATTATCATCCATATGTTTATCCAATAAACTTTTAAATGCCCTCAATGTTGGCGAGTTCACTACTGTAGCAGGTAGGGCATTCCACGGCCTCACTACTCTTTGCGTAAAGAACCTACCTCTGACCTCAGTCCTATATCTATTACCCCTCAGTTTAAGGCTATGTCCCCTCGTGCTAGCCACGCGGGAGAAGGCTCTCACTGTCCACCCTATCTAACCCTCTGATCATTTTGTATGCCTCTATTAAATCTCCTCTTAACCTTCTTCTTTCCAACGAAAACAACCTCAAGTCCATCAGCCTTTCCTCATAAGATTTTCCCTCCATACCAGGCAACATCCTGGTAAATCTCCTCTGCACCCGCTCCAAAGCCTCCACGTCCTTCCTATAATGCGGTGACCAGAACTGTACGCAATACTCCAAATGCGGCCGTACCAGAGTTCTGTACAGCTGCAACATGACCTCCTGACTCCGGAACTCAATCCCTCTACCAATAAAGGCCAACACTCCATAGGCCTTCTTCACCACCCTATCAACCTGGGTGGCAACTTTCAGGGATCTATGTACATGGACACCTAGATCCCTCTGCTCATCCACACTTTCAAGAACTTTTCCATTAGCCAAATATTCCACAAACAAATTCCACAAATATTTCCATCAAACTCCACAGTTAAAGAATTATCCTCCGCCAGTTCTGCCACTTCCACCATCAAACACATCTTCTCCTCCCCTCCTGTCAGCATTCCGAGGGACTGTTCCCTCCACTCCTTTCCCAGGACACCTTCCCATACAACCACGAGAGGTGTAGAGCTTGTCCTTTTACCTCTTCTCTCTGACTGTCCTAGGCCTCAAACAAGCCTTGCAGCTGAAGCCGCGATTTAGTTGCACTCTTTCACTCAGCATTCGCTGCTCACAATGGGGTCCCCTCCACATTGGGAAGCCAAATTCAGAGAAGGTGACTGCTTTGCAGAGCACCTTCGCTCAGTGCACATGTACGTCCAAACCGTCCGGTCACTTCCCATTTTAATTAGCATCTTACTCTCTTGCTCCTATTTCTGTTCTTAGCCTCCTGCTGCGTTGCTGTAAAGATTGACACAAACATGAGGAACAGCATCATTACCATTACCACTTCCTTCGCCTTTTGTTCAATTACATCTGTGTTATTTCATCTCTCCCCACTTAACCTATCCCAGACCTTCCTTTGAGTTCGACTGACCCTCCTCGTTTCAACAGGAGAAATCCCAACGCTGCTCTACCGTGCTTCAGTTCCGAAGGTTGAGCATCAGTCTGTAAATCCATGGCAGGTGGTATGGGAGAGATTCCTGGTCAGTCATGTGATGGGAAGAATATTTGAGCCTCCACCAGCATTATCCATAGCTCAGGATTGAAACTTGTAAAAGTGCATGTTGTCGGAACAACTTGGGCTCCCTAAGTGAACTATGACCCGCCATAGCCTTCACTCTGCGTTATACAAACTGGCAGAAGTTGAGTAAATTTCAGAGAACTATTTTCTCGGAGGGAAAGCGAGTATTCAATCAAGGAGACTGATTACTAGCAAGGAGTTCCACTGCTGTGATCCCAACAAAGACAGGTCCAATATTATACACTGTAGTGACGGATGCTGCAAGAGCTTCGCAACATCGCTGAAATGTCTCAAGAAGTATTTCTGTTGGAAAATCTAAACAGTGATACTTCTGAACGGAGACTAAACACGGAGACAAATTCAGATTCTGTTTCTGAGGACTTCCCAGTCCCTGTGAAGACGGACACTGGAGTAACGTCCTAGGCCGTGCCACCTACTGAAGGAACAGAAGACACGGCCGAGACACGGTGGCACAGTGGTTAGCACTGCTGCCTCACAGCTCCAGGGTCACAGGTTCAATTCTGGCCTCGGGTGACTGTCTGTGTGGAGTTTGCGCTTTCCCCCTGTATCTACTTGGGTTTCCTCCGGGTGCTCCGGTTTCTTCCCAAAGATGTGCAGGTTAGGTGGATTGGCCAAGCTAAATTGCCCCTTGGTGCCCAAAAGGTTAAGTCGGGTTACTGGGTTACGGGGATAGGGTGGAGGCGCGGGGCTTAAGTCGAGTGCTTTTTCCAAGGGCTGCTGCAGACTCGATGGGCCGAATGGCCTCCTTCTGCACTGTAAATTCTATGATTCTATGAGGAAGGATTATGCAGCAGAATACATCCCGGTTGGTGGAACACCACATGTTCTGTTGTGACGTCAGCAGAATGTTCTGTGCGGTTTTCCAGTTCTCCATGTTACATTGAACGAACAGCGTCTCTGATTGAAACCAAGTGTGTGGTACCTCCAAACATTTTTCTCTTTGCTGCACTGGGAGAATATAACGGTAATGGTTTTTCTTTCAGAAAACGTAGAGGAACGGAGTCACAGGATCCGTGAATTACTTTTCAGAAGGGAGGGTCAAAGCGCAGAAGAGTAATAGTTATAGGGGACTCTATAGTCAGGGGAACAGATAGGCGCTTCTGTGGACGTGAAAGAGACTCCAGGATGGTATGTTGCCTCCCTGGTGCCAGGGTCCAGGATGTCTCCGAACGGGTAGAGGGAATCCTGAAGGGGGAGGGCAAACAGGTAGAGGTCGTTGTACATATTGGTACTAACGACATAGGCAGGAAGGGGCATGAGGTCCTGCAGCAGGAGTTCAGGGAGCTAGGCAGAAAGTTAAAAGACAGGACCTCGAGGGTTGTAATCTCGGGATTACTCCCTGTGCCACGTGCCAGTGAGGCTAGAAATAGGAAGATAGAGCAGACAAACACGTGGCTAAACAGCTGGTGTAGGAGGGAGGGTTTCTGTTATCTGGACCACTGGGAGCTCTTCCGGGGCAGGTGTGACCTGTATAAGATGGACGGGTTGCATCTAAACCGGAGAGGCATAAATATCCTGGCCGCGAGATTTGCTAGTGTCACACGGGAGGGTTTAAACTAGTATGGCAGGGGGGTGGGCACGGGAGCAATAGGTCAGAAGGTGAGAGGGTTGAGGGAGAACTAGGGAATAGGGACAGTGTGGCTCTGAGGCAGAGCAGACGGGGAGAAGTTGCTGAACACAGCGGGTCTGGTGGCCTGAAGTGCATATGTTTTAATGCAAGGAGCATTACGGGTAAGGCAGATGAACTTAGAGCTTGGATTACTACTTGGAACTATGATGTTGTTGCCATTACAGAGACCTGGTTGAGGGAAGGGCAGGATTGGCAGCTAAACGTTCCAGGATTTAGATGTTTCAGGCGGGATAGAGGGGGATGTAAAAGGGGAGGCGGAGTTGCGCTACTTGTTCAGGAGAGTATCACAGCTATACAGCGAGAGGACACCTCAGAGGGCAGTGAGGCTATATGGGTAGAGATCAGGAATAAGAAGGGTGCAGTCACAATGTTGGGGGTGTACTACAGGCCTCCCAACAGCCAGCGGGAGATAGAGGAGCAGATAGGTAGACAGATTTTGGAAAAGAGTAAAAACAACAGGGTTGTGGTGATGGGAGACTTCAACTTCCCCAATATTGACTGGGACTCACTTAGTGCCAGGGGCTTAGACGGGGCAGAGTTTGTAAGGAGCATCCAGGAGGGCTTCTTAAAACAATATGTAAACAGTCCAACTAGGGAAGAGGCGGTACTGGACCTGGTATTGGGGAATGAGCCCGGCCAGGTGGTAGATGTTTCAGTAGGGGAGCATTTCGGTAACAGTGACCACAATTCAGTAAGTTTTAAAGTACTGGTGGACAAGGATAAGAGTGGTCCGAGGATGAATGTGCTAAATTGGGGGAAGGCTAATTATAACAATATTAGGCGGGAACTGAAGAACATAGATTGGGGGCGGATGTTTGAGGGCAAATCAACATCTGACATGTGGGAGGCTTTCAAGTGTCAGTTGATAGGAATACAGGACAGGCATGTTCCTGTGAGGAAGAAAGATAAATACGGCAATTTTCGGGAACCTTGGATGACGAATGATATTGTAGGCCTCGTCAAAAAGAAAAAGGAGGCATTTGTCAGGGCTAAAAGGCTGGGAACAGACGAAGCCTGTGTGGCATATAAGGAAAGTAGGAAGGAACTTAAGCAGGGAGTCAGGAGGGCTAGAAGGGGTCATGAAAAGTCATTGGCAAATAGGGTTAAGGAAAATCCCAAGGCTTTTTACACTTACATAAAAAGCAAGAGGGTAGCCAGGGAAAGGGTTGGCCCACTGAAGGATAGGCAAGGGAATCTATGTGTGGAGCCAGAGGAAATGGGCGAGGTACTAAATGAATACTTTGCATCAGTATTCACCAAAGAGAAGGAATTGGTAGATGTTGAGTCTGGAGAAGGGGGTGTAGATAGCCTGGGTCACATTGTGATCCAAAAAGACCAGGTGTTGGGTGTCTTAAAAAATATTAAGGTAGATAAGTCCCCAGGGCCGGATGGGATCTACCCCAGAATACTGAAGGAGCCTGGAGAGGAAATTGCTGAGGCCTTGACAGAAATCTTTGGATCCTCGCTGTCTTCAGGGGATGTCCCGGAGGACTGGAGAATAGCCAATGTTGTTCCTCTGTTTAAGAAGGGTGGCAGGGATAATCCCGGGAACTACAGGCCGGTGAGCCTTACTTCAGTGGTAGGGAAATTACTGGAGAGAATTCTTCGAGACAGGATCTACTCCCATTTGGAAGCAAATGGACGTATTAGTGAGAGGCAGCACGGTTTTGTGAAGGGGAGGTCGTGTCTCACTAACTTGATAGAGTTTTTCGAGGAGGTCACTAAGATGATTGATGCAGGTAGGGCAGTAGATGTTGTCTATATGGACTTCAGTAAGGCCTTTGACAAGGTCCCTCATGGTAGACTAGTACAAAAGGTGAAGTCACACGGGATCAGGGGTGAACTGGCAAGGTGGATACAGAACTGGCTAGGCCATAGAAGGCAGAGGGTAGCAATGGAGGGATGCTTTTCTAATTGGAGGGCTGTGACCAGTGGTGTTCCACAGGGATCAGTGCTGGGACCTTTGCTCTTTGTAGTATATATAAATGATTTGGAGGAAAATGTAACTGGTCTGATTAGTAAGTTTGCAGACGACACAAAGGTTGGTGGAATTGCGGATAGCGATGAGGACTGTCTGAGGATACAGCAGGATTTAGATTGTCTGGAGACTTGGGCGGAGAGATGGCAGATGGAGTTTAACCTGGACAAATGTGAGGTAATGCATTTTGGAAGGGCTAATGCAGGTAGGGAATATACAGTGAATGGTAGAACCCTCAAGAGTATTGAAAGTCAGAGAGATCTAGGAGTACAGGTCCACAGATCACTGAAAGGGGCTACACAGGTGGAGAAGGTAGTCAAGAAGGCATACGGCATGCTTGCCTTCATTGGCCGGGGCATTGAGTATAAGAATTGGCAAGTCATGTTGCAGCTGTATAGAACCTTAGTTAGGCCACACTTGGAGTATAGTGTTCAATTCTGGTCGCCACACTACCAGAAGGATGTGGAGGCTTTAGAGAGGGTGCAGAAGAGATTTACCAGAATGTTGCCTGGTATGGAGGGCATAAGCTATGAGGAGCGATTGAATAAACTCGGTTTGTTCTCACTGGAACGAAGGAGGTTGAGGGGCGACCTGATAGAGGTATACAAAATTATGAGGGGCATAGACAGAGTGGATAGTCAGAGGCTTTTCCCCAGGGTAGAGGGGTCAATTACTAGGGGGCATAGGTTTAAGGTGAGAGGGGCAAAGTTTAGAGTAGATGTACGAGGCAAGTTTTTTACGCAGAGGGTAGTGGGTGCCTGGAACTCACTACCGGAGGAGGTAGTGGAGGCAGGGACGATAGGGACATTTAAGGGGCATCTTGACAAATATATGAATAGGATGGGAATAGAAGGATACGGACCCAGGAAGTGTAGAAGATTGTAGCTTAGTCGGGCAGTATGGTCGGCACGGGCTTGGAGGGCCGAAGGGCCTGTTCCTGTGCTGTACATTTCTTTGTTCTTTGTTCTTTGTTCAACAAGAAAAATAAATAATTTATTAAACACGAAAAAGCGTTCCAAACCGGTATCGGGGATAAGGGACACCAGTGATGCGGAGAGATTGGAGAAACAGGGGTTGTTCTCCGAAGATAGAGAGCGTTGAGAGCAGATTTGAGGTGTTCAAAATCATCAGGAATCTGGACAGAGTAGATGGAGAGAAACTCTTGCCATTGGCGGAAGGGTTGAGATCCCGAGGGAGCAGGTTTGAAATGATGAGCAATGGAAGGCATAGGAACCATGGAGGAAGCTTCTTCCCCCAGTGAGTGGTTCAGGTCTGGAGTGTGCAACAGGGTCAATCAAAAGGGAGGAACACACGAGGGCAGACAATGCCAAGGCTACGGGGAAAGGGTGGGAGGAGTAGCCAAACTCTGTCCTTGTAGAGAGCTGGCACTGGCTTTGATGGGCTGAATGGTGATAATACAGCAATCGGGATTCAATGGCCTGGATTCTCCGACCCGGCGCCAGGTCGGAGAATCCCGGGGGGGGGAGCGATTCTCGCGCCCTGCCGCTGGCTTCCGTATTCTCCGGCGACGATTTTTGCGCGCCTGCGTTGACAGCGCCCCCCCCCCCCCCCCCCCGCCCCCAGGCGGTTCTCCGGGCCCCGATGGGCCGAGTGGCCGACGGGTTTGGCCGAGTCCCACCGCCGCCGTGGGTTACTCAGCTCCCACACGGCGGGACCTGGAAGGTGAGTGTGCGGGGGGCCGTCCTGGGGGGGGGGAGCGGGGGGATCCGACCCCAGGGGGGGGCCCCCCACGGTGGCCTACCGATCGGCGGGCGGGCTTGTTCCGTGGGGGCCTACTTTACTCCTCGCTGGGCCCCAGTAGGGCTCCGCCATATTGCCCGGGGGCCGGCGCGAAGAAGGGAACCCCCGTGAATGTGCGGAAATCCGCCGGCCATTCCGCACATACGCGAACTTGCGCGGGCCGTTCCACGCTGGCTGGAGCTGCGGGGAGCACTTTGGCAGCAAACTAGCCCCCAAGAAAGGGGAGATTTCCTCATTTTCGGGGGCCGTTGACGCCGGAATCGTTGGAGCCGGTTTTCATGCCATCGTGGGGACATAGTCCCATTATTAGAGAATCCTGCCCAATGTTTTAGGCTAATTTTGGCCGCTACACTATGCTGACAGCACTTCAGCATGACATCAATAAGAATATTACTTTGTCAAATAGCAAGTGATGCATAGGGACATATAATGAGGGCTGTTAGGAAGCCAAATGATATGGGCAGAGGAACCAAAGAAAGCCTTGTATTTATTATGTTTATTTTAGTTCTATTGGTCAGTTAAGCAAGCTAAAACAAAAATTGAATGTTGTCGATACAATTATGTCACAAAAACAGAGTCCAGCTGACTGGTTTACTGGCAATTGTGCGCACACGTGACTCAAAACATACACAGTTCTTAAACTCTAACACTATCTCTTCCAACTCTCCCTCTGGATAGAGCTGGCGGTCAGCTTTCTAATAATTGTATAATCTTTCTGAGCTACATAGGTCCAGAGATATACAAGAGAAAGATAGTCTTGAGTTTATACACTATCTGTCAGAACAATAATTAAAACACTTCACTAACGTGAAGTTAAATTTGAAGTGTGTGACGGAAGTTGGATGCGTTAAGTTTAATTACAGTGTTGGATGAAATGAGTCATTCTTTTCCCAAGAGATGGGAGGTTAAAGTTGTTTCTGATCATATTTTGATATTTTGCTTCCAAATTATTTCAGAAATTGACAGTAACAAACAAAATTACTTTATTTTGGCTCTTGTGTAATCTCATTCTTGTTTTCGAATCCCTTCTTGATCTCGCTTCTCCTCCCCTCCCACCATGGTAATCTCCTCCAGCCCTACAACCTTCTGTGCTCTCTAAATTCTGGCTTATTGTATATCCCCCAATTTTATTCACCCCACCATGGGCAACTATGCCTTCAGCTACCTGAGCCCTAAGATTTGGAATTCCCTCCCTAAACCTCTCTGCCTTTCTCTCCACCTTATTGATTTATCCTTGTTGGGCAAGGGTATTCAGGGTAACACAGATTAAAGAGATTGACATAGAGAAGAGGTTCTGAGTGGTCTGACAGGCTTAAAAGTAGACAAATCTCCAGGGCCAGACGAAATGCATCCCAGGATGTTGAGTGGAGCAAGGGTGGAAATAGCAGGAGCGCTGGCAATAATTTTCCATTCCTCTCTGGCCACAGGAGAGATACCGGAGGACTGGAGGATAGTCAATGTGGTACCTTTATTCAAGAAGGGAGGAAGGAATAAACCAAAACTACAGGCCAGTCAGTCTAAACTCAGTGGAGGGGAAACTATTGGAAGCAATTCTGAGAGACAGAATGAATCTGCATTTGGAGAGGCCGGGATTAATCAAGAACAGTCAGCATGGTTTTGTTAAGGGGAAGTCATGTCTGAGCAACGTGATAGAATTTTTAGAAGAGGTAACCAGTTGTGTAGATGAGGAAAATGCACTTGACTAGGCTACTTGGACTTCAGCAAGGCTTTAGATAAGGTTCCACATGGGAGACTGATAGCGAAGGTAAGAGCCCATGGGATCCCAGGAAATTTGGCAAATTGGATCCAGTATTGGCTGGGTGGCAGGAAGCAGAGGGTGATGGTCGAGGGGTGTTTTTCTGACTGGAAGCCTGTATCCAGTGGGGTCCAGCAGGAATCAGTGTTGGGGCCCTTACTGTTTATAGTTTATATAAATGATTTAGTCTGAATGTAGGAGGGTTGTTCAGTAAATTTGTTGATGATACAAAAATTGGTGGGGTGGTAAAGAATCAGGAGGATAACCTTTGATTACAGGAGGATAGAGACGGGCTGGTCAGATGGGCTGATCAGTGGCAAATGCAATTCAATCCGGATAAATGTGAGATGATGCACTTGGGCAGGACAAACAAGGCAAGGGAATACAGGATAAACGCAGGACCCTGGGAAGCACCGAGGATCAGAGAGACCTTGGTGTGCATATACACCTGTCCCTTAAGGTAGCAGAGCTGGTGGATACAGTGGGTAAGAAGGCATATGGTATACTTGCCTTTATTAGCCGAGGCATAAAGTTTAAGAGCAGGGAGGTTATGCTGGAACTATGTAGAATGTTAGTTAGACCACAACTAGAGTATTGTGTGCAGTTCTGGAATCCATATGAAATGAAATGAAAATCGCTTATTGTCACAAGTAGGCTTCAAATGAAGTTACTGTGAAAAGCCCCTAGTCGCCACATTCCGGCGCCTGTTCGGGGAGGCTGGTACGGGAATTGAACCGTGCTGCTGGCCTGCCTGGGTCTGCTTTCAAAGCCAGCG
This sequence comes from Scyliorhinus torazame, assembly GCF_047496885.1. Lineage (NCBI taxonomy): Eukaryota > Metazoa > Chordata > Chondrichthyes > Carcharhiniformes > Scyliorhinidae > Scyliorhinus > Scyliorhinus torazame. Next base: position 12,160,580 of record NC_092713.1, read on the forward strand.
ATTTAGCCCTGTGCTAAACCAGCCCCTTTTTATATTATAGGAGGGATGTGATAGCACTGGAAAGGGTACAGAGGAGATTTAACAGGATTTTGCCTGGGCTGGAGAGTTTTAGAGAGATTGGATAGACTTGGATTGTCTTTCTTGGAGCAGACGAAACAGAGGTGGGACATGATTGAGATGTATAAAAAGATGCAGACAGGAAGAAACTTTTCCCCTTGGGGGAGGGGTCAATGACCAGGGAGCAGAGATTTAAGGTAAGGAGCAGGAGGTTTAGAGGGGACATAGATTATCATAGAATTTACAGTGCAGAAGGAGGCCATTCGGCCCATCGAGTCTGCACTGGCTCTTGGAAAGAGCACTCTACCCAAGGTCAACACCTCCAGCCTATCCCCATAACACAGTGACCCAAGCCAGAATCGAACCTGGGACCCTGGAGCTGTGAAGCAATTGTGCTATCCACAATGCTACCGTGGTGCCCAAGAGGACGGGAGGAAAACCTTTTTACCCAGAGGGTGGTGGGAGTCTGGAAGTTGCTGCCTGAAAGGGTGGTGGAGGCAGAGACCCTCATAACATTGAAGAAGTATTTAGATGTGCACTTGCGATGCCAATGCGTACAAGGCGATGGGCCGAGTGCTGGAAAATAGGGTCAGAATAGTTAGGTGGGTGTTTTCAACCAGTGCAAATGGAATGGGCCGAAGGGCCTTTTCTGTGCTGTATGACTCTATGGCAACCAAGACAAATTCTAAAGACACAACACTTTAGGAAGAGTGTCAGGGCCTTTGTGAGAGGGTGGGGGAGACTTTATACAATGGTACCAGGGATAAGGGACTACTTCACTTACATGGATTAGAGAATCTGTGATTGTTCTCCTTAGACCAGAGGTTCAATAACGGTGTTCAAAGTCAAAAAGTGCTTTGATAGAGTAAATAAGGACTGGTTATTTCCAGTGGAAGAAGTGTCAGTAACTAGGAGACACAGATTCAAGATCATTGACAGACGAACGAGTGGCGCCACAAGGGGGAAAACATGTTTATGCATTAAGCTGTTTTGATTTACAATGTACTGGCTGAGAGGGCGGTGGAAACAGACCCAATAGGAACTTTCAAAAGGGAATTTGATAAATATTCGAAGGGGGGAAAAAAATCTGCAGGGCTCTGGGGTAAGTTTAGCGCCGTGGGCTAAACAGCTGGTTTAGGGGCTGGTTTAGCACAGCGGGCTAAACAGCTGGCTTGCAATGCAGAACAAGGCAGCAGCGCGGGTTCAGTTCCCGTACCGGCCTCCCCGAACAGGCGCCGGAATGTGGCGACTAGAGGCTTTTCACAGTAATTTCATTGAAACCTACTTGTGACAATAAGCGATTATTAATTGGATCAAAAAGCCAACATTGGCACAGTGAGAACTGAATGGCTTCCTTCCGAAAGGAGTTATGTGTAAGGTGTTGGAATAAAGATTTCCGTCAAATCTTACACTGTATTTCTCTTTCAGGTGCTTTTATTTTTTGCTGGACTCCCGGGCTGATGGTGGTCTTTCTGGATGGTGTTAATTGTACCAGCTGCAAAGTGCTGGCTGCAAAGATATGGGTCCTTCTGCTGGCTTTGACCAATTCACTGATGAACCCAATCATTTACTCCTACAAGGATCCTGAAATGTGGCAGGTGATCAAGCATATGCTCTTTGGTGGCTGTGGGAGCAAGGTCGAAATGGAACGAGATGCTTTGAAGTCCACCTCCAACAGGCACAGTGCCATCTCCGAAAATGTTGACCAGAGCATTGATCGTAATCAGGGCAGTCTTAAGAGCTAAATGCTTTGACCAAGCAATTCCTGACAACGTCTTCAGAGCCACTAGTATTGAGGGAACCACCAACAAGTTTTTCAATTCGCAAAAAGGGGCGAATACACTTTCATGAGATATTTACCGAATCTGGTGTGATGGTGTTTTGCGATCACAGTTGAAATTTGGTATTGGGCTTGGGGAATCATTCGTAACGTTAAATGATAAAACTGGTTTTGCCACTTTAGAAATGAGCACTTTTTTGTCTTTAAAGACGACTTGTTAGTTTAACGTTTCGTGCTGAACAGTTCTCAGTTGATGTGTGATGCACTCAGACCGTCGTGACCTTTATGACGAGATTTAGTCAGACGTACTGTACAGAAGCCGCATTTTATTCAACATGACCTAGGTATGGCCTATAAAGCATCACGCTGTCAAAGACATTTGAAAGTAATGCTGTACCCCCCCTAAGTCTCCAACGGAAATGAACGAACGAGGTGGGACTCATGACAAGGGAGGCGTCACACACATGCGACAGCATTATCACTGAGAACCACATGGAACCCCCTTGTTTTGGTTCAAGGTCCTTTGCTTTCCCCGTTGAGCAACTTTAGAAGCACCGCTACCGCACGGACTGGAAGAAGAAGGCCCACCATCATCTACTCCAGGGGCAATTCGGGGTTGGCAAGGAATGCAGCCTTACCAAAGATGCCCCCATCTGAGAAGAAATATTTTAAAATTGATCACCGCTTCTGAGACCCTGTGCAAAATTGTGGTTTCCAAGCAACAAATGAGGCGGCAAATATTGAGTGTAAACATTTATAGGACAATTGACTATACCAAGTCACTTCACCTATTGACATCAAAAGCATGTAACCTGCTATATATGTAAAAATACAAATCGCAGGCTTGGGTTCATTTTTTTAATACTGGTTATGGCAATCTCAAATGTAATGAATGTTCTAAGTGATTTCCTTGTACAAAATTAATTGTTGAGTTTAATCTTTACGCAGTAAGGTCAGGATACTAAATGAATCCAAAGTATTTTTAAGGTAGGTTTTTCACCCCTATTAATAACGAATCTGTAAAATACCAAAAAAATACAACATTCTGTCGCCAAAGGAAACATCCAAGACCATAAGATATAGGAGCAGAATTAGGCCACTCGGCCCATCGAGCCTGCTCCGCCATTCAGTCATGGCTGATATGTTTCTCACCCCACTCTCTTGCCTTCTCCCAGTAACCCAGGGAGGTTACCATCTACCCCGATGATCTTTGAATCCCCTCGCCTAACAAAAGTCTAACCACCTCCAACTGGAAAATATCCAGTGACTGCGCTTCCACTACCTTCTGAGGTCGAGAGTTCAGAAGTTGCAAAACCCTCAGAGAAAAGGTTCTTCTAATCTCGGTCCTAAAAGGGCGACCCCTAATTTTAAAACAGTGCCCCGAGTTCTGGACTCAACCACAAGAGGAAACATCCTTTCCATGTCGACCTTGTCGAGGCTATTCAGGATCCTATAAACTTCAATCAGTTCAGCCCCTCACTCTTCTACACTGCAGTGGAAACAAGCCCAGTTTGTCCAACCTTTCCTCTTATGATACCCTGCTCATTCCAGATATCAATCCAATAAACCTCCTCTGAACCACCTTCAATTCAAGTTTCCACGGTGCCAATTTATAAATGCATCATCCCGAATTTTACTAAAATTATTTTTCTTTTTGCGAAATTCAAATCCATGCTCTTTCTAAAATTGTAGATCATTCAGTTCCCAGGAATGTTTATCTGCCTTCGGCATTTCAAAGACAGTGGGCAGGGGTACAACAGTGGTAAAAGGCTTGTCCGCAAGTCATTATCTGCTTCAGAAGTATTCAGTATTTGGTGTAACAAAGGCCAAATCTCAAGAACCATTCAGAAAAGCTAGTAAGATGTTTTCGGATCATTTTGTTCCAATGTCAAAAAATTGAAGCCCCTTCTTGGAATGCCTATTCTCTGAAGGCATGTTTTCCGGTCGACAGCAGGATCTTCCGGTCCTGCCGATTTCTACAGTATTTTGTGTGTCTCACCCGTCCCACCGCTGGGGATCCCACTGTGCGGCGTCACCATCGGGGTAATTGGAAGATCTCGCCGGTGGCGGTAGCTATTTTTAAAATTTGCTGGTTCTCGATCTACAGACACCCAGTTTTCGTTTATCCTTTGTACCATCTTAACACCTCCTGGTGCCTCTGACTGTGTCCTGATTATTTTCAGAGGGTCATTTCTATTGTAAATATTCTAACTAAAGTGTGTTTTGTTTGCCATTAAACATTGTATGCCAACTAGCAAGGAAGGTGCCATACCGTCAAATTTCAAATAAAATAAAATGTTTTTAAACACCTTTCTGTCTCCTTCGCCAATTGTCCCCAAAACTTGGTTGACCATTTCAGAATCATTGGTTCCCTTCTCCAGGGACGCTGGGATGTGATGTCTGGTGACTCTAACACATGACTATCTGTTCCTGGCATCAAAGTCCCTTGAAGGAATTCTTTGTGCACTGAAAATAAGTATTAAATGATACTGGGATTGAAAACGTAGTGGTCAATGTTGCCCGATCAATGATCTGTCGACATAGGTATTTCAATTAAATTCAATAAATCTGGAATAAAAAGCTAGTTACAGTAATGGTAAGCATGGAACTCGTCATAAAAACCTGTTGACTTCACTAATGTCCTTCAGGGAAGGAAATCTGCCATCCTTACCTGGTCTGGCCTATATGTGACTCTAGACCCTCAGGAATGTGGTTGACTCGTGACTGCTCTCTGCAATAGCCCAGCAAGCCACTCAATTGTCTTCACCATTACCTTCTCCAGGGCAAATAGGGATGGGCAGTAAATCATTGCCTTGCCAGTGATGTCCGCATCCTGTGAATGCGTTAAAAATAATGGGAAATCTAAGCTTCCCCTGTTAGCCTTGTGGATTTCGTCAATGGAATATGATGTGTTCTGAGCTGATGTTGCTACTGAACGAATCAGAATCCAGAGGAGACCAGGCTTAAAAGATCCTAATTTTGTTTTTAAACCATGGAGGAAGTTACTGAACAAATTCACAGGAGTCCGCTGATTAACTTTTAACACAAAGAATAAAATAACAAGAAAAATAAACTCTATTACACTAGACAAAAAGGTTGGAAAGATCTCAATACAAACATAAGAAAATGATTTAAATTTTCATTAACCCTTCACCCCAGTTATATCTTTACAAACACATACAAATTAGGAATATTAAATATCTGCACGGTAGCATTGTGAATAGCACAATTGCTTCACAGCTCCAGGGTTCCAGGTTCGATTCCGGCTTGGGTCACTGTCTGTGCGGAGTCTGCACATCCTCCCCGTGTGTGCGTGGGTTTCCTCCGGGTGCTCCGGTTTCCTCCCACAGTCCAAAGACGTGCAGGTTAGGTGGATTGGCCATGATCAATTGCCCTTCATGTCCAAAATTGCCCTTAGTGTTGGGTGGGGTTGCTGGGTTATGGGGATGGGGTGGAGGTGTTGACCTTGGGTGGGGTGCTCTTTCCAAGAGCCGGTGCAGACTCGATGGGCCGAATGGCCTCCTTCTGCACTGTAAATTCTATGATAATCTGTTTTACACTCTCATACCAGGGCAGCTGGTTTGTGATGCAGAGCCGACTCAATTCCCGTACCTCCGAGGTTATCCATGCAGGCCCCGCCTTCTCAACGTTGCTCCTCGTCTGAGGTGAGGTGATCCTCAGGTTAAGTCACAACCAATCAGCTCTCCCCCTCGAAGGGGAAAGCATCCAATGGTTCTCTCTGGAACTGTGGCAATTTTATTGCTCTAATTTTCAGGGTAAGTATTGTTATGGGTCCGGGTTTAGGGAACCCTAAAGTGTTTCATGGAGTTCAACCGGCCCACAACTTTTAATAGATTGTGGTGTGGGAAGCACACGGCCCACTCTACAGGTGTGGTACAGCAGAAATGGACAAATAGTTTTTAAAACAAAACAATGTTTATTCTATGAACTCAAGTTAACCTTTTAAAAACAAATATTGAATATCTCAACACCCATTACTTTAAAGATAACCCCAAAAGACTACAACACTAAACAATCCTTCAAACTGTTCCTTTAAACATCCAAAAGACTTCAAACCTTCAAAAATAATAACACATTAGGTTACATTCAATATATTTATAGTCTTTGGATTTCAGAAATCAACAGACCAGCTGTGTTTCTTCCTGCAGCTCACAGCAAAACACACAGACACTCCCAGCTGCCTCCTCAAACTGAAACTCAATAAAGCAGAAGTGAGCTCAGCTCCCCCCACCCTCTGACATCACTTCAGTAATATGATCAGCTCCATTTCTTAAAGGTACATTGCTTAAACATCCATTTCCTAAAGGTATTCTCCCATGACAGTATGCTGTACATGCAAATTATCAGGCAAATTGTGGTCAGACCCATAACACTCCAAAGTAAATGACAGGTGTGACCAAAGCAGATCCCATGGATTTCTCAGTAACCCAGCCAGGTGCTTGTCACGCCATGAGCCAACCGATCTCACAGAAACTCTGGGCGTGGTTTAATGGAAACATTTCAAAGTGTCATTTTGGCGGGGCATGTTTGACGGGGTGTTTCTCAACTGCTGCATTGGTGAGATTGCGGCCCATATTCAATGGCACTTAGTGCCAAAAATGAGCCCCCACGAGATTCTCACCATTACCGGCTCCCTCGCCATCTGATTCGCCTGATTCACATCTCGGCTTCTTGATGCGAGCAATGGGCAGCTGCTTCTAAACGCTCCCTCGCCGCTCACCCCCACTCAACACACAACCATGGCCGTGCGCAGACCTGCTCCTCGCTGTGGCGATGCCGACCTGGCCAGGCTTCCCGACGCGGTGGATGAAAGGTGGGTCACGCAGTCCCTCCAAGGAGGTCGGAGGACCAGCTGTAAGCTCAGCAATGCCGCCTGGGAGGCAATGGCAGCGGCTGCAAGTTTGGGCAGCGCGACAAGGAGGAGTGGCATCCAGTGTCGGAAAAAGACCCACGACCCCTATCGTGCTGCAAAGGTAACTTACTACCTCTCCCCTGGCATCAGTTCCATCTGTTGCCCCTCAAATTCCCAACCCCCTCTTCCTCCCTCCCGCCCCCCCAGATCCACTGGCTGGCACCTTGAACACTGTCCACATTCGATCTGCAAGCTTGTACGTTTGTCCCTCAGAACGCCCTGGCACCCAACAGAATGACTCCTTCATGTCCACACATGCCATCTGCTTTAGACACCCCTGACCCACCAAGTGTGTGGCTCACAATGCCCTCTCTTTGTCCCCGCAGGAGAATATCGCCCATAATAAGCGGGAAAGGGCCAGGACGTTGGCGGGATGACGGAGATCTGGGGCGAAATTCTCCGTTATCGGCAGAAAGTCCGCCGATCGGCGCAAAAAACGGCGCAAATCCGACTTGCGTCACGTCAGAAAAATGGGTCGAAAGTCTCCGGCCCGAAATGGGCTAGCAGCGACGTAACGGGATCTGCACTTGCGCAGTGGTTCACGCCGTGCAGCGTCATACGCGCCGCACGGCGTGACGGCTCATAAGGCCGCGCTGCTCCCCCCACCCGACCGGAACACCCGACCGCAACACCCGACTGGATGGCTGGCCGCCGCTCAGCCCCGAGGTTCGAATCACGGGATGTGGAGGCGCTCCTGGACGCGGTGGAGCAGAGGAGGGACGCCCTGTATCCCGGGCATGGCCGCAGAGTTGCCCCACGCCACAGCCGGCGTCTGTGGAGGGAGGTGGCAGAGGCCGTCACCGCTGTGGCCCTGACACCACGGACAGGCACCCAGTGCCACAAGAAGGTGAACGACCTCGTCAGAGCAGGCAGGGTGAGCCTCCCCCATATCCCCCATATCCCCCCCTCCCCATATCCCCCCCTCCCCCATATCCCCCTCCCCATATCCCCCTCCCCCATATCCCCCCTTCCCCATATCCCCCCCATATCCCCCCCTCCCCCATATCCCCCCTCCCCCATATCCCCCCCATATCCCACCCTCCCCCATATCCCCCCTCCCCCATATCCCCCCTCCCCCATATCCCCCCTCCCCCATATCCCCCCTCCCCATATCCCCCATATCCCCCCTCCCCCATATCCCCCCTCCCCCCCCCCCACAGGAGAAGCGCGCACACAACAATAGGGAGCATGTGAGGACTGGAGGAGGCTCCGCTGATGAGAGGCCACTGACCGAACACGAGGAAAGGGCCCTGGAACTGGCTGGCGGACCTGTCGACCGGGAGGTTGCTGATGCAGAGGTCGGGGGCGTACTAGCAAGTGAGCCACCGACAGCCCGTCCCCATATCCCCCCTCCCCTATATCCCCCTCCCCCGTATCACCTGATCACTGCCTGATGTCTAACCATGCATGCTTCATTGTGTATCGCAGGACCAAACGTCCAGGCACCCATCCCCGCAGATGCATACTGCCCGTAGGATGCCCCTCGGAGACCACAGGAGACGGAGAGACCCGGACCCTCCAGCATGCGACGCCCGTAGGATGCCCCTCGGAGGCCACGGGAGACAGAGAGACCCGGACCCTCCAGCATGCGACGCCCGCAGGATGCCCCTCGGAGGCCACGGGAGACAGAGAGACCCGGACCCTCCAGCAAGCGACGCCCGCAGGATGCCCCTCGCACACCACGGGAGACGGAGAGACCTGGAGCAACAGGGAGAAGACACCCCCGTCACGTGCGGGAGCGACCACCCAGCGACGAGGGGGGCAGCCACAGGCCCCCGTCACATCCGAGCCAGGACACCACTACCCAGGACACCACTACCCAGGACACCACTACCCAGGACACCACTACCCGGGACAACACTGCCCAGGACACCCCTACCCGGGACAGCACTACCCAGGAAGACGAAATACCGGACAGTGAATCAGAGTGGATGGGTGGAGATGAACCCCCACCCCAAAGTGCCATGGACTCAGAGTGGGACGAAGAGCACGACACAACGCCACTGCTGTCACCAACACCCTCCACCATCGCAGAAACACTCACCTCGGTTGGGCACTTTAGTGATGAGGCATCTGCTACATTTGGTGCGCACAACACAGCCGTCCCGGTACAGGTGGAGGTAGGAGCAGCAGAGGGGCCGGGCGGTCGGAGGGCAGCCCAGCCCCAAGCGAACATCTGCCGCCCAGATGGATCCCGGGTTCCTGGAGTTACCACACCCACACATAGATCCGATGCAACCACCGAGCCGGAGACGAGCGAAGAGGGTGACGGCCGGCTTGCGGCGGCTGCAGTCGCAGGTGGAGGAGTCCACCCGCGTCCAGGAGCTGGGAGTGGTGCCGGTCATGCGTGCCACCCAGGCTGACACCGCACGGGTGGCGTCCGCGGTGGAGGCAATGGGTGCGACGGTGTCAGACATGGGGAACGGTTTGCGAGGCCTGGGGCTTTCCGTGCAGGCGGCGTCTGTGGCCCAGGACATGGCTGCCCTCTCACAGGAGGCCATGAGCCAGTGCCAGCGCCAGATGGCCGAGGCGCTCAATGCCATAGCCCAGTCTCTGCAGGCCATGGCCCAGTCTCTGCAGGCCATGGCCCAGTCTCTGCAGGCCATCGCTGAGGGCATCGGCGCCAGTGGCCATGTGCGAGCCGGCGTCGCACTGTCACAGACAAGGTTTGCCAACCCCCTGGGCTCCATGGCTGCAAACCTGCAGACCCCTGTCGATACCAGCACGGGCCTCCAGGACTGGCAGCGCCAGATGTCGGGGAGGCATCGGATGGCCAGTCCGTTCGCATCCCCCACCCAGGTAGAGGCCTGGGGGCTATCGGGCACCCCGAGGGAGGAGGAGGTGGTGTGGTCCGTCCCGGCTCCCTCTGTAGGGGAGGTCCCGGTACACCGCGACACCTCGGACTCCCCCCTTCCGTCCCAGGTGCATCGGGTGGGCAACGGGCAGGACAGGCTGGCAGCTCGCCATCCCAGTCACCCGGGCCGCAGCCTGGCCCATCTAGGCCAGGACGCCCCAGGAAACGGCCGCCAAAGGGATCCAGTGTCAGAGGGCAGGAATCACAGGAGTCCACTTCCAGTTCTGCTGTACCGTCTGGGGAACCACGTAGACGTAGTCAAAGGGCCCGTAAGGCCAAACAATTAGACACTGAGTAAGTTGGCACGGGTGCAGGGCACAGATGAGTTTTAGGGGCCAGGGCACGTGCATGAACTCCTTTGGTTATTAAAGTCAATGTTACACCTACCGAAGCTGCCTTTGTGCTCTGTCCAAAGTGTGCGGGGGTGTCATGTACGTTGAGCGCAAGTGTGTGTGTGAGGGGTGGTCTTACCTCAGCCCCAGGTGAGTCTGCCCCCTTCTCCCTGGGCCGCCATCAACATCCCCCGGGCAGAGGACGGGACCGTGCGCTGCAGTGTCACAGCCGCATGCAGGGATGGTCCGGGTGGATGGTGGTACTGTGGCCATGGGTCAGACATAGTCCAACGATGTGGAGCCAGGAGCTCACCGCAGGGCGGGTTGTCATCATCCTCCATGGCCTGCAATAGACACGCGTCCACCCGCAACTGGGTGAGCCCGGACCGTTGTGCCGCAGGTAGATCGGCAATGGGGGGGGGGTGGTGTGCATGCGGGTGGGGTGGGTGAGGTTGGGGAGGGGGGTGAGGGTGCTGGGTGGGTGGATGGGTGGGGGATGTGGGTGGTCGGCTGTTGTCATGGTGTGCGGTCTGTGGCCATACTACCCGATTCCCACGCCCATCTAGTCAGTGAAGCGGGCGGCTATCAGTCTGTCCCGTGCCCGCTGGGCCAGCCGGTAACGGTGGACAGCCACCCGCCTGTGTCTACCCCGTCTGCCCTGACCATTACCCCCATCCCCCTCATCTGGGAGGACTGCGCCTCTTCCTGCTGCTCCTCCACTCCGCCCTCCTCTGCCTGCGGCACATCGCCCCTCTGCTGGGCTATGTTGTGCAGGACGCAGCACACCACAATGATGCGGCCGACCCTATCTGACCGATACAGGAGGGCGCCCCCAGAGAGGTCCAGGCACCTGAAATGCATCTTCAGCACGCCAAAGCACCTCTCTATCACTCCCCTTGTCGCTACATGGGCATCATTGTAGCGGTTCTCCGCCTCATTGCGTGGCCTCCGTATAGGCGTCATCAGCCACGATCGCAATGGGTAGCCCCTGTCGCCCAGCAACCAGCCCCTCAGCCGGGGATGGCGTCCCTCGTATATGCCGGGGGTGGATGACCGCGACAACACGTATGAGTTGTGTACACTGCCTGGGTAACGGGTGCAGACGTGCAGGATCATCATGCGGTGGTCGCAGACCACCTGTATGTTCATCGAATAGGTCCCCTTCCTATTGGTGAACACGGCCCTGTTATCTGCAGGTGGCCGCACGGCGACGTGCATCCCATCAATCACGCCCTGGACCATGGGGAACCCGGCCACGGCAGAGAAGCCCACGGCCCGGGCATCTTGGCTAGCCCGGTCCACAGGGAAGCGGATGTAGCGGTGCGCCATGGCATATAGGGCATCTGTCACTGCCCAGATGCACCGATGCACCGATGTCTGCGATATGCTGGACAGGTCCCCACTCGGTGTCTGGAATGACCCCATTGCATAAAAGTTCAGGGCCACCGTAACCTTGACGGACACGGGGAGAGGGTGTCCCCCGCCAGTGCCACGCGGTGACAGGTGTGCCAGCAGGTGGCAGATGTGTGCCACGGTTTCCTGCCTCATCCGGAGTCTCCTCCTGCATTCCCGGTCCGTGAGGTCCTGGTATGACTGCCGGGGCCGGTACATACGGGGCGCCCTCGGGTGCCTCCATTGCCGTGGGGCCGCGACGTCCTCCTCCCCCTCCTCGTCCTGTCGGTCAGGTGTCCCTCCAGCCTGGGCGGCTGCCGCCTGTCCCTCTGCGGCAGCCTGCGCCGCCTCTCTGGCACGCTCCTCCTCCTCCTCATCCAGGGCAACATAGACATGAGCGGCTGCCGCCACGGCGGCCAACATCGCTGGATGATCGGAAAACATGACGGCCTGCTGGGGGGGGAGGGGAACGACGACATGTCATCATTGCCCATATCCCCTCCTCCCCCCAGCCAGGTGGCATGGACCGCATGGGTCCAACTGTTGGAGGCTGGCACCTGGCCAGGTGGACCAACTCACTTGCCCTCGCATCCCCCTCCCCGGCACGGACCCCCCATCCCCCTCCCCGGCACGGACCCCAACCTCCTCCCCGGCACGGACCCCCATCCCCCTCCCCGGCACGGACCCCGCATCCCCCTCCCCGGCACGGACCCCAACCTCCTCCCCGGCATGGACCCCCCATACCCTCCCCGGCACGGACACCAACCTCGTCCCCGGCACGGACCCCCCATCCCCCTCCCCGGCACGGACCCCCCCCAACCTCCTCCCCGGCATGGACCCCCCCATCCCCCTCCCCGGCACGGACCACCCCCAATCTCCTCCCCGGCACGGACCCCAACCTCCTCCCCGGCACGGACCCCCCCCCCCGGCACGGACCCCCCTCCAACCTCCTCCCCGGCACGGACCCCCCACCCACCTCCCCGGCACGGACCCCCCCCCCCGCAACCTCCTCCCCAGCACGGACCCCAACCTCTTCCCCGGCACGGACCACCCATCACCCTCCCCGGCACGGACCCCCCCCAACCTCCTCCCCGGCACGGACCCCTACCTCCTCCCCGGCACGGACCCCAACCTCCTCCCCGGCACGGACCCCCCATCCCCCTCCCCGGCACGGACCCCCCCCCCCCACCCCACTCCCCAGCCCCTGCCAAGCAAGAGACCACTTCAGAGGAGACCTCCGAGGAGATCACCATTGAGGCATCACAACTATACCCCCCCCCCCCCGCCACGCTCTCCCCCCCATCCCCCAACCCCCCACCACCCCCACTTCCACCTGCACAGATATACACACCTCAGTGTGCAACATTAGTGGACAGGCTTCTGTGTCACTAGACCACAAACGATCAAAGAGAGTGAGGAGCACTGGGGGGGGCACTGGGGGGGCACCGGGGGGGGGACACTGGGGGGGCACCGGGTGGGCACAGGGGGGCACTGGGGGGGGCACCGGGGGGCACCGGGGGGGCACAGGGGGGGCACCGGGGGGGCACTGGGTGGGCACCAGGGGGCACTGGGGGGGCACCGGGGGGCACTGGGGGGGCACTGGGGGGGGCACGGGGGGGCACGGGGGGGCACCGGGGGGGCACTGGGGGGGCACTGGGGGGGCACTGGGGGGCACCGGGGGGGCACTGGGGGGGCACTGGGGGGGCACTGGGGGGGCACCGGGGGGGGCACTGGGGGGCACTGGGGGGGGCGGCGGTCACTATCTGTAGCTAAGGGGAATGGAAATGCCAAATGTTCATTATTGAAACATGTCACACCTGACACATGTGAAGCCTCTGCCACCTTAACCTTCGCAACGGGCCTGCCTGCACCCCCCGCCCCCTGTTGCCCTGCGCTCCCCCAACCCCCCCTCTTCCCCCGACACAGTGGTCCAAGATCAAAAGCCCCCGGTGCAGACCCTGTTCAGAGGATGGGTGTGACGCACTGTCAGCAGGAAGACAGGTGTCAGACTGAGGAGCTGCGCAGATTTCCTCGCAGCGAGTGACCATCACTCTCCTGCCTTGCTTAGTGACCCTGATGGGCGGCTGAGTCTTCAGGGTGTGTGGCGGCCCCCTGCATACGGGGAGCCGCCTCCAACCTTCGTCTTCGCTGCAAGCGCAATGAGGACGGCCTCCCCTGGACCCACACCAGAAAACATTGTTATATCTGGAAGGAGGTGGAGAAGGGGAGAGACCAACAATCAGTTAGAGCATCCATCCCGAGACCCTCAAACCCCCCCCCCAACCTACCCGACCGTTTCGTATCCCGCCTTCTCTCAGAGTGCTATCCAGCGACCCAGTTGTGCTGGCAAACCTTGCTCTGCACACTCACCCCGGCCACATCGGGAGCCTTTAGACCCCAGCCCTCTGCCAGGACCATGAGGGAGGCCGTGCTCAGTGGCTCTCCCCTAATCCACACACTCGCTCGTTGGCCGCGAGAGGATCCTCGGTTCTGAAGCCCTGCTCTTTCGTGTTTGATTTTTGGCAGCTGCCTCGAGGGTGCTGATGCTCCTCGAGTTCAGGCATCAATGTTTGCTTGACAAGCAGTGCACTAATCATCCTCTGAGACATGGCATGTGTGCCCTTGAGGAGGCACTTGACAGTTGAAAATATTTTGCTTATTAATCAGTCAACAGTAACGGTGATTTTGAAAATCAACGACGTAACATTCCACATATCACACTGACCATTAAACAACAAGGAAATGTCGCCGTTCCATGTTGGTACCAATGCAAAGCTACATCAGCTTATTTTCACACAGAAAAAACAAATACCCGGTATCGCCCCTCACAGCTTCCTCAACAGAAATGGATCTCACCGGGACCAAACCATGTCATCCACATATTTCACCGGCTCCCAAGGTGCAGTTGAACATCCTTGACTTCCAGCGTGTTTAACCCGCGGTGACGCACCAGTTAATCGCAGCACTCACCACACCAACTAAAGTATCAGTAATCTGCAAAAGCATTTCTTCAACGGCGTCAGCAGGTGGTCCGTTTGGATCAATATTGCGCACCAGGTCCTGCAGCATCTTCTTGCTTCAACACCAGATATGCCTCCTGGACTACGTTCCACTGAGCCCGGTATTCCAGGGCCCAGGTATCTTAAAAAAGGTTGTCCTTATTTCCGGCTACAGAATAGGAAGGAAACAGCAACAGCAGCCTCCAGGCATCCACAGCCCCCAGCAGAAGCAGCAGCAAACACAACCGGCAGCTGTGAAGTGCTTTCCCAACCAACAAGACTAATTCCTCATCTGAAGTAGCCTTCAGCCGTGAAGCTAGAGGCTGCTTACAGTCAAAGGGAGTGAAATTGACTTTGAGGAAAGAGACTGCAGCCGGCTTAGTCCTGGAAGGGTTTGGTGGGTCAGACAGGCTGCAGCTGTAGTTACCCCTGTTATGGGTTGCCACAATATTTAAAGATGGCTTGAAGGCCTCACAGATGCAAAGTGCCCCAAACCCCCGGCCCAGGAGTGACCCCCCACCGAGAAAGCTTCAGCCCTCTGAGGGATCCCCCCCCCCCCCCCCCCTTCCACAGCGCTGGTGAACCCGCTCCTTCCCCCCCCATCCCGCCAGCACTGGGGCAGCAACTCTGGAGTCCTCGAGCTGCACGCAGGAAAATGGAAATGACTACTCACCTCCTCATTTCCCCTCAGAAGCCATTGCGCCAGCGTCACATTTTTAAAAAGGAGTTTTACACGACGCCCGCGTGATTTACCGCTGGGCAGCCGGTTAATTCCCGAGAGCCGCTGCATTCGATTTCAAAGTCGCTAATGAGATTGAAATGAACACCAATAAGGTTCATGATATTCTTGCCATTTTGGGCAGGATTCGGGACTCGCTATCGGGAGCCGGCTGGGTGAAAGGCAAAATGTTTCTTGCCCGGCGCAAATCTCAATTCTGGCCTTTATTCCCGCTATTCACCTGGCCCGGCCCATGCCAGGCGCAAGGCAGTGGTTAACTCACAGCTCTGTATTTCTCTGTCACGCTGCCGAAATACAGGTGGCATTAACTGCAGGATCTGTGTTAAAAGTACCTCTTCCAATACAGAGTTGGAAAGACGGCGAGCGCTTCGCAAATCCTGTGCCACCGCTGGATTTTTTTATTGTTATCAAAAGTCCACCCATATAGTGAATGTTTGAGAGAAAAAAGAAAAATAATACACAGGAAATTGAAGGCGACGGAGAAATGAAAAATCTCTATATATTTGAAGAAAATGCCCACAACATCCACCTCGCGGCGAAAAAGCAGGGCTGCGGAAACTAGAAGGATTTGTTCCGTACTTAACTCCGTTGAAAAATCCTGATGTAACTCCCAATGGGACAGCCTCCTCCGGTCCCAGCATGGCACAGGAGGTGTCTAATCATGCCCCCTTATGTCAGATTGGGGATGTCCATTGAGGGAAAGTTGTGAAAGAACAGTTTTAAATTGAAGACAGAGACAGCTCAAAGGATTCCCTGCTCTTTTGAAGGTATGTGACAGCTTAATAAATCTTTTTTTGTTATTTCTTTTGAACAATTAATGCTATTGTTGTTGCCTCTTTTAAAATCTAAGTTTGAATTTTATTTTTTTTTAATTGAAGATGATTATTGTTCAATATTTACAAGTGGACATAGATTTAAATCTTTGAGACTACTATATAAATCACCAATATATTATTATCGAGCTTTACATGTGGCGTGCTTAAAAATACTCGTAAATTTTAATTTAACATAAGGAAACTCAAAGTTTAATCGTGACGAAGAGATGGCAGAATTCACGGACAATAATTTGGATACCAGTGTGTATATAGCTTAACAGATAAGATAATTGCTAAAACTTAAAATCCTAGTTTCTGATTGTAGAAGTTGAGAAATGGAATGATGGCTGTTCTATCTGCTCATTGTATCAAATCCAATCCTGTTAACACCCAATGTCTGTTTGCTACCTTTATGAGGGTGTGAAAAGGGCAGTATCTTGGTTGTGCTATGAATGAGCCCATCTCGTGTAAATAAGACTGTCTCCTTGCTAACTTTCTGAGTCTTAAAATGCTGTTACCTTGGAGAAGGTCCTGTACTGCTCATAAGTGTTATAATGGAAAAAGTACCCCAGGCATGCCAAGCTTTCAGCTGTCTCTGTGTTTGACATTTTCATTTCTTTCTGCAGGCAAAACGGGCCCATAATTTCCAGAAGCGTTTACTGACTGCAGGGAGCTCGCGTACATCCCCCCCTTTTCTTATGCAGGCTCCTTTTTTAATTGTTGTTTTCAGCTGGCCACCGACCTGATGTAAAATGTGTTTTGAACATCTGGGGCAGGATTCTCCATCAGTGGGATTCTCCGCTTCGCCGGCAGTGCAATCACCCCCCCGGATTTGCCGACGCCGTGGGAGTGGACACAATGGGAAACTCCATTGGCCGGCTGCCGGGACTAATGATCCCGCTGCTGGCGGGGGTGACGCCACATCGGAAAACAGGCACGAAAGTATGGAAAATCCCACGCCTGATTATTTTTTGATTGGTGTTTATCATTAGTATTTTCTGCCTTGTTTACTTCAAATATGTTATTTAGTTAGAATTATCTAATATTTAAATGTTGAGTTTTGATGTTTGACTAAGACATTTGCAGACGTTTGTAATGTTTAATGGAATATATTTATTAACAAATATGTTATTAATACAAAATGTTGATACCATGTCAACATTTCAGCAGCAGTATGGCATATTGTTTAATAACTACCTTAACTTTCCACATTTCTTGCAATAAAATATATTGTTTAACTTTAAAGCAATGGTTCTTTGTTATTTTGTAAATAGGGCAGGGAGGAGAAGGAGGTGAGGCAGAGGAGGCGGGAGGGAGGGGAGAGGAGAGGTAGAGAGGAGGGTTGGAGAGGGAGGGTTCACTGTCCAAAAGCAGCAACTGCCAAGCAATCTCGAGCTGCCCTTGTGTCACCTGGAGCCTGGGCTTCCTCAACTGAATACTCAGTCCATGCCGCACAACGCAATGCACAAAACACTACATGTGCCATGTTTCACCTTCACCGTCCAGGCAGTGCCGCAGTTAGAGTTCGGCTTCAGGTCACAAAGGCACCCCATTGCTCCCTTGGGGTGGGGCGTTGGATGTGCGGAGGGAAGGCTGGGGTGAGTGGGGTGGGATGGGGAGGGGGTTCCCCCGTTCAAAGGCGTTCAGGGCCTGACCAAGAGACCCAACATCGGTCAAAGCCATTAAGAGGCGTACCGCTAACAAGCCCACCCCCACAGTGACCCACACACCATGAAACCCCTTCCAACATCACTCGCCTGAATCCAAGGATTCAAGACCTGTCTTTTTTTTGTCACTAACTGTGATTTTACAGATATCTTTCCTTTTTCTTTCTTCCCCATCTAATCCTTTAATCATCTAACTGTCCCTTAATCTTATAAAGTCAAAATGTCCAAGCACAGTCTATGGAATCGATGCTCACCATGTTCTCCAAGGTAATTGGTGAAAATCCACTGGTAATTGTAAAGATGCACTTTCACAGACTTCATGAATGAACACTAAAGCTATTTATTGATAAGAATTAGTTACTACATGTTTTCTGCCTCAGATTCACCCTGGGGTGATTCAATGTCTGAGACACAATTGGTCTTCCAGGCCAGGTGACCCTTACTCTGCTGTATTGCTCTTAAAGGGACAATCACCACATCCGTCCCCCTTTAACTCCTTTTAACAACAAAGTTACACCGCTGAGTACCCATTGGTCACATAGGCCATGTAACCCTTACTCTGTTGCTCTTAAGGGAACAATCACCACAGTAATATTCTTCCAAACTGATGATATTCCTGTGTTGACACCCTCTGCATTCTAGCTATACTCCACACAATCCTCCATCCACACACACTTATATCTCTTATATCTTTAAGGGCAGCACGGTATCATTGTGGATAGCACAATTACTTCACAGCTCCAGGGTCCCAGGTTCGATTCCCCGCTGGGTCACTGTCTGTGCGGAGTCTGCACATCCTCCACGTGTCTGCGTGGGTTTCCTCCGGGGGCTCTGGTTTCCTCCCACAGTCCAAAGATGTGCGGGTTAGGTGGATTGGCCATGATAAATTGCCCTTAGTGTCCAAAATTTCCCTTAGTGTTGGGTGGGGTTACTGGGTTATGGGGATAGGGTGGAGGTGTTGACCTTGGGTAGGGTGCTCTTTCCAAGAGCCGGTGCAGACTCGATGGGCCGAATGACCTCCTTCTGCACTGTAAATTCTATGATAATCTCACCCAGTCAGATTTACAATCCATTTCTCCCTCAGACGCTTATCTAGTTTGCCATTAAACACCTTTATGTTATTCAACTTGAGTTCCACATTCTCAACACTGAGAGCATTCTTTCACTTCCTTGATTGGAACCCCTTCCACAGACATTGGGCTGAATTCTCCGCTGTTGGGATTCTCCATTCTACTTTACAACGCGGGGGTTTCCCGACGGCATGGGGCTGCCCCACAATAGGAAGCCCCATTGAGCAGCTGGTGAAACGGAGAATCCCAAGGGAGTGCCGCACCAGAAATCTGGTGCGACGGGACGGAGAAACCCATCCACTCACTCCCTCCGCCGCCGACGCACAGTAACAGCCGTGTGTACCATCTACAGGATGCATTACAGCAACTTGCCAAGGCTCCTTAGGCAACACCTTCCAATCCCACAACCACTACCAACTTGAAGGACAAGGGCAGCAAATACAGGGGGACACCACCACCTGCAAGTTCCCCTCCAAGCCATACACTATCCAGACTTGAAAATAGATCGCCGTTGCTTCACTGTGGCTGGGTCGGAATCCTGGACCTCCCTCCCTAGCAACACTGTGTACCTACACCACATGGACTGCAGCGATTCAAGAAGGCAGCTCATCACCACCTTCTCAGGGGAAATTATGGATGGGTAATAAATGCTGGCCTAGCCAGCGAAGTCCACATCCCAGAATAATAGTTAGCTCTGTTGGCTCGATGGCTAGATTGGTGTGATGCGGAGTGATGCCAATAGTGCAGGTTCAATCCCTGTACCGGCTGAGGTTATCCATGAAGACCCCACCTTCTCAACCATGCCCCTGCCTGAGGTGCGGTGACCCTCAGGTTAAATCACCACCAGTCAGTTCTCCCCCTGAGAGGGGAAAGCAGCCTCTGGGACTGTGGTGACATTTATATTTATTTTTTTACTCCGATTCTGTGATCCTACTGTGGTAAACCACTGTGTTCCTATATTAGAGGTTGTACGGTAGAACCTGCACTACAGGTTCACCTGGGCCCCTGCATGCTAGCTCCGCCCAGGAGCCGGGTTATAAATATGCGTGGCCTCCAGCTCGCAGCCATTTTGCCAGCTGCTGTGGGAGGCCACACATCTGATACTAATAAAGCCTCAGTTTGGATTCAACTTCGTCTCCAGCCAAATTGATCGTGCCTCAATTTATTAGTATCAGATTCAGAAGATGGACCTCCGGATTAAACCAGATTGCCTGCAGCTGGATCCACACGCAAGCGATGCCAGAAAGGACTTCCAGCACTGGCTAGCTTGTTTTGAAGCGTATATCAACGCGGCGCCGACCCCTGTTCCAGAGGCTCAGAAGATTCAAATATTGTACTCCAGGCTCAGCTCCAAAGTCTTCCCGCTGATCCAGGATGCGCCCAATTACGCTGATGCCATGACTTGACTCAAAGAAAATTATGAGCAGAAGACGAACACGCTCTTTGCCAGACATTGGCTCGCAACGCGTACTCAACTACCTGGTGAGTCAATCGAGGGCTTCTGGAGGGCCCTGATCCCACTAGTGCGGGACTGTGACTGCCAGGACGTTACAGCTCAGAAGAACTCAGATCTCCTTATGCGGGACGCTTTTGTAACTGGGATTGGGTCTGATGTTATCAGGCAGTGGCTCCTAGAAGGGGCCACGCGCGACCTCGCAGAGACTAAAACACTCGCGCTTTCCATGACGGTCGCCCTGCGCAATGTCCAGTCCTACGCCCCCAACCATGTGGCCTACTCCTCCTACGCTTCATGGGCCCCACAGGCAGCCGCCCCAGCGGGGGCGCTACCCACCCAGTACTCCTGCGCTACGCGCCAGCCAGTGATCTCCGGGGGGCCCCGATGCTATTTTTGCAGCCAGCAAAGACACCCCCACCAACGCTGCCCGGCCCGCGCTGCCCTTTGTAAGGCCTGCGGGAAGAAGGGCCACTACGCAGCGGTGTGTCAGGTCCGCTCAGCGGCAGCGGTCGCCCCCACCTACCCCGTGACGGACAATGGGCGCCGCTATCCTCCTCTCCTCCCAGGCCATGTGCGAGCAACGGGCGCCGCCATCTTCTCCCCCGCACAACATGTGCGTTTCATGGGCGCCACCATCTTGCTCCACCCTCGCAGCGTGCGTTCCATGGGCGCCGCCATTTTATGATCCCCAGGACCTCCGGGCACCGCCATCTTGTCCACCCCGCAGCACATGGACACCAACGGTGTTTCAGGACTTCAACTCAACGGCCGCCTCACTATCCGACGATCAACCACGACTCGCATCCATGGCAATTGACCAGTCTGACCACATACTCTGACCAACGCATCCACCAGCGTGAAAGTCAACGGCCATGTGACTTCCTGCCTACTGGACTCCGGGAAACCGAGAGCTTTGTACACCCGAATACGGTAAGGCGCTGCTCCCTTAAGGTACACCCTACCAATCAAAGTATCTCCCTGGCCTCCGGATCCCATCGCGTAGCGATCCGGAGGTACTACGCGGTCACGCTCACAGTCCAAGGCGTAGAGTTCCACGGTTTTCGCCTCTACTCTGCCTAACCTCGCCTCCCTAACCTCTGCGCTGCACTTATCCTCGGCCTGGGTTTTCAGTGCAACCTCCAGAGCCTGACCCTTAAATTCGGCGGACCCTTACCACCCCTCACTGTGTGCGGCCTCGCAACCTTAAAGGTCGATCCTCCTTCCCTCTTTGCCAATCTAACTCCAGATTGCAAATCAGTCGCCACCAGGAGCAGACGGTACAGCACCCAGGATAAGGCCTTCATCAGGTCCGAGGTCCAGCGGTTGCTTCGGGAGGGAGTCATTGAGGCCAGCAACAGCCCCTGGAGAGCTCAAGTGGTAGTGGTTAAGTCTGGGGAGAAAAATTGAATGGTCATAGACTACAGCCAGACCATCACCAGGTACACGCAGCTCAACGCGTACCCCCTCCCACACATATCTGACATGGTTAACCAGATTGCACAGTACCGGGTCTTCTCAACGGTGGACCTGAAATCCGCTTACCACCAGCTCCCCATCCGTAAATCGGACCGTCCACACACCGTCTTTTGAGGCAGACGGCCGGCTATATCACTTCCTTAGGGTCCCCTTCGGCGTCACCAATGGGGTTTTGGTCTTCCAAAGGGAGATGGACCGAATGGTTGACCGGTACGACTTGCGGGCCACGTTTCCATATCTAGACAATGTGACTATCAGCGGCCATGATCAGCAGGACCACGACGCCAACCTCGCCAGATTTCTCCGCACCGCCACTCTCCTCAACCTCACGTATAACAAGGAGAAGTGTGTGTTCCGTACAAACCGCTTAGCCATCCTTGGCTACGTGGTCCAGAACGGAGTTCTGGGGCCCGATCCCAACCGCATGCGCCCCCTCATGGAGCTCCCCCTCCCCCACTGCCCCAAGGCCCTCAAACGCTACCTGAGGTTCTTCTCGTATTACACACAGTGGGTCCCAAACTGACGAGGCCCACCCACTCATACAGTCCACTCATTTCCCCCTGACAGCCGAGTCCCAACAGGCTTTCGCCCGGATCAGAGCTGATATTGCCAAAGCTGGAATGCACGCTGTAGACAAAATACTTCCTTTCCAAGTAGAAAGCGGCGCATCGGACGTCGCACTTGCCGCCACCCTCAACCAGGCAGGCAGGCCCATGGCATTCTTTTCCCGCACCCTCCATGCCTCTGTAATTCGGCACTCATCCATCGAAAAGGAGGCCCAGGCTATCGTTGAGGCTGTGCAACATTGGAGGCATTACCTGGCCGGCAGGAGATTCATTCTCCTCACTGACCAACGGTCGGTAGCCTTCATGTTCAATAACACACAGCGGGGGTAAGATCAAAAATGATAAAATCTTGCGGTGGAGAATCAAGCTCTCCGCCTATAATTACGAGATTAAGTATCGCCCCGGCAAACTCAACGAGCCTTCAGATGCCCTATCCCGAGGTACATGTGCCAGCGCACAGGTAGACCGACTGCGGACCCTGCACGACAGCCTTTGTCACCCAGGGGTCACTCGGTTGTACCACTTCATTAAGGCATGAAATTTGCCCTACTCCGTCGAGGAAGTAAGGACAATCACCAAGGACTGCCAGGTCTGTGCGGAGTGCAAGCCGCACTTCTACCGGCCGGACCGCGCGCACCTGGTGAAGGCCTCCCGCCCCTTTGAACGCCTCAGCGTGGATTTCAAAGGCCCCGTCCCCTCCTCCGATCGACACACATATTTCCTCAGTGTGATCAATGAATACTCCCGGTTTCCCTTCGCCATCCCAAGCCCCGACATGACATCTGCCACCATCATTAAAGCTCTTAATTCTATCTTCACTTTGTTCGGCTTCCCCGCCTACATCCACAGTGACAGGGGATCCTCATTCATGAGTGATGAGCTACGTCAGTTCCTGCTCAGCAGGGGTATCGCCTCCAGCAGAACGACGAGCTACAACCCCCGGGGAAACGGACAGGTAGAAAGAGAGAATGGGTCGGTATGGAGGGCCGTCCAGCTGGCCCTACGGTCCAGAAATCTCCCGGCCTCCTGCTGGCAAGAGGTCCTCCCTGATGCACTACATTCCATTCGCTCATTACTCTGCACTGCTACTAACAGTACACCGCATGAATGTCTTTTCCCCTTCCCTTCCCCAGGAAGTCCACATCCAGGGTATCGCTCCCCACTTGGCTCACAGCTCTAGGAACCGTGCTTCTCCGTAAACATGTGCGGCTCTACAAAGTGGATCCATTGGTGGAAAGGGTGCACCTGCTCCATGCAAACCCACAGTACGCCTACGTGGCGTTCCCCGACGGCCGCCAGGATACCGTCTCCCTCAGGGACCTGGCACCAGCAGGTTCCACCCCCACACCACCCCCGTCGCCCCCGGTGCCACCACCCCCTCCCCCGCCGCCCCCATCACCCTCCCTAGGACCGTCCACCCTCCCCCTGCCCACCCCTGTTGATGAAGAAGATTTCGGCATGCTCCCGGAGTCAACTTCAACCACAACAGCACCAACATCGCCGGCTCCACTTCGTCGATCTCAGAGGACGATCAAGGCTCCGGACCGGCTGAACCTCTGACCGGCCCACCGGATGACCAGAGACATTTTTTTTGCTGTTCTGTAAATATTAAAGATTGCTAATTGTATATAGGTATCCAGCACCCCTGCCGGACTCAATTTTAACAGGGGGTGAATGTGGTAAACCACTGTGTTCTTATATTAAGGGTTGTACGGTAGAACCTGCACTACAGGTCCACCTGGGCCCCTGCATGCTAGCTCCGCCCAGAAGCCGGGTTATAAATATGCGTGGCCTCCAGCTCACAGCCATTTCGCCAACTGCTGTGGGAGGCCACACATCTGGGGCGATATTCTCTGGTATCGGCGCGATGTCCGCCGACCGGCACCCGAAACGGCACAATTCAGTCGGGCATCGCACCGCCCCAAAGGTGCGGAATCCTCCGCATCTTTGGGGGCTGAGCCCCAACCTTAAGGGGCTAGGCCCGCGCCGGACTAATTTCCGCCCCGCCAGCTGGCGGAAAAGGCCTTTGGTGCCCCGCCAGCTGGCGCGGAAATGACATCTCCGGGCGGCACATGCGCGGGAGTGTTAGCGGCCGCTCACGGCATCCCGTGCATGCGCAGTGGGGAGAGTCTCTTCCGCCTCCGCCATGGTGGAGACCGTGGCGAAGGCGGAAGGGAAAGAGTGCCCCCACGGCACAGGCCCGCCCGTGGATCGGTGGGCCCCGATTGTGGGCCAGGCCACCGTGGGGGCACCCCCCGGGGCCAGATCGCCCCGCGCCCCCCCCCCAGGACCCCGGAGCCCGCCCGCGCCGCCTTGTCCCGCCGGTAAGGTAGGTGGTTTAATGTAGGCCGGCGGGACAGGCATTCTAGCAGCGGGACTTCGGCCCATCCGGGCCGGAGAATCGCGCGGGGGGGGGGGGGGGCCCGCCAACCGGCGCGGCGCGATTCCCGCCCCCGCCGAATATCCGGTGCTGGAGAATTCGGCAACCGGCGGGGGCGGGATTCACGCCAGCCCCCGGCGATTCTCCCACCTGGCGGGGGGTCGGTGAATCTCGCCCCTGATCCTAATAAAGCCTCAGTTTGGATTCAACTTCGTCTCCAGTCAAACTGATCGTGCCTCAGCTACAGAAGCTCTGCAGTCACATGATCGCATGGTCTTCTGGTCATGTGATCCCATGCTAGCTCTTTGATTCTATGATCTGTAAAGCAAAGTAAATAAGGGCAAATTTCCCATTCACGCTCTGAGTGGTAGATCCCAACAGAGTGGGACAGACCCAATCCCGAAATCTGTGCCCCCTTCAAGCGATGGGACCTGAGAATCAACAGAAATGTCCTTTAAAATTCAACTGGGTGCCTGACGTCTGTCAGCAGGGCCGACGTTGAAAGTGGAGAGGATTTCTGCACTTTAGCTTTTGCCTCCTCTCTCTGCCAAGCACAAACCCAATTTTCCCAACTCCTCTGCCTCCCCCCCCCCCCCCTTTATCCCCCACCCCACCCCTGCTCTCCCCTCCCTTCCCCACAAAGCCCAAAGAAAACAAGCAGATGGAATCTGAGCTTGGCTTAGCTGCTCTCTGACAACAAACCGACTAATGAGGGAGGCGCAATTAACACCGACCAGAGAGCAGCAATTACGTGAGCTTTTGTTCCTTCTACAATGACGGTGCTCCAGCCTTGGTCACGGCAGCTGAAACACATCATCAGCCACTCGCTAAGAGGCCTAAAGGGCACAAAGGACATTATTAGAGCCGTATTAGAATTCAAAATCTAGAGGGAACAAAATAAGGTGCTCCAGGAGGTGGTGACTCTAAAGAAAAGAAGGTTACTGTGTTGGCCCTGCAGCTTTGAGAAAGAAAAGCAATTTAACAAAAACGTTATTGAAAAGAAACAAAAGATTTTGGATTTCCGCAGCATCTTCCGTGACCCCAGGATGCGCCATTAAAGCCATTGAAGTACTTGAGAAATGCATTCACTGCTGTAAACCCGGCAGCCGGTTTGTGCACAGCAGGATCCCGCAGCAAGCTATCACCTGATAATGACAAGGTTGTCTGTATTCTTTAAGATGTGGTGATGCCGGCGTTGGACTGGGGTGGGTGCAGTAAGAAGTCTTAGAACACCAGGTTAAAGTACAACAGGTTTGTTTGGAGTCACCAGCTTTTGGAGTGTAGCTGATGACTCACCTGAGGAAGGAGCAGTGCTCCGAAAGCTAGTGATTGCAAATAAACCTGTTGGACTTTAACCTGCTGTTGTAAGACTTCTTACTGTTTTTTTTTTAAGTCATGTTGGTTGAGGAATATATAATGAGAGAACTCTCCAGTTCTTCTTCATATAGTGGCCATGGGATATTTCTTATTCACCCCAGAGGACAGGTGGGGTGGGGCTCTGTTTTATGTCTCACCTAACAAACTGACTGCACCTCTGACAGAGCAGCACCCACTTAAGCACTGCATTGGCATGTCAGCTTATACTTTAGTGCTCAGGGTCTCTGGATTCACAGCTGTCTGCCCTGAGGTGAGAGAGTGTCACCCACTCAGCCCTGCCACGGAGGGGACATGTAAACAAAACACCACAGCATCGTGGGAGTCATTTGTTTCTTTTGAGGACAGTTTTAACAATTGAAAGATTGTAAAATCATTAAATGCAAAAACACGACGATCTGAATATTTGAACACATCAGCCGGGATTCTCCGGTGTGAGGCCCCCCCCCCCCAGGCGCTCAGCCAAATCTCCCACGCGCTGCGACGGGACCGGAGAATCCCGCTGCCGCGAACCGTTGGAAAATCCAGCCCATGATCATAGAATCCCTACAGTGCAGAAGGAGACCATTCGGCCCATTGAGTCCGCACCGGCCTTTGGAAAGAGCACCCTACTTAAGCCTACGCCTCCCCGTAACACAAGAGAGGCCGTGGCGTAGTGGTACTGTCGCTGGACTAGTGATCCAGAGACCCAGAATTAATGACCTGGGGACCTGGGTTCGAATCCCACCACGGCAGGTGATGGAATTTAAACTCAATAAAATATCCGGAATTATGAAGTCTAATAATGACCATTGTTGATTGTTGGAAAAACCTATCTGGTTCACTTTAGGGAAGGAAAATGAAATCTGCTGTCATTACCTGGTCTGGCCTACATGTGACTCCAGACCCACAGCAAATGTGGTTGACTCTTACCTGCCCCCTCATGGGCAATTAGGGATGGACAATAAATGCTGGCGCAGCCTGCGACGCCAACGTCCCATGAATGAATAAAAACAAAAGTAACCCCACCAAACATTTTGGACTCTAAGGGCAATTTAGCAGTTCTGACCAGTATTCTTATCTTCCCGTTTTACTGAATTTGCCTTCAGGGTGTTCATTGTTCTATTTTTCCTGGAATAGGCTGATACAGCTGTGCCTCCTATGTTGTTCCTTCGACAGCAATTTGCATTTCCACAGCATCTTTAATCAGCCCCAGGCAACTCGCAGGAGCGATTTTTAAACTAAATTTGACACTGAACCACATCTGGAGACTGTGGTCACAGAGGTGGACAATATGGGATATCTGAAAAGGGAAAGAGGAAATTCCAGAGTTTAGGATCTAGATGGTTGATGGTATATTTGCTAGTATGTTAAATATCATCATTTGAATATATATTTCTACTAATATGTATGTTATAGCGGATGTTCCACCTCGGTCTCCTCCGGAGGTCCCCAGCATCGCAGATGTCCGTCTTCAGCCAATACGATTCACTCAATGTGATATCAAGAAACAGCTGAAGGCACTGGACACTGCAAAGGCTGTGGGCCCTGACAATATTCCAGCAATAGTACTGACGATTTGTGCTCCAGAACTTGTCGCACCCCTAGCCAAGCTGTTCCAGTGCAGCTACAACACTGGCATCTACCCGGCAATGTGGAAAATTGCTCAGGTGTGTCCTGTACACAAGAAACAGGACAAATCCAACCCAGCCAATTACCGCCCTATCAGTCTACTCTCCATCATCAGCTAAGTGATGGAAGGAGTCATCAACAGTGCTATCAAGCGGCACTTACTCAGCAATAACCTGCTCACGGACGCTCAGTTTGGGTTCCGCCAGGGTCACTCAGCTCCTGACCTCATTACAGCCTTGGTTCAAACATGGACAAAAGAGCTGAATGCCAGGGGTGAGGTGAGAGTGACTGCCCTGACATAAAGACAGCATTTGACCGAGTGTGGCATCAAGGAGCCCGAGCTAAACTGGAGTCAATGGGGATCAGGGGGAAAACTCTCCGCTGGTTGGAGTCATACCCGGCACAAAGGAAGATGCTTGTGGTGGTTGGAGGTCAATCATCTCAACTCCAGGACATCACTGCAGGAGTTCCTCAGGGGGGTTTCTCAGGTCCAATCATCAGTTGCTTCATCAATGACCTGCCTTCCATCATAAGGTTAAAAGTGGGGATGTTTGCGGATGACTGAACAATGTTCAGCACCATTCGCGACTCCTCAGATAATGAAGCAGTCCCTGTCCAAGTGCAGCAAGACCTGGACAATATCCAGGCTCGCGGCTGACAAGTGGCAAGTTCCATTCACGCCACACAAGTGGCAGGCAATGACCATCTCCTACAAGAGAGGATCTAACCACTGCCCCTTGACATTTAATGGCATCACCATCGCTGAATCCCCACAATCAACATCCTGGGGGTTACCATTGATCAGAAACTGAACTGGACTAGCCACATTAATACTGTGGCCACCAGGGCAGGTCAAAGGCTAGGAATCCTTTGGCGGTAACTCACCTCCTGACCCCCCAAAGCCTGTCCACCATCTACAAGGCACAAGACAGGAGTGTAATGGAATACTGTCCACTTACCTGGATGAGTGCAGCTCCAACAACACTCAAGAAGCTCAACACCATCCAGGACAAAGCAGCCCCGCTTGATTGCTCCCCCTTCCACAAATATTCAAACCCTCCACTACCGACGCACAGTGGTAACCGTGTGTACCATCTACAAGATGCACTGCAGTAACTCACCAAGGTTCCTTAGACAGCACCTTCCAAACCCACGGCCACTACCATCTAGAGGGACAAGAGCAGCAGATACCTGGGAACCCCACCACCTGGAGGTTCCCGTCCAAGTCACTCACCACCCTGACTTGGAATTATATCGCCGTTCCTTCACCGTCACTGGGGCAACAGCCTGGAATTCCTTCCCTAACAGCATAGTGGGTGTACCTACACCTCAAGGACTGCAGCGGTTCAAGAAGGTAACTCACCACCACCTTCTGAAGGGCAACTAGGGATGGGCAATAAATGCTGGCCTAACCAGCGACGCCCACATCCTGTCAATTAATTTTTAACAATCACAGAAAGTGATAAAATGACATGAGATCGACCTCTCTTTCAGCCCAGGCTGAAATAACAAGTCTCCATTAAATCTCTGAGTTTAACCTTGTTGCCTGCCCTCCAACCTCCTCTCATCCAGAAAGAGATAATTTAACAATGGCTACCAATATTCAGGCGGTTAAAATCAGACATGTGGCGTAAGGCCTGAATTGGAGGAGTGCTGAGATCTCTGAGGAAGGAGTCGAGGTGGGGACAGAGTTGAGAGGGTTGACACCATGGAGAATGGTGAGAATTCTAAAATTGAGGTGTTACCTACTTCCTGTCACCACTGTAGGTCACCAAGCTCTGGGGCGGTGGGTGAGCAGTTACAAGTTAAGATATGGTCAGAGGGTTTGGATCAGTTTATGGAGGCTGGAGAATGGGAAGGGTGTCAGATGATTGTTGCGGTAGTTAGTCAGCTGTCCCATCAATCACCTTTCCTCCAGGAGTGGGGATGTTTGTGGATGACTGCAGAATGTTCAGCACCATTTGCTACACCGCAGATATTGGAGCAGTCCATGTTCACCTAACTTGGACAATATCCAGGCTTGGGCTGACAAGTGGCAAGTGACATTCATGCCACACAAGTACCCGGTAATAACCATCTCCAACAAGAGGGAATCAATCATGCTGCAGCGGTATTGAACCTTAGTTAGACCACGCTTGGAGTATAGTGTTCAATTCTGGTCGCCGCACTACCAGAAGGATGTAGAGGCTTTAGAGAGGGTGCAGAAGAGATTTACCAGGATGTTGCTTGGTATGGAGGGCATTAGCTATGAGGGGCGGTTGAATAAACTCGGTTTGTTCTCACTGGAACGACGGAGGTTGAGGGGCGACCTGATAGAGGTCTACAAAATTATGAGGGGCATAGACAGAGTGGATAGTCAGAGGCTTTTTCCCAGGGTAGAGGGGTCAATTAATAGGGGTCATAGGTTTAAGGTGCGAGGGGTAATGTTTAGAGGAGATGTACGAGGCAAGTTTTTTACACAGAGGGTAGTGGGTGCCTGGAACTCGCTGCCGGAGGAGGTGGTGGAAGCAGGGACGACAGTGACATTTAAGGGGCATCTTGACAAATACATGAATATCTTGGGAATAGAGGGATATGGACCCAGGAAGTGTAGAAGATTTTAGTTTAGATGGGCAGCAAGGTCAGCAGAGGCTTGGAGGGCCGAAGGGCCTGTTCCTGTGCTGTACCTTTCTTTGTTCTTTGTTCAAACCATCTCCCCTTGACATTCAATGACAAAAACATCACTGAATCCCCCACTATCAAAATTCTGGGGGTTACTATTGACCAGAAACTAAACTGGACTAGCAATATAAATACTGTGACTATGAAAGTAGGTCAGAGACTCAGAATTATGAGGTGAATAACTTACCTCCTGACTCCCAAAGCCTGTCTAGCATCTACAAGGCACAAGTCAGGAGTGTAATGGAATACTCTCCACCTGCCTGGCTGCACTGCAGCAACTCACCAAGGCTCCTTAGACAGCATCATCTCGACCCATTACCTGCATCACCCAGAAGGACAGAGGCACCTCACCACCTGCAAGTTTCCCTCCAAGTCGCACAACATCTTGACTTCAGACTATATTCACTGTTCCTTAACTGTCCCTGGGACACCATTCTGGAACTCACTCCCTTACAGTACTATGGCTGCACCTATACTGCATGGACAGCAGCAGTTCAAGAAGGAGGTTCACCCATCACCTTCGCAAGGACAATTAGTGATGTACAATAAATGCTCGCATCTCATGAACGCATGACAGCCAACTAGAGTTCACACTCCTGAGCCAATGACTGAGGCTGAAATGAGAGTGCGTGAATATCCAAGTGGTTCAATTTGGTTATTATGTCCCTCCCCCGCGACGGATAAATAAAGATTTATCTCAAGAAGGACCAACTGGAGGTTAGCCAAGAATTGGAAACCTTTGCAAAACATCCACAACTTCAGAAGAGGGGGGGAAATGTGTGAGAAGATTGATTAATGCTGAAGTAAAGACGGCAGCATTTTAGCTCACACAGTCCTCGCAAAAAAAGCCATTTTTACAGAGATGCAAAGAACAATCTGTGCTGCAGACTTTCAATCACTGATCTGATCTTCCTATTTGCTCCTTCCCGGGTAATGGAAGATGATGGTTTGTGTCCAATTGCACGTAGGAACATACTTTACTAACTTGTTAATTGCAATGATCCAACATCTCAAGGGATTCAATTAACTATGAAAATCCATTTGAGATCACATTGTCAGTATCCTAAACCTGGTCACTGGAGGGACAAATGTGAGGTGCCAGAGAGAATTGCGCACGACTAGAGGGATAAGCATGGTAGCTCAGTGGTTAGCACTGTTGCTTCACAGCGCCAGGGTCCCAGGTTTGATTCCTGGCTTGGGTCACTCTCTGTGCGGGGTCTGCACCTTCTCCCCGTGTCTGCGGGGGTTTCCTCCGGGTGCTCCGGTTTCCTCCCACAAGTCCCGAAAGTCGTGCTGTGAGGTAATTTGGACATTCTGAATTCTCCCTCCGTGTACCCGAACAGGCGCTGGAATGTGGTGACTAGGGGCTTTTCAGAGTAACTTCATTGCAGTGCTAATGTAAGCCTACGTGTGACAATAAAGATTATTATAAATGTCACACACTCGGAAGTCGTGCCACGATGAGCAATTGGCATGTGTCAAAAATCGACAGATGGCACCGTCTACGATTTTCTGATGCACAAACAGTCATCGGTCTTTGCATTATGTGCCTTGTCTGAGATCTAAGCCTGCGATCCAGTCCTTAAAAATATTCTGCATCCAACATGGTCGATACAAGTATTTACCAGGTTTGTATGCAACTAATCAAATACTTGACGAAAAAAGGAAATATTGTATTGAGTCCACAAAGCATTAAAGGGGTATTGGGTTCAGATGGTTTTTGCCAGTGTTTATTCCTGCCATCCATCTGACCTTATCCAAATACCTTTCTATTCCATTCTCCCTCATCTACTCATCTAATTACCATTAAAAACTTCAATGTGCTTCCCCCACCCCCTTGATTACTCTGCGTGGTGACCAATTCCACTTTCTAATGTATGGTTTGGGTCACAGACCACCCATGAATATCAGAACGGGCTGATAGCATCATTGAATGGTCCAGCAGACAAGGAGACCATTCATTCCATTGAGTCCACGCAAATGTAGCTCAGCTGGTCCCACTACCCAGCCTCTTGTCCACAGTCGTGCACATTGTCTGTCTTCAGATAATGACTCAATTCCCTTTTGAAGGCCTCGATTGTAGTCTCAAGGGGCTAAATGTTCTCCTGCGTTCTCATGTTCCTAAACACTGTAATAATTTGATAACTGGTAGGAGTAGGATCCAGGATAGATTCAGTGAATAGAAGGAATGATATTAAAAGGCAGGGAGCTGGATTCTCCGTCCCGCCGCACCACATTTCTCTTTCACCCTGCCGGCGGGATGCTCCGTTACGCCGGCTGGTCAATGGGGTTTCCCATTGTGGGGCAGCCCCATGCCGTCGGGAAACCCCCAGGAGCCGGCAAAACAGAGCATCACGCCGGCGGAGAATCCCGCCCATGATGTATGTCAACACTGGGATAAAGGGATTGGGAAAACGGTCCTTAGGCAGCTTTGAACATGGGAATAAAGTATTTGTCAGATGCCAAAGGCCCCTCTCATTCATCTTCTATCAGGCTGGTAATCATTCGCAACAATCATAATTGAGCTGTTGACTAATCATCAGAATAATTCTCTAAAGGTCGAGATGAGGCAAGAAAAGTTTCAGTGTGAAGAGTCATCGGTCTTTGCATTGAGTGTCTTGTTAATGAGCTCCTGGCCTTGTCCTGTCTCCAGATCGACTGCCCAGGAGGTGTCGTGTTTCTTGTCTTATACTGTATCTGCTCTTGTCTGTGATTGGCTGTCGTGTTATGTGTGCTAATTGGTCTGTTGGTCTGTCTATCATGATGTGTGTGTTGTGATGTGTGTTTGAATATCATGACACCCCCCTTTTTTACAAGATTATGTGCCTACGTGGTTATAAATATAAATGTGTCCTGAGTGCAGCTAAAGGTGTGTGTGCGTGATATTTACAGCATGTACATGTGGCGTAACTATATACATGGGGCGATGTCAGGTGTGACATGCTAACGAGGTTGTACCATAACAAAAGAACAACAACGTTGAAATTTGGACCAATCAAACGAGGCCTGGAACGATAAAACAGTGACATGTTACAATACAGTAGTTGCTAAAACTTGACGTGTGAACAGTCTCATAAGTCCAGTCTAGTAGGTGGGCGACGAATTCAGGTTGACCGCCTCAAGGGTGGGTCGAGAACCACCGGCTGAGGTGCGAGCCTGGCCACGGGCGGCGACAGAAGGGGCATGGTATATGGCAGCTCCACGAAGTCACT
Organism: Scyliorhinus torazame; assembly: GCF_047496885.1. Taxonomy (NCBI): domain Eukaryota; kingdom Metazoa; phylum Chordata; class Chondrichthyes; order Carcharhiniformes; family Scyliorhinidae; genus Scyliorhinus; species Scyliorhinus torazame. The sequence continues at coordinate 12,193,954 of NC_092713.1, forward strand.
ATCAGAAACCAGTGGAGGACACGGTGTCTCTGTATGGTTCCGTTGTGAGCGTGGAAGTAGGTGAAGGGCTCGGCGATTGCGCCTACGCACGGATCCATCCGGCATGTGTACCAGGAACGAGCGGGGAGCCACGCGTCGGAGAACTTTGGCAGGTGCTGACCAGCCACCATCTGGTAGGTGAATGCGGCCGTTGTCTCCAGGGGCCAGGGAGGGAAGATCAGTTGCCCTTGTGTCGTACGATCTCTTCTGGCGATCGCGCTGCAGTTGCATCCTATGCAGTACCGGAGCATGGTCTATTGTTGGTGCCAGGATGGAAGGCACAGTGGTTCTGAGGGTGCGACCCATCAGCAGCTGGGCTGGCGAGAGACCCGTGGCTAGTGGGGCCGAGCAATAGGTCAGCAGGACGAGGTAAAAGTCCGATCCGGCAGCAGCAGCCTTGCAGAGGAGCCGCTTGGCAATGTGAACGCCCTTCTCCGGCTTTCCATTGGACTGGGGATGCAGAGGGCTGGACGTCACGTGTGTGAAGCAATTCGAGGCCGCAAAGGACGACCATTCATGGCTGGCAAAACAGGGCCCATTGTCCGACATGACAGTCATCGGAATGCCGTGGCGATCAAAGGCCCTGATGACAGCAAACGACGTCAGATCGTGCAGGCGTATGACTTCTGGGTAATTGGAGAAGTAGTCCACTATGATAACATAGTCCATGCCAAGCGCGTGAAATAGGTCGACACCCACCTTCCTCCAGGGGGGACGTCACCAGTTCATGGGGCAGAAGCGTCTCAGGAGGTTGCGCCGGCTGAAACCTTTGGCAGGTTGTACAGTTGATCACCATGTTGGCAATATCGTCACTGATGCCCGGCCAGTATACCGCCTCTCGGGCCCTCCGTCTGCACTGCTCGACCCCCAAGTGGCCTTCGTGTATTTGATCGAGAACCAGCTGGCGCATACTGTGCGGAATCACAATCCGGTCCAGCTTCAGAAGGATCCCATCAACGATGGCTAGGTCGTCTCGTACATTATAGAACTGCGGGCACTGCCCTTTGAGCCATCCTCCCGTCATGTGGCGCATCACTCGCTGTAAAAGGGGGTCGGCCGCTGTCTCTCGGCGGATGCGGGCCAGACTGGAGTCGTCAGCCGGCAGATTTGCTGCTGTCAAGGCCACCTGTACCTCGACCTGACATACGAACCCCTCCGCATCTGGCGGCGTGCTCACTGCTCTGGAAAGGGCATCCGCCACGATGAGGTCCTTCCCTGGAGTGTAGACCAGTTGGAAGTCGTACCTCCTGAGATAAATTAGGATGCGCTGGAGGCGAAGGGTCATCTCGTTCAGGTCCTTGTTTATTATGCTGACCAGGGGGCAGTGGTCAGTTTCGACCGTGAACCGTGGAAGACCATAGACGTAATCGTGGAACTTGTCTAAACCGGTTAGCAAGCCCAGGCATTCTTTTTCGATTTGCGTGTAGCGCTGCTCTGTGGGGGTCATGGCCCGCGACGCATAGGCAACCGGGGCCCATGACGACGTGTCATCCCTCTGCAGGAGCACTGCTCCAATGCCGGATTGGCTGGCATCAGTTGAGATTTTGGTGGGACGAGACGTGTCGAAGAACGCCAACACTGGTGCCGTGGTGAGTTTGCGTTTGAGCTCCTCCCATTCCAGCTGGTGTGTGTGTTGCCACTGGAACTCTGTAGATTTTTTGACGAGGTGGCGCAGAGTCGTTGTGTGGGAGGCAAGGTTGGGAATGAATTTCCCTAGGAAGTTGACCATGCCAAGGAAGCGTAGGACAGCCTTCCAGTCGGCTGGCTGCAGCATGGCTGTGATGGCGCTCACCTTGTCTGCATCCGGACGGACCCCTGACCGGGAGATATGGTCCCCCAGGAATTTCAACTCGGTCTGGCCAAAGGCACACTTGGCTCGGTTGAGGCGCAGGCCGTTTTCCCGTATGCGGGCAAAAACGCGTTGGAGACGATGTATGTGCTCCTGCGGTGTGGTGGACCAGATGATGACATCGTCCACATATACGCGCACCCCTTCGATGCCTTCCATCATCTGCTCCATGATTCTGTGGAAGACCTCAGATGTCGAGATGATGCCAAATGGCATCCGGTTGTAGCAGAATCTGCCGAAAGGGGTGTTGAAGGTACATAGCTTTCGGCTGGACGGGTCCAGTTGGATCTGCCAAAATCCTTTAAAAGCATCCAGTTTCGTGAATATCTTCACTTGGGCCATTTCACTGGTGATCTCCTCCCGTTTGGGTATGGGATAATGTTCCCGCATAATGTTATTATTGAGGTCTTTGGGGTCTATACAGATGCGGAGCTCGCCAAAGGGCTTCTTGACACACACCACGGAGCTGACCCATGGCATGGGCTCTGTGACCCTGGATAGGACCCCTTGGTCCTGGAGATCCTGCAGCTGCAGCTTGAGGCGGTCTTTAAGTGGCGCAGGAACCCTGCGAGGTGCGTGAACGACCGGGATGGCGTCTGGTTTGAGGCGAATTCGGTAGGTGTGTGGCAGTGTTCCCATGCCTTCGAATGCCTTCTGGTTGTGGGCGAGGAGCGATTGGAGCTGTGCGTTGAACTCAGCATCTGGGAAGTCAGATGTGTCGTCTGGAGAGAGAGAGACAGAATTTGTTGTACAAGGTGGAGAGCTTTACATGCCTGTGCGCCCAGCAAGGAGTCCTTCGATGAGCCAACTATTTTGAACGAGAGTGTGGCCGTGTGTGTTTTGTGTGTCACCTGGAGCTGGCAGGATCCCATGGCCGGGATAACGTTCCCGTTGTAGTCGACCATCTTGCACCGGGATGGCTGGATTGGTGGTCTGACCTTCATGGCATAGAATGCTGACCATGCTATGAGGTTGGCGGAGGCGCCAGTGTCCAGGCGGAAAGTGATCGGCGATTGGTTGACCGTCAGGGTGGCACTCCATTCATCGGCCGGATTGATGGTGTTGACCCGGTTCACATCAATGACCGCAACCCGGAAGACGTCTTGGTCATCTGTGTCGTTGGGTTGGATGTCGTGTTGTGGAGGCTGGATGGTCCGCACATGTCTGCGAGGTTGTCGGAGATGTGGAAGATCCACAGGTTGAGCCGCTCGACAGTAGGCAGCGTAGTGGCCCATCCTGCCACAGCGTAGTCAGTCGGGTGTTTGCAGGACATTGCCCTTTTAAATGTGCAGCTCCACAGTTGCCGCACGTCATGACGTCATGGCGTTCGTTACGCCACTGCGCATGCGCAGTTCAGTCTTGCGTCTGGCGCGCCTGCGCAGCACGTCCCTCAGTGTTGCCGTAGGTTTTGGCGCGCACAAACGCGGGAGGCCTCAAAAAGCGCGCGAAACGGCCGCCCTCGTCCGGGCCGCGGGCCGGGAGAAACTCGATTGCCTGGATGCGTTCGGCCTCGTGGGCGGCCTGGCTTGCCGATTCAATCGCTTGGGACCCCCTCCGTGCCGATTCGGTCGCCTGAAATTGGGCATAGCGGCTGGTCGCATTTTCATGCAGGATACAGGCTTCAACTGCAGATGCTAAGGTCAGGCCTTTAATTTTTAGAAGCTGCTGGCGTAGGCCGCTGGAGGCAACGCCAAAAACGATCTGGTCCCGGATCATGGACTCTGAGGTGGTGCCGTAACCGCAGGACTACGCGAGTATGCGGAGGTGCATCAGGAAGGACTGAAAGAGCTCATCCTTACCTTGTAGGCGCTGCTGAAAGATATACCTCTCAAAGTTTTCATTGACCTCAACGGTGAAGTGCTGGTCGAGCTTGAGGAGGACCGTGTCATATTTAGATTTGTTCTCGCCTTCTGCGAACACCAAGGAGTTGTATACATCGATGGAGTGCTGACCTGCGGTAGTGAGGAGCATGGCAATCTTTGTTTCGTCCAAGGCGCCCTGTTTTTCGTTGGCTCGCATGAACAGTTTGAATCGCTGCTTGAAGAGCTTCCAATTGGTGCCCAGGTTCCCAGCGACTTGCAACGGCTGTGGTTTGTTGTGGGTGTTCATGGCTCAGGATGGCAGATTTGCCGGTAAGTATCGATTCACTCACTGGTACCATGTGGTGTTGGGTGCTCTGATGTACAGACGAACCAACACGGTTGCGATTGGTACAACGCAGTTTTATTCCAACTAGTTATTTACACATCTGACTTGGTACTCAGCACGTGGCGACTGTGTGAGTGTCTTGTTAATGAGCTCCTGGCCTTGTCCTGTCTCTAGATCGATTGCCCAGAAGGTGTCGTGTTTCTTGTCTTATACTGTGTCTGCTCTTGTCTGTGATTGGCTGTCGTGTTATGTGTGCTAATTGGTCTGTTGGTCTGTCTATCGTGGTGTGTGTGTTGTGATGTGTGTTTGAATATCATGACCCTCCCGACACCCGCCCGCGACCCACCCGTGAGTCGCGCCCCCGAGTTTGAAGAACACGGCACGAAGGAGTCTGTTGTTTTATCGGTACACCCAGTCTCTTGTGCATCATGCTGCCACTTCATTTCCATGTTGCACGCTGGAGAATTCATGTCCCTTTAAGACCCAAAATGTGTTCAGAAATATTGAAGTGTACACCTGGAGCAATTTGCTGCTTTTGTGTTGAGATTGCATTTGGCCAGTTCGAATTGGGTTTCAGGTGCTCACAGCGTTTAGACTTTGTCTTGTTGTAGTGTTTGCTGTATCTGTTTTCACTTTCTTTCAGCATTTCTGACATTTTTTACCAATGGTACATATATTTTCACAATCGTTTTTGATTACGTCATTGTTGGTGTCGTGCTAAATGAATGAATTTGTCTGCAGGAATATCACAGTCGCAGTGCGGCTATCAGCTCAAGTGGACTGAGAAAGTACAACTATTGGAGCGGGCGGGGTGAGAGACTGCGAACAAGAGAAGGTGAAATTTAAGAAAAGAACAGGCCTGGTCGAAGACCTGCAGTGTGGCACAGCGGTTAGTCCCGCTGCCTCACAGTGCCAGGGACCTGGGTTCCATTCCAGCCTTGGGTGAGTGCCTGCGTGGAGCTTACACTTTCTCCCTGGGGCTGCGTGGGTTTCCTCCGGGTGCTCTGGTTTCCTAAGCAGCCAATCGCCACCTGGGACTATGGCGACTTTACTTGGACGTGACTTGCACATTTCAGCTGGTGAGCTTTCAAGGGATGTGCCATTCATAGAAACATAGGTAGAGGTGGAGACCATTCAGCCCTTTGGGCCATTCAATTACTCTGCGATTGACCTGTGATATATACCCACCTTTCCCCATAACCCTTAAAGGCTATGGCTTGCAAAACGTCATTGACCTCTGATTTAAAATGATTGACCTAGCATTTTCTGCTTTTAGTGGGAGAGAGTTTATCATTTCTATCATCTTTTTTAAAAATAAATTTAGAGTACCCAATTCATTTTTTCCAATTAAGGGGCAATTTAGCACGGCCAATCCACCTAGCCTGCACATCTTTGGGTTGTGGGGGCGAAACCCACGCAAACACGGGGAGAATGTGCAAACTCCGCGCGGACAGTGACCCAGAATCGAACCCGGGACCTCGGTGCCGTGAGACAGCAGTGCTAACCCACTGCGCCACCGTGCTGCCCTCTTTCGATCATCTTTTGTGCGAAGAAGCGTTTCCAAGCTTCTCTCCTGAATGGTCGTGCTCAGATTTTGAGGTGAGCTCCCCTTATCCTAGACTCACCTTGAGCAAATAAATTTTCTCTTTATCTCTCCTATCCGTCCGATTATCCGCACGGAGCAGAACAAATCAAATCGAGCCAATTACCGCCCCATCAGCCAACTCTTGATCGTCAGCCTAGTGATAGAAGTGACATCAACAGCACAGTCAAGTGGCACTCAGCAATAACCTGCCAGCTCCCGGCCTCATTGCAACCTTGCTTCAAACAGGGACAAAGGAGGTGAACTAAAGAGAGAAGAGGAGAGCGACTGCCCTTGACATTAAGGGAGCACTGGATCGGTCTGGCATCGAGGAGCCCGAGCAAAACTGAAGACGGTCAGTGGGAATCAGGGGAAAATTCTCCACTGATTGGAATCATCCTGAGCTCCAAGGAGGACAGCGGTGGTTGCTGGAGATCAATCATCTCAGTTCCAGGACATCAATGAGAGTTCCTGAGAGTAGTGTCTTTTGACCAAGTTTCCTCAGTTGCTTCACTAATGATCTTCCCTCCATCAAAAGGTCTAAAGTAGGGATGTTCGCTGATGATTACACAATGTTCAGCAATGTCCATTACACCTCATATTCTGAAGCAGTCTGTGTCCATGTGCAGCAAGATCTGGGCAATACGCATGATTAGCAAGTAACATTCGCGCCTCACAAGTGCCAGGCAATGACCATCTCCAACAAGACAGAATCTAACCCTCTCCTTTTGACATTCAATGGCATTAGAATCGCTGAGCCCCAAATATCTACATCCTCAGGGTTATCATTGGCCACAAACTGAACTGGACTAGCCATGTAAATATTGTGGCTGGATGAGAAGGTCAGGGGCTGGGAATTCAGTGGCAAGTAACTCACCTCATGACTCCCCAAAGCCTGTCCATCATCTACAAGGCACTATTCAGGGGTTTGATGAAATACTCTCCACTTGCCTGGATGAGTGCAGCTCCAACAACACTCAGGAGGCTTAACACCATCCAGGACGAAGCAGCCCCGCTTGATTGACACCCACCCACCAACATGAACATTGACTCCTTCCATCAGTGATGCACAGCGGCAGCCATGTGTACCACCTGCAAGGTGCACTGCAATAACTCACCAAGCTCCTTGGACAACACCTTCCAGACCTGTGACCTCTACCATCGAGAAGAACAAGGGCTGCAGATACCTGGGAACACCACCACTTGCAGGTTCAGCTTCAAGATACACACCATCCTGACTTGGGAATATATCCCCATTCATTCACTTTCACTGGGTTAAAATCTTGGAACTCCCTCCATGACAGCACTGTGGGTGTAACTACTAGTCAGTAAAGTCGCCATATTCCCAGATTATCATTGGCTGCCTTCCCTTTGAGGGGGAGAGCTGACTGGTGATGATTTAACCTGAGGATCACCACACCTCAGGCGATGGACAAGGGGGGAACATATGGCAGGAGGCCCAGACATTGGTTTCACACCAGCGCAAATTTGCAGTGGGATCTTCTGCCGTGCTTGCCAGGGCAGATCAGAATGTCCACCAGAGGCCGGTGTTAACATTTGCCCCCCCACCTCCCCCATTCCGGATTAGTTGTCTTCGAGGGTGTCCATCTTCCAGCCTCAGAATGTTCCTGGAAATTCACCTTCTGGGGTGAAATTCTCCGGTATCGGCGTGATGTCCGCCGACTGGCGCCCAAAACGGCGCAAATCAGTCGGGCATCGCGCCGCCCCAAAGGTGCAGAATGCTCTGCATCTTTGGGGGCCGAGCCCCAACCTTGAGGGGCTAGGCCGGCGCCGGACGAATTTCCGCCCCGCCAGCTGGCGGAAAAGGCCTTTGGTGCCCCGCCAGCTGGCGCGGAAATGACATCTCCGGGCGGCGCATGCGTGGGAGCGTTAGCGGCCGCTCACGGCATCCCCGCGCATGCGCTGTGGAGGGAGTCTCTTCTGCCTCCGCCATGGTGGAGACCGTGGCAAAGGCGGAAGGAAAAGAGTGCCCCCACGGCACAGGCCCACCCGCGGATCGGTGGGCCCCGATCGCGGGCCAGGCCACCATGGGGGCACCCCCCAGGGCCAGATCACCCCGCGCCCCCCCCCCCCCAGGACCCCGGAGCCCGCCCGCGCCGCCTTGTCCCACCGGTAAGGTAGGTGGTTTAATCTACGCCGGCGGGACAGGCATTTTAGCAGCGGGACTTCGGCCCATCCGGGCCGGAGAATCGTGGGGAGGGGCCCGCCAACCGGCGCGGCGCGATTCCCGCCCCCGCTGAATATCCGGTGGTGGAGAATTCGGCAACCGGAGGGGGCGGGATTCACGCCAGCCCCCGCCGATTCTCCGACCCGGCGGGGGGTCGGAGAATCTCGCCCCTGGTCTCAGTGCTCCCAGAGAACTATTTTCATATTCATGAGGTCCACCTTCTTTCTTCGATGGTGGCCCAGTGACGTTGGGCGACTTTTCAATATGACACCCGGACACGATGGCGGAGTACGCACCATCCCAGCCTGCCCCGATACTGAATAAGGCATAAAGCACCTGGATGCATAATTAATGAGGTGTGAACAGGAGGTTTTGGCCTATTTTTCTGCCGGCTGCTATAGCGGGAGACATTCCGCATTGCCACATCCCGCAACGGGACAAAGGGCTGAATTGAAATGAAATGAATGAATTCTCCCTCTCGCGAGGCCGGAAATGTGAACCGCGATCGGTCGGAGCGTAGGGAATCTGGCCAAAATCGAGGTCTGCGTCTGCCGCTGATTTGGCCGTCGTGCACCGGTCCCGCCCTGGTGGTGAGAATGGGATTTGCGCCCTGCACCGGCAGGGGCATACAAAACCGGCATTTACATTCATTTAAATGTACTTAGCACGTTTGACCCATTGTGCCCCGTACCTCCGTGATGCTCACCCCCTCTCAGGCGAAAGTCACGCCGACGTGAGTTACTGCAGGTATTGACAAAACTACGCAATCCTTTCCTCATTCCATGACTATCAAACCTTTTAAAAAATAAATTTAGAGTACCCAATTCATTTTTTACAATTAAGGGGCAATTTAGCGCGGCCAATCCACCTACCCTGCTCATCTTTGCGTTGTGGGGTCGAAACCCACGCAAACATGGGGAGAATGTGCCAGCTCCGCGCGGACAGTGACCCAGAGCCGGGATCGAACCTGGGACCTCGGCGCCGTGAGGCAGCAGGGCTAACCCACTGCGCCACCGCGCTGCCCTCATAACTATCAAACCTCAAATCAAACGTGCCACCGGTGATTTTGGCGAACCAGGGAGACCATGTGCCACCTGCGCCAACTGGTGGTGCACCTGGCACCGCAGGGGTATGGAGGAGGCTACCCGGTGACCATCAAGGGGACGGTCGCCCTGAACCTTAATGGCTCTGGGCCTTTCCAGGTGCCGAGTGGGGACCGGTCTGGGATCTCTCAGATATCCACACAGAGTTGCGTCCGCAATGTGATGGATGACCTTTGCCCTAGGGCAGCGGACTATATAACCTTCAATCTGGACTAGGCACACCCGGATGCCCGGCCAGTCGGATTTGCTGTCATCACTGGCTTGCGGCACTTCCAAGGGGTGATCGATCGATGGCATACATGTCCCCCTACGAGCACTGGCTCATCAGGGAGGACCCTTCATCGATCGGAAGGGGTGCTACTCCCTCAATGTGCAGTTGGTGTGTGACCACCAGCTGTACATCATGCACGTCTGCGCCCAATACTCTGGCAGCGCACACAACACTTACATCCTGGCGCACTCCGAGGTTCCCGGCACCTTCGAGATGCTCCCTCGGGTGAGGGGTGGACCCTTGGGTGACAAGTGTTACCTGCTGAGGTCTTGGTTAGTGGAGCCTGTCTGGAGGCCCCAGACCGATGCAGAGACCCGTTATAATCACGGCCCTGCAGCAACGAGGGGCATCACTGACCGGCGCATCGGCGTCCTCAAGTTGGGCTTCTGATGACTGGACCGCTGCGGTGGGGGCTCCAATGTAGCCCCTGAAGGGTCTCACGCATCGCGCTGGCCTGCTACATCCTGCACAACATCTCCCAGCAGACAAGGGACCTGTCGGAGGAGGAGGAAGAACACCAGGCCTCAACTGGCGAGGAGGGTCAGCAGGAACCGGGCTTGGAGCCCAGGCCGTACAGCAGGCCGCCCACCACGTGCTCCAGGGCTGCTGCAGACAGGACAACCTCATCACCTCCAGATTTACCAACTAGGAGGACTGGCCACCGCAGCTCCGCAGTCCTGTCGCAGTTCCCCTTACTCCCCCCTCCCAATCCCCCGACTCCTCCCACCCTTCCAAATGGTGCACCTTCCCCTTAGCCTACACATCCTACCCTGTCCCTTCTCTCTTCATTCCACCTCCGCTGTCCCTCCTTCCTTCACTCAACCTCCGCTGTCCCTCCTCCCTTCACTCCACCTCCCCTGTCTCTCCTCCCTTCACCACCTCCGCTGTCCCTCCTTCCTTCACTCAACCTCCTCTGTCCCTCCTCCCTTCACTCCACTTCCGCTGTCCCTCCTTCCTTCACTCAACCTCCGCTGTCCCTCCTCCCTTCACTCCACCTCCCCTGTCTCTCCTCCCTTCACCACCTCCGCTGTCCCTCCTTCCTTCACTCAACCTCCTCTGTCCCTCCTCCCTTCACTCCACTTCCGCTGTCCCTCCTCCCTTCAAAACACCTCCGCTGTCCCTCCTCCCTTCACTCCACTTCCTCTGTCCCTCCTCCCTTCAAAACACCTCCTCTGTCCCTCCTCCCTTCACTCCACCTCCTCTGTCCCTCCTCCCTTCACTCCACCCTCCTATCCCTCCTCCCTTCACTCCACCTCCCCTGTCCCTCCTCCCTTCACTCCACCTCCCCTGTCTCTCCTCCCTTCACCACCTCCTCTGTCCCTCCTCCCTTCACTCCACCTCCCCTGTCCCTCCTCCCTTCACTCCACCTCCTGTCCCTCCTCCCTTCACTCCACCTCCTCTGTCTCTCCTCCCTTCACTCCACCTCCTCTGTCCCTCCTCCCTTCACTCCACCTCCTCTGTCCCTCCTCCCTTCACTCCACCTCCTCTGTCCCTCCTCCCTTCACTCCACCTCCTCTGTCTCTCCTCCCTTCACTCCACCTCCTCTGTCTCTCCTCCCTTCACTCCACCTCCTCTGTCCCTCCTCCCTTCACTCCACCTCCTCTGTCCCTCCTCCCTTCACTGCACCTCCCCTGCTGCTCTTCCCTTCATTCCATCCCACGACCCCAGCTCCCCCACCCTCATTCTGAGTGTCCGACTGGCATCACGACAGGGTGTTGGCGCTGGGTGGGCAGTATCAGCGGGTCTTGTCCATGGGACGGAGGTGGATGATGACTCGCTGTGAGATGAACTCTGGTGCTCCTCAGTGTCTGACAAAGTTTGACTCCTGCCTTCAGGGTCACAGTCCACTGTCCGCCCAGGTGACCCCTGCATGTGTGCTGGCCATTCCATCTCGCGGGTCCACATATCCTTTGGGGGGGATGGGCGGGTGGTTATGGAGATGGTGAACGGTGATGGGTTGCTCACTGGGTACAAGGCAGCCTTACACTTCTGGCCTTGTTCCCTGCCACCTCTGAGGGTGACCTCAGGTGGATTGTCCAAGTGTCCTGGACATCCTCAAACAACCACACCCACACCCCCCACCCTTCACACCCTCTACACCCAGCCCAGCCCATCCCTCACACCCTTCAGTCACAGGATTGGGTCAGGTCAGAGATTTGGTGAAAAGGTGTTTAATAGTGACCGTATACATGATTGTGCCTTGACTCCGACCTCGAACCAATGTGCCGCACCCGTGCCAAATTAACTAGTGTCTAACTTCCTTAGCTTACGTGGCCCACTGCTCCTTCTGGATGTGACCCCAGACAGCACATCAGACATGGAGGCAGCCTGCTGCCTATCCCGCCCTCTGCCCTGGGATAGCTTTGGCGGCCGTCCTCTGGAGGTCCTGAACCTGGATGGGCCTGGCTGACTTTCGGGTGGCACAGTGTAACGAGGTGCCACCTTGTTCTGCCCACTGCCAGTGGCAGGTGGCGGGGGGGGGGGGGCTCTGAAGCGGTGAGGTGTTCCAGCTCCTCCCCTGATGGAGGCATGATCCCCTTCACTTCCTCCTCCCCTGGGGTGTTCAATGGCCCCCGGGCTACTCCATGGGATAGAGGTGAGGCAGGAGTGAGTTCCGGAGTCTCCACTGTCACCTGGCGCTGCCAGCCCTGAAGGCCTGCTCTCGTCTGGACCAGCATCCCAGTGCCCGCAACCATGGAGCACCGAGACTGGGCCATGCCCCTCCGTACGTCAGTCATGTCCCTCTGGCACTGTGCAATGTCCCTCTGGGCCAGGCCCAGGTCAGTCAGCACCCAGCCAATGGTCTCAACGCTCTCCGCCATGACCCTTTGTGACTGGGCCGAGCTCTGGAGTACCGCAGCAACGTCCATGTGGGCCTGGTACATGTCTGCCTGTAACTGGGCTCCCCTGTCCTGACCCTCAGCCATCGAACTCAAAGATTTCCCCAAACCTTGGACTTCTTTAGCCATGTATCGGACACTTTGAGCCACAGAGTCCACCATGGACGCCACCCGTTCAGTGTTGGCCTGGGTACCACGCATTGTCGGCACGATCTCCTGTACCTGCAGGCAGGTGGACCCTCCATCTGCACCTTCAGGCGCTGGAAAGTTGCTGACACAACCCCCTCCTGTAGATCCTCGTTCTGCGTCTGCATCTCCACCAGTGATGGGATCATATTTTCTATAAGACCATTAGACCATAAGACATAGGGGCAGAGTTAAGCCATTCGGCCCATCGAGCCCATTGTGTCTGCTCCGCCATTCAATCATGGCTGATATATTTCTCATCCCCATTCTCCTTCCTTCACCCCATAGCCCCAGAAGTGTGTCTGTATTGCAGTTGCTTCCTGGGAATGGGCGGGCCTCCGACTTTCTGTTCCCTCAGGTGTCCCTACCTCTACATGATGTGCGGCAGAATGTGTGATGTGCACACTGGAAGGTGACCCAGGAGCCTCTTCACTAATATGACCCACCCAGGTGATAGTCTCTACCATGGTAGAGGGTGCAGGTGACAGCGGGGATGAAAAGCTGGTGTCGTCCCCGGACGGGTCCTCCGGGGTGTGCTGCGGATGTGGCTGGGGGTGAGGCACCCCAGACGGTCTGGCCTGGTCTGACGGTGATCCTGCAAGGCAAAAGACAAGACACATGGTGAGATCCTGGGAATGAGTGGTCTGGGGGGAGGAGTGCCTCACTTGCTATAGGGACATCACGCTCCATTGGCAACTCACCTGGTTGTCACATGCCGACCTCCGTCTCGGAAGTAGCCTCTCTTTCACCTCCCCGGCTCACTGTAGCACCCTCTGTTCCATGGGGGGGGGGTGGGGGGGGGGTGAGTCCTGAGGTCTAGGATGACCCCACCGGTCTTCTGCTCTCTGCTATTATGGGCTGCCTTTTCTCAGAGGAGACATGAATGAAATGAAATGAAAGTTACTTATTGTCACAAGTAGGCTTCAAATGAAGTGACTGTGAAAAGCCCCTAGTCGCCACATTCCGGCACCTGTTCGGGGAGGCTGGTGCACATAATGGACATGGTGAGCCACATGGAGGTGTGTTACATGGGGGACCAGTAGCTGGTGGCATGTGTGTGCAAGGCACCTGGCCAAAGAGGACCATACAGGTGTTGGGGTTTGGTGCTGGGGTGGGATGTGAGGGAGATGGAAGCAGGTGGGTTTTGATTGGCCTCTATGGGAGGGGGGAGTGCAGTGTGAGGAGTGAGGGGTGGGAGTGATGCCAGGGGAACAGAGGTGGTGACTCACCCAAGCTGTCCTAAGGAGGTCATTCATCTTTTTCCTGCATCGTGTGCCGGTCCCCCTGGTGAGGCAGGCGGCCGCTCACTGCCTTGGCCACCTCCTCCCAGGCCTGGTTAACGATAGCGGGCTGGAGCCTCCAGCCCACCCTGGAGAAGCGGTATTCCCATCTCTCCTCCACCGCAAGCAGCTTCCTCCCATAGTCCGGGTCCAAGAATCAGGGCGCCGGTCTTCTGGCTGTCACCTTGACTGGAATGGGAGAATTGTGAGCAGTTTTGGTGTCCTTATCTGAGGAAGGATGTTCTTGCTGTGGAGGGAGCGCAGCGAAGGTTTACCAGGCTGATTCCCGGGATGGCGGGATGCTCCGTTATGCTGGCCGGTCAATGGGGTTTCCCATTGTGGGGCAGCCCCACGCCGTCGGGAAACCCCCGGGCGCCGGCAAAACGGAGACTCCCGCCGACGGAGAATCCAGCCCGTCGTGTAATTTCAAGAAGTAGTTAGATATAACTCTTGGGGCTAAAGGGATCAAGGGATATGGGGGGAAGGCACATGTGTGTTTCTATGTATCAGAGTGTGTGGCGAGTGGAGTACTTATTTGCAGCCCCAGCTTGTCAAGCTCTCCAGTGCCAATTCTGACCCCCGGGAATGAGAATTGCTCGAGATTTACGAGGGCAGAGTGCTGGCCTATTAGCATGACTCCACAAATAGTGCCCCCTAATGGAATCGCGAACCGCACGCAATTCAGTCCCAGCATCACCATTTAAGGACTGGGTTATCCGTTCCTGCGGCTAAGTGCTGACGTTAACGGAGGATCCGTGGAGTTCCATGCCAGAAAAATCGGCGCCACACGCGCACCGATTCCGCTACCGCTGAGGGGTTAGCACCAGAGCCGCGTGAAACACCCGCGGATCACGCGACAGACGGTGGGAGGACCGGCGGGTCCGTGCTGGGCACGCGGAGGGCTGACAAGCTGCAGCCGTGCGTGCACTTACCGTCCCCCACACGAGCACCGATCATGCCCAAAAAGATGGCGCCGGTTCTGCTGAACCGCATACCCGTCCACCCCGGCCCTACAGCCCACCTCCTGGCCACCTCCCACTACACCCACCAGCCCTGGCAGAAGCCTCCCGGCCAGCGGCATGACTGTCGGCGCAGTATGGTGGTGCAGGACACTGTCCGTGCGCCCGTTCTCTCTCTCACCACAGCCACCACGCCAGGTTCACGATTGTTGAGACCACACGTGGACCGCACCGGAGGTAATTCGGCCCATCGGAGGCGGACGCCCATGAGATGCAAACGCAGTTGCAACTACGCGCAGCGCACGTTGCAATGACGCCGATTTGGAGGGGGCGGAGCATCACGATTCGACGCCAAACCGCCGCCTGCCGCAAATTCGCCGGCGGAAACTATTCTCCGCCCGATTGTGTTCCCGATTTCAGCAGTGGAGAATCCCACCCTTAGTCTCCCAAATGGAGAATTCAGCCCACAGTCTCAAAATGGCAGAATCCGGCCCCATGAAACTATCACCTATTGTCATTAAAGCCAATCTGGTGGACTAGGATCCTTTAGGGAAGGAAATCTGCTGTCTTTGCCTGGTCTGGCCGACCTACACAAACCTCCTTTAACTACCCTCAAAGGACAATTAGCGATGGACAACAAATGCTGGCTTACCAGCAACACCACGTCCTAAGAAAGAAAAAAAGAATAAATAAATAAATAGATATTGGAAACTGCAAAGACACAGTAGGTCTGTTGGCCTCCGCGAGGAGGGAAAAGCAAGTTGTTTCCCTGATTAGGATGACAGAGCCTTCTGTTAAGATTGTTCTTTTTTTGGTCTCCTTTTGACAGCAGGGAGCTGTAATCATGGCCACTCGAGACGGAGATTAATCAACCCCCACTGTACCTGTCAGTGATTGAAAAAAAATAGAATCAAGTGTTTGTGACAGACCTGGACAGAGCTATAGGAAGCTGAGGAAGCATTGGAAATACACTAACAATGGGGCACAGGAAATACAGGGCTGTTTTACAAATCTTCCCCCTTTTCTTCATGGTAAGTAACTTGTCTGATTAGTTCATGAAATATCATCACTTTTATTACCAGAGAAACAATAATGGAAACTATTTTTAAACGTCTGGAATGAGTGCATTCGAGTCATGTATGTGCTTTAATTTAAGCTGGCAAACCTCAAACTGAGACAAAATGTAGATTTGAAATGCGTATATTAGTGGAGATGAAATGTGCAGAATATGAACACAACTTTTGTACTTCTCGTGTCCACTTTCTGGAATGCTGTTTCACTGAGTCCGAAATCCATTTGATTCAATGTTGCTTTGCTATTGCTATGTTTGAATGTAAATAACGGTTGAGTTCTTTAAATAAGGAGCGCCGGTCGGTGAATGTTAGATGACTTCCCTTTTGTTACTGTAAAAATGTGCTTGCTTCGAACTTCGTGAAAATGGACGGTAGAGGTGAAACTGCTTCAGAATATGAGACATTTAATAAGTGAGTTTAAGCGATCTGTATGTCGTATCTGTTTAATAAACTCCCTTCTTTTATAACCTAATTCTGGGGTGTACTGGGCTACGCATTAAGAGTATTTAAATCCCCATTGGGCGAAGTTGGACATCAACAATGTTCACATTTCTGTCCTGACCCTGACGAGCTCAATTAAATGGACCTCCTTCCTACTGGTGGTTTTCAAATGACAAGTAAATTACATAATGTAAATTATAGATTAAGCAGTGATTTAACTGAGGTGTTTAAGATGATATGTGGATAGGGCAGATAGTGAAAAACTATTTCCTCCGGTGGAGTGGAGGGAGTCCAGAACGATGAGGCATAAACTTCAAATTAGATCTATGCTTTCAGGGCTGATGATAGGAAGCACTTTTCATGCAAAGACCATAAGACATAGGAGCAGAATTAGGCCACTCGGCCCATCGAGTCTGGAGAGCGTAAAGGAGAGCGAAAATCCACCGAAACACTTGAGCTTCAAGCGAAAAGTTCAAAATTGAGATTGGCAGATATTTGTTTGGGGAAGTTTATGGAATCAAGATTGATAAGTGGGATTAAAATACATTCCAGTCATAAGCTAATTGAAAGGCGGAACAAATTTGAAGGCCCGAATGACCTTCTCCTGTTCCCGCGTTCCTACATTTCGTCCTGTTTTGGATAAGGCTGGTTCTAACAAACAACTTTGCTCTCCTCCTAGTATCTGGCTCTCCTTGATGTGACTGCTCCGACTCTCATCTTTCTTTTCAGCACGCACAATGTTGGCATGACTTAGACAACACGGAGTATGACTGCTGGCCCATGGAGCATCCAGATGAGTACAACATGATCGATTGTGCGGGTAAGGACCCACACAACGTGTGGACATCCAGCACCATTGAGGCCCCCCATAAAGATATGCACATTGAGCCGGGAAATGTATTTGATACTGACCATTATGTCCAGCGTGAAAGATCATGGTAACGACACAAAGGAGGATGGAAATTAGTCTGACGGTGGAGATTTGTAATATTCAGTCTTCCCATCCATGAGCTATTTCGTTTCATTATTTGTTGTGGGTTGGGAATCCCTGGCAAGGCCCGTATTAATTGCCCGTCGCTAGTTTTCCAACTTGTTCAATATAGGAAACTACACGGGTCGCAAGGTGGCACAGTGGTTAGCACTGCTGCCTCACAGCGCCAGGGACCCGGGTTCAATTCCTGCCTCAGGTGACTGTGTGGAGTTTGCACATTGTACCCGTGTCTGTGTAGGTTTCCTCCGGTTGCTCCGGTTTCCTCCCACAGTCCAAAGATTAGGTGAATTGGCCAGGCAAAATTGCCCCTTGGTGTCTAAAAGGTTAGGTGGGGTTACGGGGATAGGGTGGAGACGTGGGGTTAAGTAGGGTGCTTTTTCCAAGGGCTGGTACAGACTCAATGGGCCGAATGGCATCCTTCTATGATTCCACATGAAAGTCATCATAGTCCCTGAGGGCACTAGGCTGCTCTCTTCTTTTGTGAGAGGGCTGGCTGGTGGTGGTTTGACCTGAGGGTCCTTACGCCTCAGGCGAGAGGTGTGGTTGAGAAGGCGGGGGCCAGCATGGATATCCCCAGCCGGTACAGGTGTTGAACCTGCGCTGTTGCCACCATCCGTATCCTGAATCAGCTGTCCAACCAACTGAACTAACTGATCCCCAATATAACACATGTGGTGATTCCTGGTGTTCTTTACAGTTGGTTTGGTACAATCAAGTGACTTAAAGGACACACTGCAGAGCAAAATGCCAGCCACCTTATTGTGGGACTGAAGTAACATGTAGCCCAGACTGAGTAGGCTCCCTTTCCCTCAGCAATAAAACACCCGGTTTTCATGATAATCGAACAGCTAATAGTCATTTTTCACTGAAATCTTTGATGCTAACCCTAACTCTCAAGTTACAACTTGCTTTCACGTTTAGTTCGTGCCTGCTGCTGTATGGGGAGCACACATATTTATACTCCGCCGACTGGGCGGAACCAGCAGGCAGAGACTACCCCCGTACCTGTAGTACAGGGCCTTACCACACATCTCCTAATATATTCAACAGTGGTGATTACCACACTTACCCTAACTCTCAAGTTACAATTTGCTTTCATGCTTAGTTTGGGCCTCTGAAGTACGAATCCGCTACCATATCCACTATCTGGCACTTACTCTCAAAATGGGAGAATCTTCCCCACAAAATTATCATCAATTGTCGTCAAGGCACATCTTTTTAAGAGCCCGCCTTTTGAACGTGACTGGTGGGCCTTTTCCTTCTACCTTCACTGCTCCCCACTTTCTTTGTTTAGTCTCCAAAAGGAATTTACTGAATTCTCCGTTTCCACTTCCGATGGAGAAATCGTGTTCCCTCAAGGAACAAAATTTAATCTCTGCAGATAATGATAAAGTCATAATATGTAGGGCTGGTTTAGCTCAGT
Organism: Scyliorhinus torazame; assembly: GCF_047496885.1. NCBI lineage: Eukaryota > Metazoa > Chordata > Chondrichthyes > Carcharhiniformes > Scyliorhinidae > Scyliorhinus > Scyliorhinus torazame. The sequence continues at coordinate 12,212,327 of NC_092713.1, forward strand.
GGGCTAGATAGCTGGTTTGTGATGCAGAACAAGGCCAGCAGCGGGGGTTCAATTCCCGTACCAGTTTACCCGAACAGGCGCCAGAATGTGGCGACTAGGGGCGTTTCACAGTAACTTCATACTTGTGACAATAAAAGGTTATTATTGGGGCAGCATGATAGCATAGTGGTTAGCACAATTGCTTCACAGCTCCAGGGTCCCAGGTTCGATTCCCAGCTTGGGTCACTGTCTGTGCGGAGTCTGCACGTTCTCCCCGTGTGTGCGTGGGTTTCCTTCGGGTGCTGCGGTTTCCTCCCACAGTCCAAAGACGTGCAGGTTAGGTGGATTGGCCATGCTAAATTGCCTTTAATGTCCAAAATTGCCCTTAGTGTTGGGTGGGGTTACTGGGTTATGGGGATAGGGTGGAGGTGTGGGCTTAGGTAGGGTGCTCTTTCCAAGAGCCGGTGCAGACTTGATGGGCCGAATGGCCTCCTTCTGCACTGTAAATTCCATGATTCTATGTAATTGCTTGATATTTTTTCAACATTTACCTGATATTTCCCTTGTTACTACATAGGTCTCTCCCTTCCAACACAAAGAAAATGAAGAGATTACCGCGCTTTATTGTTCAACTGTCTTATGATCTGTTACCACTGGGTCTAATTAGCGGATTGACATCAGTACATTATAAAAGGTTATCATAAGCCAATATTATAAACATAAGCCAACAGGAACTAATATAGTTCCACTAAACTTTACTCAGGTATTAACTTTGAATTACACCCACCACCAATTACAGAATTGGGAAGGCCAATATTTTAACTCCCCGTTAAAGGGCTAAAACCAAAAATCTGCAAGGACAAAATGCCTTCTGCATTTCAAGTGGCCATTTGAACATTTCACATATTCTCCATCAGACTTTCTGAAAATCGTAATGATGAAATAAGCAAGTACTGATCACAACTGAAGTGAAATTAGTGGAAGTGGAAGTCTCCAGGCTCAAAGGTGCTGCCCGCCCCCCACCTTCTGACACTATATACAGCAGCAATGCCTCTCTCCAAACGGTGCGACCTCCATCCAGAGTTCCTACCCTGTGCCATTGGGGTTTAACACTGATGAAATTTGAGTTGGCTGCAGGTTTGACATGTCTGTAAGATTGGAACCCTCTGCCAGCAAGAGAGGAGTAGTTTAATCTTTGCTCGTAGCCTGCCCTAGGGCTTCTTGCGCAGCCAACCAAACTGTATGGGTTGAGTAGCAGGCTCCCCTCGCCACTGGTACTGGGCCACACAGCCAGTGATCCAGGTGTACGTCAGATATCTAAAAGGGGCGAGAGACAGTGAAATAATTTCTGCGTCTTTTGCATGAACTTTTCACCCGATAAATGCACCTTGTCAGAGGGAGAATCTACTTAACTTTTTAATTGTAGAGAATAAAGGACAGGAATTATTTGGGTTTCAACTCTGCAGTGAGATTCACGTTTCCCACAAGAGGCCTGATTATCTCCACATTGTGATTTTTCTTCTGTATATTGTAAGGGCTGGAAATGAGCTGGGTTGACAGACCCCCTGAGAAAGTGCGGAGTGGGGAAGAATTTAATGTCACCTACACAGTTACTGCTTCCTATGATTTCTATCAGATGGCTGTCACACATGGAATTCTGAAATACAGGTAGGAATTTAAAGGGAGTACAGAAATTTACTTTCTAGACCACCATCGATGTTGCTGTCGGGCAGAGATTTCCCAATGGTGAAATAATTGAGCATGAAATCAATTTGGAGTCTTTCGCAAACCTTTATTTTGTGATCGGAGTAAAGTGCAGTTTCAATGACTTGTCTTCCATTATCTAAAAATGTCCTCTTCTGTGTGCTATGACTGGTGCATGATGAATATAAGAAATTGTCATTTTATGGTTTGTATTCTTTTAGTGATATTATTAAAACCTAGTTTAAATGCTTACAGCCAATTTGTCTGCTAGAGCTGTGATTACAAGTGAGGTAATCAGTGATTTTTGCAGTGGACATGTTTTGCTGCTAGGTATTAAATGAAAAAAATGAAAATGAAATGAAATGAAAATCGCTTGTCACAAGTAGGCTTCAAATGAAGTTACTGTGAAAAGCCCCTAGTCACCACATTCCGGCGCCTGTTCGGGGAGGCTGGGACAGGAATTGAACCGTGCTGCTGGCCTGCCTTGGTCTGCTTTCAAAGCCAGCGATTTCACCCTGTGCTAAACCAGCCCCTAGAAACCATTTTACCTATTTGCAGATAGAGAGCTAATGCAATGTTGTAACAGTTTCAGTCTGACTAAATCAAGGCACGTCTTGTGACAAGAGACAAAAGAATGCCGTGTGCTTTGAGTGTACCTCATGTAGCTAATGGGATGTGCCAGGTCTGTTTGGACAAAAGAGGTGCTTCCAAGGCTCTAAGCCAAGCAGAAAGTTTTCAGCTTGTTCTTAAAAAAAGGTTTCTGACTCCAGGGACTCGACACCAAGATAAGCAAGTAAAACTTGGTTGTCAACTTTATACGTAAGTGCTATTTGAAATATATGGGTTGCTTAATTGGAATGTCAAGGCAGGATTCGGGAAGCAAGTTAAGATGTTGTAACTGTTAACTATAAAGCTATTTCTTTGTTGCTACTGTGCTTAATGCTGCGTTCTAATTAAAGTTTGTTTTGAACTAAATCTGTCTGCTGGTCATCACTCCTGTTGTGCAGTAACATTTCCTCACAGTTTTACGAAATGCAAATAGTAAAGGTTCTGGTCCGGACCCATAACAGTGGGTAAAACATATGACAAGATTGGCAATGACGCATTTACCAAGATATTTACCACTGGAGGTTTCATGTCTTGACTACCACTGAGAATCGGGCCAAGCAACCGGCATTCAGGCTAAAACTAGGAGTTGAATTCATTTACAGGATCTACAGTTAAACGGAAAGGGCATTTGGTGAGAAAAAGCAACAACTTAGTAATGGAATTGTATATTTTTTAAACTGCGCTTAAAATCTTCAAATCATTTTGAACTTTGCTCATATTCTGAAGATTGCTTCTTCCAAGTGAGTCCCACCTTGACACCTTGATTGGAAAATAGACAGTTGAGTGAAGACATCTCAAAGTTGATCCAATCCCCTGGGGTCTCGGGAATAGGCAACAACAGAGGACCACAGGGACTCTTTTCCCATTGACCCAAGCCCTTTGCGTTGGGCAGAGTGGACAGAAAGGTTTTTGACTGTTGCAGTTGCCTTTGACAACTGTTTTTCAAAATTGCCCATTAATTGAACACTTCAAAGGCCACAGAGTGTTACTAATGTAGTTGGTATGGAGTGACTTCCCTCCATGAGGTCAGACTGGCCAAATATTTTTATAGGAAGCAGCTCATGCAGTTCTGTTTCAAACTGATGAAATATTTATGACCTATGTGAGTCTGACTGCTGCCATTCCTCCAATTAATCAGGATGAACTAGAATTCAGACAATTCCAACAATTTATCGAGAGAGTTGATCAAAGTGCTCAAAGTTTTCGATAGTTTTGAAACTGTTTTTGTGGCAGAAAGGTCAACACGAGGAAGACACCAATTTACGGCAATGGGCAGCAGATTCAGAGGTGGTACGAAGGAAATGCAACAAATCGTTGTGATCTAGAATGTGTTGCCTGAAAGAGCAATGGAATTCAATTCAATTGCAAATTGCAAAAGGGACTTGGATAAATGCTTGAAGAAGAAAAATGTGCTCGACTATGGGGAAAGAGCTGGGATTGGGCTTAATTAGATAACACTTTTGCTCGCAGAAAAATACTTTTCACTGTACCTCGGTACACGTGACAATAAACAAATCCAATCCAATCCAATCCACTTTCAACCAGCCAGCACTTACAAAATGGGCTGAATGGTCTACTTTTGTACTGCACTATTCCCTGTTTCATAAGACTATAAGACATAGGAGCAGAATTAGGCCACTCGGCCCATCGAGTCTGCTCCACCATTCAATCAGGGCTGAAATTTTTCTCATCCCCATTCTCCTGCCTTCTCCCCATAACCCCTGATCCCCTTATTGACCAAGAACCTATCTATCTCTGTCTTAAAGACACTCAGTGGATTGGCCTCCACAGCCTTCTGCGGCAAAGAGTTCCACAGATTCACCACCCTCTGGCTGAAGAAATTCCTCCTCATCTCTGTTTTAAAGGATCGTCCCTTTAGTCTGAGATGGTGTCCTCTGGTTTTAGTTTTTCCTACAAGTGGAAACATCCTCTCCACGTCCACTCTATCCAGGCCTCGCAGTATCCTGTAAGTTTCAATAAAATCCCCCCTCATACTTCTAAACTCCACCGAGTACAGACCCACAGCCGTCAACCATTCCTCATACGACAATGAAGTTTCAATGAAGTTAGATACACTAAAGGGCAGCACAGTAACACAGTGGTTAGCACTGTTGCTTCACTGCTTCAGGGTCCCAGGTTCGATTCCTGGCTGGGTCACTGTCTGTGCGGAGTCTGCACGTTCTCCCCGTGTCTACGTGGGTTTCCTCCGGCTGCTCCGGTTTCCTCCCACAATTCCCGAGAGACTGCTAGGTGAATTGGACATTCTAAATTCTCCCTCCATGTACCCAAACAGGTGGCAGAATGTGGCAACTAGGGGCTTTTCACAGTAACTTCGTTTGCAGTGTTAATGTAAGCCTACTTGTGACAATAAAGATTGTTATTATTATTAGCACTTGCTACTCAGAACAAGGAACAAAGAACAAAGAAAAGTACAGCACAGGATCAGGCCCTTTGGCCGTCCAAGCCTGTGCCGACCATGCTGCCTGTCTAAACTAAAATCTTCTACACTTCCGGGGTCCGTATCCCTCTATTCCCATCCGATTCATGTATTTGTCAAGATGCCCCTTAAATGTCACTATCGTCCCTGCTTCCACCACCTCCTCCGGCAGCGAGTTCCAGGCACCCACTACCCTCTGCGTAAAAAAACTTGCCTCATACATCTACTCTAAACCTTGCCCCTCGCAGCTTAAACCTTTGCCCCCGAGTAATTGACCCCTCTACCCTGGGGAAAAGCCTCTGACTATCCACTCTGTCTATGCCTCTCATAATTTTGGTGACCTCTATCAGGTCGCCCCTCAACCTCCGTCGTTCCAGTGAGAACAAACCGAGTTTATTCAACCGCCCCTCATAGCTAATGCCCTCCATACCAGGCAACATCCTGGTAAAGCCAGAAGAGGAAAAAAATGACCTCCTCTGTATATATGTTGCTGTGAACAGGCTTAAGGGACTAAAATTGTCTCCAGACCTATTTTCCATTATGATGGTTGAAAAGGGAGCAGACCCTACTTACAGCTCGAGCTGCTATTCTAAGAGTTACGCCTTTCTTTACTAACTAGTTTAGGCCAATGTTGCACATATTGGGCGAAATCCTCCCCCAACGGCGGGATGTCCGCCGACTGGCGCCAAAGCCGGCGCCAATCAGACGGGCATCGCGCCGGCCCAAAGGTGCAGAATGCTCCGCATCTTTGGCAGCCTAGCCCCAACATTGAGGGGCTAGGCCGACGGCGGAGGGATTTCTGCCCCGCCAGCTGGCGGAAATGGCGTTTGTTTCCCCGCCAGCTGGCGCGGAAATGCGGGGCATGCGCGGGAGCGTCAGCGGCCGCTGTCAGTTTCCCGGCGCATGCGCGGGAGCGTCAGCGGCCGCTGTCAGTTTCCCGCGCATGCGCAGTGGGGAGAGTCTCTTCCGCCTCCGCCATGGTGGAGGCCGTGGCGGAGGCGGAAGGGAAAGAGTGCCCCCATAGCACAGGCCCGCCCGCGGATCGGTGGGCCCCGATCGCGGGCCAGGCCACCGTGGGGGCACCCCCCGGGGTCAGATCGCCCCCCCCCCCCCCCCCCCCCCCCTCCCCCCCAGGACCCCGGAGCCCACCCACGCTGCTTGGTCCTGCCGGTAAATACCAGGTTTGATTTACGCCGGCGGGACAGGCAATTTCTGGGCGGGACTTCGGCCCATCCGGGCCGGATTCCCGCCCCCGCCCAATCTCCGGGAGCGGAGACTTCGGCGGGGGTGGGGGCGGGATTCACGGCGGCCAACGGCCGTTCTCCGACCCGGCGGGGGGTCGGAGAATGACGCCCATTATCTATATTCGTTCATTCCAAACATTTTGGGGACGATTGGCATCAGAGAGAATGGCAACGCAGGTGGAAAATATTTCAACTACCACTCATGAATAAAGTTAATAACCAGGTTTATACTTACTTTTCTCTGTGCAGGATCTGTGGGGAAAACACCTTTTAGGACCAAACTGAAATTCTTCTGTCCGCATAAGAGTTCTAGGACCAACTGCCTTTGCAGACATCTGTGCCCAAAGTATAAGGCATTCTTATAAGGCTGGAGTTGGATGAACTTCGGATCATTCGGGAGGCAGAGGGGGTCATAGATAGCAGCTTCAGGGAATTAGTTACACCAAAGATTGGACATAGATGGGTAACTGTAATAGGGACTGGGAAGAAGCAGTTAGTGCAGGGATCCCCTGCGGTCGTTCCCCTGAGAAACAAGTATACCGCTTTGGATACTTGTGGGGGGGGGGGGACTTACCAGGGGTAAGCCATGGGGTACGGGCCTCTGGCACGGAGTCAGTCCCTGTTGCTCAGAAGGGAAGGGGGGAGAGGAGCAGAGCATTAGTAATTGGGGACTCGATAGTCAGGGGCACAGATAGGAGATTTTGTGGGAGCGAGAGAGACTCACGTTTGGTATGTTGCCTCCCAGGTGCAAGGGTACGTGATGTCTCGGATCGTGTTTTCCGGGTCCTTAAGGGGGAGGGGGAGCAGCCCCAAGTCGTGGTCCACATTGGCACTAACGACATAGGTAGGAAAGGGGACAAGGATGTCAGGCAGGCTTTCAGGGAGCTAGGATGGAAGCTCAGAACGAGAACAAACAGAGTTGTTATCTCTGGGTTGTTGCCCGTGCCACGTGATAATGAGATGAGGAAGAGAGAGAGAGCATTTAAACACGTGGCTACAGGGATGGTGCAGGCGGGAGGAATTCAGATTTCTGGATAACTGGGGCTCTTTCTGGGGAAGGTGGGACCTCTACAGACAGGATGGTCTACATCTGAACCTGAGGGGCACAAATATCCTGGGGGGGAGATTTGTTAGTGCTCTTTGGGGGGGTTTAAACTAATACAGCAGGGGCATGGGAACCTGGATTGTAGTTTTAGGGTACGAGAGATTGAGAGTATAGAGGTCAGGAGCACAGAATTGACGTCACAGGAGGGGGCCAGTGTTCAGGTAGGTGGTTTAAAGTGTGTCTACTTCAATGCCAGGAGTATACGAAATAAGGTAGGGGAACTGGCAGCATGGGTTGGTACCTGGGACTTCGATGTTGTGGACATTTCGGAGACATGGATAGAGCAGGGACAGGAATGGATATTGCAGGTTCCGGGGTTTAGGTGTTTCAGTAAGCTCAGAGAAGGAGGCAAAAGAGGGGGAGGTGTGGTGCTGCTAGTCAAGAACAGTATTACGGTGGCGGAGAGGATGCTAGATGGGGACTCTTCTTCCGAGGTAGCATGGGCTGAGGCTAGAAACAGGAAAGGAGAGGTCACCCTGTTGGGAGTTTTCTATAGGCCTCCAAATAGTTCTAGGGATGTAGAGGAAAGGATGGCGAAGATGATTCTGGATAAGAGCGAAAGTAACAGGGTATGGGAGACTTTAACTTTCCAAATATTGACTGGAAAAGATATAGTTCGAGTACATTAGATGGGTCGTTTTTTGTACAATGTGTGCAGGAGGGTTTCCTGACACAATATGTTGACAGGCCAACAAGAGGAGAGGCCACATTGGATTTGGTTTTGGGTAATGAACCAGGCCAGGTGTTAGATTTGGAGGTAGGTGAGCTCTTTGGGGACAGTGACCACAATTCGGTGACGTTTACGTTAGTGATGGAAAGGGCTAAGTATACCCCGCAGGGCAAGAGTTATAGCTGGGGGAAGGGCAATTATGATGCCATTAGACATGACTTGGGGGGGATAGGTTGGAGAAGTAGGCTGCAAGTGTTGGGTACACTGGATATGTGGAGCTGGTTTAAGGAACAGCTACTGCGTGTTCTTGATAAGTACGTACCGGTCAGACAGGGAGGAAGGCGTCGAGCGAGGGAACCGTGGTTTACCAAAGAAGTGGAATCTCTTGTTAAGAGGAAGAAGGAGGCCTATGTGAAGATGAGGAGTGAAGTTTCAGTTGGGGCGCTTGATAGTTACAAGGTAGCGAGGAAGGATCTAAAGAGAGAGCTAAGACGAGCAAGGAGGGGACATGAGAAGTATTTAGCAGGTAGGATCAAGGAAAACCCAAAAGCTTTCTATAGGTATGTCAGGAATAAGTGAATGACTAGGGAAAGAGTAGGACCAGTCAAGGACAGGGATGGGAAGTTGTGTGTGGAGTCTGAAGAGATAGGCGAGATACTAAATGAATATGTTTCGTCAGTATTCACTCAGGAAAAAGATAATGTTGTGGAGGAGAATGCTGAGACCCAGGCTATTAGAATAGATGGCATTGAGGTACGAAGGGAAGAGGTGTTGGCAATTCTGGACAGGCTGAAAATAGATAAGTCCCCGGGGCCTGATGGGATTTATCCTAGGATTCTCTGGGAAGCCAGGGAAGAGATTGCTGGGCCTTTGGCTTTGATTTTTACGTCATCATTGGCTACAGGAATAGTGCCAGAGGACTGGAGGATAGCAAATGTGGTCCCTTTGTTCAAGAAGGGGAGTAGAGACAACCCCGGCAACTATAGTCCGGTGAGCCTCACGTCTGTTGTGGGTAAAGTCTTGGAGGGGATTATAAGAGACAAGACTTATAATCATCTAGATAGGAATAATATGATTAGAGATAGTCAGCATGGCTTTGTGAAGGGTAGATCATGCCTCACAAACCTTATCGAGTTCTTTGAGAAGGTGACTGAACAGGTAGACGAGGGTAGAGCAGTTGATATGGTGTATATGGATTTCAGTAAAGCGTTTGATAAGGTTCCCCACGGTAGGCTATTGCAGAAAATACGGAGGCTGGGGATTGAGGGTGATTTAGAGATGTGGATCAGAAATTGGCTAGCTGAAAGAAGACAGAGGGTGGTGGTTGATGGGAAATGTTCAGAATGGAGTTCAGTTACAAGTGGCATACCACAAGGATCTGTTCTGGGGCTGTTGCTGTTTGTCATTTTTATCAACGACCTAGAGGAGGGCGCAGAAGGGTGGGTGAGTAAATTTGCAGACGACACTAAAGTCGGTGGTGTTGTCGACAGTGCGGAAGGATGTAGCAGGTTACAGAGGGACATAGATAAGCTGCAGAGCTGGGCTGAGAGGTGGCAAATGGAGTTTATTGTAGAGAAGTGTGAGGTGATTCACTTTGGAAGGAATAACAGGAATGCGGAATATTTGGCTAATGGTAAAGTTCTTGGAAGTGTGGATGAGCAGAGGGATCTAGGTGTCCATGTACATAGATCCCTGAAAGTTGCCACCCAGGTTGATAGGGTTGTGTAGAAGGCCCATGGAGTGTTGGCCTTTATTGGTAGAGAACATAGAACATTGAAAATACGGCACAGAACAGGCCCTTCGGCCCACGATGTTGTGCCGAACCTTTGTCCTAGATTAATCATAGATTATCATTGAATTTACAGTGCAGAAAGAGGCCATTCGGCCCTTTGAGTTGGCACCGGCTCTTGGAAAGAGCACCATACCCAAACTCAACATCTCCACCCAACACCAAGGGCAATTTGGACATTAAGGGCAATTTATCATTGGCCAATTCACCTAACCCGCACATCTTTGGACTGTGGGAGGAAACCGGAGCACCCGGAGGAAACCCACGCAGACACGGGGAGGACGTGCAGACTCCGCACAGACAATGACACAAGCCGGAATCGAACCTGGGACCATGGAGCTGTGAAGCAATTGCGCTATCCACAATGCTACCGCGCTGCCCTTAAGAACAAATAAATCTACACTATATCATTTTACAGTCATCCATGTACCTATCCAATAGCTGCTTGAAGGTCCCTAATGTTTCCGACTCAACTACTTCCACAGGCAGTGCATTCCATGCCCCCACTACTCTCTGGGTAAAGAACCTACCTCTGATATCCCTCCTATATCTTCCACCTTTCACCTTAAATTTATGTCCCCTTGTAATGGTGTGTTCCACCCGGGGAAAAAGTCTCTGACTGTCTACTCTATCTATTCCCCTGATCATCTTATAAACCTCTATCAAGTCGCCCCTCATCCTTCTCCGCTCTAATGAGAAAAGGCCTAGCACCCTCAACCTTTCCTCGTAAGACCTACTCTCCATTCCAGGCAACATCCTGGTAAATCTTCTTTGCACCTTTTCCAGAGCTTCCACATCCTTCCTAAAATGAGGCGACCAGAACTGTACACAGTACTCCAAATGTGGCCTTACCAAAGTTTTGTACAGCTGCATCATCACCTCACGGCTCTTAAATTCAATCCCTCTGTTAATGAACGCGAGCACACCATAGGCCTTCTTCACAGCTCTATCCACTTGAGTGGCAACTTTCAAAGATGTATGAACATAGACCCCAAGATCTCTCTGCTCCTCCACATTGCCAAGAACTCTACCGTTAACCCTATATTCCGCATTCATATTTGTCCTTCCAAAATGGACAACCTCACACTTTTCAGGGTTAAACTCCATCTGCCACTTCTCAGCCCAGCTCTGCATCCTATCTATGTCTCTTTGCAGCCGACAACAGCCCTCCTTACTATCCACAACTCCACCAATCTTCGTATCGTCTGCAAATTTACTGACCCACCCTTCAACTCCCTCATCCAAGTCATTAATGAAAATCACAAACAGCAGAGGACCCAGAACTGATCCCTGCGGTACGCCACTGGTAACTGGGATCCAGGCTGAATATTTGCCATCCACCACCACTCTCTGACTTCTATCGGTTAGCCAGTTCGTTATCCAACTGGCCAAATTTCCCACTATCCCATGCCTCCTTACTTTCTGCATAAGCCTACCATGGGGAACTTTATCAAATGCCTTACTAAAATCCATGTACACTACATCCACTGCTTTACCTTCATCCACATGCTTGGTCACCTCCTCAAAGAATTCAATAAGATTTGTAAGGCAAGACCTACCCCTCACAAATCCGTGCTGACTATCCCTAATCAAGCAGTGTCTTTCCAGATGCTCAGAAATCCTATCCTTCAGTACCCTTTCCATTATTTTTGCCTACCACCGAAGTAATACTAACTGGCCTGTAATTCCCAGGGTTATCCCTAGTTCCTTTTTTGAACAGGGGCACGACATTCGCCACTCTCCAATCCCCTGGTACCACCCCTGTTGACAGTGAGGACGAAAAGATCATTGCCAACGGCTCTGCAATTTCATCTCTTGCTTCCCATAGAATCCTTGGATATATCCCGTCAGGCCCGGGGGACTTGTCTATCCTCAAGTTTTTCAAAATGCCCAACACATCTTCCTTCCTGACAAGTATTTCCTCGAGCTTACCAATCTGTTTCACACTGTCCTCTCCAACAATATCGCCCCTCTCATTTGTAAATACAGAAGAAAAATACTCATTCAAGACCTCTCCTATCTCTTCAGACTCAATACACAATCTCCCGCTACTGTCCTTGGTCGGACCTACCCTCGCTCTAGTCATTCTCATATTTCTCACATATGTGTAAAAGGCCTTGGGGTTTTCCTTGATCCTACCCGCCAAAGATTGTTCATGCCCTCTCTTAGCTCTCCTAATCCCTTTCTTCAGTTCCCTCCTGGCTATCTTGTATCCCTCCAATGCCCTGTCTGAACCTTGTTTCCTCAGCCTTACATAAGTCACCTTTTTCCTCTTAACAAGACATTCAACCTCTCTTGTCAACCATGGTTTCCTCACTCGACCATCTCTTCCCTGCCTGACAGGGACATACATATCAAGGACACGTAGCACCTGTTCCTTGAACAAATTCCACATTTCACTTGTGTCCTTCCCTGCCAGCCTATGTTCCCAACTTATGCACTTCAATTCTTGTCTGACAACATCGTATTTACCCTTCCCCCAATTGTAAACCTTGCCCTGTTGCACGTACCTATCCTTCTCCATTACTAAAGTGAAAGTCACAGAATTGTGGTCACTATCTCCAAAATGCTCCCCCACTAACAAATCTATCACTTGCCCTGGTTCATTACCCAGTACTAAATCCAATATTGCCCCTCCTCTGGTCGGACAATCTACATACTGTGTTAGAAAAGCTTCCTGGACACACTGCACAAACACCACCCCATCCAAACTATTTGATCTAAAGAGTTTCCACTCAATATTTGGGAAGTTAAAGTCGCCCATGACTAACTACTACCCTATGACTTCTGCACCTTTCCAAAATCTGTTTCCCAATCTGTTCCTCCACATCTCTGTTACTATTGGGGGGCCTATAGAAAACTCCTAACAAGATGACTGCTCCTTTCCTATTTCTGACTTCAACCCATACTACCTCAATAGGGTGATACTCCTCGAACTGCCTTTCTGCAGCTGTTATACTATCTCTAATTAACAATGCCACCCCCCCCCCCCACCTCTTTTACCACCCTCCCTAATCTTATTGAAACATCTATAACCAGGGACCTCCAACAACCATTTCTGCCCCTCTTCTATCCAAGTTTCCGTGATGGCCACCACATCGTAGTCCCAAGTACCGATCCATGCCTTAAGTTCACCCACCTTATTCCTGATGCTTCTTGCGTTGAAGTATACACACTTCAACCCATCTCCGTGCCTGCAAATACTCTCCTTTGTCAGTGTTCCCTTCCCCACTGCCTCATTACATGCTTTGGCGTCCTGAATATCGGCTACCTTAGTTGCTGGACTACAAATTCGGTTCCCATTCCCCTGCCAAATTAGTTTAAACCCTCCCGAAGAGTACTAGCAAACCTCCCTCCCAGGATATTGGTGCCCCTCTGGTTCAGATGCAACCCGTCCTGCTTGTACAGGTCCCACCTTCCCCAGAATGCGCTCCAATTATCCAAATACCTGAAGCCCTCCCTCCTACACCATTCCTGCAGCCACGTGTTCAGCTGCACTCTCTCCCTATTCCTAGCCTCGCTATCACGTGGCACCGGCAACAAACCAGAGATGACAACTCTGTCTGTCCTGGCTTTCAACTTCCAGCCTAACTCCCTAAACTTGTTTATTACCTCCACATCCCTTTTCCTACCTATGTCGTTGGTACCAATGTGCACCACGACTTCTGGCTGCTCCCCCTCCCCCTTAAGGATCCTGAAGACACGATCCGAGACATCCCTGGCCCTGGCACCCGGGAGGTAACATACCTTCCGGGAGTCTCGCTCGCGACCACAGAATCTCCTATCTATTCCCCTAACCATTGAATCTCCTACAACTATTGCTTTTCTATTCTCCCCCCTTCCCTTCTGAGCCCCAGAGCCAGACTCCGTGCCAGAGACCTGACCGCTAGGGCCTTCCCCCGGTAGGTCATCCCCCCCAACAGCATCCAAAACGGTATACTTGTTTTGAAGGGGAACGGCCACGAGGGATCCCTGCATTGTCTGCCTGTTTGTTTTTTTCCCCCTGACTGTAACCCAGCTATTCTTGTCCTGTACCTTGGGTGTGGTTACCTCCCTGTAACTCTTCTCAATCACCCCCTCTGCCTCCCGGATGATCCGAAGTTCATCCAGCTTCAGCTCCAGTTCCCTAACACGGTCTTTGAGGAGCTGAAGTTGGGTGCACTTCCCGCAGGTATAGTCAGTGGGGACACCGGTGGTATCCCTCACCACCCACATCCTACAGGAGGAGCATGTAACTGGCCTAGCCTCCATCCCCTCTTACCTTAAAGAATATAGCTGCTGTGTGGACTAACTAGATCTCCGCCCTTCGACTCTGCTCCCAGTCAGCTACACTTCCTGTAACCTCCTGGCTCTCTTCGCACTCTTTGCGGAAATGTCGGAAAGAAAATGAAAGGAGCACCTTACTCCCTCCTCACCTAACTCCCTCGGTCACCAAACTCTCACTATCGCACTCAAAAAGCACCAAATTCAGCACTCCCTCAGTCACCAAACTCTCACTATAGCACTCAAATGCACCAAATTCAGCACTCCCTCAGTCACCAAACTCTCACTACGGCACTCAAAAAGCACTAAATTCAGCACTCAGTGCAAACAAAGTCTGCACTGTAGGGGATCACTTTTATACTGTGAATCTAGCCTCTGAAAACTGGCCTAATCCAATTAACTAATTAACAAGCTCCAGCTGCAAGTGCCTAGAAGTAGAAGCCTGTTTAAAGCTGATTGAAAATTCACCTTCTTCTAAACCAAACAGCAACTTTTAAGTTAATTAACTAAATAAAAGAAAGACTAAACTTTAGATAAAAATGAAGCCTTATACTCCCTCGGCCACCAAACTCTCACTATCGCACTCAAAAAGCACTAAATTCAGCACTCAGTGAATGTAGAGGGATTTAGTTCCGGAGTCATGAGGTCATGTTGCAGCTGTACAAAATTCTGGTACGGCCGCATTTGGAGTATTGCGTACAGTTCTGGTCACCGCATTATAGGAAGGACGTGGAAGCTTTGGAGCGGGTGCAGAGGAGATTTACCAGGCTGTTGCCAGGTATGGAGGGAAAATCTTATGAGGAAAGGATGATGGACTTGAGGTTGTTTTCATTAGAGAGAAGAAGGTTAAGAGGAGACTTAATAGAGGCATACAAAATGATCAGGGGGTTAGATAGGGTGGACAGTGAGAGCCTTCTCCCGCGGATGGAAATGGCTAGCACGAGGGGATATAGCCTTAAACTGAGGGGTAATAGATATAGGACAGAGGTCAGAGGTGGGTTCTTTACGCAAAGAGTGGTGAGGCCGGGGAATGCCCTACCTGCAACAGTAGTGAACTCACCAACATTGAGGGCATTTAAAAGTTTATTGGATAAGCATATGGATGATAATGGCATAGTGTAGGTTAGATGGCTTTTGTTTTTTGACTTCCCATGTGGGTGCAACATTGTGGGCCGAAGGGCCTGTACTGCACTGTATCGTTCTATGTTCTATGTTTTGTATCTTCTACAATAGGTCCGTTGAATTGTTTAGCCAGGACCAACACAATACCCCTCATAAATTATCTATACCCCAGGGGTTCTTCAAACATAAACAACATTCCATTAGCTAGCCATCTGTAAACAAGTAAATGGTTCTCAAGATCAAAACACTTCTCCTGAAAATCAATGCTTACATCACTTTTATAACAGCTCTCGCAGTCATATTGTCTGTATGCATCTTAACCCAGGTTTTAATAACATTACTGCAAAAAATATAAAGTGGGACAATTTCTTACATTCATCACACCAGTCTCCTCAATCTCTCCTCATCGATAATCCTGCCACCCCAGGAATCAGCCTGGTGAACATTTGGCGCTGTCAATGGCAAGTGTATCCTTCTTCAGGTACCCAGACCAAAACTGGGGACAATACTCTAGGTGTGGTCGCACCAATGCTCTGTACAATTAAAGCAAGACTTATTTACTCTTGAGCTCAAATACACTTGAACATCAACACTTCCAAACTCTCTCCATTTAAGAAATGCTCTGTAGGCGGGATTTTCTGATCACGCCCACCCAGGGCTGGTTTAGCACAGGGCTAAAGAGCTGGCTTTTAAAGCAGACCAAGGCAGGCCAGCAGCACGGTTCAATTCCCGTACCAGCCTCTCCGAACAGGCGCCGGAATGTGGCGACTAGGGGCTTTTCACAGTAACTTCATTTGAAGCCTACTTGTGACAATAAGCGATTTTCATTTCATTTCAGAGACCAGAAATTTCCACCCGAGGTCAATGCATTTTTAAATAGTCCGTCAAATTATCTGTTCCGCAGTGGGCAGGACAGGAAGATTTATCCCTGCATTTCTGTTTTCCCAACGAGCATGAGCAACTTCATGTTTTTCCACACATTGTCCATTCACGTGGAAGTCTAAATCCCCTTGAAACCTCTTTGGATCCTCCACACAGCTCACATCCCCACCAAGGTTTGTGTCATCCGTGAACTTGGGAATTTTACATTGGCTCCCCACATTCCAAATATTGATATATGCAAAGCAGCAGAGACAGAAAGTAAGGGTAAGTTTTGCAAATCTCTCTCTTCTCACAGTGCGTGCATCAATAAAATGCAATCACAGGAAATTGTAGCCTGCCTAGTGTCACATAGCTGACCCCCATGCCCAATGGCCCCATCAGGATTCCCAATGAGTGAGCCTCTGTGCTGGGAGGAAAGCTTCACAAAATTCATATTGTGCTATCCAATTCTTCTTGTTGCACCTCACTGATGTTCACGAAACTCAACCTCTTCAACATCCCATCACTACATTTGGCCCTCTATGAGTGACAATGTAAGGGAGGTATAAATATATCCCCCTTTCTCTGTCTTTAGCTTTGACAAAGGGTCATCTGGACTCGAAACATTAGCTCTTTTCTCCCCCTACAGATGCTGCCAGACCTGCTGAGATTTTCCAGCATTTTCTCTTTGGTTTCAGATTCTAGCATCCGCAGTAATTTGCTTTTATCCAGTGTAAGGGCTCGCTCTTCATTTACTGGAGAAAAATTGACATTGGTCAATAGTGTAAAATGAGCCATATTGGGTTTCATAGAATTTACAGTGCAGAAGGAGGCCATTCGGCCCATCGAGCCTGCACCGGCTCTTGGAAAGAGCACCCTACCCAAGGTCAACACCTCCACCCAATCCCCATAACCCAGTAACCCCACCCAACACTAAGGGCAATTTTGGACACTAAGGGCAATTTACCTAACCTGCACATCTTTGGACTGTGGGAGGAAACCGGAGCACCCGGAGGAAATCCACGCACACACGGGGAGGATGTGCAGACTCCGCACAGAGAGTGACCCAAGCCGGAATCGAACCTGGGACCCTGGAGCTGTGAAGCAATTGTGCTATCCACAATGCTACCGTGCTGCCCGTTACACCCCTGACACGCATCACTCCTAATTTGCCGTGGGCAGCAAGGTAGCACAGTCAGCAGCACGGTAGCACAGTGGGCAGCACGGCAGCATAGTGGTTAGCAATGTTGCTTCACAGCTCCAGGGTCCCAGGTTCGATTCCCGGCTTGGGTCACTGCCTGTGCGGAGTCGTCACGCTCTCCCCGTGTGTGCGTGGGTTTCCTCCGGGTGCTCCGGTTTCCTCCCACAAGACCCGAAAGACGTGCTGTTAGGTGAATTGGACATTCTGAATTCTCCCTCCGTGTACCCGAACAGGCGCTGGAGTGTGGTGACTCGGGGCTTTTCACAGGACCATCATTGCAGTGTTAATGTACGCCTACTTGTGACACTCAATCCAGGAACCCCTTCCTAACAGCCCTGCGGGTGTACCACATGGACTGCAGGGCTTCAAGAAGGCAGCTCACTCACCACCTCAGGGGGCAATTAGGAGTGGGCAATAAGTGCTGGCCTTTCCAGCGATGCCCACATGCCGTGAAAAATTAAAAAAAGGAGGGTTAGTAACTAGGGGGTCTTAGATTATAGAGAATTTGCAAAAAGAACAAGGGGTGCGATGAGGGAATACAATTGATAATGCTTTGTTAAAATCTAAAATGAGGGCTGCATGGTGGCGCAGTGCTTAGCACTGCTGCCTCACGACGCTGAGGACCTGGGTTCGATCCCAGCCTCGGGTCACTGTCCGTGTGGAGTTTGCACACTCTTCCCGTGTCTGCGTGGGTTTCACTGCCACAACCTAAAGATGTGCAGGGTAGGTAGTTTGGCCACGCTAAATTGCCCCTTAATTGGAAAAAAATAATTGGGAACTCTAAATTTATTAAGAAATAAATAAATAAAATCTAAAATGCATTACCTGAGAGGGGTTCAGTGATAACATTGAAAAGAATTTTGAATAAATACTGAAAGGGGAAAAGTTGCGGGGCTATGGTGAGTGGGATTAATTGGATAGCTCTTCCAAAGGGCTAGCATAGCTGTGATGGGCTGAATGGCTGCCTGTGGGCTGTGTGATTTTATGATTCTATCAGAGAAGACCCATAGCGAACCTTAATACATTTGTACTGTTTTGATTAAACAAGTACCACATTGGCTTTGGTGAAATGTACCCTATCAATACTAATTTCCTGTTCAATGAACGGCTTTAATTTGCAAAGTTTCCAGTGATGTTTTGTTTGACACACTTTTGTTTTCTTGTTAATACACAGCAATGTGAGTGAAGCAAAAAGATTCTGTGAAGAAAAGGAGTGTCCAGTGAACTGGAAAGACGCAACAGAAAGCAACTGCTGTGTTTATCACGCAAACATCCATTCGTGTCCGATGGCTTTCATGGTGTGTGCTTGTTTTATATCATGGTCATTCACTGAACAGCCTGTTTTCAAATCCCTGCATGGCTTCACCCTTCTCATTCTCAATAAGCTCCTCCAGCCCTTCCAAAATCTCTCCCCTTCTCCAATTCTAGTTTCTTAGGAATCCCCAGATTTTATCGCCCCACCATTACCAGCCATGTTTTCAGCTACCTCAGACATAAACTCCATTACTGCCTTCCTAAATCGCCCTGCTCCTCCATCTCATAGATCATAGAATTTACAGTGCAGAAGGAGGCCATTCGGCCCATCGAGTCTGCACCGGCTCTTGGAAAGAGCACCCTACCCAAGGTCAACACCTCCACCCTACCCCCATAACCCAGTAACCCGACCCAACACTAAGGGCAATTTTGGACACTAAGGGCAATTTATCACGGCCAATCCGCCTAACCTGCACATCTTTGGACTGTGGGAGGAAACCGGAGCACCCGGAGGAAACCCACGCACACACGGGTAGAACGTGCAGACGCCGCACAGGCAGTGACCCAAGTTGGAATCGAACCTGGAACCCTGGAGCTGTGAAGCAATTGTGCTATCCACTATGCTACCGTGCTGCCCCAATAATATCTCCTTTCAAACACACCTTAAAAACCACCTTTTGACGAAACTCTAGTTCACCTCTCCTAATACAGGTACAGTTTCTCAAATCCGGCTGCTGACAATCCGCGGTTGTCTGAAAACTGGACATTTATAGAATGTGTCCTGCATCAATTGTAATTGAGGGAAACGTTAAAAAAGCTAACCTGCATTCGGTGCTGCATTGGTGTGGATTGGTTTAGCACTTCGCTGCTTTCACGGCGATTTATTCCCACTCCCCAAGTGACACTTGACCCCAATTCCCCAAAATACCCAACCTGAAATTTGTCACGATCCAATGCTTTGAGGCGCCTGTATCTGTATCTCCTCATGTGGCTCAGTAACAAATCCTGTTTAATAATGGCTCCTGTGATGCACCTTGGGATGTTTTACTGTGTTTAAATGCAGATTGTTGCACTTTCGTGAAGTTGATCAAACCTCGAACGGAATCATGGGCGTCATTCTCCGACCCCCCAGAGGGTCGGAGAATGGCCGTTGGCCGCCGTGAATCCCGCCCCCGCCGGTTGCCGAAGTCTCCGAAGGGAGAAAAGTCGGCGGGGCGTTAATGTCGCCGCTGCCGTCGGAGAATGGCACGGGTCTGCGCAAGGCAGCCGATTTTCGGCCTGCCGATATTCTCCCTTCCGGATGGGCCGAAGTCCCGTCGACGTGATGACCGTTCGCGTCGACGTAAATTACACCTCCTTTTCATCGGCGTGACCCTGTGCTCCAGGTTCACGCCGACCAGCGAGGAGGTGAGTGACGGCCTGAGGGGTTGGCTCTGGGCAGGCGATGGCGTGGCCGCAGTCTGAATGCGTGAGGAGAGGTGTGTCTCGGCTTGTGTGTGTGTGTGCGGCGGGAGGGGTGGGTGGGGGGTGGTTAGAGTAGGCTGGACTCCGGGGGAGTGCCGGGAGGGGGTCCGTGCCGGGGAGGGGGATGGGGGGGGGGTCCGTGCCGGGGTGGAGGTTGGGGGGGGTCCTTGCTGGGGTGGAGGTTGGGGGGTGTCCGTGCCGGGGAGGGGGATGGGGGGTCCGTACTGGGGTGGAGGTTGGGTGGGAGTCCGTGCCGGGGGTGGAGGTTGGGGGGGGGTCCATGCCGGGGAGGGGGATGGGGGGTCCGTGCCGGGGTGGAGGTTGGGGGGGGGGGGTCCGTGCCAGGGTGGAGGTTGGGGGGGGTCCATGCCGGGGAGGGGGATGGGGGGGGTCCGTGCCGGGGTGGAGGTTGGGGGGGGGGTCCGTGCCGGGCTGGAGGTTGGGGGGGGGTCCGTGCCGGGGAGGGGGATGGGGTTCCGTGCCGGGGTGGAGGTTGGGGGGGGTCCGTGCCGGGGAGGGGGATGGGGGATCCGTGCCGGGGTGGAGGTTGGGGGGGGGGTCCGTGCCGGGGTGGAGGTTGGGGGGGGGTCCGTGCCGGGGAGGGGGATGGGGGGTCCGTGCGGGGGTGGAGGTTGGGGGGGGGGGTCCGTGCCGGGGTGGAGGTTGGGGGGGGGGGTCCGTGCCGGGCTGGAGGTTGGGGGGGGGTCCGTGCCGGGGAGGGGGGTGGGGGTTCCGTGCCGGGGTGGAGGTTGGGGGGGGTCCGTGCCGGGGAGGGGGATGGGGGATCCGTGCCGGGGTGGAGGTTGGGGGGGGGGTCCGTGCCGGGGTGGAGGTTGGGGGGGGGGTCCGTGCCGGGGAGGGGGATGGGGGGGTCCGTGCGGGGGTGGAGGTTGGGGGGGGGGGGTCCGTGCCGGGGTGGAGGTTGGGGGGGGTCCGTGCCGGGGAGGGGGATGGGGGGTCCGTGCCAGGGTGGAGGTTGGAGGGGGGTCCGTGCCGGTGTGGAGGTTGGGGGGTGTCCGTGCCGGGGTGGAGTTTGGGGGGGGGGGTCCGTGCCGGGGAGGGGGATGGGGGGTCCGTGCCGGGGTGGAGGTTGGGGGGGGGGGTCCGTGCCGGGGTGGAGGTTGGGGGGGGGTCCGTGCCAGGGAGGGGGATGGGGGGTCCGTGCCGGGGTGGAGGTTGGGGGTGGTCCGTGCCGGGGAGGGGGATGGGGGGCTGGTCCGTGCCGGGGTGGAGGTTGGGGGGGGGTCCGTGCCGGGGTGGAGGTTGGGGGGGGGGTCCGTGCCGGAGAGGGGGATGGGGGGGTCCGTGCCGGGGTGGAGGTTGGTGGGGGGGTCCGTGCCGAGGAGGGGGATGGTGGGTCCGTGCCAGGGAGGGGGATGGGGGGTCCGTGCCGGGGCGGAGGTTGGGGGGGGGGTCCATGCCGGGGTGGAGGTTGGGGGGGGGGGGGGTCCGTGCCGGGGAGGGGGATGGGGGGGTCCGTGCCGGGGAGGGGGGATGGGGGGGTCCGTGCCGGGGAGGGGGATGCGAGGGCAAGTGAGTTGGTCCACCTGGCCAGGTGCCAGCCTCCAACAGTTGGACCCATGCGGTCCATGCCACCTGACTGGGGGGGAGGAGGGGATTTGGGCAATGATGACATGTCGTCGTTCCCCTCCCCCCCACCAGGCCGTCATGTTTTCCGATCATCCAGCGATGTTGGCCGCCGTGGCGGCAGCCTCTCATGTCTATGTTGCCCTGGATGAGGAGGAGGAGGAGCGTGCCAGAGAGGCGGCGCAGTCTGCCGCAGAGGGACAGACGGCAGCCGCCCAGGCTGGAGGGACACCTGACCGACAGGACGAGGAGGGGGAGGAGGACGTCGCGGCCCCACGGCAACGGAGGCACCCGAGGGCGCCCCGTGTGTACCGGCCCCGGCAGTCATACCAGGACCTCACGGACCGGGAATGCAGGAGGAGACTCCGGATGAGGCGGGAAACCGTGGCACACATCTGCCACCTGCTGGCACACCTGTCACCCGCGTGGCACTGGCGGGGGACACCCTCTCCCCGTGTCCGTCAAGGTTACGGTGGCCCTGAACTTTTATGCAACGGGGTCATTCCAGGCACCGAGTGGGGACCTGTCCGGCATATCGCAGACATCGGTGCATCGGTGCATCCGGGCAGTGACAGATGCCCTATATGCCATGGCGCACCGCTACATCCGCTTCCCCGTGGACCGGGCCAGCCAAGATGCCCGGGCCGTGGGCTTCTCTGCCGTGGCCGGGTTCCCCATGGTCCAGGGCGCGATCGATGGGATGCACGTCGCCGTGCGGCCACCTGCAGATAACAGGGCCGTGTTCACCAATAGGAAGGGGACCTATTCGATGAACATACAGGTGGTCTGCGACCACCGCATGATGATCCTGCACGTCTGCGCCCGTTAGCCAGGCAGTGTACACGACTCATACGTGTTGTCGCGGTCATCCATCCCCGGCATGTACGAGGGACGCCATCCCCGGCTGAGGGGCTGGTTGCTGGGCGACAGGGGCTACCCATTGCGATCGTGGCTGATGACGCCTAGACGGAGGCCACGCAATGAGGCGGAGAACCGCTACAATGATGCCCATGTAGCGACAAGGGGAGTGATAGAGAGGTGCTTTGGCGTGCTGAAGATGCGTTTCAGGTGCCTGGACCTCTCTGGGGGCGCCCTCCAGTATCGGTCAGATAGGGTCGGCCGCATCATTGTGGTGTGCTGCGTCCTGCACAACATAGCCCAGCAGAGGGGCGATGTGCCGCAGGCAGAGGAGGGCGGAGTGGAGGAGCAGCAGGAAGAGGCGCAGTCCTCCCCAGATGAGGGGGGATGGGGGCAATGGTCAGGGCAGACGGGGTAGACACAGGCGGGTGGCTGTCCACCGTTACCGGCTGGCCCAGCGGGCACGGGACAGACTGATAGACGCCCGCTTCACTGACTAGATGGGCGTGGGAATCGGGTAGTATGGCCACAGACCGCACACCATGGCAACAGCCGACCACCCACACCCCCCCACCCATCCACCCACCCAGCACCCTCACCCCCCCCCCCAACCCCACCCACCCCACCCGCATGCACACCACACCCCCCCCCCCCATTGCCGATCCACCTGCGGCACAATGGCCGGGCTCACACAGTTGCGAGTGGACGCGTGTCTATTGCAGGCCATGGAGGATGATGACAACCCGCCCTGCGGTGAGCTCCTGGCTCTACATCGTTGGACTATGTCTGACCCATGGCCACAGTACCACCATCCACCCGGACCATCCCTGCATGCGGCTGTGACACTGCAGCGCACGGTCCCGTCCTCTGCCCGGGGGATGTTGATGGCGGCCCAGGGGGAAGGGGGCAGACTCACCTGGGGCTGAGGTAAGACCACCCCTCACACACACACTTGCGCTCAACGTACATGACACCCCCGCACACTTTGGACAGAGCACAAAGGCAGCTTCTGTAGGTGTAACATTGACTTTAATAACCAAAGGAGTTCATGCACGTGCCCTAGCCCCTAAAACTCATCTGTGCCCTGCACCCGTGCCAACTTACTCAGTGTCTAATTGTTTGGCCTTACGGGCCCTTTGACTACATCTACGTGGTTCCCCAGACGGTACAGCAGAACTGGAGGTGGACTCCTGTGATTCCTGCACTCTGACACTGGATCCCTTTGGCGGCCGTTTCCTGGGGCGTCCTGGCCTAGATGGGCCAGGCTGCGGCCCGGGCGACTGGGACGGCGAGCTGCCAGCCTGTCCTGCCCGATGCACCTGGGACGGAAGGGGGGGAGTCCGAGGTGTCGCGGTGTACCGGGACCTCCCCTACAGAGGGAGCCGGGACGGACCACACCACCTCCTCCTCCCTCGGGGTGCCCGATGGCCCCCAGGCCTCTACATGGGTGGTGGATGCGATCGGACTGGCCATCCGACGCGCCCCCGACATCTGGCGCTGCCAGTCCTGGAGGCCCGTGCTGGTATCGACAGGGGTCTGCAGGTTTGCAGCCATGGAGCCCAGGGGGTTGGCAAACCCTGTCTGTGACAGTGCGACGCCGGCTCGCACATGGCCACTGGTGCCGATGCCCTCAGCGATGGCCTGCAGAGACTGGGCCATGGCCTGCTGAGACTGGGCCATGGCCTGCAGAGACTGGGCTATGGCGTTGAGCGCCTCTGCCATCTGGCGCTGGCACTGGCTCATGGCCTCCTGTGAGAGGGCAGCCATTTCCTGGGCCACAGACGCCGCCTGCACGGAAAGCCCCAGGCCTCGCAAACCGTTCCCCATGTCTGACACCGTCGCACCCATTGCCTCCACCGCGGACGCCACCCGTGCGGTGTCAGCTTTGGTGGCACGCATGACCGGCACCACTCCCAGCTCCTGGACGCGGGTGGACTCCTCCACCTGCGACTGCAGCCGCTGCAAGCCGCCCGTCACCCTCTTCGCTCGTCTCCGGGTCGGTGGTTGCATCGGATCTATGTGTGGGTGTGGTAAATCCAGGAACCCGGGATCCATCTGGGCGGCAGATGTTCGCTTGGGCTGGGCTGCCCTCCGACCGCCCGGCCCCTCTGCTGCTCCTACCTCCACCTGCTGTACCGGGACGGCAGTGTTGTGCGCACCAGTGAGTGTACCAGACGCCTCATCACTAAAGTGCCCAACCGAGGTGAGTGTTTCTGCGATGGTGGAGGGTGTTGGTGACAGCAGTGGCGTTGTGTCGTGCTCTTCGTCCCACTCTGAGTCCATGGCACTTTGGGGTGGGGGTTCGTCTCCACCCATCCACTCTGAGTCACTGTCCGGTATTTCGTCTTCCTGGGCAGTGCTGTCCCGGGTAGTGGTGTCCCGGGTAGTGGTGTCCCGGGTAGTGGTGTCCCGGGTAGTGGTGTCCCGGGTAGTGGTGTCCCGGGTAGTGGTGTCCTGGGTAGTGGTGTCCTGGGTAGTGGTGTCCTGGGTAGTGGTGTCCTGGCTCGGATGTGACGGGGGCCTGTGGCTGCCCCCCTCGTCGCTGGGTGGTCGCTCCTGCACGTGACGGGGGTGTCGTCTCCCTGTTGCTCCAGGTCTCTCCGTCTCCCGTGGCCTCCGAGGGGCATCCTGCGGGTGTCGCATGCTGGAGGGTGCGAGTCTCTCCGTCTCCCGTGGTGTGCGAGGGGCATCCTGCGGGCGTCGCATGCTGGAGGGTGCGGGTCTCTCCGTCTCCCATGGCCTCCGAGGGGCATCCTGCGGGCGTCGCATGCTGGAGGGTCCGGGTCTCTCCGTCTCCCGTGGCCTCCGAGGGGCATCCTGCGGGCGGTCTGCATCTGCGGGGATGGGTGCCTGGACGTTTGGTCCTGCGATACACAATGAAGCATGCATGGTTAGACATCAGGCAGTGATCAGGTGATATGGGGGAGGGGGATATAGGGGAGGGGGGATATGGGGACGGGCTGTCGGTGGCTCACTTGCTACTACGCCTCCGACCTCTGCATCAGCAACCTCCCGGTCGTCAGGTCTGCCAGCCAGTTCCAGGGCCCTTTCCTCGTGTTCGGTCAGTGGCCTCTCATCAGCGGGCCCTCCTCCAGTCCTCACATGCTCCCTATTGTTGTGTGCGCGCTTCTCCTGGGGGGGGGGGGGGGGGGTGGTAGGGGTAAAAGGCAATACTGTTAGGCAGGTATATGAATGCACGCCATCGGTTGCGCGTGCATTGCAGAGGTTAAGGTTAGGGCTGGATTCACTTGGGGATATGTGGGAGGGGGGATATGGGGGATATGGGGGAGGGGGATATGGGGGAGGGGGGATATGGGGGAGGGGGGGATATGGGGGATATAGGGGAGGGGGGGATATGGGGGAGGGGGGATATGGGGGAGGGGGGATATGGGGGAGGGGGGATATGGGGGAGGGGTGATATGGGGGGGATATGGGGGAGGGGGGGATATGGGGGAGGGGGGATATGGGGGAGGGGGGATATGGGGGAGGGGGGATATGGGGGAGGGGGGATATGGGGGATATGGGGGAAGGGGGGATATGGGGGATATGGGGGAGGGGGGATATGGGGGATATGGGGGAGGGGGGATATGGGGAGGGGGGATATGGGGAGGGGGATATGGGGGATATGGGGGAGGGGGGATATGGGGGATATGGGGAGGCGGGATATGGGGGAGGGGGGATATGGGGAGGGGGGATATGGGGGATATGGGGAGGGGGATATGGGGGAGGGGGTATATGGGGGAGGGGGGATATGGGGGAGGGGCGATATGGGGGATATGGGGGAGGGGGGATATGGGGGAGGGGGGATATGGGGGAGGGGGGATATGGGGGAGGGGGGATATGGGGGAGGGGGGATATGGGGAGGGGGAGATGGGGGAGGGGGGATATGGGGAGGGGGGATTATGGGGGATATGGGGAGGGGGGATATGGGGGAGGCTCACCCTGCCTGCTCTGACGAGGTCGTTCACCTTCTTGTGGCACTGGGTGCCTGTCCGTGGTGTCAGGGCCGCAGCGGTGACGGCCTCTGCCACTTCCCTCCACAGACGCCGGCTGTGGCGTGGGGCAACTCTGCGGCCGTGCCCGGGATACAGGGCGTCCCTCCTCTGCTCCACCGCGTCCAGGAGCGCCTCCACATCGCGTGACTCGAACCTCGGGGCTGAGCGGCGGCCAGCCATCCAGTCAGGTGTTCCGGTCGGGTGTTGCGGTCGGGTGGGGGTGAGCAGCGCGGCCTTATGAGCCGTCACGCCGTGCGGCGCGTATGACGCTGCACGGCGTGAACCACTGCGCAAGCGCGGATCCCGTTACGTCGCTGCTAGCCCATTTCGGGCCGGAGACTTTCGACCCATTTTTCCGACGTGACGCAAGTCGGATTTGCACCGTTTTTTGAGCCGATCGGCGGACTTTCCGCCGATAACGGAGAATTTCGCCCCATATATTTTTTATTATTGCTGGTAACAGTGACTGTAGAATTACTGCAGTCACTCTGGATGGGGACATTAAGTCAGTTCATGCAGACTCGCTGTGGTCCACATGCGTGGTGCCGTTGTAATATTGGGTTGGATTCTCCGATTAACGGCGAAATCGCTTTCGGCGATCGGCTGGAGAATGCGTTTTAACGCCGGAATCGGGGAGGCGTCGTTTTCCGATGCTCCGGCCCCTCAAAGACGGCGTACTCGAGGAATACACCGCATGCTGCCGGGACGGCCTCAGGCACTCCCCCAATGCTCCGAATTCCCGGATGGAGTGGGGCGCGTGTACTCAAAACTTCCGGGGACCTCGCGTGGCGGCTGCGGACGGTGCCAGCTCCACCACAGCCCAGGGGGGGAGAAATCATTCCGCAGGCAGAGGGGTTTCAGCGGGGGCTGGGGGGGACTGGTGGGGGGCTGGTCGGGGGGGGTGGCGAGGCGAATTACAGGGTGCAGTGTTTGGCAGGCCAGGTCCGCGGGTGGCCGGCGCCACGTTGTATGGTGCGCCCACCGCCATGCGCATGCTCGGACATGGTCCCGGCAATTCTGCGGCCGTATCCACAGGTAAAGCCGGGGGTATTACATGGCGCAGCTGCTAGCCCCACACCGGGCGTAGGATCAGTGCGGGGGCGGCGCTGGCGTTTTGGTCGTATTACCAGACAGATCCTGCAGACATAACCGCAGAACGGAGGATCCAGCCCCATGTTTCTCGCAATATTTTTGTAATTTGTCAACCTCAGACCATTCTCTCGCAGAGGGACAAGAAAATCCTGGCTGGAGGTTTGTCCATAAAATCCCAAGATTTCCCCCCCAAAATGGGTGGAAAGGACCAAATACCCAGGACTCTAGCGGGAGCGACCTCGAAGTCGCTCCCGGAAGTCCTCGGATCTAGAAAATCCCACCCAGTGGCTCAAATAGTCTTCTCTCGGCTAGAACATAGAAACATAGAGAAAATAGGAGTAGGCCATTCAGCTCATTGACCCTGCTGTGCCATTCAATATGACCATGTCTGATCCTCTACCTCAGCGCTATACTCCTGCACTTGCCTCATATCCCTTGATAGCATCTAGAAAACTATTTGTTTCTCAAATATATTCAAGTGGCTTGGCCTTCACTGTGTTCTGTGGTCGAACATTCCACAGGTTCACCGTCCTCTGAGTGAAGAAAATTCTCCTCATCTCATTCCGAAATGGTCTATCTGTATCCTGAGACCCCTTATTCTAGACCCCCCCAGCCAGAGAAAACATCATCCCCGCAGACAGTCTATTCAGCCCTGTCAGAATTGGATATGTTTCAATGAGATCCCCTCTCATTCTTCTAAATTCCAGTGATTGTAGGCCCAGTCAATCCAATTTCTCCTCATACCGACAATCCTGCCATCCCAAAAATCTGTCTGGTGAACCCTCGTTGCATTGCCCCAATGGCAAATATATCTTTTATGAGCTAACGAGGCCAAAACTGCACACAATACTCGAGATGTGGTCTAATCATGGTCCTGTACAGCTGCACTCATCCAGGCAAGTGGAGAGTATTCCATTATGCTCCTAACTTGTACCTTGTGGATGGTGGACAGGCCTTGGGGGAGTAAGGAGGTGAGTTAATCACCGTAGGATTCCTCGTCTTTGACCTGCCCTGGTAGCCACAGTATTACTATGGCTAGTCCAGTTCAGTTTCTGATCGCATAGAAAAATCTTTATTGTCACAAGTAGGCTTACATTAACACTGCAATGAAGTTACTGTGAAAAGCCCCTAGTTCGCCACTCTCTGTGTATACCTGCTCGGGTACACAGAGGGAGAATTCAGAATGGCCAAATTACACAACAGCACGTCTTTCGGACCTGTGGGAGAAAACCGGAGCACCCGGAGGAAACCCCCGCAGACACGGGGAGAAAGTGCAGACGCCGCACTGACAGTGACCCAAGCCGGGAATCGAACCTGGGACCCATAGCCACCATGCCGCCCACAGCCACAAGGGATCTGGCATTCTAAGGCGGGGGAGCGAGCGCGGTTGCGGGATCGGTTTTGGAGGCCAGGAGGATAGGCATCAAAAGTGAGGGCATCATCTTGGGGAGGTGACCCTGATGCACACAGGACAATCCCCCTTCCTTTCTGCTTTCTCACCTCAGATAGTGAAAAGGTGGGTTCTCCCCCCTCACTCGCCTGCCCATGCTCCCTGAATTATGATGTGGGCAGCCTAATGTTCAGGCCCATTGGCTCGTTAATGGTGTTTTCAACATGGCGAATGGGCTGCCCATTACGGCTCCCATCCACCTACCGTTCTCTGAAGACCAGGTCGGGGGAGGATGGGAAGGCGGTGAACCAACCATCTCACTCAGAGATTAGAGTTGTTAACAGCTGCGGTCTTAATGGGTTGGAATGACGTTTCTTTCCCTGCTGTTTCCATGTTGGTTTGGATCAACATTGGCAGTACATTTCTGTCCTGTATTTACTCATCGCCGTGTTTGAATCAAACAAATTAGTTCTGGCCAAGACCGTCAGTGATGGTAAGGGCGCATTGATGGGAAAAGTTGGGACAGTTTTTCTTGGAGGCGGGAAGGGTGAGAAGAGATTTGATAGAGGTGTTCAAAATCATGAGGGGTCTGAGAGAGTAGATAGGGAGAAACTGTACATATGGGGGAGGGGGGCAGGTGGTGGGGGTGGGGGGGGGGGGGGAGGGGGTGAGGGGGGGTCGAGAGCCAGAGGATGCAGATTTCAAAATGATTGCCCGAGAAAAAGCAACAGCAACATGAAGGAAATCTTTGTTACCCAGCGAGTGGCTAGGATCTGGAATGCCGAAGAGTGCGCTGGAGCTAGGTCCCACTGGGACCTTCAACGGGAACCTGGATAAGCAGCTGATTTGGAAAGATTTACAAAGCAATGGGGGAATGGACAGGGGAGTGAGAGGAGCTGGGTGACTCTGGCGGAGAGCCGGTGTAGACAAGATGGGTCGACCTGGGTCCTTCTGTGCTGTAACCATTCTGTGGTTCCATCATTTCTCACAGCCGGAATATCAAATATTGTTTATTTCAGAAAGAAGGTGGCATATGTGGCCCCTGGATTCCAGACGATGGGAAAATAGTGACCCATACTGTTTCACAAGCAGGGAAGATGTCCCAACAAAACTGGACAACTAAGGTACAGGTTAATGAGCGGTTGAGTTGTTTACACTTATTGACTGGTCAATTATTGTACCTCAAATGAATAAAGAAATCAAAGGAAAAGTGACAATTCTATCACTATCCGGCCTCTTAAAACTTTATGGTTGTACAACCCAGGGGTTTTAGTTTGATGTCATGGATACCAGGCATCTCCTCTTCTTAGGCAGTCGCTCGAAATAGAAGATAATTTCCATCCACACCGCGTTAATGGGTGCTGGGATGTCGGATAAGTCTGATGCATGATCCGCAGACTCGGCCACATGCAGGGCAGATGGTGCTTGAAGAATTGGGTAGGTGGATTGTTTGGAGGTCTGTGCGCCCCCCTCGATGCCTTGACTTCACCTCTACATGTTTCCGAGGAAGTCTCTTGGTGAATTTGGTGCCTCCCCAAATGTAACTTTTCCATTTTGGTTGGTTACAATTCAGGGATTCCCATTACATGATGGGTGTGTTTAAATTCTTCAGGAATGCTCTGATACATCCTGAAGCATGGTGGAGTTGTGGATAGTGAGGAGGGCTGTTGTCGGCTGCAAAGAGACATAGATAGGATGCAGAGCTGGGCTGAGACGTGGCAGATGGAGTTTAACCCTGAAAAGTGTGAGGTTGTCCATTTTGGAAGGACAAATATGAATGCGGAATATAGGGTTAATGGTAATGTTCTAGGCAATGTGGAGGAGCAGAGAGATCTTGGAGTCTATGTTCATAGATCTTTGAAAGTTGCCACTCAAGTGGATAGAGCTGTGAAGAAGGCCTATGTGTGCTACCGTTCATTAGCAGAGGGATTGAATTTAAGAGCCGTGAGGTGATGATGCAACTGTACAAAACCTTGGTAAGGCCACATTTGGAGTACTGTGTGCAGTTCTGGTCGCCTCATTTTAGGAAGGACGTGGAAGCTTTGGAAAAGGTGCAAAGGAGATTGACCAGAATGTTGCCTGGAATGGAGAGTAGGTCTTAAGAGGAAAGGTTGAGGGTGCTAGGCCTTTTCTCATTAGAACGGAGAAGGATGAGGGATGACTTGATAGAGGTTTATAAGATGATCAGGGGAATAGATAGAGTAGACAGTCAGAGACTTTTTCCCCGGGTGGAACAAACCATTACAAGGGGACATAAATTTAAGATGAATGGTGGAAGATATAGGGGGGATTGCAGAGGTAGGTTCTTTACCCAGAGAGTAGTGGAGGCATGGAATGCACTGCCTGTGGAAGTAGTTGAGTCGGAAACATTAGGGACCTTCAAGCGGCTATTGGATAGGTACATGGATTATGGTAGAATGATGGGGTGTAAATTAATTTGTTCTTAATCAAGGACAAAAGTTCGGCACAACATCGTGGGCCGAAGGGCCTGTTCTGTGCTGTATTTTTCTATGTTCTATGTTCTATTTCCGTTGTCCTCCTGGGAGTGAATATTGAGCAGAGCGGTGGCTTTGGGAGTCCAGGGTCAGGCGTGCGAATGGAGCAGAGCTGTTTTTGAATGACTAACACCTCGATACTGGGCACATTGGATTGGGAAAGGGTGCTGCTGTTGGACTGCCTTTTTATCACCAGATTTGGAGCATCTTGCAAAACCATCGCTAATGTAGCATAGGTATAAACTAAAATATATGTTTGCCTTTTGTTTTAAATGATTCACAACAGAGGAAATAGGAGTAAATTGAATGGCCCGCCGTGCCTGCTCCATCATTCAGTATGGTCATGGCTGACCATTGGCCTCAACTCCGCTTTCATAGAATCATAGAATTCAGAAGGAGGCCACTCGGCCCATCGAATCCGCACCGACCCTCTGAAAGAGCACCCTAACCAGGCTCCCCATCCCTGCAACCTCGTACCCCCGCACCCCCCCCCCCCAATCTAACCCGCACGACCCTGGTCACTAAGGGGCAATTTATCACGGCCAATCCACCTAACCTGCACATCTTTGGACTGTGGGAGGAAACCGGTGCATCCGGAGGAAACCCACGCACACACGGGGAGAACGTGCAGACTCCGCACAGACAGGCACCCGAGGCCAGATCTGAAGCGAGGCCCCTGGCGCTGTGAGGATGCAGTGCTAAATTCCTAATTTCCCTCGATTCCCTGAGAAACCTAAATTCTACCTCTCTCGACCTTCATGATATTCAAAGATGGAACATCCACAACCTTTAGAGAATTCCAATTCACAACTCATGGGGTGAAGAAATGTATCTGTTTCAATTAGGCCATCTCTCATTCTCTTAAACACCAGGGAATATTCTAATGATCCCGGACCAGACCCCAACAGTGTCTAGGATATGGAACAGAAACCCCAATATTTTATTTTAATTTTGTAAGACTATGAGGAAAGGATATCTTGCTCCAGGAGTGATTTCACAAAGATGGTATATTAAAACAAACTTTATTACTAACACAGTATTAAAATATAATTAACATCACACCAAAAAGAGCTTACAATTACCCCTTAAACAGTGCTAGTTAATACGGTGAATGCAGTACTCCTTAACTGCTATCTCTCATTCCACTAAAATAACAAAAAAAAAAATCTCAGCTCTCAATCCATTGTTAAACCCAATTTCCACTCAAGAATATCTGCTTCAGGAGTATCTGTATCTGTTTGGGTACAATACTTTGTGAAGGAGAGACCTTTAGACACTGCCTTAAAGAAAAGACCTGACTCCTGTCAGAACCATGCAGAAACTTTGGCTGTATTACTTCAGAAGATGCTCCTCAGCTTGTTTCAGCTCACTGTCTAACCAAACAATTCTGAACTGCTTAGAAAGAAACATGGCTTCAGACATATCTTTAACTGAACGTCTGTGAGAGCAAAATGCTTAACTTCTGCTCACAGCTCCATTTAAAACTGAGCCGCTCTGCCACAAAACGCCTGATACCTTAGCTCCACCCAGTAACTACCTCACCGTACCAAGCTGAAATCGAATTAACTCCACAGGGAACCTCACCCGAATCCCCAAAAAACTGAATTCGTCCAAGCTTTTTACAGTGCTTTAATTGCACCTCTGGCTCTCAACCTTACAGACCACGATTTTTTAAAACATGACTTCAGAAGTCACACACACATTGATCCAGACTTTTAACCCTTCTTGTACCAAACACCTATAATAGAATATATCTGAAATTCCTATTTTCATCACCATATAGACTTCATCTACTCAATCTCTTCTAATAGGACAAACCCTTTACCCCAGGGTTTACTGGTCCGCTCAAGTCTGGTTGTACTCTTTCCAGGGTAAGGATGTCCATTCAATCTTATTGATCTAAGTATTAACAACTGCTTCTCTCATTTGCACACTAAACTCTGTTTAGGTTGTTTTAGTCCATGTCGGAGTGACTTCACTAATTGCACATGTTAAAGTGGGACGAATGCATGCAGCCTTAGAAGCGAAGACAACAGTGCTAAGTGCACAAGGTATTGCTTTATTTAGTTTGAGGCATCACAAAAAAACTCTAATTTCTCACACTGATGGGAGATAATGATCATTTAGATACTTCTCCCCATCGGAATAATGCTCAACATCTGCGAAATAAGAAGCACTAAAACAGCATTGTTATTTTTAGTCAAGTTTATTATGACCCTGAATCCGAATATATCCGAAGGGGCTGGTTTAGCACAGGGCTAAATCGCTGGCTTTGAAAGCTGACCAAAGCAGGCCAGCAGCACGGTTCAATTCCCGTACCAGCCTCCCCGAACAGGCGCCGGAATGTGGTGACTAGGGGCTTTTCACAGTAACTTCATTGAAGCCTACTTGTGACAATAAGCGATTTTCATTTCATTTCATTTCATTTCATATAACCAAAGACGGCCTTTAATCAGGGAATGTGACTTGACCACAGAGGATGATTAAGCCTTGTAATGGGGGAGGCAGTGGTCTGGACTAGTGACCCAGGGTACTGCTGTGTAGACCCAGGTTCGAATCCCACCTCGGCAGATGCTGGAATTTAAACTTAATAAAAAAACCTAAAATTAATGACAATGAAACGATTATTGTACAAACCCAACTGGTTCACTAATGCTCTTTCGGGAAGGAAATCTGCTCTGGAGTACATGTGACTCCAGACCCACGGCATTGTGGTTGACTTTTAAATGGCCTAGCAAGCCACTCAATTGTGTAAAGCCGCTACAAAGCAAACACAAAAGAATGGAACAGGACATTGGAAAGGACAACAACCCGGCAAAGTCCTTGTACTAACTTCTGGGGCTTGTGACAAAGTTGGGAGAGCTGACATACAGACTAGTCAAGCAACAGCCTGACTCACAGAGTCATACCTTACAGATATGACCCAGACACCACTATCACCATTCCTCAGTACCCAGCAGAGGTGGTATTAGAGTGGTATACAATCGGGAGGGAGTTGCTCCCGCAGTCCTCATCACCGACTCTGGACCCCACGGAGTCTAATGGCTTCAGGTCAAACATGGGCAAGGAAACCTCCTGCTGATTACCACGTAGCGTTCACTATCAGCTGGTGAATCAGGACTCCTCCATCTTGAACACCACTTGGATGGAGCACTGAGGGTTGCAAGGATGGGAAATTGATCTACGCCTGATACAAATCCCATTTCAGAACTCTCCCGACATAGCGGCATTTGTGCGGTGAGCAACGTGGCCTGCGAATCAAATCCAGAGGTGCCGTGTGGATGATCCATCTCGGTCTCGTCCGGACGTCCCCAGCATCAAAGCTGTCAGTCCTCAGCCAATCCGATTTATTCCATGTGTTATCAAGAAACAGCAGAATCCGCTGAACACTGCAAAGGCAATGGGTCCTGACAATATTTCGACAATAGCCCTGAAGACCTCTGCTCCAGAACTTGCCGCACCCCTAGCCAAGCTGTTCCAGTACAGCTACAACACTGGCATCTACCCAGCAACATGGAAAATTGCCCAGGTGTGTCCTGTACACAAAGCAGAACAAATCCAACCCAGCCAATTATCAATTTACTCTCGATCATCAGCAAAGTGATGGAAGGTGTCATCAACGTCACTTACTCAGAAATAACCTGCTCATGGACTCTCAGTTTGGGTTCTGCCAGGGTCATCCAGCTCCTGACCTCATGGCAGCCTTGGTTCAAATATGGACAAAAGAGCTGAGTGCCAGAGATGAGTTGGGAGTGACTGCTGTTGGCATCACGGCAGCATTTGACCAAGTGTGGCATCAAGGAGCCCGAGCTAAACTGGAGTCAATGGGAATCAGGGGGAAAACTCTCCGCTGGTTGGAGTCATACCTGGAACAAAGGAAGATGGTTGTGGTGGTTGGAGGTCAATCATCTCAGCTCCAGGACATCACTGCAGGAGTTCCTCAGGGTAGTGTCCGAGGCCCAACCATCTTCAGCTGCTTCATCAATGACCTCCCTTTCATCATGAGGTCAGAAGTGGGGATGTTTCCGGATGACTGCACAATGTTCAGCACCATTCGCGACTCCTCAGATAATGAAGCAGTCCGTGTCCAAATGCAGCTACCCAGGCTTGGGCTGACAAGTGGTGAGTTACATTCGCGTCACAGGAGTGCCAGGCAGTGATCGCCTGATTGCTCCTCCTTCCACAAACATTGAAGCGCTCGACCTCCAATGAACAGTGGCAGCCGTGTGTACCATCTACAAGATGCACTGCAGGAACTCGCCAAGGTTCCTTAAACAGCACCTTCCAAACCCACCACGACTACCATCTATCAAGAAGGACAGGAGCAGCAGATACCTGGGAACCCCACCACCTGGAGGTTCCCCTCTAAGTCACTTAACACCCTGACTTGGAAATATATCGCCGCTCCTTCACTGTCGCTGGGTCAAAATCCTGGAAATCCTTCCCTAACAGCACAATGGGTGTACCTACACCCATATGGCTGCATCGGTTCAAGAAGGTAACTCATCTCCACTTTCTCACGGGCAACTAGGGCTGGGTGATAAATGTTGGATTAACCAGCGACGCCCACATCTCGAAAACAATTTTTTTTTTTTAAATTGGAAGGAGAAACCTTCTTCACAATATTCCTTGCCCTTCACACCTGGTATCTCATCACTGGGATTCCCGATCTTGGGTTACACGCCCATTCCACAACACACAATCTTATTCCTCCTTCTTATCACAGCTCTTTACCTTGTGACTGAGTGGCCCGTTCACTGCTTTCCACCTCTTTCTTGGCCATTCCTCCCTTCAATCTGCCTCACCGCACCTACTGCAGATATTTATCTCGTCACAGCTTTGATGCTGTCTGACTAACTTGTGGAGATCGCAGCTGTGTCCTGGCAAAACATTTTTTTCAGGTTATTATGTTTTGTTTGGTTTCTCAGCAAGGTTCCGTGGAGGCCGAAGAGAGTTCTGAAAGAATTAAGAACCTTTCTACTGAATAAATTCTTCTGCCGATTTAAATTTTAATTCCTGATTTTTAAAACGTGTGGGCATCCCTGGCCCAGACCAGTATTTGTTTCCCAATCCCTAATTGCCTTGAGGGGGCATTTAAGAGTCAATCACATTGCTGTGGGCTTTGAGCCATATGTGGGTCAGACCAGGTAAGGATGGCAGACTTAATTCCCTAAAGTTTAATGTTCCTTGTGTAGTCCTCCAAGGTGGCTAAAGGTCGTAGTGCTGACAAAGAACATCAAACTGTGTATTTGAAACAAAGCTAGTTCATTTTACACTACTTTAAGTGATTCGTATATTTTACTAAGTAATACCTACTAAAATAACAGTATTAAATCTATGCTACAGAAATCTATAATATCTTTCGAATACAACTCTCTATCTTAACCTTTAACTAATCTTCTCTAACACCTTCTCTAAACCTGCTCCCAGAATTCCAGGAGGCGGAGTCGATTTATATGGCTAATCTGTGGTGCCATCTAGTGTTGAGATACATAAACATCATCTCCTTACATTATACATAACATTACATAAAGGACATTCCTCATGTATTTACTTGGCTTTTATGTTGTCTGTTTGAATATCAGGAAATTGTTCATTTGTTAGATAGAATTCAGAATGACCAAATGACCTATAATAATAATAATCTCTTATTGTCACAAGTAGGCTTCAATGAAGTTACTGTGAAAAGCCCCGAGTCGCCACATTCCGGCACCTGTTCGGGGAGGCTGGTACGGGAATTGAACCCACGCTGTGGGCATTGTTCTGCATTGCAAGTCAGCTAGTTAGCCCACTGTGCTAAACCAGCCCCAGATTTATTAGTGATTACCTGGTTTCTATGTATTCCAATTTCTCTCAACTGACAAGTGGAAACACCTTCTTTCGATAAGAAAACACTTGTTGCAATAAGATCCACACCTCCGTCCGAAGCTCACAAAACAAAACAGATCAGAATGAGATCGCTAAAAAGCTTGGGGTATTTCCAGCATTGACTTCCTGTAAGCATCATAATTCCTTCCTGTACATGTCGGGAGATCCTCTGACTTATCATGAAAAACGGCATCAACGATCTGCTGATATTTATGCCAAATATCTAATATATTATGAATAAATATTTTATATGAGTTCCTGTCTAAGTGACATCTTCCCATGGTCGCATTATTGCTATCTATTAACACCACTGAATAGTAACGGAATTCTTCCAGTAGCATACTGTACAATAAGACCTGTTTTCTTTAACCTCATGTTACATTAGTTTGTGATGATGGAGTTTGTGACGGGGCTGAACGATGTGATACCTGTCCTGCTGATTGTGGAGCCTGCCCCATGTCTATTGGGATCAAAGTTTCGATTGGCCTTCCAATTGCCCTGTTCTGTAGCGGGTTTATACTCACCTTGGTGGTATGTAGTGATAATCCTGATCCGCTTCAGTTTATCGGTCTGATCGAGTAGATCTGTGTGACGAGGATCAAATCTTTGTTTTTTACATGTTAAATGTGTGTGTTTATGCTGAGGTGATATGTATCGGGCGCGGTATATCGGGGCGGGGATTGGAATAAAGAACAATACAGCACAGAACAGGCCCTTCGGCCCTCCAAGTCTGTACCGGTCATGATACCACCCTTGGCCAAAACCCCCAGCACTTCCTTATGCCACATCCCTCTATACCCGTCCTGTCCATATGTTTATCGAGATACCTTTTGAACGCCGTTAATGTATCTGCTTCCACAGCCTCCCCTGGCAACGCGTTCCAGACACTCACCACCCTCTGTGTAAAAAAACCTGTGTTATGGGTCCGGGTTTACAGAACCCCAAAGTGTTTCATGGAGTTCAACTGACCCACAACTTTTAATAGATTGTGGTGTGGGAAGCACACGGTGTGCTCTCCAGGTGTGGTACAGCAGAAATGGACAATGGTTTTTAAAACAAAATAATGTTTATTCTATGAACTCAAGTTAACCTTTTAAAAACAAACATTGAATATCTTAACACCCATTACTTCATAGATAACCCCCAAAGACTACAACACTAAATAATCCTTCAAACTGTTCCTTTAAACATCCAAAAGACTTCAAACCTTCAAAAATAATAACACATTAGGTTACATTCAATATATTTATAGTCTTTTGATTTCAGAAATCAACAGACCAGCCCTGTGTTTCTTCCTGCAGCTCACAGCAAAACACACAGACACTCCCAGCTGCCTTCTCAAACTGAAACTCAAAAAAGCAGAAGTGAGCTCAGCTCCCCCCACCCTCTGACATCACTTCAGTAATATGATTAGCTCCATTAGCGGTTTAATAAACTCGGTTTGTTCTCACTGGAACGAAGGAGGTTGAGGGGCGACCTGATAGAGGTATACAAAATTATGAGGGGCATAGACAGAGTGGATAGTCAGAGGCTTTTCCCCAGGGTAGAGGGGTCAATTACTAGGGGGCATAGGTTTAAGGTGAGAGGGGCAAGGTTTAGAGTAGATGTACGAGGCAAGTTTTTTACGCAGAGGGTAGTGGGTACCTGGAACTCGCTACCGGAGGAGGTAGTGGAAGCAGGGACGATAGGGACATTTAAGGGGCATCTTGACAAATATATGAATAGGATGGGAATAGAAGGATACGGACCCAGGAAGTGTAGAAGATTGTAGTTTAGTCGGGCAGTATGGTCGGCACGGGCTTGGAGGGCCGAAGGGCCTGTTCCTGTGCTGTACATTTCTTTGTTCTTTGTTCTTTGTATTTCTTAAAGGTACATTGCTTAAACATCCATTTCTTAAAGGTACTCTCACCTGCCTCGCCCACCTCCTCTAAACAGACCTTAAACCGATGCCCCCTGGTGACAGACTCCTCCACCCAAGGAGAGAGGGCCTGCCCATCCATTCTATCCATGCCCTCTTAGGAGGGGAGCAACATTGCGAGAGATAAATTGTGTGGCACAATTTTTCAAAGATAACTATATTACTTAATGGTTACATTTCTCTATTGTGCCATCTCCACCCCACACCGCAAATCAGCCCCGACACCCCCCCCCCCCCATCCTGTACACCGCACAACAACCCCCAACCCCAGATTGCCTGGGTGCCCCACGCAATCCAACCTTGCCTTCCCAAGGACCCCTATAAAAGGTGACCCCCCCCCCCCCCGCAGGTAACCTGAGATTCAAATGAAGGGTCAAGTTTTTCAACCCACATTAATTGCTGCGTCTACCTCACAGCTGTCAATAATCTCTGCATTCAAATCGGGTTTGATTCTAAAAGACCTTTTATATACTTTTTAGTGGCTGCAATACCAAAAGCAAAAGATGCTTTGGGACGAGAGCTGGATCATCAATCTGAAGGACATTAAGACAGGTACTTCAACACGTTCAGAGTGTTTTCAGAAATGTTCTGCGGTGTCACTTCATTTCTCATTTCCGGTTCCAATTGTGTGTTTTAGGGAGGGAATTTGTACCGGGAGTCGGCAGCATTGTAACTGTCCAACAAGCCAATGGAACTTCGGTGCCAAGTCTCATGACAGATGTTACCATAAACACATGCACTGCAAGCTCATCACATAAACAGAGTTTTATCCAGACTGGAATTTAGTAAGTCTACAGCCCAGTCACGTATTTTTGTCAACCTCTGTAACTAACTTGGAGTCATACCTGACACAAATGGTGGTTGGAGGCCAATCATCTCAGCTCCAGGACATCACTGCAGGAGTTCCTCAGGGTAGTGTCCCAGGCCCAGGTGAGGGCTTAAGTGGGTCGGTGCAGACTCGATGGGCCGAATGGCCTCCTTCTGCATTGTATGTTCTATGAGACACAAGTCAAGAGTGTAATGGAATACTATCCATTTGCCTGGATTTTGACCCAGCGACAGTGAAGGAACACCGATATATTTCCAAGTCGGGATGATGTGTGGCTTGGAGGAGAACTAGCAGGCAGCAGTGTTTCCATCTACCTGTGGCCCTTGTCCTTCTATTTGGTAGTGGTTGTGGGATTTGAAGGTGCTGTCAAAGGAGCCTTGGTGAGTTGCTGCAGTGCATTCTGTAGTTGGTACACACAGCTGCCACTGTTTGTCGGTAGTGGAGGGGGTGAATGTTTAAGGTAGCGGCAGGGATGCCAATTAAGCGGGCTGCTTTGTCCAGCATGTTGTTGAGCTTCTTTTTGAGCTGTTGGCTTGGAACTCCACTCATCCAGGCAAGTGGAGAGTATTCCATGACACTCCTGACTTGCCCCTTGTAGATGATGGACAGTGTAATGATGTGTATAGTACATGTGGATTAAAGGGTGTGGGTTACTGTACTACAGATTCAGTATTATTAGTTTATTATCTGTTACTTAGTAAAGTGTACAAACCTAATCACGCTTAGTAGTGGAAAATAAATTTGTTTTGATTTAAAGTTCTTAGTTTAATGTTCTTTGTCAACACTACATATCTGGCTATCTTGAAGAATAAGGCGAGGAATATAACAGGCAGGTTTTGGGAAGTCAGGTGAAGTATTCAACACATAATTCCCATCCTCTGACCTGCTCTTGTAGCCACAGTCTTAATATGGCTTTGGGGGTCAGGAGGTGAGTTATTCACCGTAGGATTCCTAGTCTTTTGCCCTGGTAGCCACAGTATTAATGTGGCTAGTCCAGTTCAGTTTCTGGCCAATGGTAACCTCCAGGATGTTGATAATGGGAGATTCAGTGATGGTAATGCCATTGAATGTCAAGAAGTAATGGTTTGATTGTCTCTTGATGGAGATGGTCATTGCCCAGCACTTGTGCGGTGCAAATGTTATTTTCCACTTATCAGCCCAAGCTTGGATATTGTCCAGGTCTTGCTGCATTGGGTGGACAGGGACTGCCTCAGTGTCTGAGGAGTCGTGAATGGTGCTGAACATTGTGCAGTCATCCGCAAACATCCCCGATTCTCACCTATTGATGGAAAGAAGGTCATTGATGAAGCAGCTGAAGATGGTTGGGCCTAGGACACTACCCCGAGGAACGCATGAAGTGATGTCCTGGAGCTGAGACGATCGACCTCCAACCACCACAACCATCTTGGATAGTAATATAAATTCTATTTTAACTAAAAATTATTTTGAAAAAGACGGGCCTGATAAAGTGCACCAAGGTTTTAGTTTCCTCTTAAACCCTGCCCTATTTGTATTTCAGTGATGGTCGGACAGTGGCTATTAAAAGGATTCCCAAGAAAACCTTTGCTCTCTCAAAAACAATCAGGAAAGAAGTGAAGCAAGTGAGGTATACACTGACCTTTGTGAAATCTCAGTTTATTCTGATATACTTTAATTTAAAATACTAAGCTAGTACAATGTCCATGTATGTACGTGCAATTTGCGGAATTTGGGATGGAGGCTAATAGAAGGAGGGAACAAATTACTTGCTGGTGGGTGAACATCAAATGAGGTGGTGTGTGTGCGCAGTGAGTTTCCCGCACTGTACAAGAGTAGAGTGGGTTTATGCTGGCTAACTTTGGTTAGCCCTGCAGCCTCACAGCGCCGAGGTCACAGGAATGGTCAGCTAGGCATCTTTTCCTCTCGGAAAGAGCAGATAGAGGCCTTAAAATTATGTACGGGTTTGATAAGGTAGACATAGAAAAGTTACTTGTAGAGGAGACCAAAACTATGGATAATAAATATAAGATAGGGAGAGTTAGCTGGGAGCCCGCATTGCCTTGGAGGGCCAACCTTATTCCGAGGTAATCAGGCACTTAGAGTAATAAAAATAGAAAATGTTGGAAAATCTCAGCAGGTCTGGCAGCATCTGTGGAGAGATGCTCTTCCTCAAAGCTAAGAGTCATACTGAGCTGAAACATTGGCTCAGTTTGTCTCTCCACAGATACTGCCAGAATAGCAGAGATTTTCCGGCATTTTCTGTTTTCATTTCAGATTTCCAGCATCTGCAGTATTTTGCCTTCACTTATCTACACAGCATTGGGCCTGCCCTGAATTAAGCCCCCAGTATGGTGGATATCCTGCCCTCGAGAACTGGCAGCTGCCATTATTGTAGATGGGCTGAACTACAGGATCAGTGGTCGATCCTGTGGTGAAATGCATCACTGTAAATACACAAGGGGTTAATGTGAACACACTACACCTAGCTAGACACTAGAGGGAATACCAGAGACATCATGACACACAGACATTCAACCAATAGGTCAGTAAGATAGGACACGACCAATGGGCAGTGACAATACACACAGAGGTGGCACTATCACAGGGGGGCATTACACCAACCCATACATAAGGACACAGCACACATGCTCAGTCTCTTTCCAGTGGAGACACTTAGTGAGTACAGACAGGGTTGATTGAAACACATCACACCCACCACGTGGATTGTAGCAGACTGGTTAGTTAGTCTGAGTAGCTATAGCAGGATTAACTAGAGTCGAATCCATGCAGGAGAATTGTTAACAGTTTAATAAATGTGTTAAAGCTATCTCCAAGTCTGAACCTTCCTTTGTCAGAGTGCACATCAAGGCAGCAGCTTATGCTACGTCAAGAGCATAACAAAACAGATCCTTCAGAGAAAGATGAGTGGGGTGGGATGCAGGTGCCAGGGAAGAAATGGGAAAGGGGAAGACAGCAAGGCAGGGGGCTGCCTTCCTCAGGCCTCCCCTGTAGCAATGTCCAATCCTTAAACTGGGCACAGAGTGCTTTTGTACGAGGGCCTCTCCCCACCCCTCAGTAGCAGCAGGTAACCCGACATGGTTGCACAGTGGCCTTCCCAGATGGCACGTCACCCTGCCCGTTGCTGGGTGAATACCAGCTGTAGTGGGTTGAGGCCCTTAAATTGCTACTAAAGGTCCCAATAAGCCTCCAGGTTAGAAGTTTTCCCACCCCTGGACTTAATTGGAGGGAGGCAGGAATGTTGCGAGATCTCAATCCCGCCAGATCGCACGGAACCTGAGAACATCTCAGACACTCAGAAGGTAAGAAGGTAAGTAAGTGATTTTTACTTTTATACCTTTTTTCAAATTGTGTGTGTCGGGGGGAAACTGAAGTGACATCACAGAAAAGCTGTGACCTGAGTGGCTGGTTGGGATTCTAACCTAAATTTAAAAAAAATGTGAGTATTTGGGAACTAATTAAACATAATAACTTAATTATAATTTAGAGGATATCTAAGCCAGAGATCGGAGAGTATTATAGTTAGCTATCGCATTTCTATTAGAAATCTAGTGCTAGGAAACAGATAGTTGACAGTAACTTTGCAATTTAAAAAAAAAAGTATTTATAAAAAAAAAAAGACAAATTTTAATTTTAATTAATTGACGCAATGTCAGTTAGAGGGGTGCTGTGCTCTGACTGTGAGATGTGGCAGGTCCGGGAGGCTTCCAGCGTTCCGGATGGCTTCATCTGCAGAAAGTGCACCCAACTGCAGCTCCTCACAGACCGCATGGTTCGGTTGGAGCAGCAATTGGATGCACTTAGGAACATGCAGGTGGCGGAAAGCGTCATAGATCACAGTTATGTAAATGTGGTCACACCCAAGGTGCAGGCAGAGAAATGGGTGACCACCAGAAAGGGCAGGCAGTCAGTGCAGGAATCCCCTGTGGTTGTCCCCCTCTCGAACAGATATACCCCTTTGGATACTGTCGGGGGGGATAGCCTATCAGGGGAAAACAGCAGCAGCCAGAGCAGTGGCACCACGGCTGGCTCTGATGTTCAGAAGGGAGGGTCAAAGCGCAGAAGAGTAATAGTAATAGGGGACTCTATAGTCAGGGGCACAGATAGGCGCTTCTGTGGACGTGAAAGAGACTCCAGAATGGTATGTTGCCTCCCTGGTGCCAGGGTCCAGGATGTCTCCGAACGGGTAGAGGGAATCCTGAAGGGGTAGGGCAAACAGGCAGAGGTCGTTGTACATATTGGTACTAACGACATAGGCAGGAAGGGGCATGAGGTCCTGCAGCAGGAGTTCAGGGAGCTAGGCAGAAAGTTAAAAGACAGGACCTCGAGGGTTGTGATCTCGGGATTACTCCCTGTGCCACGTGCCAGTGAGGCTAGAAATAGGAAGATAGAGCAGACAAACACGTGGCTAAACAGCTGGTGTAGGAGGGAGGGTTTCCGTTATCTGGACCACTGGGAGCTCTTCCGGGGCAGATGTGACCTGTATAAGATGGACGGGTTGCATCTAAACCGGAGAGGCATAAATATCCTGGCCGCGAGATTTGCTAGTGTCACACGGGAGGGTTTAAACTAGTATGGCAGGGGGGTGGGCGCGGGAGCAATAGGTCAGAAGGTGAGAGCATTGAGGGAGAACTAGGGAATAGGGACAGTGTGGCTCTGAGGCAGAGCAGACGGGGAGAAGTTGCTGAACACAGCGGGTCTGGTGGCCTGAAGTGCATATGTTTTAATGCAAGGAGCATTGCGGGTAAGGCAGATGAACTTAGAGCTTGGATTACTACTTGGAACTATGATGTTGTTGCCATTACAGAGACCTGGTTGAGGGAA
This sequence comes from Scyliorhinus torazame, assembly GCF_047496885.1. Lineage (NCBI taxonomy): Eukaryota > Metazoa > Chordata > Chondrichthyes > Carcharhiniformes > Scyliorhinidae > Scyliorhinus > Scyliorhinus torazame. The sequence goes on from NC_092713.1 coordinate 12,256,882, forward strand.
GGGCAGGATTGGCAGCGAAACGTTCCAGGATTTAGATGTTTCAGGCGGGATAGAGGGGGATGTAAAAGGGGAGGCGGAGTTGCGCTACTTGTTCAGGAGAATATCACAGCTATACTGCGAGAGGACACCTCAGAGGGCAGTGAGGCTATATGGGTAGAGATCAGGAATAAGAAGGGTGCAGTCACAATGTTGGGGGTATACTACAGGCCTCCCAACAGCCAGCGGGAGATCGAGGAGCAGATAGGTAGACAGATTTTGGAAAAGAGTAAAAACAATAGGGTTGTGGTGATGGGAGACTTCAACTTCCCCAATATTGACTGGGACTCACTTAGTGCCAGGGGCTTAGACGGGGCGGAGTTTGTAAGGAGCATCCAGGAGGGCTTCTTAAAACAATATGTAAACAGTCCAACTAGGGAAGGGGCGGTACTGGACCTGGTATTGGGGAATGAGCCCGGCCAGGTGGTAGATGTTTCAGTAGGGGAACATTTCGGTAACAGTGACCACAATTCAGTAAGTTTTAAAGTACTGGTGGACAAGGATAAGAGTGGTCCGAGGATGAATGTGCTAAATTGGGGGAAGGCTAATTATAACAATATTAGGCGGGAACTGAAGAACATAGATTGGGGGCGGATGTTTGAGGGCAAATCAACATCTGACATGTGGGAGGCTTTCAAGTGTCAGTTGAAAGGAATACAGGACAGGCATGTTCCTGTGAGGAAGAAAGATAAATACGGCAATTTTCGGGAACCTTGGATGACGAGTGATATTGTAGGCCTCGTCAAAAAGAAAAAGGAGGCATTTGTCAGGGCTAAAAGGCTGGGAACAGACGAAGCCTGTGTGGCATATAAGGAAAGTAGGAAGGAACTTAAGCAAGGAGTCAGGAGGGCTAGAAGGGGTCATGAAAAGTCATTGGCAAATAGGGTTAAGGAAAATCCCAAGGCTTTTTACACGTACATAAAAAGCAAGAGGGTAGCCAGGGAAAGGGTTGGCCCACTGAAGGATAGGCAAGGGAATCTATGTGTGGAGCCAGAGGAAATGGGCGAGGTACTAAATGAATACTTTGCATCAGTATTCACCAAAGAGAAGGAATTGGTAGATGTTGAGTCTGGAGAAGGGGGTGTAGATAGCCTGGGTCACATTGTGATCCAAAAAGACGAGGTGTTGGGTGTCTTAAAAAATATTAAGGTAGATAAGTCCCCAGGGCCTGATGGGATCTACCCCAGAATACTGAAGGAGGCTGGAGAGGAAATTGCTGAGGCCTTGACAGAAATCTTTGGATCCTCACTGTCTTCAGGGGATGTCCCGGAGGACTGGAGAATAGCCAATGTTGTTCCTCTGTTTAAGAAGGGTAGCAAGGATAATCCCGGGAACTACAGGCCGGTGAGCCTTACTTCAGTGGTAGGGAAATTACTGGAGAGAATTCTTCGAGACAGGATCTACTCCCATTTGGAAGCAAATGGACGTATTAGTGAGAGGCAGCACGGTTTTGTGAAGGGGAGGTCGTGTCTCACTAACTTGATAGAGTTTTTCGAGGAGGTCACTAAGATGATTGATGCAGGTAGGGCAGTAGATGTTGTCTATATGGACTTCAGTAAGGCCTTTGACAAGGTCCCTCATGGTAGACTAGTACAAAAGGTGAAGTCACACGGGATCAGGGGTGAACTGGCAAGGTGGATACAGAACTGGCTAGGCCATAGAAGGCAGAGGGTAGCAATGGAGGGATGCTTTTCTAATTGGAGGGCTGTGACCAGTGGTGTTCCACAGGGATCAGTGTTGGGACCTTTGCTGTTTGTAGTATATATAAATGATTTGGAGGAAAATGTAACTGGTCTGATTAGTAAGTTTGCAGACGACACAAAGATTGGTGGAATTGCGGATAGCGATGAGGACTGTCAGAGGATACAGCAGGATTTAGATTGTCTGGAGACTTGGGCGGAGAGATGGCAGATGGAGTTTAATCCGGACAAATGTGAGGTAATGCATTTTGGAAGGGCTAATGCAGGTAGGGAATATACAGTGAATGGTAGAACCCTCAAGAGTATTGAAAGTCAGAGAGATCTAGGAGTACAGGTCCACAGGTCATTGAAAGGGGCAACACAGGTGGAGAAGGTAGTCAAGAAGGCATACGGCATGCTTGCCTTCATTGGCCGGGGCATTGAGTATAAGAATTGGCAAGTCATGTTGCAGCTGTATAGAACCTTAGTTAGGCCACACTTGGAGTATAGTGTTCAATTCTGGTCGCCACACTACCAGAAGGATGTGGAGGCTTTAGAGAGGGTGCAGAAGACATTTACCAGAATGTTGCCTGGTATGGAGGGCATAAGCTATGAGGAGCGATTGAATAAACTCGGTTTGTTCTCACTGGAACGAAGGAGGTTGAGGGGCGACCTGATAGAGGTATACAAAATTATGAGGGGCATAGACAGAGTGGATAGTCAGAGGCTTTTCCCCAGGGTAGAGGGGTCAATTACTAGGGGGCATAGGTTTAAGGTGAGAGGGGCAAGGTTTAGAGTAGATGTACGAGGCAAGTTTTTTACACAGAGGGTAGTGGGTGCCTGGAACTCACTACCGGAGGAGGTAGTGGAAGCAGGGACGATAGGGACATTTAAGGGGCATCTTGACAAATATATGAATAGGATGGGAATAGAAGGATACGGACCGAGGAAGTGTAGAAGATTGTAGTTTAGTCGGGCAGTATGGTCGGCACGGGCTTGGAGGGCCGAAGGGCCTGTTCCTGTGCTGTACATTTCTTTGTTCTTTGTTGTTTTGAACCCCACCTAAAACCGGTGGGGGGTCGGGGGGGGGGGGGGGGGGGGGGCGGGGGGGTGGTAGCATAAATTTCCACCAACAACGGCATTAATAAATTGAACCGGAAATTCAGGCGAAATATTTTTACCCAGAGAGTGGGGAGAATGTGGAACCCGCTCACACAGGGAGTGGCCGAGTGAATAATATTGATACAGTGAAGGATAAACATCAATGAGAGAGAAAGGAATAGCAGGAGATGCTGATAGGGTGAGATGGAGAGGGGGAGAGAGGAGGCTCGTATGAAACCCAAACCTCAGCATGGAGTTGGGTCAAATGGAATGTTTTCATGTTGCGATATCTTGTATTATGTAATAAAACCAAGGTGCATGCAGTACACAGCTGAGTGCTGAGTAATAAATACTCTAGATAGAACAAAGATGATGTAAAAACACTGGATGAATACTTAGCCACGTCTTAACTTGTGAAATATAAAATGCACACACCACAATAGAATAATTTAAAATTATTGCGGGTGGGGGGGGCGTGGTTTAGCTCAGTGGGCTGGATGGCTGGTTCATGATGCAGAACAAGGCCAGCAGCGCGGGTTCAATTCCTGTACCGGCTGAGGTTATTCAGGAAGGCCCCGCCTTCTCAACCTTGCCCCTCGCCTGAGGTGTGGTGACCCTCGGGTTAAATCGCCACCGGTCAGCTCTCCCCTCCTCAAAGGGGAAAGCAGCCCATGGTCATCTGGGACTATGGTGACAACATAGAACATAGAACATAGAACATAGAAAATACAGCACAGAACAGGCCCTTCGGCCCACGATGTTGTGCCGAACCTTTGTCCTAGATTAATCATAGATTATCATTGAATTTACAGTGCAGAAGGAGGCCATTCGGCCCCTTGAGTCTGTACCAGCTCTTGGAAAGAGCACCCTACCCAAACTCAACACCTCCACCCACCACCAAGGGCAATTTGGACATTAAGGGCAATTTATCATTGGCCAATTCACCTAACCCGCACATCTTTGGACTGTGGGAGGAAACCGGAGCACCCGGAGGAAACCCACGCAGACACGGGGAGGACGTGCAGACTCCGCACAGACAATGACCCAAGCTGGAATCGAACCTGGGACCATGGATCTGTGAAGCAATTGTGCTATCCACAATGCTACCGTGCTGCCCTTAAGAACAAATAAATCTACACTATATCATTTTCCCGTAATCCATGTACCTATCCAACAGCTGCTTGAAGGTCCCTAATGTTTCCGACTCAACTACTTCCACAGGCAGTGCATTCCATGCCCCCACTACTCTCTGGGTAAAGAACCTACCTCTGATATCCCTCCTATATCTTCCACCTTTCACCTTAAATTTATGTCCCCTTGTAATGGTGTGTTCCACCTGGGGAAAAAGTCTCTGACTGTCTACTCTATCTATTCCCCTGATCATCTTATAAACCTCTATCAAGTCGCCCCTCATCCTTCTCCGCTCTAATGAGAAAAGGCCTAGCACCCTCAACCTTTCCTCGTAAGACCTACTCTCCATTCCAGGCAACATCCTGGTAAATCTTCTTTGCACCTTTTCCAAAGCTTCCACATCCTTCCTAAAATGAGGCGACCAGAACTGTACACAGTACTCCAAATGTGGCCTTACCAAGGTTTTGTACAGCTGCATCATTACCTCATGGCTCTTAAATTCAATCCCTCTGTTAATGAACGCGAGCACACCATAGGCCTTCTTCACAGCTCTATCCACTTGAGTGGCAACGTTCAATTAAATATTATGGTGTGTGTATGCTGAGTGGTTAATAGAAATATTCTCTTGTGCCTTGTGGTTTAGGAATAATTTCAATATTGCACCTTAAACCCAATTTGTTTCAATGTTTTGATGGCGATTGGTTGGCAATAATATCAGGAATGATAAAAAGTGATCAAATACACACAGCTGTAACGACCTCCTGGGCTAGTGCGCGGTCAATTCCAGCCCCATTTGACCCGGAGTCGCAACACAATCGAAATTAACAAATAACTCTTAGAAATACACCCCAAGTTTTTGGCCCTTGGCTGCCCAATAACTCCAGTCACAGGTTTGTAAATTTAAGCACAATTTATTAATAACAATAACTATAATGCAATATGGAGCAAATACAACTGGTTAACTATTATCTAAATCATAACCCACTCCTCTTTAACTCACCCCCACCCGCTACCCACACGCACAAGACAGACAAATAAACACAGAAGGAAAAGAGTGCAACAATATTGATGAAAGTAAAAAGGATAAGTGTCTTTGTTTCAGATGGTTGTCTTCTAGCACACCTTCGTTTCGTTTAAGCTTTCAGCTCGAGGTTTCTTCTTTCAGTCTGTAATGGTTTTCACTGTAGATTCATCCAGATTCTCAGTAGGTTCAGAAATATGGCAGCTGCGCAGCTTCACTGGAGTAAGAGAGAGAGAGAAACTCACAGCTTCCTCTGAGTATCCAGGACCCGACTGTCCTTTCCTTGCTTCTCTGAAAACCATCCCACTTGGCGAGGACCCAATCACCGCTTGATCCCAGGCAGAATGCGGCCTTTTGGCCAATTCATTGGCCAGAAGGGGAGTGTGCAGCGGGACCTAGGTGTCCTTGTGCACCAGTCGCTGAAGGCAAGCATGCAGGTTCAGCAGGCGGTAAAGAATGCTAATGGTATGTTGGCCTTCACTGCGAGAGGTTTCGAGTATAGAAGCAGGGATGTGTTGCTGCAATTGTACAGGGCCTTGGTGAGGACACACCTGGAGTATTGTGTGCAGTTTTGGTCTCCTTCTCTCAGGAAGAATGTTCTTGTTCTCAAGGGTTCACCAGACTGATTCCAGGGATGGCGGGACTGTCATATGAGGTGAGATTGACTAGGTTGGGATTGTTCTCGCTGGAGTTCAGAAGAATGAGGGGGTTCTCATAGAGACTTATAAAATTCCAACAGGACTGGACAGGGTAGATGCAGGGAAGATGTTACCAATGATGGGTGTGTCCAGATCCAGGGGTCACAGTCTGAGGATTCGGGGTGGACCATTTCGGACAGAGATAAGGAGACATTTCTTCACCCAAAGAGTGGTGAGCCTGTGGAATTCATTACCACAGGAAGTAGTTGATGCTAAAACTTTGAATATATTCTAGAGACGGCTGGATAGAGCACTTGGGGAGAATGGGATCAAAGGCTATGGGGAGAAAGCAGGAATAGGCTATTGAGTTGGATGATCAGCCATGATCGTAATGAAAGGCCTCCTCCTGCTCCTATCTTCTATGTATCTATGTATCAATGTACCTTTTGAGTTCCTCACTTCCTTTCCTCGACTTAAAGGTTTATGTCTATTAAACATCCATGGGACAAAAATGATAATGGCAAAATAAAATAAATGAGAAGCCAAGGTAATTAACAAGAGGGGCCCTTACACTGCATAAAACAAGAGAATATTGTAATTCGCACTGACAATGCTTTTTCTCACATTTAGAATCACACACCTGAGAAAACTGGTGGAGACGGTGTGGGTTAGTAAATTACATCAACAAAATAAGAAGCAAAAAAGGAGACAATGGTATTTAGACGAACCAGAGGTATGGAGGTGATGGATGAGAAAGTGAGCTGAGGTTAAAGAGAGAGTCTTAGCATGGAGCAGTGATTGAAACTATTCATAGAGCTAGCTGTCCGTACAAGCACGTTTTAAAAATGTGGTTAGGGTGATAGGTCACTCCATTAAAACATACCGCCCAACTTGTCACACATTCACCCTTTATCTATCTGACAGATATTTAATAGGTGCAGTTAACCATCTCCCATGAAAATAATACAAGAGTGAGGAGAATATAAATCTGGTTTTATAAAGTGCTATTGTCAAGCTCTATGGTATTCAGTTTTCATAGGAAATAAGCTAGGATTGTGGAAAGGGATTTCCAAATTATTGGCAACAATTCCGGAATCATACACAATAACATTGAAGATTAACTTTTCCTTTGACATTTATGCGTCCCTGATCGATTTTCAATGCACAAATCTATTTTGCACATGTTAGTTAATGGTGTTTGGGGAGTTTTATTTGCCAATTGTTTCCTTGCTCATTCCAGAGAACTCGATCATCCAAATCTATGCAAGTTTATTGGTGGATCTGTTGAGGTGCCCAATGTTACCATTGTTACTGAATACTGCCCAAAAGGAAGTCTGACTGATGTTCTGTTCAATGATGATATTCCCTTAAACTGGGGATTCAGGTAAATAACAATCTAGAATGATTCACTTGGTTTTTAGATCGGAATCTGAATAATATTGGGGCAGCACAGTAGCGCACTGGTTAGCACAGTTGCTTCACAGCTCCAGGATCCCAGGTTCGATTCCCAGCTTGGGTGACTGTCTGTGCGGAGTCTGCATGTTCTCCCCTTATCTGCGCGGGTTTCCTCCGGGTGCTCCGGTTTCCTCCCACAGTTGAAAGATGTGCAGGTTAGCTGGATTGGCCATGTTAAAGTGCCCTTAGTATCCAAAAAAAAAAGGTTAGGTGAGGCTGCTGGGTTACGGGGATAGGGTGGAGGTGTGGGCTTGGGGAGGGTGCTCTTTCCAAGGGCCGGTGCAGACTTGATGGGCCGAATGGCCTCCTTCTGCACTGTAAATTCTATGATTCTATGATTGATTCTTCCACCTCCTTAACACCATAACATCGCTCATCTAAGCCCCTGCTGGAACAGCAAAGGCTGCTGAAGGCCTCTGGCTTCATTACCTCCAGGTTTGCTCATTCCTACGCTCAGCTACCAGCCTTCCACCTTGCACACTCCATATATTTGACATCATCCAAAACTCTGCTACCTATCTTCTAATCTTCTAACTCACAACAAGTTCCGTTCACCCATCGCCCCATGTGCTCGTTGATCTACACTGTCTCTCAGTCTGGAAACTCCTCAATATTAAATTTCTCATTGTTTTCAAGGACTCCCATGGCCTTGCCCAACCCTATCTCTGTAATCCCCCCATAACCCATAACCTTCAGGATCACGACGCGACTCAGATTGTTCGTGTTCCGCCATTGGTGGCTGTGCCTTTAGCTCACTGGGTTCCTAAGCTCTGACATTATCTTCCTTAATATCTACCCCTTTATCCTCTTTCTTCTCCTTTCAGGTAATCCTGAACGACTGCCTCTTCGAACAAGCATCTCAGTCCCACGACATCAGGGTAGTGTTCTAGGCCCAACCAACTTCAGCTTCTCCCTCTCAATGATCTTTCCTCATCATAAGCTCAGAAGTGGGGATATTTGCTGATATTTGCACAATGTTCAGAATCGCTCACGATTCCTCAGATACTGAAGCTGCCCAAATGCAGCAAGTCCTGGCTAACTGTCAGGCGTAGGTACCAACATTAAGCCCCACGCTCAACAGTGCCTCTGTTACGAACCCTTGGGCAGCTGTGCGATCAATTCCAGCCCCACTCATCCCAGAGTCATGACACAAGTGGTTTAGCACAGGGCTAAAGAGCTGGATTTTAAAGCAGACCAAGGCAGGCCAGCAGCACGGTTCAATTCCCGTACCAGCCTCCCCGAACAGGCGCCGGAATGTGGCGACTAGGGGCTTTTCACAGTAACTTCATTTGAAGCCTACTTGTGAGAATAAGCGATTTTCATTTTCATTTCAACGCTGATAAAAATACCCCAAATCTTTGGCCCTTGGTTCTAATTACAGTCATCAGGTTTGTCGGTTTAAACACAATTGCTGTTTATTTATAACTAGAACACATATGAAGTATGCAGTGAATACAGTTGCTTAATGTCAAACTAAATACCTGACTCCCCCTTCAACTGTCCCACCCTCTACCCGGGCACAGAAGACAGACAAACACAGAGGGATGGACAGGGGTAAAAAAAATAAGGGTTAAGAATAAAAGATAAGAGTCCTTGCTTCAGATGATGAGTTCTTCAGTGCATTTCCTTTACAGTATGAGCGTGGTTTAAAGTCTCTGACCTGCACATATAATGATCTTCCTTGCAGCTAGCAATACCTTACTCGCAGCTGTTCCAGGAGAGGCTTCTGGCTTCACATCAGACTCTGCTTTTAGTTTGTGGTTTATTTCCAGGCCTCTTTACTTCTTCAGACACTTTATCTCATGTCAAGTCTTTCCTTCAGCTTGTGGTTTAATCCCAAGCCTTTGTTGTTCCAATAGAATGGCACCCAGACCCACTGGCGAGAGAGAGTGAGAGTGAGAGAGAGAGAGGAGTCTTCCATTAACTCACTGCCCATTTATCCCTGACAACTCTGTGAAAGCACCTTGGAATATTCATTTTCTATATTCAAGGCGTGATAGAAATGCAAGTTTTTGTTGTTGCTTCAGACTCTCATTTGCAACTGACCTGGCACGGGGAATGGTCTACCTTCACCAGCATAAAATTTACCACGGGAAGTTACAATCAATGAACTGTGTCATCGATGATAGATGGGTTTGCAAAATCTCAGGTAATTCTCCATCATGCAAGCTGGGCAGTTTAATGGATCGCAGCATCTTGTACAGAATTGCACTGTTAACTGGCATTTCAATTTTATTGCACGAAGGTTACGGTTTAGCTGCCTACAGAAAGGATGATTTTGAGGAATTTACTAACACAATCAACGGAAAGGCCAGCCGCATTTACCGTGCTCCAGAAGTATTGGCGGGAACTGTTTCGAACGTGACTCCGACTGCAGATGCCTACAGGTAGCGTGCCTGAAACTCAAACTGCTCCCTCCAGGTTATTGTTCACCGTGTTCAGTGGATAGTTGAGGGGATATGCAGAATCCTGGGATTTAAATGGATGGGGTCTGGGAATAGAGAGCAGAGGCTTTTGTGGAAGACTTGGTTGAGCTTTGGCTGGAGTATTTTGTCCACTTCCAGGTGCCACTCTTCGAAAGGAACGCTTTCAAATAGAATTGGACAATTATCTGAGTAGAACGTGGCAGGAATTCTGTGGCCGTTGCTACACATTTGGCCCACTGAGCACTTCCCCGCCCCTGGGGACATCTTGGGGGGGGGATTCTCCGTCCCGCCGCGCAACATCCCGACCGGCCGGCGGGATTCTTCGTTACGCCAGCCGGTCAGTGGGGTTTCCCATTGTGGGGCAGCCCCACGCCGTCGGGAAACCCCCAGGCGCCGGCATAACGGAGAATCACATCGGCGGAGAATCCCGGCCCTTATTGACAAGCGGCGGGAGTATAGAATCCCACTGCCAGAGAACGACGGGTCGCTGAGCAACACGCAGCTGGGTAACTGGAGAATCCAGCCCAATATATACAGGGCTTCAGAGAAGAAGGTTAGGAGTGGGACTGTCGGAGAGATGGGCCGAGTGGCTGTAACCATTCTATGATCCCATAAAATGAATATGGGTGGAGGAGTAAAGAGATTCAAAGGGGAATTCAGAAGAAAGTTCTTTACCCAGGGAGTGGTGAGATGTGGAACTCACTCCCAGTGAATTAACATAGATAAACAGTGAGGAAACAGTCAGGTTGGAATCACAATAAGGACGGGAATTTCTGTCCCCGCCCACTGCCAAGGTCTCCTGGTCCTGTCGAAAGTCAGTGGACTTTTGGCTGGCCCACTGTATCCCCCGTGGGAGGGTCCCAACAGGAACAGGCCGGCAATCCCAGCCTAAGAGTTTTCTAAGGGTTGACCAAGTTTTTCTTCAACCTTTTTTTAAGATCGAATTTTGTGGAATAGTAATCGGGTATATTTCAATTTGGTTCCTGAGAAATTTGACACCATTAATCAGGAAAGGTGGAAAATGTTAGTGATTCTGGATTGGCTCTATATGGGAGGCAGAGGTAGGGTTGGTTGTTGAGAAGATGGAGTTCATCATGTGGAAGCTAGATCTGATTAATTTTCTTTCTCTTTCTCATTTCTAAAAAAATGTCATGTTGTCTACATCCAGCTACTCCATAATACTGCTCGAAATTGCAACACGCTGTTGCCCAGTCCCGGTAGGTCAATCACCTTCTTGACTATCACTTTGTATGTTGCAATTCACATCCTTTCATCCCCCCCCGAATTAAACTGTAATTTATTACGTCCACATGTTCAAGGGTGATATTGACATTGAGAAGGTTGAATCAACTTGGCGGCCCTATCTTCCTGAAATGAATACTGGAAAATCTGATAGCGACTGTCCAAATCAGAGAGACTACACTGAGGTAAGGTGCTCGCATTGCGAAACCATCCTGCACATTATCAATGGCGAAGTCGCCTTGGGAGAATTTAGGTGGAAGATGAAATACAATTTACCACCTGTCAATGCAACTTAACCAATGATTTTACAGAGGCAGAGGGGTCGGTAACCGGAGAATAGGTATTTGGTAAAAAAATCAGAGACAATATGAAGATGTGTTTTTTGCACTGAGGTTTGTGGGGGTCTGGAATACGTGGTCTGAAATGGTGGTGGAAATTTCAAAAGCAAATTGGCGAAATATTTTAAGATGTGAAAAAAGTCAAGAGAGCTATGGGGAAGAACTTTTGTGTGGAAGTAGATAACCATCAATGAACCAGTGTTGAATGGACCTAATCTGCGCTGGATCAACTTTCCAACCTTTGGGCGGAGTCCTCCAATCTGGGATTTTGTCCAGTGGCGTGGGTGGGATCAGGAAGTGTTTCCCGCTGCAGAGGTGGGCTGGACACCAAGCCGTATCTCCCGGCCCTAACTCACTTACGTGCCTGGGGGCTAGCACCGTATTCCATGGAGGTACGGGCACGATGGCACATGCCCCGCCATCATATCTGGGTTCCAAATCGAAAAGGCGCCGAACATCACTGACCCGCTGCTGTAGAATGAAGATGAACTTCCTGAAAAAGAAGATGGATCACCAGGAACACTCTGAAGCTGGGTAGACCGCCTCAATGACATTGAATCCGGAGGATTTGCCTGTCGATGACCCCCCCCCCCCCCCCCCCCCCACCCACTGCGGTCTGTGACGCAGGTTGCTGGCGACCCCATTCCGAACTTCGGAGGCAGCCAAAGGCTCCTGCACGCCACATTGTTCCACTCGCCTTCTGGACCAGCATGTTTTCCCGCTAGTGTCGTGGAGAATCGAGCATGGAGACAAGGGGCGGGATTCTCCGACCCCCCGCCGGGTCGGAGAATCGCCGGGGGCTGGCGTGAATCCCGCCCCCGCCGGTTGCCGAATTCTCCGGCACCGGATATTCGGCGGGGGTGGGAATCGCGCCGCGCCGGTCAGCGGGCCCCCCCCCCGGCGATTCTCCGGCCCGCGATGGGCCGAAGTCCCGCTGCTGGAATGCCTGTCCCGCCGGCAAGAATCAAACCACCTCTCTTACCGGCGGGACAAGGCGGCGCGGGCGGGGTCCGGGGTCATGGGGGGGGGGGCGATCTGGCCCTGGGGGGTGCCCCCACGGTGGCCTGGCCCGCGATTGGGGCCCACCGATCCGTGGGGCCTGTGCCGTGGGGGCACTCTTTTCCTTCCGCCTTCGCCATGGTCTCCACTATGGCGGAAGCGGAAGAGACCCCCTCCACTGCGCATACGCGTGGATGCCGTGAGCGGCCGCTGACGCCCCCACGCATGCGCCGCACGGCAAAGTAATTTCTGCGCCAGCTGGCGGGGCACCAAATGCCTTTCCCGCCAGCTGGCGGGGCGGAAATCAGTCTGGCGCGGGCCTAGCCCCTCAAGGTGAGGGCTCGGCCCCTCAAGGTGCGGAGGATTCCGCACCTTTGGGGCGGCGCGATGCCGGACTGACTCGCGCCGTTTTTGGCGCCGGTCGGCGGACATCGCGCCGATTGCGGAGAATCCCCCCATGATTCCGGTCAGGTCTTCATCTGAATCCCAGTAGTGGGATGTAAACCAGTTTGCTGTGTGCTAGCCAAGGGGTTCCCGATCTGTAATGGCGGGCACTAGCGGGAGATCCATGGGAAATTCACGCCGGCATAACACCAATTTCTGGACACCCACCAAATGCTAAGCCTCCTGCCCACCATTTAACCCGTGAGAATTCCACCCATATCCTTCCAAGTTGTCAGTCATAAACGCATTTTTGATTTCAAATGGCAGCTTTAATTCAATTTCCTTTCTTTTGTTTAAAGTTGATAAAAAGGTGTTGGGCACACAATCCATTTTTGAGGCCAACCTTCGAACAAATTAAGAAGATGCTTGAGAAAATGAATCCCAACAAAGTGAGCCCGGTTGACATGATGATGAACTTGGTAAGAAGGTTTCTTTTTTGACCCACTGAATTTGCTTCACTTCCATTAGCGACTAGGGGCTTTTCACAGTAACTTCATTGAAGCCTACTTGTGACAATAAGCGATTTTTATTATACGCTCCATCGGAATTATTTTCAACCTCCCTCGATGTGTTTGAAGAATTAATTGATTTTTTAAAAATGGGAGCATTAATAATAATAATCTTTATTGTCACAAGTGGGCTTACATTAACACTGCAATGAAGTTACTGTGAAAAGCCCCTAGTCGCCACATTCCGGCGCCTGTTCGGGTACACAGAGGGAGAATTCAGAATGTCCAATTCACCTAACAAGCACGTCTTTCGGGACTTGTGGGAGGAAACCGGAGCACCCGGAGGAAACCCGCGCAGACACGGGGAGAACGTGCAGACTCCGCACAGACAGTGACCCAATCCGGAATTGAACCTGGGTCCCTGGTGCTGTGAAGCAACAGTGCTAACCACTGTGCTACTGTGACGCCCATTATCTGAAATGATTTTGAGCAGTTCCCGCATGCATTCACTGGACAAGATGGATTATAATTTAGCACCAAATAGGTGTTATAACCCCAATGGAGATCTCGAGATTGGGTCTAAACGGTTTCCCATGGCCTTCCCCAAATGTAAACTTCCGCTTTAAGGGGGCGGAGCTTTCCCTTAACAAGGAGAACCTCGGCTGTCCAAAAACACAGCCTGGGTGCAGGTTGGGATGGAGATGCTTCGGGGAGGGAAGGAGGTTTTAGATTGTATTTGTAATAAACCTTGTTTGTTAGTTTCTACTATCGTCGATGCGTTCTGCTTACCGCGGATTCAACAATAGTTGCGATTATTGAAAGTTAATTTTGTTTTGTTCTTTGATTGAAAAGATAATGACATATAGTGGAGGCTGAGTCCTATATTAATTCTAAACTTGGCTCAATCTTGGCATCAAGGGGCCCTGGCAAACTGGAGTCAATAGGATTCACAGGGAAATCTCTCCGCTGGTTGGAGTCATACCCGGCACGAAGAAAGATGATTGTGGTGGTTGGAGGTGAATCATCTCAGCTCCAGGACATCACTGCAGGAGTTCCTCAGGGGGGTTTCTCAGGTCCAATCATCAGCTGCTTCATCAATGACCTTCCTTCCATCATAAGGTCAGAGGTGGGGATGTTTGATGTTTGCTGCAAAATGTTCAGCACCATTCGCGACTCCTCAGACACTGAAGCAGTCCAGGTCCAAATGCAGCAAGACCTGGACAATATCCAGGCTTGGGCAATGATCATCTTCAACCGGAAAGAATCTAACCACGTACCCTTGACATTCAATAACATTATCATTGCTGAATTCCCCATTATCAACATCCTAGGGATTACCAGTGACTGTGACTATGGTGGCTACAAGAGCAGGTGAAGCTGGGAATCCTGTGGCTAGTAACTCACCTCCCGACCACCCCAAAGCCTGTCCACCATCTGCAAGGCACAGATCAGAAGTGTGATGGAACATTCTCCACTTGCCTGGGTGAATGTGGCTCCAACAACACTCAAGAAGCACGACAACATCCAGGACAAAGCTTGCCTGGAAACCCATCCATAAACATTAAATCCCTCCAGCACCGATGCACAGTACCAGCCGTGTGTACCATCTACAAGGTGCATTGCAGGAACTCTCCAAGGCTTTTTAGACAACACCTTTCCAACCCATGACCACTACCATCTAGAAGGACAAGGGATGCAAATACATTGAGAACACCATCACATGATGTTCCCCTCCAAGCTACTCACCATCCTGACTTGGAAATGTATCGCCGTTCCTTCATTGTCACTGAGTCAAAATCCTGGAACTCCCTCGCTATCAGCACTGTGGATGTACCTGCACTACATGAACTGCAGCAGTTCAAGAAAGCAGCTTACCACCACCTTCTCAAGGGTGATTAGAATGGACAATAACTGCTGGTCTTACCAGTGACGTACACATCCCATGAATTAATTTTTAAAAATTTTATGATGAAAGTATTCTGACAATGAGTTTCCTGATAAAATATACAAAATAAATGAAAGCTGCCTTCAGCATGATGAACACAGGTACCCTTTGTGGCAGTCTTATGGCGCAGTGGTAATATCTCTTGGTCTGGACCAGAAGCTCTGGATTGAAGCCCCTGTTCAGAACTTGTTGCCCATGGAAGGAGGCCAAAATGTGGCCAAAGAAGCAAGAGAGTTTCCTGGTCAGTCGAACACTGCAGAAGACAACAGCAAAGCACAGCAGTGCTTTGCCAAGCATCGTTATGGACCAATGAAGGCCATGATTGCCCATGTCCTCTGAGGGTAGGGTACCTGAAGACGGAGGAGTATCCTGTGTAGATTAAGGGGATGCATGTTAACTGTGTGCAGACTGACTGCACATTCCAATTGAAAATGAACGAACCTAATCTCTTCCTCCATGAATGAGAAGCAAACAAAGCCATGGGATGGTACGGATTGAAGTTGATGTAAGTGTGCAGCAGTTGCATCGATCGTGCTTGAATTAGAAATATCTGCCTGGTGATTTGTTGGGTCAATATATTCTCAAAATAGCAATTTCATCTCATCACGATCAGGGCCATTAGATTTATGCCTGAACAAGTCAAATTTTTATCTATTTTGCAGAGTTATCAAGGATTTGTCTAAAGGTACAAAGGTCCCATTTTTGTGTCAAGCGATTCCATGATTTTTAATGAGTGTTTCAACGAGCATATTGTGTCCACTTTCATTTACAAAAACTGTAAATCTGTGCCTTGCCGACCAGTTAACTTATAGAAGACATGTGAGACATCTTCCATTGTTTACATGTAGATGGAAAAATACAGCAAGCACCTGGAGGTTATTGTGGCTGAAAGGACTCAAGATCTTCTGCAGGAAAAGCTGAAGACTGATTGCCTCTTGTACAGTAAGTTACCTGCGGTAAAATTCAATCCAGTGACTTTATTCTGAGAGAGCATTCACAGTGCATGGTGTGTGAAAACTGATTGAATGTATTTACCATTGCATATGTCACCAGGCATGTTACCAAAGGAAGTAGCTGATGATCTTCGTCAAGGGATTTCTTCACAAGCTCAAAGTTACTCTAATGCTACCGTGTTTTTCAGGCACGTTACTTAGGTGTTGTGCATCTGATTTCACTGTTTGTGATGGTGGGAGTGTTGTTATTGGTGTTGTCACTGGTGTGAATTTTGCACTCAAACTGGTGGGATATTAGCTGGGGAAAATTAAACACTTTGTATTCATGTATTCAATGCCAGGATCAGGCACTCAAAAATAGATACAGCACAATTAGATGCAGAGTGAATCTCAGCTACCCTGCCCCCATCTCAGAGTGCCCAGACTTCATTAGATGGACCATAAATGCTTGACATACCAAAGGATCAGACCAACTCCTTGGAGTGAGAGCCAAAGTCAACCTTTTAAATCAATGACCTTCAGAACTGAGTTCTGACCAAGTGGTCATTGATCTGGAAAGTTAACTCTATTTCTCCACAGATGCTGCTTGGCCAGCTGAATATTTCCAGCATTTACTGTTGAAGGACATGTGAACATAAGAAATAAGAGCAGGATTAGAGCATTTGGCCCTCGGAGCCTGCTCTGCCATTCACTATTATCATGGCTGATCTGACTGAGGCTTGAGCTCCACTTGCCTGCTCTGCCTCCCATAACCTTGACTCCGTTGTTGTCAAAAACTCTCAATCAATCTTGAATACGTTCAATGGCCCACCTCCACTGCTGTCTGGGGAGGACAATTCCAAATATTAATCACCTTCTGAGAGATGAAATTCCTCCTCATCTCCATCTTAAATGGGAAACCTCTTATTCTGAAATTGTGCCTCCCGAGTTCCAGATTCCCGCACAAGAGAAAACATCCGCTCCATGAAGGCTTAAATAAAATCCTGCACAATCTTTTCCAGAAGACAATGCCTTCATACCAGGAATCAGATAGTGAACCTTCTCTGAGCTGCCTCCAATGCAAGCATTACCCTCCTTCTATAAGGAGACCAAAACTGTACAGAGTACCCGAGACAGCGTCGCATAACTACCCCGTACAGCTGAAGCACCACTTCCATACTTCTATACTCCATTCCCCTTGCAACTTTGCCTTTCCATTTCTAATTACTTACAGTGCCTGCTTGATTCTGCACTTCTGGTCTCCTCTACACAAACGCATTGAGCACACACATTATATACATATTTATACACCCATTCAGGACAGCTCAGCAGGCAGTATTTCTCCAGAGATTCAGCAAACACCATTACCAATAGCAACAGCTGCAACTGACAGCTGCACACAGACTGCTTTAGATCCTGGTTACACGATGGCATGTCATTTGCATATTTACTTAAAGAGATATTGCAACACCTGCAATACTAACTTTTTGCTAGGCATTTACAAGGACACCCTATCTTAAGAATATAAGAACTGGGAGCAGAAGTCGGCCATTCAGCCCCTCGAGCCTGCTCCGCCATTCAATACGATCCTGGCTGATCTCCTCTCGCCCTCAACTCCACTTTCCTGCCGGTTCTCCATCACCCTTCAGCCCATTACTGTCTGACTCCTTAAATTTGCTCACTGACCCGGCATCCATTGCACTCTGGGGGAGCGAATTCCACAGATTCACAACCCTTTCAGAGAAGCAATTTCTCCTCATCTCTGTTTTAAATCTGCTGCCCCTTATTCTAAAACTATGACCTCGTTCTAGATTGCACCACAAGAGGAAGCTCTAGGTCTACTTTGTCAATCCCCTTTATCATCTTATATCCCTCAATTAGATCTCGTCTCATTCTTACAAACTCGAGAGAGTATAGGCCTGAACTGCTCAACCTCTCTTCATAAGTGGAATGGCTTAGGCCAGGTCTTTGAGATTGGCCAATTGGAATACGAGTTCCCTGATTAGTGGGCCAATCAGGGAACCTCTTCTCTGTATATAACAGGGAGTGTCAGATCCTCTGCACTCCCAGTGCAGACAGCAAGCTGTGTGCATACTGCTGTTGATTTTGTTAATAGAAGCAATTCTGGTGAAGGGACCGCTGCCTCCGTGGACTTATTACAATAAGGCAAACTCCTCGGGCAGGATTCTCTAATAATGGGGCTATGTCCCCACGCTGGCGTGATAAGCGGCACCAACCACTCCGGTGTCAACGGTCCCCGATAATGGGGACTGCTCCCTTTCCTGGGGGGCTAAGTCGGCGCCGGAGTGGTCCCTGCTGTGCCCGCTGGCGCGGAACGGCCTGCGCAAGTTAACGCATGCGAGGAACAGGCGGCGTGATTCCGCACATGCGCGGAACGGCCACCGTATTTTCACGCATGCGCGCTACGGCCGGCCTATTTCCGCACATTCGCGGGGGTTCCCTTCTCCGCGCCGGCCCCCGGGCAATATGGCGGAGCCCTACAGGGGCCCAGCGCGGAGTAAAGTAGGCCCCCACAGAACCAACCCGCCCGCCGATCGGTAGGCCCCGATCGCGGGCCAGGCCACCGTGCCCCCCCCCCCACCCCCCCCACCGGGGTCAGATCCCCTCCGCTCCCCCTCCAGGACGGCCCCCGCACACTCACCTTCCAGGTTCCGCCGTGAGGAACCTGAGTAACCCACGCCGGCGACACTCGGTCAAGCCCGTCGGTCACTCGGCCCATTGGGGCCCGGAGAATCGCCGGGGGGGGCTGCTGCCAACGGCCCCCGACCGGAGCGGCGGGAATCCCGCGGGCACCCAAGAATCGGCGCCGGAGAATGGGGAAACCTGTGGTGCGGCTGCGGGGAGCGATTCTCACGCCCCCCCCACCCCCCCCGGGGATTCTCCGTCTGGCGCCGGGTCGGAGAATCCTGGCCCTCATCTCTGAAATCAATCTACTGAACCTCCTCTGAACGGCCTCTAGTGACCCTTTGTACTGCAGCAGTCTGTAGACCCTCTCCATTTAAATACTCTGCTTTTTTTACTTTATCCTCCATTATCTGTCCATGTTTTGACCACTCGATGAACCAATTCATCTCCCTTTGAGGCTCTTTGTATCCACATCACATTTATTCCTACCTTTCTTTACATCATGTGCAAATCTGACTATAAAATAGACAGTCCATTCATCCAAGACATTAATACAGATTGCAAATAGTTGAGGCCCCAGCACTGACCTCTGTGGCACTCAATAATCGCCGCTTGCTTGAAAATAACCCGGCTTCTTGACTATCTGTTTCCTGTTCGTTAACCAATCCTCCGTCCATGTTATAATAAAAACATAAAATGCTGGAAATACTCAGCAAGTCAGGCAGCCTCTGTGAGTGCCAGAGGACACGATTGAGCGACTTCTTCGCCTCCAACTCCATGTGGCGACGAGGCCGTTAAATCTCACGAGAGACCTCTTACAAGATTTGTGATGCTCACAACGCCTCATGGGATCTCGCGACACGTCACGATCTGGATCTTACCCTCGCTGGGCGAGATACAAATATACATATTTAAATAAGCCAGATTAGCCCAGCACCCGGGAACTAATGCCCGCGCCTGGGAGACCTCGCCATGGCATTATTTAGCACAGGTCCACAGGCGTAATGGGAGCTCGGGGCTCTCCCAGGCCATTGGGTGGTCAGGGATCCCTGGGTAGCACCGTGACTCCCCTCTGACTTTGATTTTGAGCCGATTTTGAACAGTAAAATCTATTTAAATGAATGGCAATCAGGTTCCTGATTGCGTCTGCTGGGAGGGGCTGGGAACATCGCAAGCTGTTTGGCGCCCAGCGCAAATCCCATTTCAGGCCTATCCTGAAATTTTCCGACACAGCGGGATTTGTGCCAGGAGCAACCCGCCCAGAAAATTGCCCCTCATCATCTTTTTTCTTTTTTGAATTTTGCAGAAGAGGGGCATTTTGTTTGTCATTTTCCAAGTCAACACTGTTATGATTCTACGGCAGCACAGTGGCCCAGTGGTTAGCACGGATGCCTCGCGGGGCCGAGGTCCCGGGTTCGATCCCGGCCCCGGGTCACTGTCCGGGCGGAGTTTGCACATTCTCCCCGTGTCTGCGTGGGTCTCACCCCCACAACCCAAAGGTGTGCAGGTTAGTCGGATTGGCCGCGCTAAATTGCCCCTTAATTGGAAAAAAAAGATTTGGGGGTACGCTAAATTTAAAAAAAAAAAACACTGCGAGGGTTCTTCTGAATGAGATCGCCAATTTTGACCCCAAAACTACTTGCATGACAAGTTTAATCCCTGCTCAGCATGTGTAATTTGTTTGTGGATTTCATGACTAATTATACGTTTACTTCTGTCAAAATGGTAGATGTAAGTTTAAACATACTGATAAAAGAACAGGTTCTGAATTTATTTTTCAACTTGCTTTAAAAAAGAATCATTTGCTGAGAATTCCTCATTTTAAAATAATAATCTTATTCCCTAAATACTCTGGTACCTTCCCTGTGTAGATTGATAGCTCAAACTAATTGTCCCAATAATGTTCCTGATTAAGAACTGTGTGTGTCTGTGCGTTTTTCTCCCTTTAGCGATATTGTTGGGTTCACTATGCTGTCCAGTGCTAGCACCCCTTATCAGGTGGTGGATTTCCTCAACAGACTGTACACGTGCTTTGATGCTATAATTGATAACTACGATGTCTACAAAGTTGAGACAATAGGGGATGCTTGTAAGTATATATCAAGATCGGGAACTTCAGTGAAATTGTTTGATTTTAATTGATAATTCTACTTAATTTTTAATTTCTGCTGCTCGGGGCTTTCAAATAGTGATGGTCCAGAGATTCAAACGCATTGGAACTTCAATTAGACATACTTTCTTTTGATGGTAAACTCTTGCTAAGCCATATCACTGCCTAGACAATTTAAGAGGTTTAGGTTCCTCTTTAGCAAACGCAAAGAACCTAATATAAGGAGGCATTTCTTCACCCAAAGAGTGGTGAGCCTGTGGAATTCATTACCACAGGAAGCAGTTGATGCTAAAACATTGAATATATTCAAGAGGCGGCTAGATAGAGCACTTGGGGAGAATGGGACCAAAGGCTATGGGGAGAAAGCAGGATTAGGCTAATGTGTTGGATGATCAGCCATGATCGTGATGAATGGCAGAGCCGGCTTGAAAGGCCAAAAGGCCTCCTCCTGCTCCTATCTTCTATGTATCTACGTACCTATGTATCTAATATCAGTTTTAGGAGTCTCTTGGATTCTCTTTTGCTACCAGATGGTCTGGGCTTGCAAAATCCTATAACTGTCCTGGCTTGAGACATATCACACCTCTTTCACCTGTGATTGCCCCTCTCTCCAGTCGCACCGTCTGGACCTGTAAAGACTTAATTACCTACAAAGACTCGCATTCAACATATCATCTTGTATCATTGACTTTGTCTGTATATATGTGTTTGTGGAACCCAGCTGTTCACTCACCTGAGGAAGGAGCAGTGCACCGAAAGTTAGTGATTCCAAACAAACCTGTTGGACTTTAACCTGGTGTTGTAAGACTTCTTACTGTGCCCACCCCAGTCCAACGCCAGCATCCCCACATCAAAGCATTCAATGAAATTGGAGTAAAGGCCAGCTGATTGTTGGGAGGAGAGTCACTGCAAAGTAAGAAATGTAGCAGCCAGTGCAGAGAATAGAAATGACCTGATAACCTATTTTCAAGGCTGATGTTAAACATTGATGGGACCTCGGGGGGAGCGCTCCTTCTCTTTGCAAGAGTCCTGTGGGATATTTCACATTCACCTGAGAGGGCAGACAGTGTTTAACTTCTCATCTGAAAGACAGCCCCACAAACGGAGTAAAACTCCTTTGGTGCTGTACCGGAGTTTGCTCAAGGTGTCTGCAATGGAGCTCAATCTTCTAAGAGGAACGTGCTATGCACTGGGCACCAATGGCATAACGAAGCATTTTAACCCAGCCAACACAACATAGCTGGGAGAGATATCCACCAATACCTGTCAGAGTAGGTGCAGAATCTAATGAAGCCATTTTCAGGAAGCACAAATCCACCCTCAGAAACGGTTTCATTTTGGTAGATTGCAATCTTCTAATAATAAATTTGATTTCATCGTCTTTGTGTCCCAAAATGGTTTATACCACAAAAGAAACCACAGGATGCGATTTACAGGCTGCATTTCACTGGAATCGGGGCGGGGTGTGGCTGGTAGATTCCGCAAGAGGCCTCTCCCGGGATCTCCGACGGTCATTACGCCTCGCGAGATCTAACGAGATGTATGGAGCAGACTCCCTGGAAAAGCACGTAATGCTGTGTTAATGAACTTCTCTTTGAATTAGTTAAATTACTAAAATGTGAGGGACTTGGATAGAGCAGATAGTTGGTTCAGTACCCAAGGGACATAGATTTAAGGTCATTGCCAAAGTGACTTGAGGAAAAAATGTGATGTTGTCAGTTGGAATGTTAAAAAGATTGACCTGCATTTCTGTCGCGTCTTTCACAATCTCAGGCGCCACAAAACACTTCACAGCCAATGAAGCACTTCTGTACTGAATGTTATAATATAGGAAGCATGGCAGTCAATTTGCCGATGAGAGGTTTCCTGCACATCACAATGTGGTCATCAGATCATTAGTTTTTTACTGATGTTGATTGAGGTGTAAATGTTGGACAGGATAGCTGGGAGAACTCCCCTTTGTCATAATATACACCAATATATCATGGTGCAGCACACACACACACACACTGATGGACATGCAGTGGGACCAATCAGCATACACAACACCACAGCCAATCACCAGTGACAGCACACGCACTATAAAGACGGGACAGGAGAGTTCCCGCTCATTCTAGTAGCAGCCAGCTCGGAGCACAGAGCTCACAGCCTGCAACACAGACATTCACCATGTGCTGAGTGCATCACCTGGTTAGGACTAGGCAAGGGTCAACAGTTAAAGCTGGTATTGCATTTACCCACAGTTCAAGTATGTTAATATAGTTAACCTTATAATAAAATAGAGTTGCACCACTTCCAGCGTTGGTGACCTGTGTGTGATCCAGAACACCCAACACATCACCCTTGTCCTTTTCAAAATAACAACATAGGGTCTTTTAACCATGTGACAATCCCTTTGGGAATCTGTAAACCAAAATAACAACATTTACTGAACTACCGTCATTTGAAGGAATTTATCCAACATTGTTTCCGTTTTTGCAACTTTTAACACAATCACGATCAATATAAAATAGGCATACTCGGCTGATTCCGAGGATGGAGAACGTATCTTATGAATGAAGTAAGATTAAATTAACAAGCATACCATAGGGCGATTTTTTACCTGCCTTAGCCGTCAGCGGGAATGGTGATGTGGGTGGAAAATTCCACGAGAATCGTAAAACGCTATTCTCGCCGGTGGCACAGTGGTTAGCACTGCTGCCTCACAGCACCAGGGACCCGGGTTCAATTCTGGCTTTGGGTGACTGTCTATGTGGAGTTTGCATGCTCTCCCCGTGTCTGCATGGGTTTTCTCCGGGTGCTCCGGTTTCCTCCCACGAAGATGTGCAGGTTGATGCGACCATCAATTCACTCGAAGACACGTGGAGAAGT
Source organism: Scyliorhinus torazame (assembly GCF_047496885.1). Taxonomy (NCBI): domain Eukaryota; kingdom Metazoa; phylum Chordata; class Chondrichthyes; order Carcharhiniformes; family Scyliorhinidae; genus Scyliorhinus; species Scyliorhinus torazame. The sequence goes on from NC_092713.1 coordinate 12,280,345, forward strand.
AAACCGTGGTTTTAATCAGCTTAGAACTGAGCCTGCCTGTGACCGGTATAACACTGAAGGCGGCCCCGCAGGTCAGCAGCTCTTATACTTCCTGTAAAGGGGGTGGAGCCATGGGCGGAGCCCGTACATGCCCCAACATATCCCCTGTGGGTGAAGCCACACAATGGCCCATAGGTAGAGCCCACAGGGTCAATAACATAACACAGTGCACTGGTGAATTATCAGTAATTATACATTCACCACACAGGTTAGGTGGATTGACCATGCTAAATTGCCCCTTAGTGTGCAAAGGTTAGGTGGGGTTATGGGATTGCAGGGGGCTGGGCCTAGGTACGGTGTTCTTTCAGAGGGTTGGTGCAGACTCAATGGGCCGAATGGCCTCCTTCTGCACTGTAGGGATTCGATGATTTTTAAATTTTCTACTCCCTTCACTGGTGAAGTTCGCATCCCGAAATGGCCTAATGTAAATCCATTTAAATATACTCAATGAGCCCCCCCACCCCCCGGCCCCCTGCACCTCACTGAATACTCAGACCTCGCACGTGTGGCATCACATTGTCAAGGTTTATAACAGGTTCAGAAAACGAGAATCCATCAAGGGTGTCCCCTGGAGCACAGGGGTATGTTAAGCCCATGGGTTAAGCACTCCCCCTTGGCACCACCCCTCGCAGTGCCAACTTGTGCCAAGGGCAGTGCCAGAGGTGAACCCTTTGTGGAGCCTCATCGGAGATGGGGTTTGCGTTATCTTTGTTTGGTGGGGGGCGGCATGTGGCTCAGTGGATAGCACTGGGACTGCGGCGCTGAGGACCCGGGTTCGAATCCCGGCCCTGGGTCACTGTCTGTGTTGGAGTTTGCACATTCTCCTTGTGTCTGCGTGGGTTTCACCCCCACAACCCAAAAGATGTGCAGATTAGGTGGATTGGCCAGGCTAAATTACCCCTTAATTGGGAAAAGAAAATATTTGGGTACTCTAAATTTAAAGAAAGAAATGTTTGTATGGGGAGGAGCCCCAGATGCCGATGCTTGTGGTTGGGGGAGTGTGGGGAGGAGGGCTGGTGCCTGTGGCGGTAATTGAGAGCCGCGATACTGATGGTGGTGTTGGGGGAGCACCTGATGCTTGTGTGAGGGGTCCTCCATGCCCACGGGAGGGGCTGAGGGGCTTTATTTTCTATGTTAATCGGGTGTCCTTTAAACCTCTGTGGAACCCGCCTTGGGGCTCCATCAGGCCACCACCTCAACACAGTGACTGCGTAAACCATGCCCCCTGAATTCTGTCCACAGGGTCGCTCAAAATCTGAACTAAAACCTTGGTTGTGCAACTGGAGAGCTACACAGGTTTGAGTCTGAGCCTGACACTGTGGAAAAAATATGAACAATCCGCCGCATGAGACTGAGTTGTACAGATTATTGATAGATTAGAGAGTCGAGGGTTATGGGGCAGCCAGGAGAGTGAAGCTGAGGCCAGAATCAGATCAGGGGCGAAATTCTCCGGTATCGGCGCGATGTCCGCCGACTGGCGCCCAAAACGGCACAAATCAGTTGGGCATCGCGCCGCCCCAAAGGTGCGGAATGCTCTGCATCTTGGGGGGCCGAGCCCCAACCTTAAGGGGCTAGGCCCGCGCCGGACGAATTTCCGCCCCGCCAGCTGGTGGGAACGGCCTTTGGTGCCCCACCAGCTGGCGCAGAAATGACATCTCCGGGCGGCGCATGCGCGGGAGTGTTAGCGGCCGCTCACAGCATCCCCGCGCATGCGCAGTGGAGGGAGTCTCTTCCCCCTCCGCCATGGTGGAGACCGTGGCGAAGGCGGAAGGGAAAGAGTGTCCCCACGGCACAGGCCCGCCCGCGGATCGGTGGGCCCCGATCGCGGGCCAGGCCACCGTGGGGGCACCCCCCGGGGCCAGATTGCCCCGCACCCCCCCCAGGACCTCGGAGCCCGCCCGTGCCACCTTGTCCCGCCGGTAAGGTAGGTGGTTTAATCTACGCCGGTGGGACAGGCATTTTAGCGGCGGGACTTCGTCCCATCCGGGCCGGAGAATCGCGGTGGGGGGGGCCCGCCAACCGGCACAACGCGATTCCCGCCCCCGCCGAATATCTGGTGCCGGAGAATTCGGCAACCGGCGGGGATGGGATTCACGCCAGCCCCCGGCGATTCTCCGACCCGGCGGGGGGTCGGAGAATCTCGCCCATGGTCTCAGAAAATGGCAAAATCGCTGCAAAGGGCCAGATGTCCATTCATGCTGCTAATTCTTGGGTTCAAATACTTTCTAAATTTTAATTGGCTCCCAGTTGAGCAACATCTCAATTGTTTTCAAATCCCTCATGACCTCGTCCCTTCTGTTTCTGCAATCTCTCCCAGTCACACAGACCTCTGACATATCTGCGCTCATCCAAGTCTGCCCTCTAATTCTAATTGCTCGACCATTGGCCAAGCCGTCAGCTTTCACGGCTCTAAACTCACTCCCTCAACCTATCTGACTTTCAACCTCACTTTGTTCCTTTAAGACACTCCTGAAAACCTCAAATGCCCTAAAATGTCTCATATGGCTCAGTGTCAAATTGTGTTTATCAGCAATATAGAAAATAGGAACAGGAGGAGGCCATTCGGCCCTTCGAGCCGGCTCCGCCATTCATTATGATCATGGCTGATCATCAAATTCAATAGCCTAATCCCGCCTTCCTCCCAGATCCTTTGATCTCCTTCACCTCATGTGCCATAATTAACTGCTTCTTGAAAATGTACAATGTTTTGGCCTTAACTACTTCCTGTGGTAATAAATTCAATAGGCTTGCCACTCTCTGGCTGAAGAAAATTCTCCTCATCTTTGTCCTAAATGGTCTACCCCGTATCGTCAGACTGTGACCCTGGTTCTGGACACCCCCACCATCGGGAACATCCTTCCTGCATTTACCCTGTCCAGTCCTGTTAGAAGTTTATAGGTTTCTAGGAGATAACCCCTCATTCTCCTGAACTCCAGAGAATACAACCCTAGCCGGCTCAATTGCTCCTCGCACGCCAGTCCCGCCATCCCAGGAATCAGCCTGGTAAACCTTCGCTGCACTCACTCGAGAGCAAAAACATCCTTCCTCAGATAAAGAGCCCAAAACTGCACATAATGGGCGCAATTCTCCCATCGGGAGACTAAGTCCCGGCGCCGGAGTGAAAACCGGAGTGTTTCACTCCGGTGTCGGAGGCCGCTCCCAGCCCCCTATTCTCCCGCCCCCGGGGGGCTAGGAGCGTCGCTGCATCATTTACGTGCGGCGGGCCTTGGCGCCGCGTAAAAGCGGCGCCGCGTAAATGACGTCATCCGCGCATGCACAGGTTGACCGGCGCTAACCCGCGCATGCACAGTTGCCGTCCTCCCCGCGGCCGCCCCGCAAGAAGGTGTTGGATGGATCTTGCGGGGCGGCGGAGGAAAGGAGGTCCTCCTTCAGAAGGCCGGCCCGCCGATCGGTGGGCACCGAACGCGGGCCAGACCCCTTTTGAGTCGTCCCCCCCCCCCGGTGCAGGAACCCCCCTCCCTCCCCTGCACAGGCCGCCCCCCCCCCCCCCCCAGCATTCCCGCGCTGTTGCTGCCGGCAGCAACCAGGGGCGAAATTCTCCGACCCCCCGCCAGGTCGGAGAATCGCCGGGGGCTGGCGTGAATCCCGCCCCCGCTGGTTGCCGAAGTCTCCGGCACCGGATATTTGGCGGGGGCGGGAATCGCGCCGCGCCGGTTGGCGGGCCCCCCCGCTCGATTCTCCAGCCCGGATGGGCCGAAGTCCCGCCGCTAAAATGCCTGTCATGCCGGCGTAAATTAAATCACCTACCTTACCGGCGGGACAAGGCGGCGCAGGCGGGCTCCGGGATCCTGGGGGGGTCGCGGGGCGATCTGGCCCCGGGGGGTGCCCCCACGGTGGCCTGGCCCGTGATCGGGGCCCACTGATCCGCGGGCGGGCCTGTGCCGTGGGGGCACTCTTTCCCTTCCGCCTCCGCCACGGTCTCCATCATGGCGGAGGCAGAAGAGACTCCCTCCACTGCGCATGCGTGGGAAGCTGTCAGCGGCCGCTGACGCTTCCGCGCATGCGCCGCCCGGAGATGTCATTTCGCGCCAGCTGCCGGGGCACCAAAGGCCTTTTCCGCCAGCTGGCGGGGCGGAAATTCGTCCGGCGCCGGCCTAGTCCCTCAATGTTGGGGCTCGGCCCCCAAAGATGCGGAGCTATCCGCACCTTTGGGGCGGCGCGATGCCCGTCTGATTTGCGCTGTTTTGGGCGCCAGTCGGCGGACATCGCGCCGTTTCCGGAGAATTTCGCCCCAGGTGTGGACGGCGCCAGTGGGAACCTGTCGTGTTGGGCAGGCCGCTCGGACCATCCGGGCCGGAGAATCGCCGCTCGCCCGTTACAAACGGTGAGCGGCGATTCTCCAAGCGGCCAGCCGTGATTCTCGCCGTGCCGGTTTGGGGGGGCGTGGGTGTATCACGTGCGGGTGCCGGGGCGGCGTGGCGGGACTCGCGCGGCGGCCCGGCGATTCTCCCACCCGGCGTGGGGGGGGGGAGAATTCCGCCCAACATACCAGGTGTGGTCTCACCAAGGCCCTGTATAATTGCAGCAAGACATCCCTGCTCCTGTACTCGAATCCTCTCACAATAAAGGCCAACATTCTATTTGCTTCCTTCTGCCTGCTGTACCTGCATGCTTACCTTCAGTGACTGGTATATGAGGATACCCAGGACTTGGTGTACATTCCCCTCTCCTAATTTATGGCCATTTAGATAATAGTCTACCTTCTTGTTTTTGCTACCACACTATACTGTATCTGCCATTCATTTGCCCATTCACTCAACCTGTCCAAATCACCCTGAAGGATCTCTGCATTCTCCTCACAGCTCATCCTCCCACCCAGCTTTATGTCTAGATATCTGGATATATCACATTTGTTCCCTCATCTAAATCATTAATATATATTGTGAATAGCTGGGGTCCCAGCCCCGATCGCTGCGGTACCCCACTAGTCACTGCCTGCCAATCAGAAAAAGACTTGTTAATTCCTACTCTTTGTTTCCTGTGCCACCAGTTTTCTATCCGTCTCAATACACTACCCCTAATCCCATGCGCTTTAATTTTAAATGCTAATCTCTTATGCGGGACTTTGTTAAAAGCCTTAAGGGGCTGGTTTAGCACAGTGGGCTAAATAGCTAGCTTGAAATGCCGAACGAGGCAGCAGCGCGGGTTCAATTCCCGTACCGGCCTCCCTGAACAGACGCCGGAATGTTGCAACTAGGGGCTTTTCATAGTAACTTCATTGAAGCCTACTTGTGAGAATAAGTGATTATTATTATTCTGAAAGTCCAAATATACCACTTCCACTGGCTCCTCCTCATTAACTCTACTACTAGAGGGCAGCACAGTAGCATTGTGGATAGCACAATTGCTTCGCAGCTCCAGGGTCCCAGGTTCGATTCCCAGCTTGGGTCACTGTCTGTGTGGAGTCTGCACATCCTCCCCGTGTGTGCGTGGGTTTCCTCCGGGTGCTCCGGTTTCCTCCCACAGTCCAAAGATGTGCAGGTTAGGTGAATTGGCCATGATAAATTGCCCATAGTGTCCAAAATTGCCCTTAGTGTTGGGTGGGGTTACTGGGTTATGTCATGATATTCAAACACACATCACAACACACACATTATGATAGACAGACGAACAGACCAATTAGCACATATAACACGACAGCCAATCACAGACAAGAGCAGACACAGTATAAGACAAGAAACACGACACCCGCTGGCCAGTCCATCTGGAGACAGGACAAGGCCAGGACCTGATTAACAAGACACTCACACAGTCACCACGTGCTGAGTACCAAGTCAGATGTGTAAATAACTAGTTGGAATAAAACTGCGTTGTACCAATCGCAACCGTGTTGGTTCGTCTGTACCTCAGAGCACCCAACACCACAGGTTATGGGGATAGGGTGGAGGTGTTGACCTTGGGTAGGGTGCTCTTCAAGTGCCTGTGCAGACTGGATGGGCCGAATGGCCTTCTTCTGCACTGTAAATTCTATGATAATCTACTACTACTAATAATAATCAGTTACTATTATCTTTGGCCTCTGGCTGTTTGGCTTTGAGCCAGGAGGAATGTTTTATAAATAAATCATTCTTTGCATGGCGGCTTTGCATTATAAATTATCGCTGGGAAGTACAAAGGCAGCTCTTAAATAGAATGGTTAACCTATGTGACACCACTTGTCCTTATTGGGCTGACTATATTATATGAACCCAATTTCATACATGTTACATTTTGGTTCACAAAGAACACAGTGACAGATATAAGAATTCGAGCTATTTCAGGCTAACAATATCGCGAGTGTTTATTGCAGTGTCCACAACAAAAATGATTCCTCCCAAATGGCTAAGGGTATTTCTGCTACTCCATGTTAATAATAACATTTAATGGTCCTGTATGGGGCTCTGTGTTGCTTGCCAATGTGAAGGGAACAATTAAAGTGCCAGGACAACGTTCTCTGTTGCAAATTGACAAACGTCCGTACTGTATCCAAACCAAGAAAATATCTGGTCACCATGAATACATGACATGAAATTAAAGACACAACTATTTTTTAATGGAAATGAGAGTTGGCGTTTAGTTCTCTTAAGGAGGACAAATTTAAGGGCTGCTTTGTTGAAGAGATTAGTATGTTAATTTCGCTTCTCATCAATCATTTTGAATACGCATTTGAATGTTTTAAATACATTGAGTAATTTTCCTGCTTACTTTCAATCAGCAAAGAAGACTAAAACAGTTGCTGTTACAATTGGGATGGGGGAAGTGTGTGTCTTACTAGCCCCACCACTCCGCAGGTCGTACTATTGATTTAACAGTTACATTTCTGTATCAGAATGTTTGCCTCCTTTCTGTGGTACCCAGAATAAAATAGACTAAATAATAACCTGGCCTCTTTCAATAAACTCAAGATTCTTTTTATTAGGAAACAAAATGTTTTAACAAGTTGCAAGAACTGGTAATAACTATCTACCTCTTCCAAAAAATTCCCCCAGCACACACGCATGCTTATACAAACAAAGGACAAACAAATACGGGATTCTCCGATAATGGGGCTAAGTGTTGACGCCATTGTAAACGCCGGAGCATTTTACGATGGCGTCTTCTGGCCGCTAGAAACAGCGCTCCTGCACCGCACAGGGGGCCAGCACGGCACTGGAGCGCTTCACGCAGCTCCAGCTGCCGATATGTGCCCCAGCACAGCCGGCGCGGGTCCATGCATGCGCGCTATGGCCGGCGCGGGTCCGCGCATGCGAGTGGGTTGCCGTCTCTGCGCCGGCACCCGGGGCAACATGGCGGAGCCCTACAGGGGCCCGGTGGGGAGGAGCATAGCCCGTCCCCCGGAATTAGCCCACCCACCGACCGGTAGCCCCCGATCGCGGGCTTGGCCACCGTGGAGGCCCCCCCCCCCCCGGAGACGGATCTCCCCTCCCCCCCACTAGGACAGCCCCCGCAGCCAGAACGCCGAGGTCGTGCCAGGTAGGACCACACGCGAACGACGCCGGCGGGACTCGGCCGAACTCGGCGGGCATTTGGCTTGTCGAGCGCGGAGAATCGCCGTGGGGGGGGGGCGTGTTGAATGGCCGCCGACCGGCGTCGTGGCAACCACGCCGGCGCCATTGCCGGCGATTCTCCAGTCGCCGGAGAATCGGCGGTCCGGCTTCGGAGCGAAGTCGCGGGATCCGTGCCCCCACCCCCGGCAAATCTCCGACCCGGCACGGGATCAGAGAATCCTGCCCAGGGTCTCTCTCCAAAGATGGGCTTTAGAATTTGCCATTAGAAGAAAAAGGGTAAAGTTTGCACAGTACTGGTGCTGTTGATCTGGAGTTCCCTCATGTGAAGGCAGATCAATGATCCTGAAACTTTGGAGTAGAGGAGAACAGAGGGCTGGGTTAATTTTCCTGCCTCAGCTTTGCAGGTGGTCCACTTGCAGACGAGTTGCACTCAGACGAAGATTCCCCGGCAACAGCTTGAGAACCAGAGAGAGAGAGCCTGGTAGGGTAGTCCTCCTTTCTCAGCTTATTCCATAGCAAGACAGTCTTTTGGCCAAAGTTAAAAGTATCTCCACAGAGACTCCACTCAGACTGCATTAATGCATCTTCCTCATTTAATCTATTGAAGGAAGCACACACTAATTCTTCCCACTGAAATGTTAAGGTCTCATAGATATGCAAACAGAGGTGTGCATTAATATAGAACCTTATCACATCTTTTGGAAATGTCCTAAGGTGCTTCAGGTGCACAGAATAATGGCAAATGCAGCAGCTATTTTATTGCACAGATCCCACAAGCAGAAAGGATTTGAGTGATCAATCTGTTCTAATGGTGCTGGTTGAGGAAGAAATATTGGGCCAGGGTGTCAAGAGATTACTCTCCTCCCCTTCAGATCTTTAAGATCCAGCTGAACTGCTGTGGCAGACAGGAGTCTCGGGTTAGCATTTCTTGTGAAGGGTTGTCACCTCCATGCCAGCACTCCCTCAGCTGGAATGTCGGTCTAGAATATGTGTTAATTTCTTGGGATGGTGCCCGAACCCAACGCCTTCTGAACGGAACATCAGAGAGCTACCAACGGAAAAAGATCGAGTCAATCCGATGCCAAGTCAATTTAATGTGTGCAGCACATGTAAATAGCTGTCATGTGTCACTTTATCAAGGCGCCTCTGACTCCGATGCCAGTTGAATGGAATTGTGCTGCATTAGGGGCAGTATCGGGCTGGGTGTCCATCCTCTCCCGGAGCTAATTACACACAGGACGACTGCAATGCTACCATTGCACAACCATAACCATATTCCCCTCTTAGACAGGGGCTTTCGACAGGACAATAAGCCAATAAGGAATAATAGCTTATTGCCACGATGGCTTCAATGAAGTTACTGTGAAAAGCCCCTAGTCGCCACATTCCGGTGCCTGTTCGGGGAGGCGGTTACGGGAATTGAACCCGCGCTGCTGGCCTTGTTCTGCATTACAAGCCAGCTGTTTAGCCCGCTGTGCTAAACCAGCCCCTATATAATATATATTGAATATAAATTGACTGTGATGCCATGGGGAGGTGACCTAGCATTTGAGTGTTGTAAATATACTGAGTGATTTCCCAGCTATCTCGCTTTGTTTTTCAGTTCAGCTGAAATGACTAATAGAAACATAGAACTGCTACTGTTCTGCTGTGTAGAACTTGTGAAATCGTGAGCGCGATTTAGTGGGGAAAACAGAGACCCGTGTTGGGCCCGTTTAGCCGTGTGTTTCCCAGTGCTTGCAGTGTCGAGAGTGACCCCGCTATTAAACAGAACTCCGCTTCTTTCTTGACCCTTGGTGAGGAACGCCCCGCCTCGGCCACACTGAGACCCATGTCCTGCACTAACGAGCTCAGCTTGCCAGTGCAGGACGAGAGCGGGGCGCCATTTTTAGATGACGTCCGATCTCTCGGCCCCAACCATGGTCTCTAGACAGGCCAACTCTTAAGGGCTGGACACCCCCAGGCCCGCTCCTGGCACGGGCAAGATGCAATCTTGGCACAGCCAACCTGACATCCTGGCCCTACCAGCCTGACAGTGCCACCTGGGTGCCCTGCCATTGCCAGTGTGGTACCCGAGTGGCACACAGGTGACACTGCCAGGGTGCCAGGCTGGCAGTGCCAAGGTGTCAGGGTACCAGCAGGCCCAGTGCCCGACACTGGACACAGGAAATTGACGGGCAGGAAACGACCAGCCTCATACTCATGACGAGCACACTATAGATGCTCTCCCACATAACCAAAGGTTCCAGAAGTCTCTACACTTGACCGCTGAATGACGGTAGGGACAGAGATGACCATATTCCCGGCAGGTTTTTAGGGCCATTATTTTGAAGACCACTGGGAATCCACCCTCCTGATCATCGTGAGAAAAACCTGGCAAATCCCAGAAAGAAAAAGGGATTATTTTTATGTCACAAGTGAATGTTTCAGGTAGATAACCCCAAACCGGAACAAAATAAGATGAGTTAATATGCCACCTCGTTAATCTGCAGGACCTCTCCAAGTGTTTTAAACGCAAGTTGTTTTTGAAGGGCAGTCATTATTGCAATGCAGCCGTATCCAGCAGTCAATCTGTCCACAGCAAGGTCCCACAAATTGCAGGTGTGTTAACCCATCTGTTAATCCCTTTATCGTTGAGGCCAATTGAGCAATGAGCCTCTAACCTCGGATTTGACCTCCAACCCTCTGAGATCTCGGAGGTCCAACAATTCTGGTCACTAGAGCAACTCACACTTCCTTCTCTCCTCATTGGCTGCCAGCCTCAGCTGTCTCGGCCCTAACTTTGGAATTAGCTCCCTAAATATTTTACCTTTCTCCTCCTTTAACACTCTTTAATATATCCCTCTTGGATCGAGTGCTTGTCCTGGTAGCTCCTTATGTGGCTTGGTTTTGTTTGATAATCTTTCTTATGAAGTGCCTTGGGAAGATTCACGACAGTAAAGGCACTTTACAATACAAGTTGCTTGTTGTAACACTTTATAAGATGTGCGAGTGTCTTCTTAGCTGCTGGTAGCATTAAACAAAGAAAACCTGCAAAAATGCAAAAGGAAGGCTATTAAACACTGGGAGAGTGGTCCATTCTGCTGATGCTGTCTCCTGTTTCTTGCCCCCCACCCCCACTCTCCACAGATATGGTGGTTTCTGGCGTTCCCAAGGAGAATGGCATAAACCATGTGGCTGAGATTGCAAGCATGGCATTGGATTTAGTTGCGGTCTGCTCCTCATTCATAATCCCGCACAAACCAGATGTCAGGCTGAAAATCAGAGCAGGCGTTCACTCAGGTAAATTAATTTTTGTTTTTCGGATACCAAAGAATTGACCAAACGAAAGCGGTTCAAAGACTCTGTCGACAATTTTGGGCTTTTCTCATTGGAGCGAAGGAGGATGAGAGGCGACTTAATAGAGGTTTATAAGATGATGAGGGGGATAGAGAGAGTGGACGTTCAGAGACTATTTCCTCGGGTGGATGTAGCTGTTACAAGGGGGCATAACTATAAGGTTCGGGGTGGGAGATATAGGAGGGATGTCCGAGGTAGGCTCTTTACTCAGAGAGTGGTTAGGGTGTGGAATGGACTGCCTGCTGTGATAGTGGAGTCGGACACTTTAGGAACTTTCAAGCTGTTATTGGATAGGCACATGGAGCACACCAGAATGACAGAGAGTGGGATAGCTTGATCTTGGTTTCGGACAAAGCTCGGCACAACATCGAGGGCCGAAGGGCCTGGTCTGTGCTGTACTGTTCTATGTTCTATTCAGCATCACTGATTGGCCCCTCTCCTGCAGCCTTTGGAAAGATATTTATTTGATGGTTACATTGTGGCTTCTCATTCTACATGAACATCTTCACACCTTTTAAAAAAAATTTAGAGTACTCAATTCATTTTTTCCAATTAAGGGGCAATTTAGCGTGGCCAATCCACCGACCCTGCACATCTTTGGGTTGTGGGGGCGAAACCCACGCAGAAACGGGGAGAATGTGCAAACTCCACACGGACAGTGACCCAGAGCCGGGATCGAACCTGGGACCTCGGCGCCGTGAGGCAGCAGTGCTAACCCACTGCGCCACTGTGCTGCCCCCCCCAACATCCTTCACACCTGAGACCAGTTCGTGAACATTGGCAGCTTAATGAATTGCAAGCGACCATCGCAGTCGATTGTAATCCCCGACATTGAGTTCCTCCAGTCTGCCCTCTTGTCCAGCCCTCACTTCATTTGCTCTCCCTTGAGTAGCCTTTTCCAAGCGCTGAAATATCCTGCCCTTGGGTATCTCTGCTTCTCAACCTCTGTTCAACCAACTACTTCTTCAACCAAGCCTTTTACTTCCCCAAACTAAGATCTTTGGCTTGATGTCAAATAAAACATTTTGGATATTTTATGATGTGAAAGGCACAATTTCTTCACTTTATTCTTTCACGTGATGTGAGCATCACTGACAAAGCCACAGCATCTGCTGCCCATTCCTAATTGCCCTTGAACTTGGCTTGCTCGGCCATGTCAGAGGGCAGTTAAGGGTCAGCCACATTGCTGTGCGTCTGGGGGCACATGTAGGCCGGGGCAGGGAAGGTCGGCAGATTTCCTTTCCTGGAGGGCATTACTGAACCTGATGGGTTTTTACAACAATTGATGATAGATTCACGGTCGCCATGACTGATATTCGCTTTCAACTCCAGATATTGTGAATTGAAATTGATTGCCACCAGCTTGCTGCCAGACCGGGACCACAAGATTACCAGTGACAATACCGCTACACCAGACACCCCTCCCCCCCACCCCACCCCATATAAACACAAATTATCTTGGTCATCACCCAACATCCAGATACACTTTACAGCATTGTAGCCAGTGAGTGGCAACTGTTAAATACCAGTGGTAGCACAGTGGTTAGCGCAGTTGCTTCACAGCTCCAGGGTCCCAGGTTCGATTCCCGGCTTGGGTCACTGTCTGTGCGGAGTCTGCACGTTCTCTGCGTGGGTTTCCTCCGGGTGCTCCGGTTTCCTCCCACAGTCCAAAGATGTGCAGGTTGGGTGGATTGGCCCTGCTAAATTGTCCTTCGTGTCCAAAGGATAGTTGGGGTTACTGGGTTACGGGGATAGGGTGGGGGCATGGGTTTGGGGTGGGTGCTCTTTCCGAGGGCCGTTGCAGACTCGATGGGCTGAATGGCGTCCTTCTGCACTGTAAATTCTATGATTCTATGACTTTATTCCTTTCGCTGCCCCACTTGGTTGAAGGCAGTTGTGATGTTCCCGTTGGGTGCCCACGGGGCTGAAGTCAGCCAAATCTGTCCACACCAAACATCTACCCTGATACCTTCTGGCCAGAATGGTTCATTGCCTTCCACAAATGTGGCATCCTGTCCACCCGTGACGCAGTCTGCTATTGGCGGGGCTGAAAATTCCCGGTCCAGCTGTCTGAAAGCGTCATTGTGTTTTTTTGTCTTATCTCAACTTTGAAAGGTCCGGTCGTGGCTGGCGTGGTTGGAACCAAAATGCCTCGCTACTGTTTATTTGGAGATACAGTGAACACTGCATCAAGGATGGAATCAACAAGTGAGGGTAAGTCAACCATCAAATCATTTATTCATTCGCTGTGTTAGCCTATGTGACTGCGACTGTAATCAATATCGCTTCTCATCCCCCTCGATCTGCCTGAAACACTTGACATGGTTAAACCACACCCTCCTCCTCTCATGTCTGGATTCCAATGACCAGCTGGGTGTGGACTGAACTCGCTTGTCCCATTCTTATCGATCGAACCGAAGTTAGGAAATCTGCAATGGTTTTTCATCCCATTCCCACACCATTAAGTCTGGAGTCCCCCAAGGATCTATTGCTCACATACCTGCTGTCATCTAGCAACCTTATTCGAAAAAGAATCAGGTTTCACATTTACGCTGATGACAGCTGAAGGGCCTCACCGCCGTTTTGATCAAGGCCTTCCCTTTCTGATTTGTCACATTGCCAATCCAATCATGATGAGCAGAATTTTTCTCTAACTAAATCTTGTGAAGACTGAAGCCACTGCCTTCATTCTCCATGTCAAACCCCATTTCCTAGTTATCAGCTCCACCTATCTCCCGGGACACAATCTGAGGCTGACTGAGATCAATTGCAGATTTGACCATGAGTTGAGTTTTCAAGTCCACACTGGCTCGATCACTAAACCCACCCACTCCCACCTCCAGGGGCTGTTTCGCACAGGGCTAAATCGCTGGCTTTGAAAGCAGACCATGGCAGGCCAGCAGCACGGTTCAATTCCCGTACCAGCCTCCCCGAACAGGTGCCGGAATGTGGCGACTAGGGGCTTTTCACAGTAACTTCATTTGAAGCCTACTTGTGACAATAAGCGATTTTCATTTCATTTCATTTTTCATTCAATCACCTGTCTCCACCTCTGACTCAGCGCATCTGCCACTGAAACCCTCGTCCATGCCTCTAGACTTGGCTATTTCTACAGGTGGGCCATCCTCCCATCTTCCACTCTCCATCAACTAGAACTCATCCAAAATTCTGCTGCCCAATTGCTAACTCGCTCCGTCCCGTACACCTATGTTGACTGGCCCACGTTGGCTCTCACTGGGCCAGCATTTATTGCCCACCCCTGATTGATTGCCCATCCCTGAGGGCAATCACATTGCTGTGGAGTAGGCCAGACCATGTAAGGACAACAGATTTCCTAAAGGACATTCGTGAACCAGATGGGTTTTTACGACAATCGGCAATGGTTTCATGGTTTCATCACTCGACCTTTAATTCCAGATTTTTATTGAATTCAAATTTCACCAACTGCCACGGTGGGATTCGAACCCTGGGTCCCCAGAGCATGATTCTGGGTCTCTGGATTACTAGTCTAGTGACAATATTACAATGCCACTGCCTCCCCATGTTAACGGTATGTTTAGTTATGTTGTTAACATAGACAGGTGAAGTACATTGATTTATTGATTGATTAATATTTATTGTCACATGTACTGAAGTACAGTGAAAAGTATTTTTCTGAGGTCAGGGAAGGTACACAGTACGTACATAGCAGGCAAAAGAATAATCGACAGAGAACATTGACAGTGGTGCATCAACAAATAGTGATTGGTTACAGTGCGGATTGTCATGTGAGAGTACCTTTAAGAAATGGGTGTTTATAAATGGGGGTGTATATAAATATCTGTAGTGAGAGTACGATTAAGAAATGTGTGTTTACTGCTGCAGTGATGTCAGAGAGTGGGTGGAGCTGGGCTGTCTGTCAGCTTTTTACTTTCGTTTTTGAGCGGGCTGCAGGGTGTGTTTTAGTTTCGTTTTCAGTGTTGGAGCTGAAGCCAGACCAAGCGGGTGTACTGCTGTTCTCTCTGCCATCAAAAGACTATCTCTTGATCATTTGGTGAATTCAGAATGATAAATGTTTTCAGTAGTGACTTTAACCTGATGTGCTTCTGATAAAGGTTTTGTTTTTAAGTCGTATGGATGTTAAAAAGGAAATCTTAAAGGTTTACATAGTATTGTGGTCTTTGGGGGTTGTATTTGAATTAATGGTTGCTAAGATGTTCACTGTATGTTTTAAAAAGGTTAACTTGAGTTCATAGAATAAACATTGTTTTGCTTTAAAAAATACTTTTCCATTTCTGCTGTACCACACCTGTAGAGTGGGCCGTGTGCTCCCCATACCACAATCTATTAAAAGTTGTGGGTCAGGTGAACTCCATGATACACTTTGGGGTTCTCTAAACCCTGGCCCATAACAGCACATTGACAGTGGTGCATCAGCAAATAGTGATTGGTTACAGTGCGGATATGAAATGGAAAAGGGTTTTAATAGGTCAGAACGGTGATCAGAGAGAAAAGAAAGGGGTGTGATTGCGAGAGCTTGCAGACAGTCGTTCTGCTCCGGTGCCATCTTGAATCAGTGGTGCATCATTGTTTAATTACATACTTAGAGTACTTATAAACTGAGACCTTTTCGAGGGGGTCATCCAGCTGGATCGTCGCCCCTTCTTCCACAGCTATGTTTGTGACCAGATGTCCTTGAGAGAGCTCGCACTGTCCACTGGCATGATCGAGGACTTCTGTGACTTGTGCGCAGTGCATGGGCTGGAGTGCCGTTATCAAGCCCAAAGTTACATTTTAATTGAATCAGTTACATTTCCTTTAAAAATGTTGGGCGCAGTTTAACCAAAAGGTTTCTCAAGTGTCATTTTCGGCGAGTTTGGCTAGGTGTTTCTCGTCGACTTTTTGGGTGAGATCCACATCAGTATTCACCCACACTCAGATCGCGATCTAGCAGCCGCGTCCCACCAGGGTCGGAGCGGGTCGTGGTCGGTAAATACCAGGAGAGGCCTCCCTCAGGGTTCCCGAATGCCATTCGCCTCGAAGATCTAAACAGATCTCGTGACACTTTGCAATCTGGGTACCGCCCACAATGGGCGGGCCAGGTCTTGCATGGTTAAGTGGGTTTAAGAACCTGTTTAACTACGCTGAAGCCGGATCTAAATGGCTCCCGGCATCTATGGGCCTCCCCAAGGAGAGGGGGGGGGCGAAGACTGGGGCCCCTGAAATGGGGGGCCCTCAGTCACCACATACTGTGTCCTCACTTAGGGGTGTGTGGGGTAATGCCAAATGTGGAACGGCACCTGGGGGGTCACCCAGGCCATTGGAGGCCCCGGGTGGTCAGCGACAGGGCATGGTTGCACAGTGTGGCCTGGAAAACCCTCCAGGTCCATTATGCCTGGTCCATGTTTGTGTGGACCAGTCTAAATGGCACCCGGTCGAGGCCCAGTTGGGGGGTTCGTTAGTTCCCGGGAGCCCAAAGGTTTTGGTGCATGCATATTGTTATGGGTCAGGGTTTAGAGAACCCCAAAGTGTATCATGGAGTTCACCTGACCCACAACTTTTACTTGGTGTGGGGAGCACACGGCCCACTCTACAGGTGTGGTACAGCAGAAATGGAAAAGTATTTTTTAAAACAAAACAATGTTTATTCTATGAACTCAAGTTAACCTTTTTAAAACAAACAGTGAATATCTTAGCAACCATTAATTCAAA
Source organism: Scyliorhinus torazame (assembly GCF_047496885.1). Taxonomy (NCBI): domain Eukaryota; kingdom Metazoa; phylum Chordata; class Chondrichthyes; order Carcharhiniformes; family Scyliorhinidae; genus Scyliorhinus; species Scyliorhinus torazame. The sequence goes on from NC_092713.1 coordinate 12,296,922, forward strand.
GATAACCCCCCAAAGAATACAACACTAAGTAATTCTTTAAGCTGTCCTTTTAACATCCAAAAGACTTAACAACCTTTAAACAGAAGCACACCAGGGTTTACGTTCAATACTGAAAACATTTAAAATTTCTGAATTCACCAAATGATCAAGAGATAGTCCTTCATGGCAGAGAGATCAACAGTACAGCTGCTTTGGCTGACTTCAGCTGCAACACACTGAAAACACCCCCAAAAAGACAGACACACCCAAGCTTTTCTCAAAGTGAAACTAAAAAGCAGAACCAGAGTTCAGCTCCACCCACACTCTGACATCACTGCAGTAACATGAGCAGCTAACCATTTATTAAAGCGAGATTCTCATGACACCTCCCCCGAAGAAAAAAAACCCATCAACTTCAAGATGGTTTCATTTTTCACCTTTTCACCATCCTTTAAGAAATGCACACAGTAAATACACTTTATCGTTTCAAAAAACAACACACGCAAACAGGTATAATAATATAGTCCATTTCTTTTTTCGTTCATCTTCCTCCAACTGAAATTCTTCATGATTGATAGTCTCTTTGAACAAGAAGGTCTCTGCATGATCCATCCATTCCTCTGCGCCTCGGCATTTCTATTTAAAGTCAGATACTTTAGTTCAATCTGATCACAGAGTCCCTTGCAATTATCCCACACAGGAGCATTGGTTATCACAGCTTTCAGGCAGTCAAAATGCCTGTCGAAAGTCTGCTGTCCATTGAAATTTTCGACGTTTCTTCAGCAAGTCCATCAAAGGAGCAATCACACTACAAAACTTTTACACAAGTGTTCGATCAAATCCACTCATGCCAAGAAATCGCATTATTTATCTTTGTCTCGAGGGTATCGAAAACCCCTCAAGGGAAGTGACTTGGGCTTTTCCAAATTCACTTTTGGCTAGGTTTATCACCAAACCCGTCTCCTGAAGTCAATCGAATAACTCCATCAGATGTTTGAAATGATCTTTCCATGTCTGGCTGAAAATTACCAGATCGTCGCTGTACACCACACAATTGGGTAATCCTGAAACGACTGTGTTAGTTAACCGTTGAAATGTGGCTGGGGCATTTTTCATGCCAAATGGCATAACTTTGAATTGGTATATACCATCTGGAGTCACAAAAGCTGAAATCTCCTTCGCCCTTTTGGATAAAGGTACCTGCCAGTAACTTTTAAGTAAATCCAATTTGGAAATAAAAGCTGATTGTCCCACTTTCTCAATGCAATCCTCCAAAAGTGGGATATGATAAGAGTCCGTTCTGGTAACTGCATTAACCTTTCTATAGTCCACACACAACCGTTGGGTACCGTCTGGTTTAGGTGCCATCACTATGGGTGAGCTCCATTGGCTGCAACCCACTTCAATTATGCCATTTTTAAGCATGCTCTCAATCTCTTTGTTAACCTGTGCCAATTTTAAAGGGTTAAGTCTATATGGATGTTATTTGATTGGAACAGCATTTCCCACATCTACATCATGTATAGCCATTTTAGTACTTCCCAATTTATCTCCACAAACTTGCCCATGTGATATTAATAACTCTTTCAGGTCAGTTCGTTTTTCCTCTGGAAGATAACTGGGGCTTTCTTTTACCACTTTAACAAATCCCACTGTCTTATCCTGTTTTACCACACCAGCCTTCCCAGTGCTTTTCTTCAACCACCAACACTGTGACTTTCCATGGCCTAGTTTATTACAGTGAAGACATTTGAAACTTCTCATTTCTTTTCCACCCTCCTGGATTTCTTTTTTAATCTGAGGTACACTCTCCTTATTGTCTCCCATCAGATCACCTTTACCTTTACCACTCGAGTATTTCTCATGTCCCCAGTTTCTATCCCTCACAGGCTGAAACTGATGTCGGAAACCAAGCTTTGATTTATGAACTAATTCATTATCATCTGCCATTTTGGCTGCTCACCTCGCAGTTTTAACCCTCTGCTCTTCCACATGAGTTCTCATTACATCAGGAATTGAATTTTTAAACTCCTCCAAAAGTATAACTTCTCTGAGAGCTTCATATGTTTGGTCTATTTTCAAAGCCCTTATCCACCTATCAAAATTACTCTGTTTGAGCCTTTCAAACTCCATGTATGTTTGACCAAATTCTTTCCTTAAATTTCTAAACCTTTGTCTGTAAGCTTCAGGCACTAGTTCATTGGCACCTAAGATGGATTTTTCCACCTCCTCATACGTCCCAGATACCTCCTCCGGTAGTGATGCAAACACTTCACTCGTTCTACCTACCAGCTTTGTTTGAATCAGTAATAACCACATGTCCTGTGGCCATTTCATTTGTTTAGCTACCTTCTCAAATGAAATGAAAAAGGCTTCTATCTCCTTCTCGTCAAACCTTGGCAATGCATGGACATATTTAAATAGATCCCCACCACGCCTTTGACTATGACGCTCTTTCTCACTATCCTCATCACTATCATCCAACTGTACGTTTCTCTTTACGTCTGCCAATTTTAACTGACTGTCATGTTTCATGGCCATTTTCTGAAGTTCAAATTCTCTTTATTTATCTTTTCCTCTGATCTGTATCTCCCTTTCTTTTTGTTCTGCTAGGGCTATTCTTTCTTTGTTTCTCTCTTTTCTTTTTCTCTCATTGCATATTCAAGCTGCTGTAATTCTTTTTCATGTTCAAGTTGCTTAATTTGCAACTGGATCTTTGCCATTTCCAATGAGTCAGACTGTATCTCAACCATCTTTAAATGCTAAGCCACCGCCATAATTACCTCTTCTTTTCGCATTTTGTCAGGTAATGTTAACTGCAATGATTTTGCCAAATCTAACAGTCTGCTTTTAGTCTCTGTCCGTAAGGTACTGCGTGTGACCGTCTCCACCCCCAAAAACATCTGAGCCTCTGAAAGAGCCGTTGTCCACAACGCACTTCCCACTTAAACTAAAATACCACACCTGAAAAGCAACCACAATAGGCTCACCCCTCACTGTCTTTAAGTTCACTAATCCAATCCAATAGATAGACTTTTATCCCCCTTGAGCCCCCAATTGTTATGGCTCAGGGTTTAGAGAACCCCAAAGTGTATCATGGAGTTCACCTGACCCACAACTTTTACTAGATTGTGGTATGGGGAGCACACGGCCCACTCTACAGGTGTGGTACAGCAGAAATGGGAAAGTATTTTTAAAAACAAAACAATGTTTATTCTATGAACTCAAGTTAACCTTTTTAAAACAAACAGTGAATAACTTAGCAACCATTAATTCAAAGAGAACCCCCCAAAGAATACAACACTAAGTAATCCTTTCAGCTTTCCTTTTAACATCCAAAAGACTTAACAACCTTTAAACAGAAGCACATCAGGGTTTACGTTCAATACTGAAAACATTTAAATTTCTGAATTCACCAAATGATCAAGAGATAGTCCTTCATGGCAGAGAGATCAACAGTACAGCTGCTTTGGCTGACTTCAGCTGCAACACACTGAAACCAAAACCAAAAAGACAGAGACACACCCAAGCTTTTCTCAAAGTGAAACTAAAAAGCAGAACCAGAGCTCAGCTCCACCCACACTCTGACATCACTGCAGTAACATGAGCAGCCAAACATTTCTTAAAGCGACATTCTCATGACAATATTTAAATGATGCATTGTATGCTGATCTGGATCTCGCCCAGCGAGATGACTTGAAAAGTTGCGAATCTCACAAGATTTGCTGGCCTCGTCGCGCCACCAAGTCGGACGCGGTGGGGCCGATAAATCATGTCCGTTCTCTTTTGTTATGGTTGCCCTTTCAGGGTTGTCAGTTTTCATAATTGGTCTGTTAATTGGTGTACCCGGCGGGGGGGGGGTCGGAGAATCCCGCCCTGAGGGTGCGATTCTCCGATATGGAGACCAAGTGCCCGCGCCGTCATTCACGACGGCGCGTTCCACGACAGCGCGAACGGCCCTACGCCGCGGCCAATTCACTGCCTGAGAAGCGCCGTCATCAGAATGGTGCCCCATGGGGGCGATTCTCCGATCTGGAGGCCAAGTGTTCACGCCGTCGTGAACGCCGTCGCGTTTCATGACGGCGCGAACATGGCCCGGACACGACCTATTCTTGCCCCCATAGGGGGCCAGCACGGCGCTGGAGCGGTTCACGCCGCTCCAGCGTCCTTACGCGGCGCCAAATGGGCACTGCGCCAATCCGCACATGTGCAGTCGGGGCAGCCCAATCCTGCGCATGTGCAGTTGGGCCGCGCCATCCTGCGCATGCGTGGGGAACGTCTTACCCACGCGGGCCCCTCACCAACATGGGGCCGGTGTTCTGGGGCTGCGCGCGGAACGAGGTAGGCCCGGGGGGGAGGGAGGCCGGCCCGCCGATCGGTGGGCCCCGATCGTGGGCCAGACCCCATCGGAGGCCACCCCGGTGAAGGAGCCCCCCTGCCTCCCCTACAGGCCGCCCCCCCAGCGTTCCCGCAGAGTTCCCGCCGGCAGCGACCAGGGGTGGACGGCACCGGCGGGAACCTGTCATGTCGGAGCTGCCTCTTGGCCCATTCGGGCCGGAGAATCGCCGCTCGCCGGTTCTCCGAGCGGCCCAGTGCAAATCGCGCGCCGCTGGTTTCCGGGGGGTGGGACAATCACGTGCGGGGGTCGGGGCGGCGTGGCGCGATTCGCGCGGAGCCCCGGCGATTCTCCCCACCGGCGTGGGGGGGGGGGGAATAGCGCCCTGTATTCCTGGAGAGAAGGCAATTCTCCAAGACCCTTTGCCAATATTCATTTCACAGCTGCACATCGAATTAACCAGTGATTCATCTTAACTTGCATTTTATAGAACTTTGCTGTGATTAATTTAACTGTGCGCCTGGGGACACCTCAATGACTGAAAATTTAAGGCATGAAGTTGAATTTATGTAGCAAGTCTTCAGGAAATCCAAATCGTTTCTTTATCGGCAATGAATTACTTTGGAAATGTAGTTACTATTGCTATTTAAGCAAATATGACAGCCAATTAAAGGTTTTAAAGATGTTATATTAGTCTCTCTTTGCTCTATATTTATCCTTGCAGCCATTCAAAAAAAAATTAATTCTCAGCCTGTAGGTATCACTACAATGTCTTAGAACGGGTAGCGGGCATCCTGAAGGGGGAGGGCAAACAGGCACAGGTCATGGTACATACTGGTACTAACGACATACGCAGGAAGGGGCATGAGGTCCTTCAGGGAGCTTAGCAGAAAGTTAAAAGACAGGACCTCAAGGGTTGTAATCTCGGGATTACTCCCTGTGCCACGTGCCAGTGAGGCTAGAAATAGGAAGATAGAGCAGCTAAACACATGGCTAAACAGCTGGTGTAGGAGGGAGGGTTTCAGTTATCTGGACCACTGGGAGCTCTTCCGGGGCAGGTGTGACCTGTATAAGAAGGACGGGTTGCATCTAAACTGGAGAGGCATAAATATCCTGGCCGCGAGGTTTGCTAGTGTCACACGGGAGGGTTTAAACTAGTAAGGCAGGGGGCTGGGTACCTGAGCAATAGGTCAGAAGGTGAAAAGATTGAGGGAGAACTAGGAAATAGGACCACTATGGCCCTGAGGAAGAGCAGACAGGGAGAAGTTGCTGAAAACAGCGGGACTGGTGGCCTGAAGTGCATATGTTTTAATGCAAGAAGTATTACGGGTAAGGCAGATGAATTTAGAGCTTGGATTAGTACTTCGAACTATGATGTTGTTGCCATTACAGAGACCTGGTTGAGGGAAGGACAGGATTGGCAGCTAAACATTCCAGGATTTAGATGTTTCAGGCGGGATAGAGGGGGAGGTAAAAGGGGCGGAGGAGTTGCGCTACTGGTTAGGGAGAATATCACAGCTGTACTGCGGGAGGACACCTCAGAGGGCAGCGAGGCTATATGGGTAGAGATCAGGGGCGAAATTCTCCCGAAACGGCGCGACGTCCGCCGACTGGCGCCCAAAACGGCGCCAATCAGACGGGCATCGCGCCGCCCCAAAGGTGCGGAATGCTCCGCATCTTTGGGGGCCAAGCCCCAACATTGAGGGGCTAGGCCGGCGCCGGAGGAATTTCCGCCCCGCCAGCTGGCGGAAACGACCTTTGTTGCCCCGCCAGCTGGCGCGGAAATGACATGTCGGGGCGGCGCATGCGCGGGAGCGTCAGCGGCCGCTGACAGTTTCCCGTGCATGCGCAGTGGGGAGAGTCTCTTCCACCTCCGCCATGGTGGAGACCGTGGCGGAGGCGGAAGGGAATGAGTGCCCCCACGGCACAGGCCCGCCCGCGGATCGGTGGGCCCCGATCGCGGGCCAGGCCACCGTGGGGGCACCCCCTGGGGCCAGATCGCCCCGCGCCCCCCCCCCCAGGACCCCGGAGCCCGCCCACACCGCCTTGTCCCGCCGTTCAAAAGGTGGTTTAATCCACGCCGGCGGGACAGGCAATTTATCGGCGGGACTTCGGCCCATCCAGGCCGGAGAATCCAGCGGGGGGGGGGCCCGCCAACCAGCGCGGCACGATTCCCGCCCCCGCCGAATATCCGGTACCGGAGACTTCGGCAACCGGTGGGGGCAGGATTCACGGCAGCCCCCGGCGATTCTCCGACCCAGCGGGGGGTCGGAGAATGACGCCCCTGGAATAAGAAGGGTGCAGTCACAGTGTTGGGGGTTCACTACAGGCCTCCCAACAGCCAGCGGGAGATAGAGGAGCAGATAGGTAGACAGATTTTGGAAAGGAGTAAAAGCAACAGGATTGTTGTGATGGGAGACTTCAACTTCCCCAATATTGACTGGGACTCACTTCGTGCCAGGGGCTTAGACGGGGCGGAGTTTGTCTGGAGCATCCAGGAGGGCTTCTTAAAACAATATGTAGATTGGCCAACTAGGGAAGGGGCGGTACTGGACCTGGTATTTGTCATAATATACACCAGTATATCATGGTGCAGACACACACTGATGGACACACAGTGGGACCAATCAACATATACAACACCGCAGCCAATCACCAGTGAGAGCACACGCACTATAAAGACAGGGAGCATCAGAGTTCCTGCTCATTTGAGTTGCAGTTAGCTAGAAGGACAGAGCTCACATCCTGCAACACAGACATTCACCATTTACTGAGTACATCGACTGGTTAGGACAAGGCAGAGGTCTTTAGTTAAAGCTAGTATCATATTAACCCACAGTCTAAGTATGTTTAAACAGTTAATGATTCAATAAAATAGTGTTGCACTATTTCAAGTGTTGGTGACCAGTATGTGATCCAGAACACCCAGCACATCATGATACCAGGGGTGGTGGGATACTAGCACTTCTTAGACCTACCTGCAAGTGATCTGCCTTCCGCCAGCATTCCGTCAACCTGCAGCATGGACAACATCAGCCCGCCGCCGCCGCTCCGCTTCGCCGGCAACCTCGGAGCCAACTGGAAGATTTTTAAACAGCGCTTCCAGCTCTTCCTCGAAGCCACAGACAGCCTCAGATACCAGAAAGATTGCTCTTCTCCTCTCCACGGCCGGAGACCATGCCATTCACATTTTCAACTCCCTCACCTTCGCAGATGATGAAGATAAGACGAAGTTCAAGAAGGTCCTCCTCAAGTTTGACACTCACTGCAGCGTGGAGGTGAATGAAAGTTTTGAGCGCCACGTGTTCCAGCAGCGTTTGCAGGGTAAGGATGAATCTTTCCAATCCTTTCTCACGGACCTCCGCATCCTTGCGCAATCTTGCAGCTACGGGACCACCTCCGACTCCAGGATACGTGACCAGATCGTTTTTGGTGTTCAGTCGGACCGCCTATGTCAGCAGCGCCTCAAAGTAAAGCAACTCACCCTAGCGACCGCCATCGAGACCTGTGTCTTACATGAAAACACCACGAGTCGGTACTCCCATATACAAGCGGCTGAATCGGCGCGGCAAGGTTCCCACGAGGTGGAACGGGTCCAAGGGATTGAGCAGGGCCTCAGCCTGGATGAGGGCGGCCATTTTGCAGCTTTTCGCGGACTCCCGCGCTTGTGCGCACCAAACTAAGGGACGGCGACGTTGAGGAACGTAATGCGCAGGCGCGCACCACGCACGACCCCACCGTGCATGCGCGGTGGCGCAGCGAACATGCTGACGTCACGACGTGCGGCAACTGTGGCTCCGCCCATTTAAAGCAGCAATGCCCCGCAAAATCGCGACAATGTCAACGATGTGGCAGACTTGGCCACTAAGCTGCCTTCTGCCGAGCAGCTCAGCCTGCCAACTCCCATCGCTTCAGCCAGCCTCGCAGGAATGTTCGGGCAATTCAACCCACGGTCACCGATTGGGGAATTGGGGAATACAAATCAAAATGGGCCAATAAAGCCAGAGGGAGATGAGAATAAATAGACTTACTTAGGGAGCTGTTATGAGCTGCCTGAAATAAGCAGATTTAAGAGTAATCTTCAAACGAGATTTGGATAAATATTAGAAAAGGGAAATAAAATGACAGGGTTATCAGAAAGAGCAGGGTGTGGGACTAATTGGAAATGGCTTTGAAAGAGCCGGCACAGAAATGATAGGCCCAATGGCATCTTTCATTTGCTGTATGGGTCTCTGTTGTCGGGACGTGCAGAAGAGAAGTTGCATTTGTAAAAGTTCTTGCAGGTGGGAAACCCTGATATCCTCACATAGCATTCTTCGATTCTGAATCAGAGCCAATACACAAAATATCCCATCCAATGTGTACAAATCAGGCTCACCATCAGCCTGGGGCGTGAGTTCATTTTTGCTCTTTGGCGACTGAAGGACAAGGTTTTGGCGAGGTTAACGTTTAATTGCAGTCAGGTTAGTGCTGTGCTACTGAGCCTCTGGGATTCAGGCAGCTTACAGTTAGTGTCGCCTCAGCTTGGAGGATGAAAACCTTTTTTAGTGCTGGGATTTTAAAATTATTTCCAAGCAATGCCACTGGATAACGGTTGCAGCATCTTGTGCTACGGCCACAGAGTGAGTCCCGCAAGGTTGCTCTTGCGCATGTGCCACTGACGAGGTGATGCCTTGGCCACTGCTACGCATGCTGGATTTTCAGAGAAGCGTGTGATGCCCCCCTTGAAACCATGATTAGCAAGGACCTGCTCACTGGGAACTGGTGTACACATCAGATTAACACAGAACAGCTGTACAGATCAATTCACTCATTCCTTCTGGCAGGGAAAGATTTGCTTTGTTTCAATTTCATAATGACTGGAAAGGCAAGACTCAAACACATTTTATTAATTAGATATTGCATTAACTTTCTTCAAAAAAACAGATAAATACTTGGTCAGTAAGATATTGAAGGTTCGATAAGAGTTTATCTACCTTGGTTCACAATTAGTAAGTAGCTGGACCATAAACATGAGACTAAAATCCATTTGTAATTTGGCTGCGAAGCAGACAATGTTTTCCTGATGGTTTTCGCATTGATGAGAATTGTATTGATCACAGGTTCGAATTTCCATTTGCTTCTACCATTAATATTAGCAAATCCGGGCAGAATCAACCGTTACAAAGAAAGCAAAAAGAATTGAAACTGGACGGATCACCAGGTATTGACCGAGGCAGCGGAAGTGACAACGGCAAACCTAGCCCCTCCGACCCTGCAGAGTACTCCTCAATAATAGCTAGGGGCTTGTGCCAAAATTGAGGGAGCTGCCCCACAGACTAGTTAAGCAACAGCTTGACATCTCCTCAGACAGCATCTTCCAAGCCGATGACCCTTACCATCGAGAAGGACAAGGGCAGCTGATACCTGGGAACCCCACCAAGTCACTCGCCATCCTGAATTGGAAATATATCGGCCGTTCCTTCACTGTCGCTGCGTCAAAATCCTGGAACACTGTCCCTATTAGCACTGTGGGTGTACCTACGCCACATGGACTGCAACGGTTCAAGGAGGCAGCTCACCATCGCCTTCTCAAGGGCAATAAGGGATAGGCAACAAATGCTGGCCTAGCCAGTGTTTCTGACTTTTATCTTTATTACCACTGATAACCACAATGTGCGTTTGTGTTCCGTGTATTGGACAAATGACCACACAAGTATTTAGTATAATCACAGTTTATTACTGAACATAGGTTTAGTACTATGCTTAACAAATTACACGCTACTACACCATAGACTATATCTAGCAGTTTAAACAACCTTTACTTAACTTCCAAGTGACCGGCTCTGTGCAGGTTAGATAAGGCTTTTATCTGGTTCCCCACGTGTGGCGGCTGGTGGTTGTTTGGTTCGTCTAGGCTGAGTGTCGTCTTTCAGGTGGAGGTCGCGGGTCCTTGAACTTGGCTGGTCGATGTGCTGCAGTTGGATGACAGAAGCCGGTCCCCCAAAAGAGACAGGGGGCGTCATTCTCCGACCCCCCGCCGGGTCAGAGAATGGCCGTTGGCCGCCGTGAATCCCGCCCCCGCCGAAGTCTCCGGTACCGGAGATTGGGCGGGGGCGGGAATCGGGCCGCGCCGGTTGGCGGGACCCCCCGCTGGATTCTCCGGCCCGGATGGGCCGAAGTCCCGCCCAGGAATTGCCTGTCCCGCCGACGTAAATCAAACCTGATATTTACCGGCGGGACCAGGCGGCGTGGGCGGGCTCCGGGGTCCTGGGGGGGGGCACGGGGCAATCTGACCCCGGGGGGTGCCCCCACGGTGGCCTGGCCCGCGATCGGGGCCCACCGATCCGCGGGCGGGCCTGTGCCATGGGGGCACTCTTTCCCTTCCGCCTCCGCTACGGCCTCCACCATGGCGGAGGCAGAAGAGACTCTCCCCACTGCGCATGCGCGGGAAACTGACAGCGGCCGCTGACGCTCCCGCGCATGCGCCGCATTTCCGCGCCAGCTGGCGGGGAAACAAACGCCATTTCCGCCAGCTGGCGGGGCGGAAATCCCTCCGGCGTCGGCCTAGCCCCTCAATGTTGGGGCTAGGCCGCCAAAGATGCGGAGCATTCCGCACCTTTGGGCCGGCGCGATGCCCGTCTGATTGGCGCCGTCTTTGGCGCCAGTCGGCGGACATCCCGCCGTTGGGGGAGAATTTCGCCCAGGATGTTGGGTGCGCAGTTCTTCTTATCCTCTGGTCTTTCGCGCTCTTTTGGGCGGTCCCAGGTAGGGATCCAATGGATCGACAGGATTTCAATCACCTTAATCGATTTTGGCCAATTACGGGCGGGTACCTTGATGGCTGGGCGGGTCCTGGTTGTTATTGTCCAAGGCACATAGACACTCCCAAATGAGTCAAACAGGTGCCCCTGAGTCTGCTACTAATGGTAAGTTTTAATCTGAAGTCCATTGTCCTGGGGAATCCTGTGCGTGGCCTCTAGCAGGTGCGAGTTTCTGTATAAGTCTTGAGTTGTTGTTTGCAACTTACATAAGTTGTGTCCTGTCTGTGTCCCAACCTGACCACAATTCCCATCATCCTTTGCGGGCGGCCATCTTAGATGGCCGCACCAGTCAAACCCACATGTCATAAAATGAATTTTAAAGAATCAGTCTAACCAGCACAAAAATCAGGGGGTTTTAAACATAAATGAGTTATGTAGGGGGCAATTCTCCCAAATGGAGCCCAAGTGTTCGCGTCGTCGTGAACGCCGTCGCGTTTCACGATGGCGCGAACCGGGCCCGGGTACGACCTATTCTGTCCCCCACAGGGGGCCAGCACGGCGCTGGAGTGGTTCACGCCGCTCCAGCCTCCATTCCTGGTGCCATATGGGCGCCACGCCAACCCACGCATGCGGTGGAGGGAGACGGTGTAGGGTCGGGGTCGGTGGTGGTCGCTGGGGAACCTGCAGGTGCCAAATCCCGGAGGGAGACTGTGTCCTGCCGCCCGTCATGATGTGCCATGTAGACATATTGGGGGTTGGCATGGAGGGGCAGGACCTTCTCGACGAGGGGATCTGATTTATGGCTCCTCGCATGCTTCCGGAGGAGGACGGGCCCTGGGACTGTCAGCCAGGACGGGAGCGAGACCCCGGAGATGGACTTCCTGGGGAAGGCAAACATACGCTCATGAGGAGTCTCGTTGGTGGCAGTGCACAGGAGCGACCGGATGGAATGGAGCGCATCGGGAAGGACCTCCTCCAAGCGGGAGACTGGGAGACTTCTAGACTGTAGGGCCAGGAGGACGGCCTTCCAGACCGTCGCGTTCTCCCTCTCCACCTGTCCGTTTCTCCGGGGGTTTTAGCTGGTCTCCTGCTGGAAGCAATGCCCTTGCTGAGCAGGAACTGACGTAAATCGTCGCTCAAGAAGGAGAAACCCCGATCACTGTGGATGTAGGTGGGGAACCCGAACAGGGTGAAGAGACTGTGCAGGGCCTTGATGACGGAGGCAGAGGTCATGTCGGGGCACGGGAAGGCGAAGGCGAATCTTGAGTACTTGTCAACGATGTTGAGGAAGTACACGTTATGGTCAGTGGAGGGGAGGAGCCCTTTGAAGTCGATGCTGAGGCGCTCAAAGGGGTGGGAGGCCTTTACCAAGTGTGCGCTGTCTGGCCGATAGAAGTGCTTGCACTCCGCGCAGACCTGGCGGTCCCTGGTCACGATCCTGACATCCTCCATGGAGTAGGGCAGGTTGCGAGCCTTGATAAAATGAAAAAAAAGGGTGACTCCCGGGTGACAGAGGTCATTGTGGAGGGCCTGAAGTCGGTCTACTTGTGCGCTGGCACATGTACCGCAGGATAGGGCATCTGGGGGCTCATTGATCTTCCCAGGGCGATACAAGATATCATAGCTGTAGGTGGAGAGCTCGATCCTCCACCTCAGAATCTTGTCGTTCTTGATGTTGCCGAGCTGTGTGTTATTGAACATGAAGGCAACCGATCGTGGGTCAGTGAGGAGAGTGAATCACCTGCCGGCCAGGTAATGCCTCCAATGTCGCACAGCTTCTACAATCGCTTGGGCCTCTTTTTCTACGGAGGAGTGTCGAACTTCGGCGGCATGGAGGGTACAGGAGAAGAAAGCCACGGGCCTGCCCGCCTGGTAGAGGGTAGTGGCCAGGGCAAAGTCCGATGCATCGCTCTCAACCTGGAACGGAGTGGATTCGTCCACAGCATGCATCGTAGCTTTGGCAATATCTGCCTTGATGCGGTTGAAGGTCAGGCGGGCCTCAGCCATCAGGGGAGAAATGGTGGATTTCACAGTAACTTCATTGAAGCCTACTTGTGACAATAAGCGATTTTCATTTCATTTCATTTTCATGAGTGGACGGGCCCTGTCCGCATAATTGGGGACCCACTGGGCATAATAAGAGAAGAACCCCAGGCATCTCTTCAGGGCCTTGGGGCAGTGGGGGAGGGGAAGTTCCATGAGGGGACGGTCGGGGTCGGGCCCTAGGACTCCGTTTTCCACAACGTAGCCAAGGATAGCTAGGCGGATTGTGCGGAAAACGCATTTCTCCTTATTGTATGTGAGGTTAAGGAGCTTAGCGGTGTGGAGGAAATGCCGGAGGTTTGCTTCATGGTCCTGCTGGTCATGGCCACAGATGGTGACATTATCTAGGTACGGGAACGTGGCCTGCAGCCCGTACTGGTCAACCATTCGGTCCATTTCTCGCTGGAAGACCGAGACCCCATTGGAGATGCCGAAGGGAACCCTGAGGAAGTGGTAGAGGCGGCCGTCTGCCTCGAAGGCAGTGTACTGGCGGTCCTCCGGGCGGATAGGGAGCTGGTGGTATGCGGACTTCAAGTCAACAGTGAAGACTTGATACTGCGCAATCTGGTTGACCATGTCAGATATGCAAGGAAGGGGGTACGCATCGAGGTGCGTGTACCGGTTGATGGTCTGACTGTAGTCGATGACCGTCCGGTGCTTCTCCCCAGTCTTGACAACCACCACTTGGGCTCTCCAGGGGCTGGTACTAGCCTCAATCATCCCCTCTGATAGGAGTTGCTGGACCTCTGACCTGATAAAGGCCCTGTCCCGGGCACTGTATCATCTGCTCCTAGTGGCGACGGGCTTACAGTCCGGGGTGAGGTTAGCAAAGAGCGAGGGTGGGGCGACGTTAAAGGTCGCGAGGCTACAGACGGTGAGGGGGGTAGGGGTCCACCGAACTTTGAGGTAAGGCTTTGGAGGTGACACTGAAAGTCGAGCCCCAGTAATAGGGCAGCGCAGAGATGGGGGAGGACATAGAGCTAAAGTTAGTGCACTCTACGCCTTGTACCGAAAGGGTCGCGACACAGTACCCCCGGATTTCTACGGAATGTGATCCAGAAGCCAGGGAGATTTTCTGGGTCGCGGGTAAAATTGGGAGGCAGCAGCGCCTCACTGTATCTGGGTGGATAAAGCTGTCTATGCTCCCGGAGTCGAAGAGGCAGGTCGTCTCGTGCCCATTGATCCGGACGGTCATCGTGGATTTTGTGAGATGATGAGGTCGAGACTGGTCGAGTGTGATGGAGGCGAGCTTCAGAAGGTGGTGGGTGGGCCGGTCGGAGGTAGCGGTGGCCAGCGTATGACCGGGTGAGCAGGGGTCCCGGGATGCGGCGGAGTGGTTCCAAAATGGCGGCCTCCATGGGTCGCGCATGGCGGGTGGCATCGAAGATGGCAGCGCCCACAGGTCGCACATGGTGGGTGGCATGGCAGATGGGGGCGGTCCCGACAGACAACAGGCAGCACTGCTGGGCCTAGGAACTTTAGGGACAGGTCGGGCCTAGCAGACTTCGGCGAAGTGGCCCTTCCTCCCACACCCGTTACAAATCGCGTTCCGTGCAGGGCAACGTTGTCTGGGGTGCTTACCCTGGCCGCAAAAGTAGCATTTCAGGCTTCCGGCGTTGGCGGGCTGCTGCGCGGCACAGGCTTGCGCCGCACTCGAGTCGGGTGATGGCGGCGCCCACGACGTTCACGAGGGTGCCGCGTGGTCAGAGGTGTAGGCCTCCATGTTCTGGAAAACCACTTCCAGCGGGTTTGAGAGCTGCACTGTCTCTGGGAGGCTGAGTGTACTCCCTTCGAGCAAGCGCTGGCGGATGTAATTGGATTTAATGCCCACGACATAGGCGTCCCTGATCAGCAGCTCCGTGTGTTGGACAGCCGATACCGCCTGGCAAGCACAGTTCCGGCCGCACAAGTACCCACAAGGCACGCAGGAACTCGGCTTGTAATTCTCCAGAGCTTTGTCACCTCGTGGCAAGGCGGTGCCTGGCGTACACCTCGTTTACTGCCTTTACGTACTGTCCCTTCAGCAGCATTATCGCCTCCGTATACGAGGGGGCGTCTCTGATAAGAAGGAAAACTTGCGGGCTCACCCGTGCGTTGAGTATTTGAAGCTTTTGGAGGTCGGTGACGTCGTCGGTGGAGGATCCAAGGTAAGCTTCGAGGTAGCTTAGCCAGTGCTCGAATGTCGCAGTGGCGTCGGCTGCCTGTGGGTCCAGCTCCAGGCGATCAGGCTTGAGTGATGAATTCATCTTAAAAGTTTAGCTTATTAAATTGATGTGCCATCAATTAACACAAGACGAGTAGTGAACGAAACTGTGGCTTTAATAAGCTAAACAGAAAGCCTCCTGGCCTCTGATACCGAACAGGGGCAGGGCCGGAAGTCAGCCACCTTTATACCGAGCCCGAGGGGAGGCGGCAGGAGCACAAAGTCTCCTGAGGCCCAAAGTGGCCTCACGAGACATCAAAGGGTGGCACAGTGGTTAGCCCTGCTGCCTCACAGCTGCAGGGGGCCGGGTTCAATTCCGGCCTCGGGTGACTGTTTATGTGGAGTTTTCACTTCCTCCCGGGTCCGCATGGGTTCCCCCGGGGTGCTCCGGTTTCCTCCCGCAGTCCAAGGAATTGCAGGTTAAGTGGATTGTCCGTGCCAAATTGCCCCTTAGTTTCCAGAAGGTTCGGTGGGAAAAAGATGGAGGTGTGGGCTTAATTACGGTGCTCTTTTCAAGTACCGGTGCAGACTCGATGGGCCGAATGACCTCCTTCTGCACTGTAAATTCTGTGGTTCTATGAAGTCCCACCACAACCGTTTCCCCCCCCCCCTCTCCTCCCGTCCTACACAAGTGACACAACAGGATTCCCATCAGGAATCAATTTAAGTCTAAATATCGGGCCTCCATGCCTGTCATGGCCGGGTAGTACCCTTGCACTGGCCAGGCACTATTCCCGTGGCATTGCCAGGAGGAAGTGGCAGATGGGTGAGCGTGGTGGAGGGCGGGCACATGCGGTGGGGGGTTCTACTTTTACTGTTTAATAAACGGTGCCCAGGTCGTTAAAAAACGAAGACCTAAATCTTCTGGCCAATCCCGCCTGTGGGATCTTCCAGTCCCACCAATGGCGACCCCTCCCCCCACCACGGCATCCCTGGCAACAATGGGAAAACCGGTTGACAGCGGTGGGACGGGAAATTCCCTCAGCCGGCCAACGACGGGCTACCTTCACAGCTGCAAAGCACGCCACGCTGGGGCGGGGGCTAATTCAGCCCACTGCACCCGTGTGACATCATGGGACCTGGCCTTTCCAAATTCTTTTTCCAAGTTGCGAGCAATGCATTGGAGAAAGAGGCCACTGGGACCAGCGGTTCGAACGCCGATTTTCCCACCCGCTGTGACATTTCGCAGGAAAATGGAAATATCCTACCCCGAATCTGAGTGGTACAATTTCAAATGCAGAGCCCAGATGGGTGGATGGAGTTCGGATAGAGATCAGCAATGATATTATTGAATGATCCATCAGGCTTGAAGGGCTAACTAACTTTCTCCCCTCTGACCTCTTCCTGCTCGCTGTTTAAATCACGAAACAACTCTCAGCTTCCACCATAACTCAAATTACTCCAGTTAACATCACTAATGATGTTTCCTTCAAATGTGACTGTGACTCTGCGCTCCTCCACATCCTTCGAAACCGTTAATCGGTTCATCATCTTCCAACCACGGTAGCATTGTGGATAGCACAATTGCTTCACAGCTCCAGGGTCCCAGGTTCGATTCCGGCTTGGGTCACTGTCTGTGCGGAGTCTGCACATCCTCCCCGTGTGTGCGTGGGTTTCCTCCGGGTGCTCCGGTTTCCTCCCACAGTCCAAAGATGTGCAGGTTAGGTGGATTGGCCGTGATAAATTGCCCTTAGTGTCCAAAATTGCCCTTAGTGTTGGGTGGGGTTACTGGATTATGGGGATAGGGTGGAGGTGTTGACCTTGGGTAGGGTGCTCTTTCCAAGAGCCGGTGCAGACCCGATGGGCCGAATGGCCTCCTTCTGCACTGTAAATTCTATGAAATCTATGAAACCATCTTGCCTAAGTACTCCACAAATGTGGCAATATCTGATCCAGGTTCCATTAATTTGTCCCATTGATGACATTGCAAGGCCAATTTCCATTGTAGGTGACATCAGCACATCAGAGCCAAGACCCTCACCTGATGTCACTGACCAGAGGTCGAGGGTCATTCTGATTTGATAGGCGGGTTACCTGCACATTTGCAGTGTGGACAGGTATCTCATCGACGGGGTATGGGCAGGGAGCAAGAATCTGGTGGCTTCTTTATGGAGGCAAAACAGTGAAGACACAGGTGAGGAAGGGTGGGCTAAGGGGAAACTACAGAGGGCAGTCTATTTGTGGCTGATGGGGGAGGTGGTGGATGCATTAATTTCAGCAACATAACTGTGACATTATCGAAGAAGCCTCGAGGGGTTCCCTCCCTTTAAAGATTGGCAGTCAAGTCCTTCGTCTACAGTTGGGTTTCTCCAGGGTGTATCCTCTTGTTGAATTCCAGAACTCCACATGTACGTCATAAAATGCTGCTTCATGTGTATATTTGGGGAGAAGCACTGCTCGGCCATGTCTTGGTCAGACAGCTCGACAGGAAGCAGACACGTGGCTTTTCTTTTTAAGCTTGTTCACCAAGATAAAATCATAGATTACTGATGTTCTAACTGCTATGTTGATAAAGCAGTGTCTTTGATGAGGTGAGGGGACAGAATGGGTGGGGCGGTGACCTCGTACAGCCAATTATTTGGCTCTTCAAAAGAAAATGTTTGCAGAAATTTCCATGCGAACTCTTAAACTGGAATTTAACCAGCAGTCATAAAGTCTACCAGAGGAATTTGAGACAGGAAGACTGGGGAAATGTGCATGATTACACGGTTTGATCAAACTATTGATCCAAATTCTGGAATTGGATTATACATATTGAAATGTGAACATTACTTTCAAGAATTTAAATATTTGTTTCTCCCCATTTTAGCTTTGAAGATACAATGCAGTTCCAGTTCTTCTGAACTCCTCAAAGCAATTGGTGGGTATATTCTCACCTGTCGTGGTCCGCTGGTTGTAAAGGTAAAATTCTCTACTGGGTTGGTACCAAATTATTTCTAAACACTTTGGGTGGGGTTTTCCAGCCTTTCCTGCTGGCAGATCTCCTGGTCCGGGCAGTGGCGGCTCTCGCGGTGGCTGGATGAGTGACCCACGCAGAACGGCGTAGACATCTTCCAGTCCCACCAGCCACCAATGGAAAGCTCCGCCACTGGAAAACACACTGCTGGTAAGGGGGGGGGGGGGGGGGGCTGGAAAATCTCGCTCTTTGGAATTGAAATGGGTCTTTGCCAGTAGTCACCAGCGAGGAGTCGGAGGAAGGGGAAAGGGCTGGTTCTCCGTATGCCTCCTTGATGAGAGGTTCCTTGATCAGTGCCTTTGAACGTGTGATGCCCCCTAGAAGGCGGATCTAGGTTTGCTTGTTGTGTCCCCCACGTGTTGTGTACCCCACCCCACGGCTGATTGAATACTTCCCGTACAGGCCTCCCCAAACAGGCTCCGGAATGTGGCGACTAGGGGCTTTTCACAGTAACTTCATTTGAAGCCTACTTGTGACAATAAGCGATTTTCATTTCAATACCAGCAATGATGGGAGTAAACCCTGAAGTGGGCATTAATTGACTAAAGGACATTATGTGAACGAGTTTTTAACATCAATTCGATAGTGTCATGTTCATCATTACTGATTTTAATTCCAGAGTTCATTAAATTAAATTTTAATCCCAGGTGGGATTTGAACTCAAGACACAAGACACAGGCCTTGGATTATTAGTACAGTAACATAACTACTATAATACAATTATGTGTTCAGAAATTGTGTGGAAGGTTTCACTCAATACAAAATTATTCGGAATATAATATGATGTATAATATAATGAAGGAGAAAAGCCTTTTGTCCAATAGCTGAAGTTTGTTCAGTTATTTGGGTTAAAGTTTATTCGGTTATTTGCTGAATATTTGGACCAAGAATGTTCAGTCTTTTAAAAAATATTTTTATTCAAGGCTTTTTACAAATATACATCAAATATCAGAAGAACATCAACATAAATACAACAGACACAGATTCCCAACCTCCCCTGCTACCAATACCCCACCACACCCCCCCCTTCCCCATTTTAACCCCCTTACCCCCTCAAAGCCCTTCCCCCCCCCCCCCCCCCCCCCACCACCCCCTTGCTGTCTCCTCAATCCTCCTTGAAGAAATCGATGAACAGTTTCCAGCTCTGGATGAACCCCTCTGCCGACCCCGCAAAGCGAACTTGATTTTCTCTGACCTCAAGAATTCTGCGAGGCTGCTCACCCACACCCCTGCCTTCCGCGGCCCCAAGTCCAGCCAACACACCAAATTCAATCTCCGGGCTGTGCCACCTGGGAGGCCACAGCCAACACGTCGGCTTTTCGCCCCCACTGGACTCCCAGGTCTTTCGACACACCAAATATCACCACCTCCAGATTCGGGGCCACCCCCACACCCAGAACCTCTGACATAACATCCGAGAATCGCTGCCTGAACCCCGTCAGTCTTGGACACCCCCAGAACATGTGGACGTGATTCGCGGGCCCTCCCGCCCACCCCTGTCTTCCACCCCCCGCAAAGAACCTACTCATCTTTGCCACTGTCATGTGGGCCCTGTGCATCACCTTAAACTGGAGGAGACTTAACCTCGCATATGACGAGGATGCGTTCACCCTCCACCGCAAGGCTTCCACCCACGTCCCAGTCCGCACCTCCCCTCCCAGCTCCTCCTCCCATTTGTGCTTAATAGCCTCCACTGGGGCACTCACCCTCTCCATTATAGATTTCATAGAATTTACAGTGCAGAAGGAGGCCATTTGGCCCATCGAGTCTGCACCAGCTCTTGGAAAGAGCACCCGACCCAAGGTCAACACCTCCACCCTATCCCCATAACCCAGTAACCCCACCTAACACTAAGGGCAATTTTGGACACTAAGGGCAATTTAGCATGGCCAATCCACCTAACCTGCACATCTTATGGCTGTCGGAGGAAACCCACGCAGACACAGGGAGAACGTGCAGACTCCGCACAGACAGTGACCCAAGCCGGGAATCGAACCTGGAGTCGGGACCCTGGAGCTGTGAATCATTTGTGTTAACCACTGTGCTACCGCGCTGCCCGATTAATTCCTTGTAAATGTCCGAAACCTTCCCCTCCCCTATTCCGTCCTCCGACAACAGCTTGTTCTGCAACACCGGAGGCCGCAGCCCCGGGAATGATATAGCTCTCTCCTCACGAAATCCGGTGCCTGCAGGTATCTGAAGCCATTCCCCTTGGGCAACTCATACATTTCCTCCAACCCCATGAATTTCCCCCTCTAAACAAGTCCCTAAAGTGCTCGAGCCCCACCTGCCGCCACTGCCCGGAACCTCGGAACCAGCCCTGCCTGTAGGCACAAACCTCGGGTGGTCGCGTTTTGGCGCCCACAGTGACATGCTCTCCAGGCCAAATTGTAGCCGGCACCGACTCCACACCCTCAAAGCTGATGCCACTACTGGCCTCACAGAGTACTTGTCCGGCGAGAACAGAACAGGTGCCGACAACAATGCCCTCAAACCCGTCCCCCTACATGACGCCGCCTCCAGCTGTCCCCCAGCCAATCCCTCCTTTACATCCCATTTCCTCACCATCGCAATATGTCAAACTCTGGGCCACAAGGTGGTCGCTAATAAATCCAATTATAAGTATTCAAGAGAAGCTTCTTTATCCAGAGTCTGGTTAGAATGTGCAACGTGCTGCCATACTATGTCATTGAGATGAACAGCACAGATCAATTTAAGGGGAAGCTGGATAGGTTCATGAGGGAGAAAAGAACATGCCCGATAGGATGAGATGAAATAGGCTGTAAGAAAGCTGGTGTGGAACATGGCGTCAACCAATTGGCTGAATGGTCTGTTCCTGTGTTCTAATTTCGATGTAAATAGAGTAGCAATGTATTTGCTAAAATTACCCCAGGCACCCCCAAATATGAAGGGGGACATTGTTTTCCAATGACCCCCAGCTTGAAATGTGCAAATGTGGACATTAGGTAAGGAAAAGGCAATCAAAAACACTACATTTTATTTTGCCGCAAACTATCAAATAATCCATTCAATTCAATCATGGTTGTATCTTACCTCCATTTACCAGCCTGCTTTAATAACCTTTGCTGAACAAAATCTATGCATTTTAGTTTGAAAGTTGTCAACTGAAGTCAAGGAAGGTACAATTACTCTCTCAGTGACCTTGGAAATTTACAAGCCATTTATTTTCACTTGCAAATTTGGACACAGAAAATAAGTGAAAACCTTAAAACACTGGCCAATTAAATAAAATCCCCTCAGTATCTAAATGTCACATTCGGGCTCTTGGATATCTATGAGTAATGTCATGAGGGAGCCATTAATATATACAGATTTCACATGTTCAAGATTTTTTCTTTCAAAATGTGAGTGAAATAAATGCTTTAGTTCTTGTAGGCTGCTTTCAAATAAATCTAATAATGGCTTAAGCAGTTCAGGACAGAGTTTTAGAACACGTGTTATAACCATGAAATTTACATTTGGTAAGAGAAAAGCCAGAATTGTTGGCCTTTGTGATTCACTTTTGCTGCTGGCAGCGCACCCCGCCCGTGGATTTCCTGGGGGCGTGGGGTGTCTTCAATAGGAAATCCCAACGACAAGGGGCGGGTGTAGCTAATCCCGCCTCCAGCGAGAAACGCGCAGCTGGGGGGGGGGGGGGGGGGGGGGGGGGGGCGGAGAATCCAGTCCAAAGTCTTGCCTTTATATGGTGACTTTTAGGATGTCCCAAAGCACTTTTACAGCTAATGAGATACTTTGAAGTCTTGTAATGTGGGAAAGACAGCAACCGATGTGTGCACAGCAAGAATCTTCAAACAACAGTGATAATAGGATCATACATTCATAAGATATAGGAACAGCAGTAGGCCACTCAGCTCCTCGCAGGCTTTGCCATACACTATGATCATGCTTGGTTGGATTGTGCCTTTGACTCCACTTTCCTGTCTGCCCCCATAACCCTTGACACCCTTGTCTATCAAGAATCTATCTAACTCAGCCTTGAATGTGTTCAATGACCCAGTCTCCACTTCTCATTGGCTAAAGGAATTCCAAAGACTAACAATGCTTTGAGAGAAGAAATCCACTCTCATCTCAATCCTAAATGGGGGGCTGCTTATTCTGAAACGGCTCCCCCCTGTTCTAGGTTCCCCGGTGATGGGAAGCATCCTCTTGGTATTTACCCCATCAAGCTCCCCCAGAATCTTATTTGTTTCAATAATGGGCTAGATTCTCCTGTTACCCAGCCACAAATTTCTTGGCAGTACCCCGTTCACTGGTGGCAGGATTGTCTCTTGCCACCCCTTGTCAATGGGATTTCCCATTGAAGCCACCCCATGCCGCCGGGAAATGGGTGGGCGGGGTGCGCTGCCGGTGGGAAGAGTGAGTGGCAACAGCAGGAGAATTCTGGACAATGTTTCTTTTAAACTCCAATGAGTATAGAACATAGAACAAAGAACAACACAGTACAGGAACAGGCCCTTCGGCCCTCCCAGCCTGTACCCATGATCCCACTCTTGGCCAAAACCCTTAGCACTTCCAAGTGCTGTATCCCTCTATACCCATCCTATCCATGTCTTTGTCAAGATGTCTTTTGATCGCCGTTAGTGTATTTGCTTCCACAACCTCCCCTGGCAGCCCCTTCCAGGCACTCACCACCCTCTGTGTAAAAAACCTGCCTCACATTTTCTCTAAACCTTGCCCCACGGACCTTAAACCTATGCCTCCTGGTGACTGACCCCTCCACTCTAGTAAAGAGTGCCTGCCCCATCCTATGAAGGCAAGCATTCCGTATGCTTTCTTGACTACCTTGTCCACTTGTGTTGCCACTTTCAAAGATCTGTGGGCCTGCACGCCCAGATCTCCCTGACTTTCTATATTCCTAAGAGTTTTGCCATTTACGGTATATTTCCCCTCTCTGTTAGACCTACCAAAATGCATTACCTCACGTTTGTCCAGATTAAACTTCTTTTGCCATTTCTCTGCCCAGGTCTCCAACCTATCGATGTCCTGCTGTATCCTCTGACAAGCCTCAACACTATCTGTCATTCCACCAACCTCAGCGTCATCCGCGAACTTACTAATCAGACCAGCTACATTTTCCTCCAAATCGTTTATGTATACTACAAACAACCCAACCTGCTATACCTTTCCTCAGAAACCAACCCCTTCATCCTAAATCAGCCGAGTGAATCTAATCTGAACTGTTTCCAATACAACTATACCCTATCTTAAAGTATACAGCACTGTGCAATGAGCAGGCAATCTGTTTTGTTGGTGTTGACTGAAGCATAAAGATTGACCAGGGAGTACGCCCCTGCTCTGCTTCAAAATAGTGACATATAGAACATAGAACTGTACAGCACAGTGCAGGCCCTTCGGCCCACGATGTTGTGCCGAACTAGTCTGAAACTATCTTTTAATGTCCACCTGAGAGAGCAGATAGGACCTCGTTTTAGCACCTCACCTGAAAGTTAGCACATAAATCAGTGCGGCACTCCCTCAATACTTCACTGGGAATCGGCCTAGATTTGGATAAACAACATGGAAAACACATTGATGCACGATCAATGACCACTAAAGCGAGGTTGTAGTCCAACTGAAGGCTTTAATAAGCTAGATGTTTCCCCCAGCAGCTCAGGTACAGAATGAAGGCTGCTGGGACGGCACGGGTTCTTGTACCCCGCCTAGCAGGGCGGAGCTATCATACATTCTAACCAATAGAAAGCATACAATTTCCGCCAATGGTGCTTTAGCCTATCAGGTACCGTAATACCTATAATACCACATTCACCCTCTGTTAAAAAAGAGTCCGGCGGGGGTGGCCTGAAACTACAAAACATGGCAACGTGGTATAATTAGTTATGGAGGTACCGTAATACCTCCGTACAGTGTTTAGTAACTATTTACAAGTCTGGTAGCTAAGTACATTTGATGGTTTATATTTACAGTTTACAATTAAAATGAAGCAATCAGTTGATCGGGGGCCCTGGTCATCCTCTGTGATCGTCGGAGCTTTGGTGGTGAGTCCGGTGGAGGCTCGGGCGTCTGTGACTCCGGGAGCGTGGCTTCGATCTCCATGGTAGCTTTGGCACCCCTAGACGGCGCTGGTGGGGAAAACGGTTGACCTGGGAAGGGTGCGCCTGCGGGGGGCATCGGTGGGTGGGGGGGGTGCCTAGACAGGGCCGGCGGAAGGACCGATCCTACTGTAAGGTGCTGCGGTGGAGGGGAGGGTGGGACTGGTGGCTGGGATGTGCGTGGGGTTCCGGTGGGTGCCAGGTCCCATAGGGAGACCGTATCTTGTCGGCCGTCGGGGTACGCCAGGTAGGTGTACTGGGGGTTAGTATGGAGCAGATGGACCCTCTCGACCAACGGGTCTGACTTGTGCGCCCGCACATGTTTTCGCAGCAGGATGGGTCTGGGTGCTGCCAGCCAGGTCGGGAGCGAAGGCCCAGAGGTAGACTTCCTAGGGAAGACAAGGAGACATTCATGGGGTGTCTGATTGGTGGTCGTACAAAGCAGTGACCGGCTGGAGTGGAGGACATCCGGGAGACATTCTTGCCATTGGGAGACTGGGAGGTTCCTGCACCGTAGGGCCAGTAGGATGCTCTTCCAGACCGTTCCGTTCTCCCTCTCTACCTGCCCATTACCCCGGGGGTTGTAACTGGTCGTCCTGCTCGACACAATGCCCTTGCTGAACAGGAATTGACGCAGTTCGTCGCTCACAAAGGGGGACCCCCTATCACTGTGTATGTATGCGGGGAACCTGAACAGTGAAAAGATGCTACGGAGAGCCTTGATGACGGTGGTTGCGGTCATGTCAGGGCAGGGGATGGCGAATGGGAACCGGGAGTACTCATCAATCACGTTCAGGAAGTACATGTTGCAGTCGCTGGAGGGGAGGGGGCCTTTGAAGTCCATGCTGAAGCGTTCAAAGGGACGGGAAGTCTTTATCAGGTGCGCTTTCTCTGGTCGGTAGAAGTGCGGTTTGCACTCTGTGCAGATTTGGCAGTCCCTGGTGGCTGTCCTGACCTCGTCGATGGAGTAGGGCAGATTGCGGGTCTTGACAAAATGGAAAAAGCGAGTGACCCCCGGGTGGCAGAGGCCCTCATGGAGGGCTCGGAGGCGGTCCACTTGTGCGGTGGCACATGTGCCGCGGGACATGGCGTCAGGAGGCTCTTTTAGCTTCCCGGGATGATACAAGATCTCGTAGTTGTAGGTGGAGAGTTCGATCCTCCACTGCAAGATCTTGTCGTTTTTTATCTTGCCCCGCTGTGCATTATCAAACATGAAAGCAGCCGACCGTTGGTCCGTGAGGAGAGTAAATCTCCTGCCGGCCAGGTAATGCCTCCAATGTTGCACAGCTTCTACTGTGGCCTGGGCCTCCTTTTCGACTGAGTGGCGGATTTTAGAAGCATGGAGGGTACGAGAGAAGATGGCCACAGATCTGCCCGCTTGGTTGAGTTTTGCCGCCAGAGCTACGTCGGACGCATCACTCTCCACCTGGAAGGGGAAGGACTCGTCGATGGCATGCATCGTGGCCTTTGCAATGTCTGCTTTGATGCGGCTGAAGGCCTCGCGGGCCTCTATAGACAGGGGAAAAGCTGTGGATTGGATCTGGGGACGGGCCTTGTCCGCGTAGTTAGGGACCCACTGGGCGTAGTAGCTAAAAAACCCGAGGCAACGTTTCAGGGCCTTGGAGCAGCGAGGGAGAGGGAACTCCATAAGAGGGCGCATGCGTTCAGGGTCGGGGCCTATAACTCCATTTCACACTACGTAGCCGAGGATGGCTAGGCGGTCGGTGCTAAACACGCATTTATCCTTCTTGTATGTAAGGTTAAGGATTTTAGAGCTCTGGAGATATTTTCGGAGGTTGGTGTCGTGGTCCTGCTGGTCATGGTCGCAGATGGAGACATTATCGAGATACGGGAATGTTGCCCGTAAGCCGTACCGGTCAACCATTCATAGAACATAGAACATAGAACATAGAAAATACAGCACAGAACAGGCCCTTCGGCCCACGATGTTGTGCCGAACCTTTGTCCTAGATTAATCATAGATTATCATTGAATTTACAGTGCAGAAGGAGGCCATTCGGCCCTTTGAGTCTGCACCGGCTCTTGGAAAGAGCACCCTACCCAAACTCAACAACTCCACCCAACACCAAGGGCAATTTGGACATTAAGGGCAATTTATCACGGCCAATCCACCTAACCCGCACATCTTTGGACTGTGGGAGGAAACTGGAGCACCCGGAGGAAACCCACGCAGACACGGGGAGGATGTGCAGACTCCGCACAGACAGTGACCCAAGCCGGAATCGAACCTGGGACCCTGGAGCTGTGAAGCAATTGTGCTATCCACAATGCTACCGTGCTGCCCTTAAGAACAAATAAATCTACACTATATCATTCTACCGTAATCCATGTACCTATCCAATAGCTGCTTGAAGGTCCCTAATGTTTCTGACTCAACTACTCCCCCAGGCAGTGCATTCCATGCCCCCACTACTCTCTGGGTAAAGAACCTACCTCTGATATCCCTCCTATATCTTCCACCTTTCACCTTAAATTTATGTCCCCTTGTAATGGTTTGTTCCACCCGGGGAAAAAGTCTCTGACTGTCTACTCTATCTATTCCCCTGATCATCTTATAAACCTCTATCAAGTCGTCCCTCATCCTTCTCCGTTCTAATGAGAAAAGACCTAGCACCCTCAACCTTTCCTCGTAAGACCTACTCTCCATTCCAGGCAACATCCTGGTAAATCTTCTTTGCACCTTTTCCAAAGCTTCCACATCCTTCCTAAAATGAGGCGACCAGAACTGTACACAGTACTCCAAATGTGGCCTTACCAAAGTTTTGTACAGCTGCATCATCACCTCAAGGCTCTTAAATTCAATCCCTCTGTTAATGAACGCGAGCACACCATAGGCCTTCTTCACAACTCTATCCACTTGAGTGGCAACTTTCAAAGACCCCAAGATCTCTCTGCTCCTCCACATTGCCAAGAACTCTACCGTTAACCCTATATTCCGTATTCATATTTGTCCTTCCAAAATGGACAACCTCACACTTTTCAGGGTTAAACCCCATCTGCCACTTCTCAGCCCAGCTCTGCATCCTATCTATGTCTCTTTGCAGCCGACAACAGCCCTCCTTACTATCCACAACTCCACCAATCTTCGTATCGTCTGCAAATTTACTGACGCACCCTTCAACTCCCTCATCCAAGTCATTAATGAAAATCACAAACAGCAGAGGACCCAGAACTGATCCCTGCGGTACGCCACTGGTAACTGGGATCCAGGCTGAATATTTGCCATCCACCACCACTCTCTGACTTCTATCGGTTAGCCAGTTCGTTATCCAACTGGCCAAATTTCCCACTATCCCATGCCTCCTTACTTTCTGCATAAGCCTACCATGGGGAACTTTATCAAATGCCTTACTAAAATCCATGTACACTACATCCACTGCTTTACCTTCATCCACATGCTTGGTCACCTCCTCAAAGAATTCAATAAGACTTGGAAGGCAAGACCTACCCCTCACAAATCCGTGCTGACTATCCCTAATCAAGCAGTGTCTTTCCAGATGCTCAGAAATCCTATCCTTCAGTACCCTTTCCATTACTTTGCCTACCACCGAAGTAAGACTAACTGGCCTATAATTCCCAGGGTTATCCCTAGTTCCTTTTTTGAACAGGGGCACGACATTCGCCACTCTCCAATCCCCTGGTACCACCCCTGTTGACAGTGAGGACGAAAAGATCATTGCCAACGGCTCTGCAATTTCATCTCTTGCTTCCCATAGAATCCTTGGATATATCCCGTCAGGCCCGGGGGACTTGTCTATCCTCAAGTTTTTCAAAATGCCCAACACATCTTCCTTCCTAACAAGTATTTCCTCGAGCTTACCAATCTGTTTCACACTGTCCTCTCCAACAATATCGCCCCTCTCATTTGTAAATACAGCAGAAATGTACTCGTTCAAGACCTCTCCTATCTCTTCAGACTCAATACACAATCTCCCGCTACTGTCCTTGATCGGACCTACCCTCGCTCTAGTCATTCTCATATTTCTCACATATGTGTAAAAGGCCTTGGGGTTTTCCTTGATCCTACCCGCCAAAGATTGTTCATGCCCTCTCTTAGCTCTCCTAATCCCTTTCTTCAGTTCCCTCCTGGCTATCTTGTATCCCTCCAATGCCCTGTCTGAACCTTGTTTCCTCAGCCTTACATAAGTCACCTTTTTCCTCTTAACAAGACATTCAACCTCTCTTGTCAACCATGGTTCCCTCCCTCGATCATCTCTTCCCTGTCTGACAGGGACACCCATATCAAGGACACGTAGCACCTGTTCCTTGAACAAGTTCCACATTTCACTTGTGTCCTTCCCTGCCAGCCTATGTTCCCAACTTATGCACTTCAATTCTTGTCTGACAACATCGTATTTACCCTTCCCCCAATTGTAAACCTTGCCCTGTTGCACGTACCTATCCCTCTCCATTACTAAAGTGAAAGTCACAGAATTGTGGTCACTATCTCCAAAATGCTCCCCCACTAACAAATCTATCACTTGCCCTGGTTCATTACCCAGTACTAAATCCAATATTGCCCCTCCTCTGGTCGGACAATCTACATACTGTGTTAGAAAAGCTTCCTGGACACACTGCACAAACACCACCCCATCCAAACTATTTGATCTAAAGAGTTTCCACTCAATATTTGGGAAGTTAAAGTCGCCCATGACTACTACCCCATGACTTCTGCACCTTTCCAAAATCTGTTTCCCAATCTGTTCCTCCACATCTCTGCTACTATTGGGGGGCCTATAGAAAACTCCTAACAAGGTGACTGCTCCTTTCCTATTTCTGACTTCAACCCATACTACCTCATTAGGGTGATACTCCTCAAACTGCCTTTCTGCAGCTGTTATACTATCTCTAATTAATAATGCCACCCCCCCCACCTCATTTACCACCCTCCCTAATCTTATTGAAACATCTATAACCAGGGACCTCCAACAACCATTTCTGCCCCTCTTCTATCCAAGTTTCCGTGATGGCCACCACATCGTAGTCCCAAGTACCGATCCATGCCTTAAGTTCACCCACCTTATTCCTGATGCTTCTTGCGTTGAAGTATACACACTTCAACCCATCTCCGTGCCTGCAAGTACTCTCCTTTGTCAGTGTTCCCTTCCCCACTGCCTCACTACACGCTTTGGAGTCCTGAATATCGGCTACCTTAGTTGCTGGACTACAAATCCGGTTCCCATTCCCCTGCCAAATTAGTTTAAACCCTCCCGAAGAGTACTAGAAAACCTCCCTCCCAGGATATTGGTGCCCCTCTGGTTCAGATGCAACCCGTCCTGCTTGTACAGGTCCCACCTTCCCCTGAATGCGCTCCAATTATCCAAATACCTGAAGCCCTCCCTCCTACACCATTCCTGCAGCCACGTGTTCAACTGCACTCTCTCCCTATTCCTAGCCTCGCTATCACGTGGCACCGGCAACAAACCAGAGATGACAACTCTGTCTGTCCTGGCTTTTAACTTCCAGCCTAACTCCCTAAACTTGTTTATTACCTCCACACCCCTTTTCCTACCTCTGTCGTTGGTACCAATGTGCACCACGACTTCTGGCTGCTCCCCCTCCCCCTTAAGGATCCTGAAGACACGATCCGAGACATCCCTGGCCCTGGCACCCGGGAGGCAACATACCTTCTGGGAGTCTCGCTCGCGACCACAGAATCTCCTATCTATTCCCCTAACCATTGAATCTCCTACAACTATTGCTTTTCTATTCTCCCCCCTTCCCTTCTGAGCCCCAGAGCCAGACTCAGTGCCAGAGACCTGGCCGCTAGGGCCTTCCCCCGGTAGGTCATCCCCCCCAACAGCATCCAAAACGGTATACTTGTTTTGAAGGGGAACGGCCACGAGGGATCCCTGCACTGTCTGCCTGTTTGTTTTTTCCCCCTGACTGTAACCCAGCTATTCTTGTCCTGTGCCTTGGGTGTGGTTACCTCCCTGTAACTCTTCTCAATCACCCCCTCTGCCTCCCGGATGATCCGAAGTTCATCCAGCTTCAGCCCCAGTTCCCTAACACGGTCTTTGAGGAGCTGAAGTTGGGTGCACTTCCCGCAGGTATAGTCAGCGGGGACACCGGTGGTATCCCTCACCACCCACATCCTACAGGAGGAGCATGTAACTGGCCTAGCCTCCATCCCCTCTTACCTTACAGAATATAGCTGCCGTGTGGACTAACTAGATCTCC
The DNA here is from genome assembly GCF_047496885.1 of Scyliorhinus torazame. Classification (NCBI taxonomy): domain Eukaryota; kingdom Metazoa; phylum Chordata; class Chondrichthyes; order Carcharhiniformes; family Scyliorhinidae; genus Scyliorhinus; species Scyliorhinus torazame. Next base: position 12,327,454 of record NC_092713.1, read on the forward strand.
GCCCTCCGACTCTGCTCCCAGTCAGCTACACTTTCTGTAAACTCCTGGCTCTCTTCTCGCTCTTTGTGGAAATGTAGGAAATGAAATGAAAGGAGCACCTTACTCCCTCCTCACCTAACTCCCTCGGTCACCAAACTCTCACTATCACACTCAAATGCACCAAATTCAGCACTCCCTCGGTCACCAAACTCTCACTATCACACTCAAATGCACCAAATTCAGCACTCCCTCGGTCACCAAACTCTCACTATCACACTCAAATGCACCAAATTCAGCACTCAGTGCAAACAAAGTCTGCACTGTAGGGGATCACTTTTATACTGTGAATCTACCTCTGAAAAACTGGCCTAATCCAATTAACTAATTAACAAGCTCCAGCTGCAAGTGCCTCCAAGTAGAAGCCTGTTTAAAGCTGATTGAAAATTCACCTTCTTCTAAACCAAACAGCAACTTTTAAGTTAATTAACTAAATAAAAGAAAGACTAAACTTTAGATAAAAATGAAGCCTTGTACTCCCTCGGTCCATCTCGCGCTGGAAGACCGAGACCCCGTTGGTGACACCGAAGGGAACCCTTAAGAAGTGATCAAGCCGCCCATCTGCCTCGAAGGCAGTGTATTTGCGGTCACTAGTACGGATGGGGAGCTGGTGGTAGGCGGACTTGAGACCCACCGTGGAGAAGACCTTATAATGTGCAATCCTTTTTACCAGGTCGGATATGCGGGGGAGAGGGTATGCGTCCAGCTGAGTAAACCTGTTGATGGTCTGACTGTAGTCGATGACCATCCTATGATCCTGTGCTTCTCCCCGGTCTTTACCACCACTACTTGGGCTCTCCAGGGGCTGTTACTGGCTTCAATTACCCCTTCCCTCAGTAGCCTTTGGACCTCGGCCTAAAGATCCGGTCCTGGGCACTGTAGCGTCTGCTCCTGGTGGCGATGGGTTTGCAATCCGGAGTGAGGTTCGCAAACAGGGAAAGCAGGTCGACCTTAAGAGTCACGAGGCCGCAGACAGTAAGGGGGGGTATAGGGCCGCCGAATTTGAAGGTCAGACTTTGAAGGTTACACTGGAAGTCTAAACCCAGGAGTGTAACCATGCAGAGGTGGGGAAGGATGTAGAGACGGAAATTTTTTAACTCCCTTCCCTGGACTGTGAGGTTTGCTACACAAAACCCCTTTATCTCCACTGAGTGGGAACCGGAAGCCAGGGAAATGTTTTGATTAATGGGGTGGATGAGGAGAGAACAGCGCCTTACCGTGTCAGGGTGTGTGAAGCTCTCCGTGCTCCCAGATTCGATTAGGCAGGACGTCTCGTGCCCGTTGATGAATACGGTCGTCGTAGCAGTTGAGAGTGTTCGAGGCCGAGACTGATCCAGAGTCACCGAGGCTAATCGCAGCAGTTGAGAGTTCTTTTCGGGCAGTGCGTGGTCAGCCAAGCTAGTGTCCTGGGGGTTCATCCAAGATGGCGGCTCCCATTGGTCGCACATGGCTGGGGGTGCACAAAATGGTGGCGCCCATCCCTCCAATGTGTCGTCCACGGAACAAGATGGCGGCGCCCGGGGTCTGCACATGGCCCCAGGATATGAAGATGGCGGCGACCGCTGGCTGCACGGGGCCCGTGGAGAAGTTTGTGGTTGCGGTCCGCATTCGCCGCTGGAGACCGCGGCCACCGCTCGGGCCTGACATACCCCCACAAAATGGCCCTTTTTGCCGCATCCCTTGCAGGTGGATGCGCGGGCCAGGCAGCGCTGGCGGGGGTGCTTGGCCTGCCCGCAAATGTAGCAGCGGGGCCCCTCGGGGTTGCCAGGCCACCTTGCAGTGCAGGCCTGTGGGGGAATGGGGGAAGTCTCGGGGTCGGCCGTGGAGGGGTTCCACGCTGCCCAGGGAACTGCCGCACGGTCGGGAACATAAGTGCGGGCGTTCCTGGAGGCCACGTCCAGGGAGCCTGCAAGGTCCCATGCCTCCCTGAGACCCAGGGTGTCCTTTTCTAACAGACGCTGGCGGATTTGAGAAGATAGCATACCTGCCACAAAAGCGACCCGGACTAAGAGTTCCATGTGTTCGCTCGCCGAAACTTGCGGGCAGTTGCAGCTTCTTCCCAACACCAGGAGTGCACGGTAGAATTCCTCCAGCGATTCCCCAGGGGTTTGTCACCTTGTTGTAAGCAGGTGCCGGGCGTAGACCTGGTATACCGGGCGAATATAGTGTCCTTTTAGCAGCTCTATTCCTGCATCGAAGTCTTCCGCTTCCTCGATGAGGGCGTAAATCTCCGGGCTCACCCTTGAGTGCAGGACGTGCAGTTTGTGCTCTCCCGTGGGTGCGTTTTCGGCCGTCTCGAGATACCCTTTAAAGCACGCCAGCCAGTGCTTAAAGATTGCCGCTGAGTTCGCCGCGTGGGGGCTAAGTTGCAGACACTCCGGCTTGATTCGGAGATCCATCCTTTCTTCTTAAATAAACTAGCTTATTAAATTGATGCACGATCAATGACCACTAAAGCGAGGTTGTAGTCCAACTGAAGACTTTAATAAGCTTGATGTTTCCCCCAGCAGCTCAGGTACAGAATGAAGGCTGCTGGGGCGGCACGGGTTCTTATACCCCCCCTAGCAGGGCGGAGATATCATACATTCTAATCAATAGAAAGCATACAGTTTCCACCAATGGTGCTTTAGCCTATCAGATACCGTAATACCTATAATACCACACACATTCCATTCGAGCTTGTGCTGAAATGCATTAGATATCAACCAGTCTCACCTCACACACCCAGGGATAATCACGTCATCCATTAACTATCCATCTATCTGGCTACAATTCCTTTGGGCAAAGAGGATGTCATTGAAACTGATTTGTGGGCTAAATGGACACACCATGTCTGGAGCTAGGCTTGTGTAATCTGGCATGCTGCATTGTGCAGTTAAACCCCAGAGGGTGAAAAGCTAAAGATTCCACTTGAGAGTGCTCACAGCTGGTTAGCACATCAAAATCCCTGGAAGGTTCAGCTGTTTTAAAACTGGATATGTAGCGGCTAATTGCACCATTTGCCACTCAAACGAATACTCATGCTACCCAATTACTGCTTTCTGCAAAAGATCATCTTCAGAAATGCTGTCTCTATTTCAGATTTTAACTTGCCAGGATTTTGTACCTTTTGATCAAGAACGAAATATCTCGATGCAGACCCTGCATGTAACTTAATGCCACAGCCGGTGTATTTACCCATTTATATTGCAGTCAGAATCTAAACGCTTTCAGGGAGTGGCTTAAATAGACAGTCAGAGATGTGCTGTGAAAGAGAATCTCAAGACTATTAGTTTGCAGTGACCAAATTTCATACGACCATAAAAGGTGCGGCAGGAGCAGGTTATTTAGAACATAGAACATAGAACAATACAGCGCAGTACAGGCCCTTCGGCCCACAATGTTGCACCAAAACAAAAGCCATCTAACCTACACTATACCATTATCATCCATATGTTTATCCAATAAACTTTTAAATGCCCTCAATGTTGGCGAGTTCACTACTGTAGCAGGTAGGGCATTCCACGGCCTCACTACTCTTGGCGTAAAGAACCTACCTCTGACCTCTGTCCTATATCTATTACCCCTCAGTTTAAGGCTATGTCCCCTCGTGCTAGCCATTTCCATCCGCGGGAGAAGGCTCTCACTGTCCACCCTATCTAACCCTCTGATCATTTTGTATGCCTCTATTAAGTCTCCTCTTAACCTTCTTCTCTCTAACGAAAACAACCTCAAGTCCATCAGCCTTTCCTCATAAGATTTTCCCTCCATACCAGGAAACATCCTGGTAAATCTCCTCTGCACCCGTTCCAAAGCCTCCACGTCCTTCCTATAATGCGGTGACCAGAACTGTACGCAATACTCCAAATGCGGCCGTACCAGAGTTCTGTACAGCTGCAACATGACCTCCTGACTCCGGAACTCAATCCCTCTACCAATAAAGGCCAACACTCCATAGGCCTTCTTCACCACCCTATCAACCTGGGTGGCAACTTTCAGGGATCTATGTACATGGACACCTAGATCCCTCTGCTCATCCACACTTTCAAGAACTTTTCCATTAGCCAAATATTCCACATTCCTGTTATTCCTTCCAAAGTGAATCACCTCACACTTCTCTACATTAAACTCCATTTGCCACCTCTCAGCCCAGCACTGCAGCTTATCTATATCCCTCTGTAACCTGCTACTTCCTTCCACACTATCGACAACACCACCGACTTTAGTATCGTCTGCAAATTTACTCACCCACCCTTCTGCGCCTTCCTCTAGGTCATTGATAAAAATGACAAACAGCAACGGCCCCAGAACAGATCCTTGTGGTACTCCACTTGTGACTGTATTCCATTCTGAACATTTCCCATCAACCACCACCCTCTGTCTTCTTTCAGCTAGCCAATTTCTGATCCACATCTCTAAATCACCCTCAATCCCCAGCCTCCGTATTTTCTGCACTAGCCTACCGTGGGGAACCTTATCAAACGCTTTGCTGAAATCCATATACACCACATCAACTGCTCTACCCTCGTCTACCTGTTCAGTCACCTTCTCAAAGTACTCGATAAGGTTTGTGAGGCATGACCTACCCTTCACAAAGCCATGCTGACTATCCCTGATCATATTATTCCTATCTAGATGATTATAAATCTTGTCTCTTATAATCCCCTCCAAGACTTTACCCACTACAGACGTGAGGCTCACCGGTCTATAGTTGCCGGGGTTGTCTCTGCTCCCCTTTTTGAACAAAGGGACCACATTTGCTATCCTCCAGTCCTCTGGCACTATTCCTGTAGCCAATGATGACATAAAAATCAAAGCCAATGGTCCAGCAATCTCTTCCCTGGCCTCCCATAGAATCCTAGGATAAATCCCATCAGGTCCCGGGGACTTATCTATTTTCAGCCTGTCCAGAATTGCCAACACCTCTTCCCTACGTACCTCAATGCCATCTAATCTATTTACCTGGAGCTCAGCATTCTCCTCCACAACATTATCTTTTTCCTGAGTGAATACTGACGAAAAATATTCATTTAGTATCTCGCCTATCTCTTCAGACTCTACACACAACTTCCCATCCCTGTCCTTGACTGGTCCTACTCTTTCCCTAGTCATTCGCTTATTCCTGACATACCTATAGAAAGCTTTTGGGTTTTCCTTGATCCTTCCTGCCAAATACTTCTCATGTCCCCTCCTTGCTCGTCTTAGCTCTCTCTTTAGATCCTTCCTCGCTACCTTGTAACTATCCATCGCCCCAACTGAATCTTCACACCTCATCTTCACATAGGCCTCCTTCTTCCTCTTAACAAGAGATTCCACTTCTTTGGTAAACCACGGTTCCCTCGCTCGGCACCTTCCTCCCTGCCTGACCGGTACATACTTATCAAGAACACGCAGTAGCTGATCCTTGAACAAGCTCCACTTATCCAGTGTGTCCAACACTTGCAGCCTACTTCTCCACCTTATCCCCCCCCAAGTCACGTCTAATGGCATCATAATTTCCCTTCCCCCAGCTATAACTCTTGCCCTGCGGTGTATACTTATCCCTTTCCATCCTTAACGTAAACGTCACCGAATTGTGGTCACTCTCCCCAAAGTGCTCACCTACCTCCAAATCCAACACCTGGCCCGGTTCATTACCCAAAACCAAATCCAATGTGGCCTCGCCTCTTGTTGGCCTGTCAACAAACTATGTCAGGAAACCCTCCTGCACACACTGTACAAAAAACGACCCATCTAATGTACTCGAACTATATCTTTTCCAGTCAATATTTGGAAAGTTAAAGTCTCCCATAATAACTACCCTGTTACTTTCGCTCTTATCCAGGATCATCCTCGCCACCCTTTCCTCTACATCCCTAGAACTATTTGGAGGCCTATAGAAGACTCCCAACAGTGTGACCTCTCCTTTCATGTTTCTAACCTCAGCCCATACTACCTCGGAAGATGTGTCCCCATCTAGCATCCTCTCCGCCACCGTAATACTGCTCTTGACTAGCAGCGCCACACCTCCCCCTCTTTTGCCTCCTTCTCTGAGCTTACTAAAACACCTAAACCCCGGAACCTGCAACATCCATTCCTGTCCCTGCTCTATCCATGTCTCCGAAATGGCCACAACATCGAAGTCCCAGGTACCAACCCATGCTGCCAGTTCCCCTACCTTATTTCGTATACTCCTGGCATTGAAGTAGACACACTTCAAACCACCTACCTGAACACTGGCCCCCTCCTGCGACGTCAAATCTGAGCTCCTGACCTCTATACTCTCATTCTCCCTTACCCTAAAACTACAATCCAGGTTCCCATGCCCCTGCTGCATTAGTTTAAACCCCCCCCAAAGAGCACTAACAAACCTCCCCCCCAGGATATTTGTGCCCCGCAGGTTCAGATGTAGACCATCCTGTCTGTAGAGGTCCCACCTTCCCCAGAAAGAGCCCCAGTTATCCAGAAATCTGAATCCCTCCCGCCTGCACCATCCCTGTAGCCACGTGTTTAATTGCTCTCTCTCCCTATTCCTCATCTCACTATCACGTGGCACGGGCAACAACCCAGAGATAACAACTCTGTTTGTTCTAGTTCTGAGCTTCCATCCTAGCTCCCTGAAAGCCTGCCTGACATCCTTATCCCCTTTCCTACCTATGTCGTTAGTGCCAATGTGGACAACGACTTGGGGCTGCTCCCCCTCCCCCTTAAGGACCCGGAAAACACGATCCGAGACATCACGTACCCTTGCATCTGGGAGGCAACATACCAAACGTGAGTCTCTCTCGCTCCCACAAAATCTCCTATCTGTGCCCCTGACTATCGAGTCCCCAATTACTAATGCTCTGCTCCTCTCCCCCCTTCCCTTCTGAGCAACAGGGACAGACTCCGTGCCAGAGGCCCGTACCCCATGGCTTACCCCTGGTAAGTCCCCCCCCCCACAAGTATCCAAAGCGGTATACTTGTTTCTCAGGGGAACGACCGCAGGGGATCCCTGCACTGACTGCTTTTTCCCAGTCCCTCTTACATTTACCCATCTATCTCCAATCTTTGGTGTAACTAATTCCCTGAAGCTGCTATCTATGACCCCCTCTGCCTCCCGAATGATCCGAAGTTCTTCCAACTCCAGCTCCAGTTCCCTAACTCGGTCTTGGAGGAGCTGGAGATGGCAGCACTTCCTGCAGGTGAAATCAGCAGGGACACTAACTGCATCCCTCACCTCAAACATCCTGCAGGAGGAACATTGCACTCCCTTCCCTGCCATTCCTCTAACTTTCTACCAAGATCTGGCTAACAACTAAATTAAATTTTTTTATATAAAAAAAAATTAATAACAAGAATAAAATATGGTACTTAAATAGGTACAGACCCCTTGAGTATGTTCCTCCATTCAATCGGATCATTGCTGATCTGATTGTGACCTCATTCCACTTTCTCATCTGGCCCCTATAACCCCTGACTTTCTTGGATCATAGAAAAGTTACAGCACAGAAGGAGGCCATTCGGCCCGCCTTGTCCAGCCCGAGGACACCCAGGTGCCCTTCTAATCCCACCTTCCTGCACCCAATCCACAGCCCTGTAGATTAAGGCACCTATGGCACAGATCAAGATACCTTTTAAAAGTGTTTAGGGTCTCTGCCTCCACCACCAACTCGGGCAGTGAATTCCGGACTCCCACTACCCAATGCGTAAAAAGGTTCTTCCTCATGTCCCCGCTACACCTTCTGCCTCTTATCCTGAATCTATGTCCCCTGGGTCCGGAATTCTCCACCAAGGGAAACTATTTTATCCTGCCCACTCTATCTCTTCCCCTCATAATTTTCTGCATCTCAATTAAGTTGCCCCTCAGTCTTTGTTCCAGGGAAAATAACACCAACCTATCCAATCTCTCCTCATAGCTACACTTTTCCAGCCCTGGCAACATTCTTGTAAACCTCCTCTGCACTCTCTCCAGAGCAATAACGTCCTTCCTGTAATGTGGTGACCAGAACTCCAGACAATATTCCAGTTGTGGCCTCACCAGTGTTTTATACAATTCCAACATTATATCCTTCCGTTTATATTCTATACCTCTGCCAATGAAGGTGAGCATTCCATTAGCTTTCTTAACAATCCTGCCAATCATAAATCTGCCGAACTCATCCTTGAATAGATTCAATGACGCAGCTTCCACTGGTCTCGAGGGAAAAGCATCTCACAGGCTAATCGGGATCACAGCAGGGAAGATGTGGTCAATTAAAGGGAAAGACCAAGGCAATGGAGCAATAAGGATAATGATAACAGAGCGAGTCAGGTAGGGACAGAGCATCCAAATTTAAGAATGAAACAGAAGATAAGGCCAGAATTGACAAAAATAATGAATGACAGAACTAAATGCTCTGTAAATTAATGCTTTCACAACAACATTCAAATAGAATTAGATATGTGTGACCTAATAGCCATCACAGAGCAAGTCTGCAAGGTAACTGGAATGCTGCACTTTCAGAGACTTCCCCAAAAGGGATTTACTTAGTGAACTTCAAGAGCAGCAACATGTTTGCAGCTAGCTCTAGGCTACCTCTGCTTAGGCGACCTCCTCACCCTGGTCCGATTCCTCACTGATCCCCAATTCGTCTGTCAGGTCAGGTGATCCTTACTCTGTTGTGTTGTCCTTAAAGGAACAATTAGGGCCTACCACCGAACCCATTATGAGCAAAGACTCAAAGCAGGCCCAGATCAGGGCCTGGTGAGATAAATGCTCCAAGCTAGGATTGCACGGGATGTGAGATGTTGCATTATGCAGACCCTTGTAAATAAATTTAACTTACGTTTATCCTGCAGCCTCCTCAGGTTCATTATCATGACCAAGTCTGGGACCTGAATATTCAAGGATACTTGATGTTTCAGAAGAACTGAAGCTAGGAAAAATTGTTGGTGTAGCTCTGTTGATGAAGGATGACATTAGTATAAGAGTGAGAGATTACGTTTGCTCTAACGGTCAATATATAGAATCAGTTTGGATAGAGACAAAAAATAGTAAAGGTAAGAAGTCACTTGTGGGAATAGTGGCCAGACAACACAGTAACTCAATCTTTAATTGATCTCGGGCGGGACCATGAAACACGACCGCTTCAGTCCGGCCCAGCGTGTGTGCAGGTCGCAGATAAAATTCAGGCCCAGGAGTTGGTTAATGTGGGGGACATTCTGGATGAGCTTTAGATGAACGTTGGATGAGTTTATAGAAGGTGCAAACCAGATAGGAGTGCATGGAATGATTGAGGCTAGAAGTAAAAACAAAAAGCACGGAGGAGAGTTTAAAAAAAATATTTTTATTCTCCTTTTTCACATTTTCTCCCGAATTTACACCCACCAACAATAAACAATAATCAGCAACAAATATGACAATCCCCATAACAATAACAACGATCCCATCCTCCCACCAACCCCCAAACATCAGCCCTCATGTTTACATAAACAAATGACAAAAAGGAATCAGGGATTACCCATAGTCACCATTAACACACATCGGCCCCCTCCCCCCAACCCTCCCACCCATCCCCCCCAACTAATGTTCGATGTTATCCAGTTCTTGAAAGTGCACAATAAGTAGTGCCCATGACTTGTAGAACCCCTCCGAGCTTCCCCTCAATTCGAACTTAACCTTCTCAAGGGTCAAGTATTCCAACAGGTCCCCCTGCCACCCCAGGGCACAGGGTGGAGAGGCTGCTCTCCATCCCAGCAGGATCCGCCTTCGGGCGATCAGTGAGGCAAAGGCTATGATATCTGCCTCCGCACCCATTTCCAACCCTGGCTGGTCCGACACCCCGAATATGGCCTCCTGGGGACCCGGGTCCAGTTTCACGCGCACCACCTTGGAAATTAACCTAAAAACCTCCATCCAGTAATCCTCTAGCTTTGGACAGGACCAAAACATATGGACGTGATTAGCGGGCCCCCCGCCCCGCAATGCTCACACCCATCCTCTCCTCCTTCAAAAAATCGGCTAATCCTTGCCCTTGTGTGGTGCGCTCTATATACCACAGGGAGGAGAATTTTAACAGCAGGTGAATTGAGGCAGTGGCAGGAATGGATGCTGGAATATGGCCCATCCCAAGCCTGGAATGAAATGCCCCTATTACACCTGTTCAACACATTACCATTTCCCACAAGAGCATCTTCTCTGAAAGTATGGATTTGGGGGGCAGTTGTGAATATGGGATTACACCCACTGTGACCTGTTTCGATACTCCATCTCCTAATCTCGATCCACGTCCAACCCGTGCTCCCAACAGACAGAGGCGTCTCTCTTCTGACAGTCTACAGCACTTCCCAGTAGCTCTATACCTGCAAAATGGTGTTGGGGCTGGGGGGCGAATCGAAAATAACAAGACCGAGATTGATAGACGTTTCTTAGGCAAGGGTACAAAGAATGACGGAAGCAAGGCTGGTAGATGGAGTTAAAATATAGAGCAGCCACGATCTAACTGAATAGCAGAACAGGCTCAAAACGCTCCTGTTTCTGATATTTCTGGAAATATTCCACTTCATGAAAACCACCTTCTGATTATCTTTGATTATCGCATAACATGTTTGTGCTTTCCTGAAACAGAAAACAATCTAATGTTGCTGAAAGGTTCTCTTTCATTTGTTTACTGTTAAACCAACTATTTGGACTCTTGAGTAAAGCAAAACATTGGAAAGGGTTTTATTTCATTATCTGTTTACTTACTTTAAATTGAATTTGACCTTCAAAGTCACGTCACTATACTTTCCTCTTTAGGGTAAAGGAGAAATGATTACATGGTGGCTGGAAGGGAGAGAATGTGATGGATTACAATAATCAGAGTCAGAGGAAGTTCAAACGACTCATTTCCAGGTGAAGACAGCCACCCACGACTATTAAATATCCCAACAAATGTCCAAAGCTGGCCATAATAATAATTGTTTTGTATGGTGTGTAAGTCGGACTGTCTCATTGTTAAGGATTGCTCATAGCTTTGGTTTTGGAATAGCAGTGTAAGTTTGTGTTGGTCCACCATTGTTGTAATTTTAATATTTCCTACTTGTTGATAGTTTAACTTAAGCACAATTTGTGGTTGGTATCAGTTATGCAATCAGGATAAACTGCAAACAATATACAGGCTACGTAGAGGTTAATCCAAGCTTACGATGTATTGTAACGCATTAATTATTTCTCAAAAACATTCGACCGTGACAAGTAACTAGTATGGCTAGCGGAAACAACTCTTTCCTTCTTCCTTCTCTTTCCTTCTCTGTTCTCATGTCTTAACACCTTGTCAAATTATCTAGGAGGGATAGCATGGATCTACCCTTGGGAGTTTCCCCACATTGCCTCGTACACTGAGGCTTCCCAAAGGCTCTTTTTTCAGGAATGGACCTGAATGGATTATTGACAGAGCTATGTTGCCCAAGAACGATTTCCTTCCATACAAAATATCCAATAACATATTAAGTTGTTTGCCTAAAACATGGGGTAAGCATCTGCCCTGATGTTAACCAGCTATCATTGGCTTCATTGGCATTTGCAAGTACCTTCCATCCTTGATCGATCAGATCTTTGTATCACCTCTCCTAATCTCACCCTGGCTGATTCCCTGTGACTAATTTTCTCTCGTCTATCTCACCTCTGGACTACTTTCAGGGGCTCCATTGTCCAATTGGTCAGTTATTGGTGCCCAAAATGAATGTTTTTAATGACTAGCCAGTCTAAAGGTGGCACAGTGGTTAGCACTGCTGCCTCACAGCTCCAGGGTCCCGGGTTCAATTCCAGCCTCTAGTGACAGTCTGTGTGGAGTTTGCACTTTCTCCCCCTGTCTGCGTGGGTTTCCTCCGGATGCTCTGGTTTCCACCCACAGTCCAAAGATGTGCAGGTTAGGTGGATTGACCATGCTAAATTGCCCCTTAGTGTCCAAAAGGTTGGGTTGGGTTACTGGGTTCCGGGGATAGGGTGGAAGCGTGGGCTTGGGTAGGGTGCTCTTTCCAAGGGTTGGGTGCACACTCAATGGGCCGAATGGCCTCCTTCTGCACTGTAAATTCTATGATTCTAAGTGGATTAATTTCTTATCAGACAATTTAACTATTGGGTCATTCCCTAAAGTAACTTGTATTCTGCTTCCACACAGTAATTATCTTTCACATTTCAGCAAGCATGTTAATTAAGCAAGGTTAAATGAAAATCTTACACAGTTTTGTCTCATGGTAATTTGTTTGAAGTATCTAGCCAGCTGCTCTCCACGGCAAGGAGAGGCCTTGGCTGAGCAATGACTTTTTTTCGAGGTTGCTACAGGTTGATGTCACTGGATACTGCAAAAGCGATGGGCCCTGACAATATTCTGCCAATAGTCTTCTGAAGACCTGTGCTCCAGACCTTGCCACACCCATAGCCAAGCTGTTCCAGTACAGCTACAACACTGGCATCTACCCGGCAATGTGAAAAATTGCCCAGGTGTGTACTGTACACAAGAAACAGGACAAATCCAACCCAACCAATTACCGCCCAATATCCAGGCTTGGGCTGACAAGTGCCAGGCAATGACCATCTCCAACAAGAGAGTTTCTAACCTCCTCCCCTTGACATTCAATGACATTACCATCGCTGAATCCTCCACAATCAACAGCCTGGGGGTTACAATTGACCAAAACTGAACTGGACTAGCCATATGTAATACTATGGCTACCAGGGCAGGTCAAAGGCTAGGAATCCTACAGCGAGTAACTCAACCCCTGACCCCCCCCCCCCCCCCCCCAAAGCTTGTCCACCATCTACAAGGCACAAGTCAGGAGTGTGATGGAACACTCTCCACTTGCCTGGTTGAGCGCAGCTCCAACAACACTCAAGAAGCTCAACACCATCCAGGACAAAGAAGCCCGTTTGATTGCTCCCCTTCCACAAACATTCACTCCCTCCACCACCGACGCACAGTAGCAGCCGTGCAGTAACTCACCAAGGTTCCTTAGCCAGCACCTTCCAAAAGCACGACCATTACCATCTAGAAGGACAAGAGCAGCAGATACCTGGGAACCCCACCTCCTGGAGGTTCCCCTCCAAGTCGCTCACCACCCTGACTTGGAAATATATCGCCGTTCCTTCACTGTCGCTGGGGCCAAATCCTGGAACTCCATCCCTAACTGCACGGTAGGTGTACTTACATCTCACGGACTGCAGAGGTTCAAGAAGGCAGCTCACCACCACCTTCTGAAGGGCAACGATGGATGGGCAATAAATGCTGGCCTAACCAGCGACGCCCACATTCCGTAAATGAATAAAGAAAGGCGCCATCATCCCTTTGATTTGATCCTATTGAAACAAAATGCTAAACTATTTCCAATAAGACAAAACTTACAACACTACAATTTTTTAAACCTTATTTCATGCTGACTATTAAATGTATGTTTATTCTCCGCACAGTTCTAATTTCTAACACTACGAAAGGGGCAGGGACAATAAATGAATTGATTCTGTTTAAAAATCCCTTCTAAATGATCTGCAAAATAACCACAAACTGAACAACCTTTGATATATTGTTCAAATTATTAACAATGATTACAGGGAAGCTGCCTTCCCTGGGGGCTGGTTTAGCAGAGTGGGCTAAACAGCTGGCTTGTAATGCAGGACAATGCCAGCAGCGCGGGTTCAATTCCCGTACCGGCCTCCCCGAACAGGCGCCGGAATGTGGCGGCGAGGGGCTTTTCACAATAACTTCATTGAAGCCGACTTGTGACAATAAGAGATTATTATTATTATTTCATGCCCTGTACTTTCTGTTATACCAAATATTCATCAAGTTATCCTATCCATGATATGATGATCTTTCCGGCAAAGCATTCTATGCTTTTACAAATCCTCTGCGTCAAGAAATTCCTCATAACCCCTGCAACTGATCTTGGCCGAGTGGCTCAGAGCACAATGAGACCTGGGTGTCCACGTCCACCAGTCGCTGAAAGTAAGCAGGCTGGTGCAGCTGTCAGTAAAGAAAGCAAGTGGTATGTTGGCCTTCATAGTGAGTGGATTTGAGTACAGGAGCAGGGAGGTCATGCTGCAATTATACAGGGCCTTGGTGAGATGACACATGGAATATTGTGTGGAGTTTTGGCCTCCTTTTCTGAGGAAGGATATCCTGGGGCGAGATTCTCCGACCCCCTACTGGGTCGGAGAATCGCCGGGGGCTGGCGTGAATCCCGCCCCCGCCGGTTGCCGAAGTCTCCGGCACCGGATATTCGGCGGGGGCAGGAATCGCGCCGCGCCGGTTGGCGGGCCCCCCCGCTGGATTCTCCGGCCCGGATGGGCCGAAGTCCCGCCGATAAATTGCCTGTCCCGCCGGCGTAAATTAAACCACCTACCTTACCGGCGGGACAAGGCAGCGCGGGCGGGCTCCGGGGTCCTGGGGGGGGGGGGGGGGCGCGGGGCGATCTGGCCCCGGGGTGTGCCCCCACGGTGGCCTGGCCCGCGATCGGGGCCCACCGATTCGCGGGCGGGCCTGTGCCGTGGGGGCACTCTTTCCCTTCCGCCTCCGCCACGGTCTCCACCATGGCGGAGGCAGAAGAGACTCCCTCCACTGCGCATGCGTGGGAAGCTGTCAGCGGCCGCTAATGCTCCCGCGCATGCACCGCCCGGAGACGTCATTTCCGCGCCAGCTGGCGGGGCGGAAATTCGTCTGGCGCCGACCTAGCCCCTCAAGGTTGGGGCTCGGCCCCCAAAGATGCGGAGCATTCCGCACCTTTGGGGCGGCGCGATGCCCGTCTGATTTGCGCCGTTTTGGGCGCCAGTCGGCGGACATCGCGCCGTTTCCGGAGAATTTCGCCCCTTGTTCTAGAGGGAGTGAAGCGAAGGTTTACCAGACTGATTCCAGGGATGGCTGGACTGACGTATGCGGAGAGATTGGGGGGCACGGTAGCACAGTGGTCAGCACAGTTGCTTCACACCTCCAGGGACCCGGGTTCGATTCCCGGCTTGGGTCACTGTCTGTGCGGAGTTTGCACTTTCTCCCGTGTCTGCGTGGGTTTCCTCCGGGTGCTCCGGTTTCCTCCCACAGTCCAAAGACGTGCAGGTTAGGTGGACTGGCCATGCTAAATTGCCCTGAGTGTCCAAAAAGCTTAGGTGGGGTTACTGGGTTACGGGGATAGGGTGGAGATGTGGGCTTAGGTAGGGTGCTCTTTCCAAAGGCCGGTGCAGACTCAATGGGCCGAATGGCATCCTTCTGTACTGTAAATTCTATGATTCTTTGATTGAGTCAGTTAGGATTATATTCGCTGGCATTTAGAAGGATGATGAGCTTAGGGGGGGATGTCATAGAAACAGGACTAGACAGGGTAGATGCTGGAAGGATGTTCCTGATGACAGGGGACTCCCGAACTAGGGGTCACAGTCTAAGAATACAAGGAAACCATTTAGGACTGAGATGAGGAGAAATTTGTTCACCAAATGATTCCAGGGAAGAAAGGGTTGACGGATGAGGAGATATTACACAGTTTGGGCTTATACTCGCTGGAGTTTAGAAGGATGAGAGGGGATCTGTTCGAGGTGTATAAGATACTAAAAGGGATTGATAATGTAAACGTAGTCCAAACATTCCCCCTTGTGGGGCAATCTAGAACGCGAGGTCACAAACATAGTTTGAGAGGTGGTAGATTTAGAACTGAGATGAGGAGGAACTAGTTCACGGAGAGGGTGGTGAATTTGTGGAAATTGCTGCCCCCATAGTCCGGTGGAATCTGAGTCATTAAATGGTTTCATGAAGGAGATGGATATATTTCTGATTTTAAAAAACGGGTTAAAGGGATATGGGGGACAGGTGGGGAGATGGATTTGAGACCAGGAAGAGATCAGCCATGATCTGAGTGAATGGCGGAGCAGGCTTGAGGGGTTGAATTGCCGACTTCTGCTGCTCGTTCCTATGTTCCTAAATTTCTTCACCCAGAAAGTGGTGAGCCTGTGGAATTTGCCACCACAGATAGGAGTTGAGGTCAAATCATTGTACGTTTTCAAGAAGCAGTTAGATATAGCTCTTGGGGTTAAAGGTATTCCAGCACATGAGGGGAAAGCAGGAACAGGTTACAGAGTTGGATAATCAGCTATGATCATAACGAATGGTGGAGCAGACTCCAAGGGTTGAATGGTCTCCCCTTGCTCCTATTTTCTATCTTTATATTTTCACATTGTATTGTCCCACCGGATGTAACACTACCGAGGTTCAAATGAATTTTGCATATGTCACTCGTACACCGTGCTAGTAGCCATTTATTTAAGCTGTTTCCAAATTTAAATAGAAAATATCCAAGTTACTCGAATTATATAGAGTTCCCAGCACAGAAACAGGATATTCAGCCCAACCGGTCTGTGTGAGTGCTTATGTCCCAGATGAACCCTCCTGCCACCCCTCTTCATTGCATCCAATCAGAATAACCTTCTATTCCTTTCTCCCTCATGTGCTTTAAGTAGCTTTCTCTTCAATGTTTTCTCTGCTATTTGTCCCACTACCCCCTCTGATAGTGAGTGCCACATTCTCAACACTCTCTCGGCAAGGAAATTCCTTCTGAATTCCCTGTTTGATTTTTCTTTGAGACGTTCAAAATGCCGTAGACTTTGACGGGGCCGGAAGATAATACACGATGTGGGGGTGGCCTTCTCCTAAACTTTGTGTTGTTTCCTGCTGGAGTTCAGCGGCCTGGGTCCCACGGTCGCACTGTGAAGACTGAACAGCCAGACATTTCTTATTCAGCTTCGAATCTCTCTCTTCAGAAAAGTCAATCTTCCTTCCTCCGTTGGAAACAATCTCAGCTTTATTTTGCCCCCGACTGAATAGTAATGAAAGGAGTGTTCAGTAAAGGAGGTAGATGTCTGTATTTCGTTGCTATTGTGATTAACAATGTGAGGAGAAAATTATCTGAAAAGACATTTTGAGGCTTGACACTGAACTGTTGCTGATGGTGAGAAATATTAAGAGTTGCCATTAATCATCTTGGCATCAAATGTCAGGTCCTATAGATTAATATTTAATCAGGTGATACATTCGTCAAAGATCTGAGAGTATATATAAATATATATGTCCATGTATCCATGTATGTTTTGTTGTATCAGTTGTAGATCACATGTTTTTAAATGTTAACTACTCATCTGCAATGACCTGTGGTGTGGTAGTATTGTTGCAATCATTAAAATTCATTGTCACAACAAGCAGAAGCAACATTATAAACCTAGGTTTTAGGTTACTTGTCTCTTTGTTATTAGCCTCACTGCGATTTATAACAAGGTTTAAAGTATAAAATTATGCTTTTTCGAATTTATTACAAATGCCTTGCTGCTTTAAAAAATGTGTCGCCAGATTTTGAACATGGACCAGGAGACATTCTCTTTGCACCCCCTCCCCCCACCCACTCACTGCCCCTGGTTCACTGATTGGCGGAGTATGGTTCCCAAGGGAACGTTTAGTCTTCAGTGCTTCATCCTGTTATTTATTATGTGAGATTACACAGTGAGCGTGGCAGGTTGTCTGATTACGAATCAGGTTATCTGATAGGCATCTTGCCCTTCTTGGCATCCATACACTTACACTTTCCACAGGGTTGCTCAATGGGGAAGGCATTTTATGTGGTGGTGCTGGCCCCATCCACTGGCTAGAATGTTGGCGGGGACTCTGTCTCGGTCAGTCACCGAGGACCCGAGTGGAATTTGTGATTCTCAGGCAATTAATTTGCCTGCGGTTGGGGATTTTGATCCTTTTGAGAGACAAGAAACCAGTGAGTTGGTTGGGCTCATTGTGGATGTCGCTGGCTGGGGCAGCACTTAATGCCAACCTCCAATATCTCTGGAGAAGGGGGTGGTAAGCTGCGTCCTTGAATTGCTGCAGTTCAAGTGGTATAGGTACACCCGCAGTGCTGTTAGGGAGGGAGCTCCAGGATTTTGACCCAACGACAGTGAAGGAACAGCGATATATTTTCAAGTCAGGGTGGTGAGTGAATTTCCAGGTGCTCATGTTCCCATGTGTCTGTTGCCCTTGTCCATCTAGATGATAATAATCCTGGATTTGCAAGGTGTTGTTGAAGGAGTCCTGGTGAGTTTTTGCCATGCTTCTTGTAGATGGAGGGTGTGAATGTCTAAGGTAGCCAATAGGGTGTCAATTAAGCGGGGCTGCTTTGTCCTGGAGGGTGTTGAGCTTCTTGAGTGTTGTTGGAGCTGCGCTCATCCAGGCAAGTGGAGAGTATTCCATCACACTCCTGACTTGAAAATGAAAATCACTTATTGTCACAAGTAGGCTTCAAATGAAGTTACTGTGAAAAGCCCCTAGTCGCCACATTCCGGCGTCTGTTCGGGGAGGCTGGTACGGAAATTGAACCGTGCTGCTGGCCTGCCTTGGTCTGCTTTCAAAGCCAGCTCTTTAGCCCTGTGCTAAACCAGCCCCAATGAATGAAAATCACTTATTGTCACAAATAGGCTTCAAAAGAAGTTACTGTGAAAAGCCCCAACTTGTGCCTTGTGGATGGTGGATAGACTGGCGTTGGGCAGTTACGGTTAAACTGAGAATCAAAGGAATTAGTCAGCAATCGGCAGCATATTTTCATTGCACTGACAATTTGAATTCAGGTCTGTTTTCTGCAATCTGGTCAAATTCAGCGATGATTCCAAATTAGGGCAGTTGAATCTTAGAAACTGGAATTTGGAAAGAAACTGTGTGATTCGAGAGTTACATTGATGTTGCCTCCTAATGTCCTCTGTTCACTATCAGAATAAGATTATAATGACAAATGTGATTGCCCATGTTTTCCAGATTTCAAAGTGCATTTTTAAAATTTATCCGTGAATGGGATGCGGGTGCCGCTGGCTGGGCCTGCGTTTATTGCCGGTCCTATATGGCCTGTGAACCGAAGGGCTTGCTTAGGCCATTTCAGAGGGTATTTTAAGAGTCAACCGCATTGCTATGGGTCTGGAGTCACATGTAGGCCAGACCAGGTAAGGACGGCAGATAGAAGCAGAGTTAACCTTTCGGATCTAAATGATCCTTCCACAAAACTGTTAACTCTGTTCCTCTCCACAAATGCTGCTCGACTGCTGGGTTTATCCAGCATTTTTTGTTTTTATTTCAGATTTCCAGAAGCTGCAGGATTTTGCTTCTTTATAGCAGATTGCCTTTAAGGGGCAGCACGATAGCACAAGTGGATAGCACTGTGGCTTCACAGCGCCAGGGTCCCAGGTTTGATTCCCCGCTGGATCACTGTCCGTGTGGTGTTCGCACATTCTCCCCGTGTCTGGGTTTTCCTCCCACAGTCCAATGACGTGCAGGTTAGGTGGATTGGCCGTGATAAATTGCCTTTAGTGACCAAACAAGGCCAGGAGGGGTTATTGGGTTACGGGGATAGGGTGGAAGTGAGGGCTTAAATGGGTTGGTGCAGACTCGATGGGCCGTATGGCCTCCTTCTGCACTGTATGTTCTATGTAAGTCTTCCTTAAAGGACATCAGTCAACCAGATGGGTTTTTACGACAATCGACATGGTCATCGTTAGACTTTTAATCCAGATTTTTAAAAAAATCTAGTTTGAATTCCACGATCTGCCATGATGGGATTGAAAGCCAGGTCCCCAGAGCATTACCCTGTATCACTAGGCCAGTGTCAATACTGCTACACCACCACCTCCCCCTGCTGGCAAAGAAGGATAATGCTCTTCTATCACAATGTAACAATATACTTCAGACAGATTTTGTTATTCGTTCACAGATTGTGGAAATGGCACCAGGCCAGCATTTACTCCCGTCACTAATTGCCTTTGCAGGAGGTGGTGGTCTTTTGGATATACTGCCGTTCTTTCAATGTCACTGGGTCAAACCCTGGAACGCCCTCCCTAACAGCAGTGTGGGTGTACCTACACCACATGGACTGCAGAGTGCCATGATATGCACTCCGGCACATAATGAGATACAGACAGGCAGTGACAGACACCCAGTACAGCCAATCAACATACAGGACAGAACACAACCAATCACCAGGCAGAAGACTAGAAGCTGGTGTCCCACTGTAAAACACACGAGGCATCAGCACTCCGCCTCTTTCCACTGGTGACAACTGTAGTGACAGTCAGGGTGTATATATCAGTTAGCACCTTCTACATGTGGCTCAGAGCTAGTCTGGTCTAGTCAGTTATAGCAAGCACCCACAGCGAACTGTGTGCACTGCTTAACAAGTTCAATAAAGCGTATTGAACTAACATCAAAGTTTGGAGTCTACTTTCAAGTACAACTGCATCCAGTTGCAGTCCGTGTTACCCCAGGGCGATTAACACGACACAGAGTTCGAGAAGGTGGCTCCTCACCACCTTATTAAGGGAAATCCTTGGAGGGATTTCTTTTTCTAAAGGGTATTAGTGAATCAGATGGGCTTTTATGACGAGCTGGTATTCTCATGACCACCATTACGGAAAGTGATGGGATTTGAACTCGTATCTCCATACCCTTGGTCCA
Organism: Scyliorhinus torazame; assembly: GCF_047496885.1. Lineage (NCBI taxonomy): Eukaryota > Metazoa > Chordata > Chondrichthyes > Carcharhiniformes > Scyliorhinidae > Scyliorhinus > Scyliorhinus torazame. The sequence continues at coordinate 12,347,898 of NC_092713.1, forward strand.
TTTCCCTGGAGAATTTGGACAACTAATATAACTACTATGCTACTGGAAGCTGGAGTGGGATGCCTGCCAAGCACACCTGACCACTTTACCAGGTGGAACAGCAACAAGGCACAGATAGTTTAGGCACAAACTATGGGCCCGATTCTCCGAAATGGAGACAGATTGTTCGTGCAGTCGTTTCACGATGGTGTGAAACGGGCGTGGGCACTACCGATTCTGGCCCCCACAGGGGGCAAGCATGGGGCTGGAGCGGTTCATGCCGCTTCAGCTTCTCTTCCCGGCGCCAAATGGGCGCCGCGCCAACTTGCGCATGCGCGGGGGACTTCTTCAGCGCCGGCCCCGATGCAACATGGCGTGGGGGTTCAGGGGCTAGCCGCGCAACAAAGTAGGTCCGGGTGGGGAGAGGCTGGCCTGCCGATCGGTGGGCCAGACCCCATCGGAGGCCCCCCCCGGGGACGGAGCCCCCCCCCACAGGCCGCCCCCCCCCCCGACCCTTCGCGCAGAGTTCCCGCCGGCAGCGACCAGGTGTGGACGGCACAGGCGGGACTCTGCTTTTTCCGCGCGGCCACTCGGCCCATTGGGGCCGGAGAATCGGCGTACAGCGGCCCATGACCGGCGGCGCGCCAAACGCGGCGGCGCAAATGGCGCCGATTCTCCGCACCTCGGAGAATCGCGTGCCGGCGTCGGGGTGGTGTGGGGCGGTTGCAGCGATTCTCCGGGCCGGCGCGGGGCTCGGAGAATCGCGCCCAAAAAATCAGCATAATTAAAATAGCAGTGGCATGTCGAAAAAGAGATTGACGTGGTGAAACGTTACGGTCTGAAGTGCACTGCATGAAAGGTCAGCACGAGCAGATTCAGTCACCCATTTCAAAAGACCAATAGATGAATATTTGAAGGGAGGAAATTCTCAGGGCTCTGGGAGAAGGAGTGGGGGTGTGGGACCAAGTGGATCGCTCTTTCAACGAACAGGCACAAATGGCCTCTTTCCGTGCTGAATCTTTCTGTGGTTCTACAGTCCATCACTTAACTGGCGCAGGCACTTGAAGGTGAATCCAGAAGCAAAATAATAAAACACGTTTTCGTTGTTAGTTTCTTCAATTAGCGTATCTTGATTTTTGTGTCATTTATTGAGGGTCAGTTTTGTTATTGAGGAAATGCTGAATGTGTGCGCAATCCTTACCATGCATTCTCTTATCAAAATACGCTTTCCTTGTTACTTAGCAGATCATTCATGTTGTGGTAGTCACCACTAGTAGTATATTACATGTATTACGGCACTGCCCGTATATTAGAGGTACAAGGGTAAATCCCTGCCTGCTGGCTCCGCCCAGTAGGTGGCGTATAAATGTGTGTGCTCACCGGTGCTGCAGCCATTCTGGTTCCAGCTACAGGAGGCACAACATCTTTGCTCAATAAAGTCTCGATTGTTCCACTATTCTCGTCTTTCTGGTAATTGATAAGGGGCATCTGGCGTGAAAGCTCGGTTCAGTTTGTGATTTAGTAAAGAACATAAGAACTAGGAGCAGGAGTAGGCCATCTGGCCCCTCGAGCCTGCTCCGCCATTCAATGAGATCATGGCTGATCTTTTGTGGACTCAGCTCCACTTTCCCACCGAACACCATAACCCTTAATCCCTTTATTCTTCAAAAACTATCTATCTTTCTCTTAAAAACATGTAATGAAGGAGCCTCTACTGCTTCACTGGGCAAGGAATTCCATAGATTCACAACCCTTTGGGTGAAGAAGTTTCTCCTAAACTCAGTCCTAAATCTACTTCCCCTTATTTTGAGGCTATGCCCTCGAGTTCTGCTTTCACCCGCCAGTGGAAACAACCTGCCCGCATCTATCCTGTCTATTCCCTTCATAATCTTATATGTTTCTATAAGATCCCCCCTCATCCTTCTAAATTCCAACGAGTACAGTCCCAGTCTACTCAACCTCTCCTCGTAATCCAACCCCTTCAGCTCTGGGATTAACCTAGTGAGTCTCCTCTGCACACCCTCCAGTGCCAGTACGTCCTTTCTCAAGTAAGGAGACCAAAACTGAACACAATACTCCAGGTGTGGCCTCACTAACACCTTATACAATTGCAGCAGAACCTCCCTAGTCTTAAACTCCATCCCTCTAGCAATGAAGGACAGAATTCCATTTGCCTTCTTAATCACCTGTTGCACCTGTAAACCAACTTTTTACGACTCATGCACTAGCACACCCAGGTCTCTCTGCACAGAAGCATGTTTTAATATTTTATCATTTAAATAATAATCCCTTTTGCTGTTATTCCTACCAAAATGGATAACCTCACATTTGTCAACATTGTATTCCATCTGCGAGACCCTAGCCCATTCACTTAGCCTATCCAAATCCCTCTGCAGACTTCCAGCATCCTCTGCACTTTTTGCTTTACCACTTATCTTAGTGTCGTCTGCAAACTTTGACACATTGCCCTTGGTCCCCAACTCCAAATCATCGATGTAAATTGTGAACAGTTGTGGGCCCAGAAAGGGGTTCCACTTAACCCGAGTTAATTTAAGAGCAACAACACTACGCTGTTGTGTAATATCAATTGCCGTGTTGGAACTATTTAATGACGTGACAGAAGCTGGATTGAGCATCTATCATAATAATTACTTGATGAATGGAGCTGATATGAAAGATCTAGGGCGCTATTCCTCCCCCCACGCCGGGTGGGAGAATTGCCGGGGCGCAATGCGAATCGCGGCAGGCCGCCCCGACCCCCGCACGCGATTCTCCCACCCCCCAGAAACCAGCGGCGCGTGATTCGCACCGGGCCGCTCGGAGAACCGGCGAGCGCCGATTCTCCGGCCCGGATGGGCCGAGCGGCTGCTACGACACGACTGGTTCCCGCCGGCGCCGTCCACCCCTGGTCGCTGCCGGCGCCTGCGGGAACGCTGGGAGGGCGGCCTGTGGGGGAGGGAGGGGGGCTCCTTCACCGGGGTGGCCTACGATGGGGTCTGGCCTCTAACCCCCCCATAACACCGGCCCCATGTTGGTGAGGGGCCGGCGTGCGTAAGACATTCCCCGCGCATGTGCAGGATGGCGCGGCCCAACTGCACATGCGCGGGTTGGCGCGGCGCCCATTTGGCGCCGCGTAAGGACGCTGGAGCGGCGTGAACCGCTCCAGCGCCGTGCTGCTCCCCTGTGGGGGCCAGAATAGGTCGTGCCCGGGCCCTGTTCGCGCCGTCGTGAAAGGCGACGGCATTCACGACGGCGCGAACACTTGGCCTCCATATAGGAGAATCGCCCCCCTAAAGCCTGCAGTAGGCCCGGCATTCAACAATGATCCAATCATTTCGAAGGAGCAACCAGCAGAGCAAATATATTACGTCCACGGCCTCGGTCACCCTTTCATACAATTTCATACAATTTACAGTGCAGAAGGAGGCCATTCGGCCCATCGAGTCTGCACCGGCTCTTGGAACGAGCACCCTACCCAAGCTCACACCTCCACCCTATCCCCATAACCCAGTAACCCCACCCAACACGAAGGGCAATTTTGGACACTAAGGGCAATTTATCACGGCCAATCCACCTAACCTGCTCATCTTTGGACTGTGGGAGGAAACCGGAGCACCCGGAGGAAACCCACGCAGACACGGGGAGGACGTGCAGACTCCGCACAGACAGTGACCCAAGCCGGGATCGAACCTGGGACCCTGGAGCTGTGAAGCAATTGTGCTATCCACTATGCTACCGTGCTGCCCTAACCCCCCCTTAACACCGGCCCCACGCCACCCACTTTCAGGCAGTGACTTCCAGATTCCCAAAACTCTGTGGGTGAAAATGTTTTCCTCACGTCCCCTCTAAATCACCTGACCCTTACCGTAAATCTATGCTCCCTGGTTATTGCCTCCTCATCTAACGGGAAACAATTCTTCCTATCTACCCTATCTATGACCCTGATAATTTTGTACACCTCAATCAGTGGTTAGCACTGTTGCTTCACAGCAGCAGGAACCCGGATTCGAATCCCGACTTAGGTCACTGTCTGTGCGGAGTACGCACGTTCTCCCCGTGTCTGCGTGGGTTTCCTCCGGGTGCTCCGGTTTCCTCCCACAAGTCCCGAAAGACGCGCTGTTAGGGTGAATTGGACATTCTGAATTCTCCCTCTGTGTACCCGAACAGGCGCTGGAATGTGTCGACTAGGGGCTTTTCACAGTAACTTCATTGCAGTGTTAATGTAAGCCTACTTGTGACAATAATAAAGATTTTTAAAAATTCCGCTCCACCCTCAGCCTTCTCTGCTCTAAGGAGAACTACCCCAGCCAAAACACATCAGGAGATTATTGAACAGTTATGAAATTGCTGGAAAATGGGATAGGAATAGATAGGTGCTTGATGGCTGGTGCAGACACGGTGGTCGAAGGGCCTCCTTCTGTGCTGTAAAGCTCTATAACAACTTGCATTTACCTAGGACCTTTAATGTTGCAACACAGCCCAAGTACCTCTTAACCAAAGATCATCTTAAAGGAGAGGGAGAGGGAGAGGTTTAGGGAATGAATTCCAGAGCTGAAGGTAGATCACTCAATGGTGGAGCAATAAAAATCAGGAATGCACCTGAATTAAAGGAGCACAGATATTTCAGAGGTGTGTGGGGTAGGGCAGCACGGTGGCGCAGTGGGTTAGCACTGATGCCTCACGGCGCTGAGGTCCCAGGTTCGATCCCGGCTCTGGGTCACTGTCCGTGTGGAGTTTGCACATTCTCCCCGTGTCTGCGTGGGTTTTGCCCCCACAACCCAGAGATGTGCAGGGTAGGTGGATTGGCCACGTTAAAATTACCCCTTAATTGGAAAAAAATTGGGTACTCTAAATTTAAAAAAAAAAGAGGTGTGTTGGGCTAGAGGAGGTTCAGAGACAGGGAGGGGTGAGACCATGGGAGGTACTTGAAAACAAAGATAAGCAGCGGAATTATCCGTCGGCGGGATCCTCCCATTCGCCGGCGGTGCACCCACGCCCGCAGCTTTCCCGATGACCTAAGGTGGCCAAAATGGGAAACCCCATTGTCCGGCTGCAGGAATGGAGAATCCCACTGCCATGAGGGCCCGCTGCTCCGGAAAACGTGATTGTCGGACCGGATGATACACGATCAATGACCACTAAAGCGAGGTTATAGTCCAACTGAAGGCTTTAATAAGCTAGATGTTTCCCCCAGCAGCTCAGGTACAGAATGAAGGCTGCTGGGGCGGCACGGGTTCTTATACCCCGCCTAGCAGGGCGGAGCTACCATATATCCTAACCAATAGAAAGCATACAATTTCCACCAATGGTGCTCGAGCCTATCACGTACCGTAATACCTATAATACCACACCGGAGAATCCCGCCCAAGTATTTTAAAATTGAGTCTTTGCCAGGTTTGGGGCCAATGCAGAACACAGGGATTAATAACACTTACTGCAAATTAGGATGTGAGCAACAGAGTTTTAGATGTGTTTAGAGATTACAAAGTGCGTAAGTTTTGAAAAAAATTGTCCTTGGAGTGTGAGCATGTTGGCTCGGCCAGCATTTATTGCCTATCCTTAATTGCCTCTGCAAAAGTTGTGGTGAGGCTGCCTTGAATCACTGCAGTCCATAGTGTGGTGATAAGCATATGCATAGTAATGTAGATTGTTATGGGCGAGGCGTTTTTAGAACCCCAAAATGTATCATGGAGTTCAACCAACCTCTCCTTTTAATGGATTTGTGGCTTTTTCGAGCACACGGCTTTTTCCCTTGGTGTGGGATTACAATTATGGACATGTGGGTTTATAAACACAAAACACTGTTTATTCCATGAACTCAACTTAACATCTTAAATAAACATTGGATCTCTTAGCACCCCTTACTTCACAGATAACTCAGAAAATATTACAACAGTAAATACTTCCTTAAAATGTTCCTTCAAACTTCCAAGAGACTTAACACCTTTAAACAGTACCACATCAGGTTAAAGGATATATCTATATTTTCTGTAGAATGGCAGAGATATATTAGCTTGGGTGACTTCAGCTCCAGCACCTTGCTTTCTTCCTGCAAACTCTCTGGAAACACACAGACACACCCAAGCTGCTGTCTCAAACTGGCTTTCTACTTTTAAACTGCTCTCAGCAAAACCATCCACGCACTTTTTAGCTGCTCTCAGCAAAACCAGCCAGGCACTTTTCAAACTCCAAAACCCAACTGCAAAATGGCTGACCTGAGCTGAGCTCCACCCACTCTATGACATCACAGTTTTCTTAAAGGTACATTGCTTAAACATCCATGTCTTAAAGGTACCCTCACATGACAATATAGTTAGATATACGAGCTCCAACCAGCAGGTGGGGACAGAGTTCGGGCAGTTGGTAGTACGTCGTACTAGAGGACAGTCGCATTAGAAGTAGCTGCAGAAAAATTCAGTTATTCGTTACCGTTTGTATCATAGTTTCTTTAGTCATCTTTCCAAGTGTTCATTTTGTCAATAAACTATCTTACTCGTAAATAACTAGGTGTTCTGTGTGCATCTTTACCATGGCCACAATATAGAACCTAATACATAGTGGCACAGTGGTTAACACTGCTGCCTCACAGCGCCAGGGACCCAGGTTCAATTACTGTCTGTGTGGAGTTTGCACTTTTTCCCCGTGTCTGCGTGGGTTTCCGCCGGGTGCTCCGGTTTCCTCCCACACCCCACAGATGTGCAGGGTACGTGGATTGGCCACACTAAATTGCCCTTAGACTCCAAAGATGGACAGGTTAGGACAGGATTACGGGGCTAGAGCGGGGTGGGCCTAGATAGGGTGCTTTTCAGCAGGCTGGTCCAGATTTGATGGGCCAAATGGCCTCCTTCTGCACTGTATGGATTCTATGGAATTCCATGTGTGTAGGTACGCCCATATAGATGTTAGGAAGAGAGATCCAGCATTTTGATCTAGTGACAGCGGAGATAGAAGCCAAGTGCAGAAAGCAAGAGAATGATGACGTCTAAAGGTCACAACGGCAGAATGATGCGGAACGCCACATGGACTCAGTGGTTCAACACCACCTTCTCAAGGATAACTTGGGCTGGGCAATAAATGTTGGCCTGACCAACATTGCCCACATCTTATGAAAGAATAAATAAACAGGTAGGAGATGGTTATGTTTAAACATTATGAGTGCTTTGATCAGGTGCATGTGGAACACTACATACAGCTCTTGTCATAGCAATATGGAAAATGTTTACATTCAGGAGAGAATGAAGAAAAGATTTATAAGAATGAGTTGTTTAGCTTCCTTGTTTCAGTTCTCAATGACACTGCCCATTTCACTCAGCCAGTGTCTGCTTTAGGAGAGGGAAACCAGTGGTGTTACGTTGCTATAGCAACTTTCGATCACAGTAATTTAACAGAAACAGAATTCAGGCAACCCTACAGACAACAATCAGCAAGTGCCTTGTTGATAGTTTTGGTGGCAAGAGGGTAAACAGCCATAAGACACAGACTTCAAGAAACATCGGTGACACAAAGAGAGTCTTTCATGCTCATTATGACCTGAAACACGCTCGCTGAAAGGGCAACGTCCCAGCCAACGTTTGTCAATCAACACCACGCAAACAGATTATCTGGTCAATGGCACATTGCTGTTTGTGGGAGCTTGCTGTGTTCCAGTCAGCTGTCACCCTTCCCGGCTTACAACAGTGACGTACTTCATTTGCTACAAGGATTACGAAGAAGTGAGTTCCTACGTTGGAATAACAATATTATTACAGCGCGAACGGAGACCATTCATCCCATCGATATCTGCAGTGCCTCTCCAAAGAAACAATGAAGCTTGGTATGGCAACTGCTCGGCCCAAGACCGTAAGGAACTACACAGAGTCGTGAACACAGCCCGTGCACCACGTGAACCTGCCTCCCATCCATTGACTCTGTCAGCACCTCCCGTGGCCTTGGGAAAGCGGGCAGCATAACCAAAGATCCCTCCCACCCGGGTTATTCACTCTCCCAACCTCTTCCATCGGGCAGGACTTACAAAAGTCTAAGAACACGCAGATTCAAAAACAGCTTCTTCCCCACCATTACCAGACTCCTGAATGACCCTCTTATGGACTGAACTGATCTCTCCACGCAACTTCTCCACTGAGTGTGCTTCACCCGATACCTATGTCTATGTATTTACACTGCATTTATCATATGTCCTATGTTTTTCATGTATGGAACAATCTGTCTGGACTGTACGCAGAGCAATACGTTTTTTCACTGTACCTCGGTACATGTGACAGTAAATCCAAATCTAAATCCATTTCACTTAGTGTCATTCTCCTGCCTTTTCCCTGTAATCCTGCATATTTCTCCTCTTCAAATAAGAGTGGGAAATGGTGGCATAGTGGTATTGTCACTGGACTAGAAATCCACGGACCCAGAGTAATGTGCTGGGAACCTGGGTTCGATTGCCACCGATGGCAACATTTGAATTCAATAAACACCTCGAATTGAAAGTGTAATAATGACCATAAAACCCACCTGGCTCACCAATATCCTTTAGGAAGGAAATGTGCCTTTCCTGTGACTTTAGATCCACAGCAATGTGGTTGACTCGTAACCTCAAGGTTAATTAGGGATGTGCAATAAATGCTGGCCCAGCCAGCATTGCTTACATCCCATCCAATAAATAAAAAATAAATCCCCTCCATAATGCCTTGAACCTGCCTCTACCATACTTGGTGCTTCTGAACGTTTCTATATCAATGTCGTTCTTTCGTACAAACAAGACCAAGCCTGATTGTCCTTCCTTTAAAAGTATAACCTCATATTTCTGGTTTTCTAATAATATTTTCAGATCATTTGATCATGGCTGATATTTTTCTCATCCCCAGTCTCCTGCCTTGTCCCCGTACCTCTGATCCCCTTATTAATCAAGAACCTGTCTATCTCTTAAAGTCACTCGGTGATTTGGCCTCCACAATCTTTTGTGGCAATGAGTTCCACAGATTCACCAGCTTCTGGCCGAAGAATTTTATCGTCATCACAGTTTTAAAGGATCGTCCAGTCAGTGAGGCTGTGCCTTCGGGTTCTAGTCTCTCATACTAATGGAAACATCTTCTCCATGTCCACGCTATCCATGCCTCTCAGTATTCTATAAGTTTCAATGAGATCCCCCCTCACCCGCTCCTCATACGACAAGCTCTTCATTCCGGGGATCATTCTTGGATACCTCATCTGGACCCTTTCCAAGACCATCACCTCCTTCCTTAGATACAGGGCCCAAAGCTGATCACAATATTCCAAATTTGCCCTTTCTATGTTTGTTACTGAAATGAAATGAAATGAAATGAAAATCGCTTATTGTCACAAGTAGGCTTCAAACGAAGTTACTGTGAAAAGCCCCTAGTCGCCACATTCCGGCGCCTGTTCGGGGAGGCTGGTACGGGAATTGAACCGTGCTGCTGACCTGCTTTAAAATCCAGCAATTTAGCCCAGTGTGCTAAACCAGCCCCTACTTAGTTCACTAATTTGTTTGCATTGTCCTTAGCAAGCAGAATAATAATAATCTTTATTGTCACAGGTAGGCTTACATTAACACTGCAATGAAGTTACTGTGAAAAGCCCCTAGTCACCATGTTCCGGTACACTGAGGGAGAATTCAGAATGTCCAATTCACCTAACAGCACATCTTTTGGGACTTGTGGGAGGAAACCGGAGCACCCGGAGAAAATCCACGCAGACACAGGGAGAGCGTGCACACTCCTCACAGACAGTGGCCCAAGCCAGGAATTGAACCTGTGACCCTGGCACTGTAAAGCAACAGTGCTAACCACTGTGCTACTGTGTCACCATTACAGAATTGTTAGTGCTGAGCGAGGACATTCAGCTCCAGGGTGACGGACTATCCCTTTATTTTTTTTTTGAAAATCTTTTTATTGGCTTTTCTCATATTCATAAGCAGTTGTTAATTATATATATTATTTTTCTTGCCCGCGCTAATTTGCTTTATTTTACAGGGAGGTTTGTTTTGTCCTTCATTTAACTAACTGTACGTACATTTTGTTGCCCTCTGGTTCGGTCTATGATATCCCTCCTTCCTCCGCCATCCCCCCCCCCCCCCCCCCCATTGGTTTCAGCTCCCTTCCACTTCTCTTGTGGTTTTCCCATTCCGCCCCCCCCCCCCCCCCCCGGGGTTGTGCAGTCCTTTGGTTCCTCAACCTTTTTTTCTTCCTGGCTTACTCCTCGTTGCTGGCCTCGAACAGGTTTTGGAACAGGTCGACGAACTGCCCCCAAGTATCCAGGAAGCCTTCCTCTGACCCTCGGGTGGCGTACTTAATCTTCTCCAGGTGGAGAAATTCTGAGAGGTCAGCGAGCCGGTCTGCAGCCGTGGGCGGTGCTGCCGATCGCCAGACGAGCAGGATTCTCCGGCGTGCGATTAGGGAAGCGAAAGCAAGGGCGTTGGTCCCCTTCCCCATGTGTAACTCTGGCTGCTCCGATACCCCGACGATTACCACTATTGGGCATGGCTTCACCCTCACCCCCAGAACTCTGGACATTGCCTCGGAGAAGGCTGCCCAGAACCCAGCAAGTTTGGGGCAAGCCCAAAACATGTGCGGTTACTGTCCCTTTATGTAATCAGGGCCGGTTTAGCTCAGCAGGCTGGACGGTTGCTTCGAGATGCGGAGCGAGGCTAGCAGCGCGGGTTCAAGCCCCGTACCGGCCGAGGTCATTCATGAAGGCCCTGCCTCCTCAACTCTGTCCCTCGCCTGAGGCGTGGTGACCCTCGCCCGAGGCGTGGTGACCCTCAGGTTAAAGTTCAAAGGGGAAAGCAGCCAATGGTCATTAGTTTTTTACTTTGTATTTACTGGCAATGTCCCGGATTGAGGCCACTGCTTGATCAAATGCAAATAGGGTGGACCCATCATGGAGGGGGAGGAGCAATTAGGGAGGGGGCGGGACCATGAGCGTGGGGGCGGGACCATTAGAGAGGGCGGGGCTACTAGGGAGGGAGCGGGCCATTAGAGAGTGGGCGGGGCCATTAGAGAATGGGCGGGGCCATTAGAGAGGGGGCGGGGTCATTAGCGAGGGGGTGGGGCATTAGTGGGGGGGCCATTAGAGAGGGTACGAGGCCATTGAGGACAGGTTCGGGGGCACTTGGATTGAGGGCGGGGCTATCGGGAAGAGGGGCGGGACTATCGGCGCGGGGTGGCCGTTGGAGGGGAGGCGGAGCCAATAGGAACAGGGGCGTGGCCTTAGGTAGAGGGGACGTGTCCGCAGTGACCGGAGGCGTTGCCGCAGTGATCGGGGGCGTGGTCAGTGATCGGGGGCGTGGCCAACCAGCTCCGCCTCCCCCTCGCTAACGGCCCGATAGCCCCGCCCCTCTTACCGATTGCCCCGCCCTCAATCCAAGTGGTCTGCTTGGGTAGGCCAATCGGCCGCCGCTTTGGAATGAGGCGCCGGCGTCAACAGCTTCAAATATAAGCAGCCTTCAGCAGGCGGGGGGGCCTCTGCAGTCATGTTTACACCATGGGGGAGACGAATCAGAGGAATGGTATAAATTGTAGGGTGCAATTGGACGTGGAAGAACGCCGGTGACGCGACATGTGAGGGCGTTAACTGACTTTGGCTAGGCGGGCTGGAGTAGGCCCAGTTGCCATGGTGTCCGATTGAGCGGCGCGCGCAGCCTGTGGAGACCTCACCGTGGTGCCAGTGCGCAGGCGCGTTGCCGGACCCGGCTGGAAGCCACTCGGTTGTTACTTTCAGCAAGTTACATGGTCCTCACTGAGTAGCACTTTATTCCACCCTGCACAGAGACACATCCCCTCTTTTATCTGGTTGCTTGAATCGCTTGACAACCTACAAATTTTTAAGCCTGGCTGCGGAACCTGTTGCCCTCTTACGATTTGAACCCGTCTTATGTGGTTTTTTTTTCCAAACCCCCCACCTCTCCGCTGGTGATTTATGTTTTAATAAACCACTGATTTCTGCGAAAAGGGTAAGGAACTTTTTGTTTTATTCTATGTGTGTTCCGATATTTCCCTGACCTGATTCTGTGGAGGCGTGGTTCTCAACACAAGTGCAGCTTTCCTACCTAACTCGTCCACTTGGCGAGACCAACGCTAGAGGTGGTGAATACGATGCCATCGTCACGAATAAATCCAACAGGGAATGCAGTAGCAATCTCTTAACCCAGAGAATGGTCTGAGTCTGGAGCTCGCTACCATATCCTGTAATTTAGTTGAATAACAGGTGCATCCAAAGGCAAGCACAATGTGGGCAAGAAGGAAAATAATATCCTTATTTAAGGATATACCGATAGGGTTGTAAAATAGGACGGGAGGAGGTTTGAGTGAAGCTTAGTGGCATAGACCAAAATGAGAAAAAAACATATCTGTGATCTTTAAAATATTTCTGATGTTGGTGTCACTATATTAGATATGGATCTACTTGTTGACCATGTCACTGGATTTGATTTATTGTCACGTGTATTGCGGTACAGAGAAAAGTATTGTTCTGTGTACAGTCCATGCAGATCGTTCCATGCATAAAAAACATAGGACATGCATAAATATGCAATGTAAATACATAGGACAGGCATCGGGTGAAGCATACAGGAGTGTAGTGCTACTCAGTAGAGAAGATGTATACAGAGATCAGTTCAGTCCATAAGAGGTTCATTCAGGAGTTTGGTAACAGTGCGGAAGAAGCTGTTTTTTGAACCCGTTAGTAATGCGTGTTCTCAGACTTTTCTATCTCTTGCCTGATGAAAGAGATTGGAAGAGCGATGAATCAGTGAGGTAGTGAATTTATAATTAAAGATGCTCTGGTTTGAGGTTCTATATCAAAACTGTTTTGTGGGCAGCATTTATTAACTTCAACAAATGGAATGCATGAATTAATGTAGTAAGTTGCCAACAAGATGGGTTCAATTCCTGTACCGGCTGAGTTCTTCATGAATAACATTCTCAACCTTGTCCCTCGCCTGAGGTGTGGTGATCCAAGGGTTAAATCACCACCAGCTCTCGTCCTCAAAGGGGAAAGCAGCCTGTGATCATAGAATCATAGAACTTACACTGCAGAAGGAGGTCATTCGGCCCATTGAGTCTGCACCGGCCTTTGGAAAGAGCATGCCACATAAGCCTCCACCTTATCCCTGTAACCCCACCTAACCTTTTTGGACACTAAGGGCAATTTAGCATAGCCAATCCACCCAACATGCACATCTTGGGACTGTGGGAGGAAACCGTAGCACCCGGAGGAAACCCACGCGGACACGGGGAGAACATGCAAACTCCGCACAGACAGTGACCCAATCTGGGAATCAAACCTGGGAGCCTGGAGCTGTGAAGCAACAGTGCTAACCACTGTGCTACCGGTCGCTCTGTTCATCTGGGGCTCTGGTGACTTTACTTTGGGTGGCATGGTAGCGCAGTGGTTAGCACTGTTGCTTCACAGCGCCCAGGTTCTAATCCCGGCTTGGGTTACTGTGCGGAGTCTGCACGTTCTCCCTGTGTCTGCGTGGGTTTCCTCCGGACACTCCAGTTTCCTTGCACAAGTCCCGAAAGATGTGCTTGTTAGGTGAATTTGACGTTTTGAATTCTCCTTCTAGTGTACCGAACAGGCGTCATAGTGTGGCGACTAGGGGATATTCACTGCAACTTCATTGCAGTGTTAATGTAAGCCTACTTGTGACATTAATAAATATTATTATTATTACTACTTTGGTTGGTACAGAAAATTTCTAAAATGTAAATTTAATCCCAAATTTTGTTGCCAGCCTCTAACTCTCACCAAATCCTGTTCACCTCCTGCACCCACGGATTGGGAACTCTTCAATTTTAATACTTACTCTCTCCATGGCTCTGCCCTTTTTCTGTAACCTCTTCCGAGATCGCTGCACTATCGCTGCACTACTACAAATCTGGCCTCTTCCCTCATTCCTTTAAGCTGCCTAGACCCCAAGTTCTGGAATTCCCTCCCTAAACCTTTCTATTTCTTTACCTTTTTAAGAAAAAAAAACCTCTTGAAATCTACTCTATGGCTAAAACCTTTTGTCCATCAGTCATTGGTCAAAGTTTTGTTAATGCTCCTTGGAGTTGCATCATTGCTAAATGGATGGATTGTTTTATATCATTCGCATTGCTCCATGTTTTGATCTGGTCAATAGTTTGGCTTTACATTAGAGTTAAAAACAGAAAGAGTTTGATGTGAGAAGGAATAATTTAACAGTGGCTACTTGTTTGTCACTAAATGATCTTGGTTTCTTGAACGTTTATGGAATGTGGGCAATCGTTGCTTATCCCTTGTGTCCTTCAAATTAGTAGACCTTGGGGGAATTGCATTCGCCATGTTAGAAATTGAAATTGGAATCCCTGGGTTGTTCTAATGAGTATATGTTTATATTTCAAACAGCTGGTACAGTGGGCAGGCGTAGATGAAATTTAATGCATAATTTAGTGGTAATACTTTTTACGAGGAAGAATGGGAGATAGGACAAGAGTATAATTCTAAAAGGGGTGCACGAGCAGAGGAACCTGTCGGGTGTATATGCGCATATGTTAAAGGTGGCAGTGCAGGTTGAGAAAATGGTTAACATGACACATGGGATCCTGAATGTTATACATAGAGTCATAGAGATTTTTTTAAAAACAAGGTTGTCACATGATTTGAGCGCAGGACCGGCTGCATTTTTGCGAGCTCTGACCCCACTCGTCTTTTCACACTTTATTTTATCCGACTGCACATTCCATAATCATTTTTTGGGGGGATATTCCATAATTATCATTTTCTTGGATATATGTCTTGCGCTACATCACTGGATGATCATGGTCAGTATTTGGTGATGAAGCGCAGAGTTGAATCAGAGCAAATCCGATTGAGGTGGTTGGAGGTGGCTGGGATGGGGCCCAGTTTGCAGTGGCGGTTTTGCTGGTGTGCGAGCACATGCTTCAGCGGTGCTGTGTGTGTCAGGATGATGATTGTCTTTGTGAATGATGATCTGGATGATGATCTCAGCTCGGTGGTGCATGGTTTTGGTGTTCGCTTTGATGAACTGCAAAGTATCCTTGAGAGAATTTACGCCAGTGTACTCCGTATCTGATCTTTGAGGCCGTGGCCGGGATGAGACCCCGAGCAATGGTCTTGTGTTGTTCTGTCTGCAGTACTCGTTGTGAGGGTATTGAGGTGGCTGATCATGTTGAGTCATCATTCTCCCCCCCCCCCCGTGTTTCTGGCCATCAGAGCGGCAACTTAGTAAGTGAAGACGCTTTGTTCAGTGGAGCTTCTGAGAGATCCTGAATGTTGTTTGACGATCCTGTCAAGGCCTTGGCCTTTGCAAGCAACATGAGTGGTTGAGTGGCAGGCAACAGAAAGTAGGGATAATGGATGGTAGGCACTCATTGTTCCGATGTTACTAGTGGTGTCCCACAGGGATCTGTGTTAGGGCCTCAATTGTTCACATTATTTATTAATGACTTGGACAACGGCAGAGAAAGCCATTTATCCAAATTTTCTGATGACATAAAGTTAGGTGGCATTGTAGACCGTAGACTAGGTGAATAGTCAAAACTGTGGCAGATGGATTTCAATGTAACCATTTTGGACCAAAAGAATATATAGATCAGGGTACTTTCTGGATGGTATGAAGCTAAATTCACTGGCCGCCCAAAGAGATCTGGGGTTCAATTTATCACGGCTAATCCACATTGATCTTTAAAATGAGGCTAGGGTGGGGCCTGACCCTAGAAAGACTGCTTTCAGAAGGTCTTAAGAGTCTTAGACGTTTACAACATGAAAACAGGCCGTTCTGCCCAACTTGCTGGTGCAGACTCGATGGGCCGAATAGCCTCTTTCTGCACTGTGTAGGGATTCTATGATTTCTATTTGTTAAAATGAAAAACTTCAATAAAAATACAAGGAAGTTTCAAATGTTTTATAAGGCACTGCTTTGGCCTCCGTTGGAGTATTGTTGGATTCTGGGTTGGATTCTGCAAAATTTTAGGCAAGAAATTAAGGCTTTAGAGAGTGTGCATCAGAGTTTTTTACAGGAATGGAATCAGGGACTTCAGTTACGCAGATACTTTGGAGAAGCTGGGATTGTTCTAGGCGAGGGGAGATTTGATAGAGGCGTTCAAAATCACGAAGGGTCTCGGCAACCGATAAGAAGAAACTGTTTCCATTGGCAGAAAGATTGAGAACCAGAGGATACTGATTAAAGGTGATTTGCGAAAGAGCCACTGGCATTATGATGGAGAACATTTTAACACAGCTAGTGGTTAGGATCTGGGATGCATTGCTGTGGTGGAGGCAGATTCAATCATCGAGTATCTGAAGGGCAGCATCTTACAAGGCAATTTTGGAACGGGTGGGAGAGAAGATCATGCAGAGTTGCCCTTGCAGAGAGATTGCCTGCACACGGTGGGAGAATGGTCATCTGTGCTGAACCTATTCTATGATTGATTTCTGTTTGAAGAAGTGCAAGGTAACATAGAATCCCTATAGTGCTGAAGGAGGCCATTCAGTCTACCGTGTCTGCACCCACCCTCTGAAGGAGCACCCACCCAGGCCTATGCCCTCAACCCATCCCCGTAAGCTAGTAACGCCACCTAACCTTTTGGACACTAAGGTACAATTTATCACGGCTAATCCACCTAACCTGCACGTCTTTGGTCTGTGGGAGAAAACCAGAGCACCCGGAGGAAACCCACACCGACACGGGGCAACGTGCAGGTTCCGCACAGACAGTGACCCAAGCCGGGAATCGAACCTGGGACCCTGGCGCTGTGAAGCAATTGTGATAACCACTATGCTATCGTGCTGCCCCAATAATAACCTTTTATTGTCACAAGTATGAAGTTACTGTGAAAAGCCCCCAGTGTCCACACAGACAGTCACCCAAGGCTGGAATTGAACTCCGGTCCATGGTGCTGTGAGGCAGCCGTGCTAACCACTGCCACTGTGGGTTGGTGCAGGCCTGATGTGCCCAATGGCCTCATTCTGCACTGTAGGGATTCTGCACTGTAGGGATTCTGCACTGTAGGGATTCTGCACTGTAGGGATTCTGCACTGTAGGGATTCTGCACTGTAGGGATTCTGCACTGTAGGGATTCTGCACTGTAGGGATTCTGCACTGTAGGGATTCTATGATTTTAAAATGGGAATGAGGCTAATAATTTTTTCCTGAGGTTCATGAGTCTTTGGAACTCTCTTCCTCAAAAGATGGAGGAATCAGAGCCTGAATATATTCAAGGCAGAGGCAAAAGGATTCTTTAACTAGGGGGGTGAAAGGTTACAAGTTGAGGTTCTCTAATCAGCCATGATCTTATTAAATGGCAGAGCAGACTAGAGGGGCTGAATGGCCGACTCCTACTCCTCGTTTGTATCAATGTCATGTTTTCCTGTAGACTACATGAGACTGTCATACCAAAATATATTTTTATCAAAATAATATTCAGCTGGAATACTGTGCAATAATTAATTATTTTAATTGTGAAGAAAACCTAGAATTCTCACTGCCAAAGTGTTGGTAGATATCTTGTGAGTAATGGCAAAAGCACCATAAAATATTTTCTGAATAAAGAAACATTGCTATTGAAGCTTGATGCTCAGTTATCAGGACACAAATAACTGGTTTGCTGGTCCATTCTCCATGGCAACATGTCAATGAACCAGAGTCCACTTGCCAACCAATCAGCTTATCTCATGCAGTATAAATTTGTTGTTTATTTTAAAATGTGGTACTCCAGGATGCAAATGGCATTTAGAACCATAGAATTGCAACAGAGTGGAAGGATGCAATTCAGCCCACAGCCCAAGGATATGCAGGTTATGTGGATTGGCTATGCTAAATTTACAGGGATGGGGTGGGAGGTTGGGCCTAGGTAGAGTGCTCTTTTAGGGGGCTGGTGTAGATTCAGTGGGCCGAATGGCCGCCTCCTGCACTGTAGGGATTCTATTCTATGATTCAACAGTGTATCGTATTTCCCACTAATATTCTAGGATTGTACTACCAAGCTGCTATTCATAATGAAAAAATAGTCATATCCAATTAAGTGAATACTGTAACTACTTTTTCTAAACAGTTAGTATATTTAATAAAACTGAAGATTGGGCATGCAGGTACCGCAGACGATGAGGAAAGCTAATGGCATGCTGGCCTTCTTAGCGAGGGGATTTGAGTATAGGAGTAGGGATGTTTTTCTGCAGTTATACAGGGCCTTGGTGAGGCCACACCTTGAGTATTGCGTGCAGTTTAGGTCTCCTAGTTTGAGGAAGGACATTCCTGCTATTGAGGGTGTCCAGCGAAGGTTCACCAGACTAATTCCTGGGATGGCAGGACTGACATATGGAGAAAGACTGGATCAACTGGGCTTGTACTCACTGGAGTTTAGAAGAATGAGAAGATCTCATAGAAACATATAAAATCCTGATGGGACTGGACAGGCTAGATGCGGGACGAATGTTCCTGATGTTGGGGACATCCAGAACTAGGGGTCACAGCCTAAGGATAAGGGGTCAGCCATTCAGGACTGAGATGAGGAAGAACTTCTTCTCTCAGAGAGCTGTGACCTTGTGGAATTCTCTCCCACAGAAAGCTGTTGGGGTCAGTTCGTTGGATATATTCAAGAGGGAGCTGGACACGGCCCTTGCGGCTAAAGGGATCAAGGGGTATGGAAAGAAAGCGAGAGTGGGATACTGAATTTGCATGACCAGCCATGATCATATTGAATGTTGGTGCAGGCTTGAAGGGCCAAATGGCCTACTCCTGCACCTATTTTCTATGTTTTTTAACAAACCCTCACCCACCATCTTAATCATTCATCGCCCCCACTACCAAAACACTCTGACAGCTGTGTGCACCATCTATAAAATGTACTGCAGCAAACTCCCCAAGGCTGCTTCAACAGCACTTTCCAAACCCACACTGAACCTGTCGAGAAGGATTAGGGCTGCAGACACATGGGAACACCACCTGTAGGTTCACTTCTTTGTCACACGCCGTTCTGATTTGGGCCATAATCGGCATTCCTTCTCTGTTGCTGGGTCAAATACTTGGAACTCTCTCTTCCTAACAGTGGGTGGTGTCCAGGAACACACTTCCTAACAGTGGGTGGTGTATCGTTACCACACAGATTGCCGTGGCTCACCGTCTCCTTCTCAAGGGTATTAGGCAATACATGCCAGCCTTGTCAACAACTCCTCATTCCTTGAATGAATAGAAACAATTTTCTGAAAAGTTTCGAAGCTAGATTGACAACCCAGCTGACTGATCTTCTGAAATGCTAGGTATTCTTAACTCCAATGATGGGAAGGTCAACCACTTCTAATTATTCCAAACAATTGGTTTGATTTTTTTTTTTGTTGAAAGCCTCATCTTAATTTCTCAAATTATTTCAGAACATTGATTTTCAAATAGGGTTCCCTGTGGTGTTTTCAAAATACTGGATGGAGTCCACAGTTCAGCAGATTTGTTAGTCTGCCCAACGGGCACAAGGTCTGATACCGGTACTGTTTTTTAAAAAAATGGTCAAAGCAGAGACAACATTTAGAATTTGTATTTTCATTTTCCTCCACTTGTCGACTTGTCTTGATCAATTATGTGTATATAACTGATGCTGTCTCTTAGAAGTTAGAACAAAGGGACTTTGGTAATGTTAATATTAAGTGGATCCATCAAAGGAAAAAAAATGAAACACTTTTATGTTAAATATAATTTTTCATGTTGAACTGCAATGTCAGCAATTATATTGAACGGATCAGCTGCAGCAACCAAGACCGATGACAGTGTTTTGGAACTGTCAAAGCAGTGGGATTTGTTGTTGAATCAGTTGAAGAATAAATCAAAGTGAAGACTTTGGCCAGCTTTTGCCGTTACTGCAATGCATAAGTATTGACATTGGAAGGCACTTACTGGATTATGACATTAGCAATGCTGCCACTGTTAAACTGGCATTTCAATTTAAAATTAAGTCATTGGCATTTCTGAAGTTAGCTACTTTGACAGCAATCTCGAGCAGTCGTTTGGTATGGCATATTGTGCAAAGTTGCTCTTGACAAAGAAACCCATTGTTTTTCCTATCAACAGATAAGTAGTATATAGCCAGTGCAACAAAGTGACTGGCGTCACTGACAAATCTTTCTTACAAGGTAGAAAGAAACACTTGGCATGGTTTCCCATGATGGCATTTTTTCTCCTAGAATTCTGGTTATTGTTTTAACTTGAGAGGCCTTGGGTATTTTGCTCACTCCTTCACCTAGGTAATGGCACGGTGGCACAATGGTTAGCACTGCTGTCTCACAGCGCCAGGGACCCGGGTTCAATTCTGACCTTTAAGTAACTGTGTGGAGTTTGCACTTTCTCCCTGTGTCTGTGTGGGTTTCTTCCCACAGTCCAAAGATATGCAGGTTGGCTGGATTGGACATGATAACATTGTTCCTTAGTCCAGGGATGTGCAGGTTAGGTATGGTTACGAGGGTAGGGTGGGGAAGTGGGCCTAGGTAGGGTACAAATTTGATGGGTCAAATGGCTTCCTTCTGCACTGCAGGGATTCTATGATAATATTACTAGAAACTTTACTAGAAACTTAAAGCCCAAGCTTATCAGGCCCAGTGCGCTACTTCCTTGAATCTGGTTTATGAGAGTGATGCCAAACACGGACTGATGCAGCTTTCCTTATCTCTGGTATGAAAATATTTCTCGGTACTGTGGGAGAATGAAGTGACCCTGCAGTAAACTTGCGCAAGATGGAAACAGGAGTAGGGTACTCACCTCTTTGAGCCTTTTTCATATTCAATTGGCTAATGCCTCTACTCCTTTTGATTCATATCCTATGATGCCCTTGCCTCTCCAAATTTTACTGAATATTTTAACTGACCTAGCATTTAGTCTTTTTGCAGGAGGAATTCCAATTTGTATGAAAAACAGCTCATTTGCAATTCTAAATGACTGAGCTCTAATTTTAAGCTTTGTACCGTAAATTCCCTCCTAGGATTCTAGATTCCACCCTTCCCATTTGAGGGAATAGTTTCTCCTTATCTATCCTATAAAATTTTATTATTTTAACCTTGATTTTTAAATTCTCCTTCAGTCTCTTCTATGCCAGTGAATACAAATCAAGATTACGCACTTTAATCCTTTAAGGCCTAATGTCATTCTGATGAATCTGCAGTGTACATATTCCAAGACCAGTGCATCATTCCTGAGTTTTTTTTTCTTTATTATTTCATGATGTGTGGGCATCACAGGCAAGGTCAGCATTTGATGCCCATCACTCATTGCCCTTGGACTGAGCTAGGCCCCTTCAAATAAAATAAATTTAGAGTACCCAATTCTTTTTTTTTCCAATTAAGGGGCAATTTAGCATGGCCAATCTATCGACCTGCACATCTTTGGGTTATGGGGACGAGACCCACGCAAACATGAGGAGAATGTGCAAACTCCACATGGACAGTGACCTAGGCCCAAGATTCGAACCCGGGATCCTCAGTGCCGTGAGGCAGCAGTGCTAACCACTGCGCCGCCATGCCGCCCACAACTTCAGAGGGCAGTTAAGAGTCCACCACATCACTGTGCATCTAGAATCACATGGGTCAGACCAGGCAACGATGGTAGATATCCTTCCTTTTCACAACAATTGATAGTTTCATGGTCACTATTACAGAGACTAGCTTTCAATGTCATGTTTTGGTAATTGAATTTAATTCCACCAGCTGCTGTAGTAAGATTTGAACCCATGGGCTTGTGAGTTGCACTCCAATAATATTACCATTACATCACCATCTTCCCAGGAGATGCCCAAAGCTTAACAGGACGTGGGTTGCTGAAGACTCCGTACAGCTGGAAGCAGCACTTGCTGACTTGGGAATTGCAACTGCCTTTAGTAAAAAAGCAACTTTCCATTATCCTTTTTGATTACTTTTTGTACCTTGCACTAGATTCTGGTGATTTGTGCGCAGAACCCCAAATCACTTTCACTTTGCTTGTCCACCATTCCTAATCTCTCACCGTTGAGAAAATATTCTTAGTTTTCTTTTTCAGATCCAATATGGATGACTTTACATTCTTTGTTTGGACTCCATCCATCCAGTGTTACCGGTCACTTTGTTTGTGTGTTCCTTCCAGCTCCCATCTGCACAATTTATTATGCCTACTAACAGCCCTATACCTTCGCCCAAGTTATTAATATATATGGTTGAAAACTGAAGCGAACCCTGATAACGTAACTTGTAACACCCTGTCTGTTAGAGAATATGGTAAATGTTTTTGATGCATTAAATTTTGAAAAGCTGCTTTGACCTCTACATTTGTTTCACCTTATTATTGTAGTTCTGTTTGAGGCCACTTGAAAGCTCAAACACCTGTTAGACATCTTTCGACACAGGCACATGAATCACCAAACAAAACTTGTGCATGTACATTGCTGTCGAGGCCTTCTGGATCACTGCAATTTCATCACGCTCTTCATTCTTGCAGCATTTGCTTCTATATTTACATATATCGAATTATGCCAAGTCTTTCTAATCTACAGCAATGATTTTATTGCTGTCTGTACTTAATCATGTAATGAATATTTATTATTGTTTGAATAATTAAACTTGTAAAATTAAAATAGTCTATTTTAGACTCTATGTAGGTCATTGAAGACTGGATAATGAACAGAATTTAAGGCAAGATGGGATGTGTGCAGGTTTTGGACATGTTTGAGTTAATGGAGGTGGAAAGAGGTCAGCAAAGGGAGGATTGAAGTAATGGTAGGATGTGACTGAAGATTGCAGCTGTGATGGAACAAGAGGCAAATCTGGGTCTGGTTTAGCACCATGAGCTAAACAGCTGGCTTGTAAATGCAGAACAAAGCCAGCAGCGTGGGTTCAATTTCTGTACCGGCCTCCCCGAACAGGCGCCGGAATGTGGCGGCTAGGGGCTTTTTACAGTAACTTCATTGAAGCCTACTTGTGACATAAGTGAGTATTATTATTCCCTTTTTAGTGCTGGAAAGGAAGTAGTGTCTGAAACTAAGCTTGGTTGCATACGATACCAAGACTGAGCCATTTGGTGGAGCCTCCAAGGGAGGGGAAAGGATGAAATCAATGATAATAGATCAGTTTGTGATGGGGAGCTGTAGACAAATCATTTCCATCTTCCTGGTATTAAAGCTGGAAGGAGCTGAGACTCATCCAAGATCAAATGTCTGCTGAGCAAATTGACGGAACCTAGACAGCTGCGGGAAGTGGGTAGATGAAATGTTATTGATGAAAATTGTTCTAGTTCAACTTTGGAAAGTAACAGCGTGACAGTGTGATTTGTTACTCTGGCTGTCACTTTCCTGATGCTGCAAGTGGCAGAACTTTAGGGAAGTTGACAGAGGTCATGATACATTTGAGGATTGGGGGAAGAAACGGAAATTAGAGTTGCTGCAGTAATTGGTGATGCTTGAAGAATGAACATTGTATGTTCATGAATCATAATGGTGCTTGAAGGAAGGGATCCATTGACATTACCAGTTCGCGTGGTGGCCATGGGGGAGGAGATGAGTAGAAAGGAGTTGAATGCAATAGGGATTTGGGGAGGAATAACTGGATTGTGTAGGTGAGATGAATTTGGAGTGAGTAGGATATGGAAGCTGTTAATTAGCGGTTTGGGGATTACTTTGGTATGGCTGGATCCTTGAAGCAAAGGATTGGGGAGGGCACTGAGGTACTTGCATTAAGAAATCCTCAAGTTCCTCGTTAAGACTTCTGAGCACCCAGTGATGGCTGCATGCTTTCATTTGAACTGGAATGTCAGTTTTAGTCATTATCTTTATTCTCTTTTTAAAGATTGTAAAGCAGTCCAAATGTTGTTTTATAAACAATCTATGCACCAAGCCTTGATTCATAGCATCAGATGAGTGGTTTGTGTGAGTTGTGGTTCTGTATTGCAGTACACAGTAGCTTTTAGCCTCGGCAAGACTCTAGAATAAAGCCATTAGGTCATATTTTTAAACTTTTCTTTTAAAGGAGTCAACAGGGCGTAATGGGAATTGGTGGCTTGGGATAATCAGCAGCTAGTTGGACAGGCACAGCTTGCTTTCCCTTCAGGCGAGTGAATCATGCACTTGATGTCACTTGGTAATTCATATTTGATAAACAAGTACTGTTTATCTTTTAAAAAGTAACTCCCTTGGTTGGGTTGCCATCTTTTAACTGACACTAGGTATTCATTTTTTGTACGAGCAACTTGTCATTTTTCTTGGGAAGGAGGGAAGGTTTGAGTGTCATCCTGTGTGTGGGTGGTGTGTTTATGTGGATGGGTGTGGTGTGTGAGAGGGAGAAGAGAGACTTATTTATGTTTGGCTGATTAAATATCCCTCACATTTCTGGTTATTTGCCTTGCCCTGATTTTGTATGTACATGGCCATCTTTGGCTCCACAAAGATATGTCACGTAACTTGGGGAATATACAGGAAGAAGCAAAGAATAATGTATGTTGCAAAGTAATACTATACTTGTATTTTGCAGTTGGCATAAAGCTCAAGGATTTTCTGTAGTCTCACCTGCAAAATCAAACGTTATTACCTTGTACTGAGATTTATGCATGTATCATGTGATTAGCAAGAGTCATAAAATTCTGTATCAGTACTAATTGTTTTAGCATGCATTGTAACGACTGGGGGAGGTGAGGATTTGTTGTAGCTTTTCTTGGGCACCTGTTGAGGAATTTTCTTGGAATAAGTAAAGTGCTTTGGTCTCGGTCAAGTTAATAAATGTTTGAGAAACATATTTTAAATTTATGAGCTTTAATTGAACAGGGAAGTGTTTGCAATGTGAATAGCTTATTATTTAGAATCATCATAATCTCTGCAAAGAGGAGGAGCTGATTGCTGTTGGATAGACTCCAAGCAAAAGCAGTAATGACAAATGGATTGAGATACAGGGAACATTGGACACAGACGTAGAAAAGGTTTAAGGGGGGATTTAATAGTGGTTATTAAAATTGTCATGCATCTGAATGATGAAAAGGGACTTTTCTTTGATCACAGACATGGGGACCATCAATTTTAAAATTACCAAATGAAGAGAAATGTTTGAACTTGTATGCTGTCATAGAAAATGTTTGAGGCAGAGACCACTGCATCTTTTATGGGAAAATTGGAAAATATTTACACAGAAAATATATGGGTTAGTTCAGAATGTTTGAACAAAGAGCCGGCAGCTACGATGGGCTAAATGGCCACCTTCTGTGTTGTTGCACCTCCTAATTACTGTTGCCTTCTGTAACTTGTCTTTCATTGACTTGGAGATTTGTCAGTTTCAAATTCCTAGGGGTGCACATCTCCAAAAATCTGTCCTGGTCCACCCACGTCGACGCTATCACCAAGAAAGCACAACAGCGCCTATACTTCCTCAGGAAACTAAGGAAATTCGGCATGTCCACATTAACCCTTACCAACTTTTACAGATGCACCATAGAAAGCATCCTATCGGGCTGCATCACAGCCTGGTATGGCAACTGCTCGGCCCAGGACCGCAAGAAACTTCAGAGAGTCGTGAACACCGCCCAGTCCATCACACGAACCTGCCTCCCATCCATTGACTCCATCTACACCTCCCGCTGCCTGGGGAAAGCGGGCAGTATAATCAAAGATCCCTCCCACCCAGCTTAGTCACTCTTCCAACTTCTTCCATCGGGCAGGAGATACAGAAGTCTGCGAACACGCACGAACAGACTCAAAAACAGCTTCTTCCCCACTGTCACCAGACTCCTAAATGACCCTCTTATGGACTGACCTCATTAACACTACACCCTGTATGCTTCATCCGATGCCAGTGCTTATGTAGTTACATTGTATATGTTGTGTTGCCCTATTATGTATTTTCTTTTATTCCCTTTTCTTCTCATGTACAATCCTTTTTCTCACATTGCGTTTACTCCTTTTGCAAATCACTTCAAATACGTGCCCTCCCATTCTCGATTCTTTTTTGAGTGGGAGGTTACTCCTTCTCTACCCTGTTCAGCCCCCTCATTATTTTGAACATCTCATTAAATCTCCTCTTTGCCTTCACCTCTCCAAAGAGAATAGTCCCAAACTTTGCAATCTATCCTCATAACTGAAGTTTCTCATCCCTGGAACTATTCTTGTCAACCTCTTCTGCACTCTCTCCAGTGTGTTCACATCCTTCCTGAAGTGTGGTGCCCAGACCTTTTTACTACACTCCAGCTAGTGTCTTGCGTAAGTTCAACGTAATCTCCTTGTACTTGTACTCTACGCCCATATTAATAAAGCTTAGGATATTGAATGCTTTAAACTACTCTCCACCTGTCCTGCCACCTTTAATGACCTATACACCCAGGTCCCTCTGTACCTGCACCCTCTTTAGAGTTGTGCCTCTCATTTTATATTGCCCCTCCAATGCTGGAAAAGTGTGCGGCAGAAAGAACAGAACTTCACATCTGCCCACTCCACTAATTTGTCTGTGGCCCTCAATTTCCACAATGGCCTTCTCACAGTGTACAAAGTTTTGTATCATCCACAAACTTTGAAGTTTCCCCCTACGGACCAAGATCTAGATCTTTAATGTATATTAGGAAAAGCAGGGGTACCAATATTGACCCCTGGGAACTCCACTACAAACCTTCCTCCAGCCCCAAAACACCCATTAACCATTACTCGGTGTTTCCTATTACCCAGTCAATTTTATATCCCATGAGCTGTAACATTTCTCTCCAGTATGTTGTGCGGCACTGTATTGAATGATTTTTGGAAATCCATGTACACCACATGAACAGCATTATTGACCCTTTCTGTTATCTATTCAAAAAACTCCAGAAAGTTAGTTGAACATTATTTTCCCTTAAGAAATCCATACTGGCTCTTCCTAATCAACTCACACTTTTCCATGTGACTATTTAATTTTATCCCGAATAATGGTTTCTAGAACTTCCCCACCATTGATGTTAAACTGACTGGACTGTAATTACTTGGTTATCCTTTGTGATGAATGTAGGAATTTCGGATATGTTTTGCATGTATTTGGTGCAGTAAGGGTTAAAAGCCTGGGTTAGTCTGGGCGGCACGGTAGCACAGTGGTTAGCACTGTTGCTTCACAGCGCCAGGGCCCCAGGTTTGATTCCCGGCTTGGGTCACTGTCTGTGCGGCGTCTGCACATTCTCCCCGTGTCTGCGTGGGTTTCCTCCGAGTGCTCCGTTTTTCCTCCCACAAGTCCCAAAATACTTGCTTGTTAAGTGAAAAGGACATTCTGAATTCTCCATCGGTGTAACCAAGTGTGGCGACTAGGGGATTTTCACAGTAACTCCCGTCCATTGTATGCCTATGACTCCTGCAGTCATGTTTTTAAGCAATTTTCGATTGAAAGGTTCTGGGAGCCAGAAGTGCAATTAAGGCATCCTAAAAACTTGGCCGATTGGAGTTTTGTTTGGATTAAGGTGGTTCCCTATGGAGTTAGTTAGTTAGATTGTGTTTCAGCTTGGTAAGATGGAATTAATGGGAGGAACTAAGTGTACCAAGCATTTTATAGAAAAGCAGTTTAGTTGAGTTTTAGATTGGAATGTGAGCAGAAGTCAAAGCATCTGCCGTCAGTTCAATTAAAGATATGTCTGCAGATCGGTTAGCAATTTCTTTCCAAGCAGTTCAGAATTGACTGAGAAGCTGAGCTGAAAGATGCTGCGAAGCAGCTTCTGAAGAAGTACAGCTGGAGTATCTGCATTGTCTGACCAGGTTTAAATAAAAAAAAAATAGGGGGCGATTCTCCGATATGGAGGCCAAATGTTCACGCCATCGCGTTTCACGACGGCGCGAACAGGGCCCTGGCACGCTGTGGGGGCCACGCTGGAGAGGTTGACGCCGCTCCTGCGTCCATACACGGTGCCAAATGGGCGCTGCGCCAACCCACGCATGCGCAGTTGGGGCAGCCTGGGCCAGACCCCATCAGAGGCCACCCTGGTGAAGGAGCCCCCTTCCCTCCCCCACAGGCCTCTCCCCTGCCCCCCCCCCCACAGAGTTCCCGCCGGCAGCGACCAGGGGTGGATGGCGCCGGTGGGAACCTGTCTTGTCGTAGCGGCCATTCGGGACGGAGAATCGCTGCTCGCCGGTTCTCCGAGCGGCCCCCGGTACAAATCGTGCGCCGCTGGTTTCCGGGGGGTGGGAGAATCGCGTGCAGGGGTCGGAGCGACGTGGCGCGATTCGCGCGACGCCCCGGCGATTCTCCCACCCGGCGTTGGGGGGGAGGAGGGGGGGGGGGGGGAGAATAGCGCCCATAATCTGTATTGTCACAAGTCGGCTTGCATTAACATGGCAATGAAGTTACTGTGAAAAACCCCTAAGTCTATCTCTTAAACAAGAGATGTCTGTACAACAGGTATTCTTGTGTTTCACTTCCACCGATGCTGCCAGCCCTGCTGAGTTTATCAAGCATCTTCCGTTTTTATTAATATTTAGAATTGGCTGGGAGAAACTACAGGGTTTACAGTTAAGACTGCTTGTCTCAGAGTATATGAGACGTAAATAGAAATTAGTGATTTTTATTGCTGGCTCAGAATATTGGGGGAGAGGATGCAGTGACCCAGTGGAGCAGATTACCAACATTACTGTAGAATCGGTGCCAGTTTAGTTCTGTTGAATTCTGCTCTATTTGCTGAGTTTAGCACTTATCCCCATTGTGCTCGGCACTGCTTACCTAGTGAAGCTGAAGCTATTTGTTGAATTTGGTTGAGGTGTGGGGAGGGGACTGGCGATTGTCACTAGTGGTCGGCATGTTGTGTGATATAATAACTGAAATTTGCCATAGTCCCAGAGGACCGTAGGCTGCTCTCCCATTTGTGTGAGAGAGAGCTGACTGGTGGTGATTTAACCTGAGGATCACCACACTTGGGCGAGGAGCAAGGTTGAGAAAGCGGGGCCTTCATGAATAACCTCAGCCAATACGGCAATTTAACCCGTGCTGTTGGCATCACTTTGCATCACAGACCAGCCGTCCAGCCAACTGAACTAACCAACCTCCTGATATGATAACCAGCATCAGGTGGTTTCTGTTATAAACCTGTCTCCACAACAAAACTGTCACACTTTTTTGATTTAGGGGAGTCCAAAACTAGGGGCCATGAATACGAGATGATCACTAATAGATTTAATGAGCAATCCAGGAGAAAATGTTTACCCAGTGGAGCGAATGTGAAACTTTCTAACGCATGCAGTGGTTGAGGCAAGTAGTAGAGATGCATTTAAGGGGAAACTAGATAAATGCATGAAGAAAAAGGGCTAGTAGGTTATGCTGTGAGGGTTAGATAAGAAGATGGAATGGGAGGAGGCCACTGGTTTAGGCCCTGTTGGGCTGTGGTATGTTTCTGTGCTGTCATTTCAAAACACTGAAGGGATACAGTCTCATGTAGACGATGCCTTTGTCAATTAATGCATGCTTTGATATTGTAGTGGCAGGCAATTTAATAAATATCTAAATGTATTTATTTTTATGACCCCCAGCAACACCGTCCTGTATTTAAAATTATGTTTGTCAACTAACCTTCTCAGTAAAATTGAGAACATGTCTCATGATTTTGGTGTTTCCCAGGGTTTAGTACTGTGCACCGTGTGCTACTTTCTCATCTCTCCACCATCACAAAGTGTCACAAGTTACATAATTATAATTCTACCTGTTAAACAAAAGTCAACTGCTGGTCCTTCATCCCACTGCTCATTCTCCTTGTTCTTCCAATTTGGATTAAATCTTTTAAACAAGTAGTTGACGATAAAAGCAGATTTAGATTTTATACAGAGATATTAAAGATGAACTAAAATACACTACATCTTCAACCACAACTTTACAGATATATACAGCTTCGTAAGGATAACCGTTACAAAATCTATCTTGTAGTCTAATATTCATGGTACAGCCCGTGTAAACGAATAGGCAAACTGTGGTCAGGCACACCATACTCAAGTCAAGAGACCGATGCCTCACAGAATAAATGCTATAGATCTGCTTGTCACACTGAGTCAACTGGTCTCATTGAAATTCTGTCTTTCATATGAGGGTTTCCAATCTCTATTCTTGAAGAACATGCCTTGGAATCTGCTCCCAAATTACGCTTTCTTTTGGATGTCTTCATCAAGGATTCACCTCCATGGTTTCAACCTCTTTCCAGTGTTCCTCTACTCTGGAGTGCCATGTGTTTTCAAGCTTCACTTTCTGCACAAGCTTTCAGATACCCAACTATGGCAACAGAACGCTGCTGCACAGGCCAATAGTCAGGAGTCCCCAGCCTTTTGTGATCTCCACTGAACACTTGGCTTTTCGCAAGCCCATGTTATTCCAGGTCTGCAGCCCCTGTCTTTTAACTTGGAGCCTATGTCTAGCGTTCTCTCTCGCACGCGCTCTTGCAGGATCCCTTTGCACTGTTCTGGCAGTTTCTGAACTGAAACTGTTTTGCTGTTTCTGTGGGGCCTTGTGTTACTAAGCAACACAATTTTCTGACTTAAACCCATTAAAACTCAGGCATCTTTTAAAGTGGAACTAAGTGCCTTAATGGGGTGGCACGATGGTTAGCACGGCTGCCTCAAAGCACCAGGGTCCCGAGTGTAATTCTGATCTTAGTGACTGTGTATTTTGCACGTTCTCACTGTGTCTGCGTGGGTTTCCTCCCACAGTCCAAAGGGCGACATGGTAACACAGCCGTTAGCACTGCTTCACAGTTCTGATTTTAATCCCAATTATGATCAGTTAAAAACCTTGGTGCAGGTTAACTATATGAAGAGCCTAATTTATGGGATAGAGGGGAAGAAAGTGCCATGATTGTTGGGATCAGTAACAAGCAAGTAATTTTTTGTCACCAATAAAATATGATGTCCACGGACATGGTGAGAGAGCTGAACAGCCCAGTGTCTCATTACACTGACTGTTGCCCATGCTGAACTGTCTTGGTTCCTGCTAAAACCAATAAATTATTTGAGAAGGCAAACTGAAACTGGTTATGCAGAATTCCCACAGCACCACACTGAATCTGGTTTGATAAATTGTAGCCAAAATTATGAAGGTGAACAGGGAATTTTTAAACTCTACCTGTACACAAATATTGCAGCATAGACAAATGATTGTGTAGAATTTTATTTAAATTGGATGAGGAATTTGCCTTCCAGATTTATTCAAAAATGAAATTCTGCCGTTAAACTCCCATTCTTTCCATTACCAATCCAATAACATGACCACTTCACGACCATAGTTTAATGTGTTTCCTTGGTATCCAGCTCAAAGCATTAGGACTCTGCAAATGTAGGTCAATAAAGAGTGTTTGGATGTCGAGAGATGATTAGCAGTGATTTGTATAAATGCAGATGTTATTAGGAAGGCACTGAATTCTTGATTCTGGGTAATACAATTTTTAGGTTTTGGTGTGTCTTGTTGGATTGGATTGGATTTGTTTATTGTCACGTGTACTGAGGTACAGTGAAAAGTATTTTTCTGTGAGCAGCTCAACAGATCATTAAGTACATGAGAAGAAAAGGGAATAAAGGAAAATACATAATAGGGCAACACAACATATACAATGTAACTACATAAGCACGGGCATCGGATGAAACATACAGGGTGTAGTGTTAATGAGGTCAGTCCATAAGAGGGTCATTTAGGAGTCTGGTGACAGTGGGGAAGAAGCTTTTTTTGAGTCTGTTCGTGCGTGTTCTCAGACTTCTGTATCTCCTGCCCGATGGAAGAAGCTGGAAGAGTGAGTAAGCCAGGTGGGAGGGATCTTTGATAATGCTGCCCGCTTTCCCCAGGCAGCGGGAGGTGTAGATGGAGTCAGTGGATGGGAGGCAGGTTCGTGTGATGGACTGGGCGGTGTTCACGACTCTCTGAAGTTTCTTGCGGTCCCGGGCTGAGCAGTTGCCATACCAGGCTGTGATGCAGCCCGATAGGATGCTTCCTATGGTGCATCTGTAAAAGTTGGTAAGGGTTAATGTGGACATGCCGAATTTCCTTAGTTTCCTGAGGAAGTATAGGCGCTGTTGTGCTTTCTTGGTGGTAGCGTCGACTTGGGTAGACCAGGACAGATTTTTGGAGATGTTTTGCACAATGGTGAAAACTGAAGTTGTGAATTTTACTTCTGGTGTTCCTTGAATGTGAAGACTCTTCTATGGTTATATTTAATAAATCTTTCCATCCAGATCAAGTTGTGATGCCAATGTCTCCCAGTTTCATTCTGGTGGGTGGCGAGAGCACAATGATTCTGACGGTTTGTATTAAGCTTTCTATCTGGACACTTTTTGCAAAGACACAACTATTCTTTGAATCCTACAACATTCCAGCAAATCCATTTGGTGAACAACTCTGTTTGCATAAGAGACTTGAATGAACAGCAGAAAGTTGGTTTACTTTCCATCTTGCTGTTTTGTTTATATTTTTGTCTTTGTCTTCAGGGAAAATGCAATGCTTGTATAAACTTTTCTCCTCTGATTAAAGGAATCACCATTATTTTGTTGTTTCCAATTCCCCGAGAGAGAGAGAAAGGGGCTATCTCCAGCCATTGTCAAATTTTGATGACGCAGGGTTAGTGTCATGGCAACTCTCCATTTAAGCTGTTACTTAACTCTTTCTTTGTCAAAAGACTCATCATTAAAATAGTCTTTTAAAAATAACCTCCATTTTCAAGGAGAATTGTGCATATATAGCAGGGCTGTGGGGAAAGAGCAGGGAAGTGGGACTAATTGTGTGGGTGTCTCAAAACTGGTACAGTCGGCCAAGAGGCGTGCAGGATTCTGTGCTCTTGAGTATTAAATATTAGCATTTCTGTATTTCCGAACCTCTGTAATCTCTCGCCCTCCAACCCTCTCAGATGTCCACATGCTGTCGTCTCGAATATCCCAGAATTTCATCACTATTGGTTGTCATACCTTCAGCTCCTAGGCCCTAAGCTTTGGAATTCTCCTACTACACCTTGCTTTCCTCTCGCCCCGAAACCCCTTGAAGCCTACATATTTAGCTTTTGGTCATTTTGTCCTAATTTTCCCTCCTGTGGCTTGGTGTCATATTTTGTTTCATCACATCTCCGTTAATTTATTTGGGCTGTTTTTATTATGAAGTTACTGTGAAAAGCCCCTAGTCGCCACATTCCGGCGCCTGTTCGGGGAGGCTGTTACGGGAATCGAACCGTGCTGCTGGCCTGCCTTGGTCAATGCAAGTTCTACTGTGTTGGCATTTGAAACAAAATTTTGGCTTTTAAGAACAGTCTTCTCCTGCTTGGGCAGTCCCTGTAGATTGAATATGACTTTCTTCCCACTCCAGTTTGTTGGGTTTTGAGATAGATAGATAGATAGAATTTACAGTGCAGAAGGAGGCCATTCGGCCCATCGAGTCTGCACCGGCCCTTGGAAAGAGCACCCGACTTAAGCCCACACCTCCACCCTATCCCCATAACCCAGTAACCCCACCTAACCTTTTAGGGCAATTTATCATGGCCAATCCACCTAACCTGCACGTCTTTGGACTGTGGGAGGAAACCGAAGCATACTGAGGAAACCCACGCAGACACGTGGGGGAGAACGTGCAGACTCCGCACAGACAGTGACCCAAGCAGGGAATTGTACCTGGGACCCTGGAGCTGTGAAGCAACAGTGCTAACCACTGTGCTACCGTAACGCCCATGTGCTACTGAGCCACCAGATGGCTGATGAATGTGAGGTCTGTAGGTATTGCCATATGCGGGACAGGTAGTGATTGACTGGTTGATGTGGTGTGTTCTCTGGAAGCTTTTACCCACTCGCCTCATCTAGACTTTGCTTCTGCGTATTCCCAACTTCGTCTGTGTCCAATGCCTTTCTGAATCAATGAGCTTTATCCACTTTGGTCAACACAAGCCAGGGACTTCACGAGTCGATGGGGATGTTTGACCGAGTGTTTCTGGTGTCCAACTGGGAGTCTCCAGTGCAACCGAGTTCAGAATGGAGCACTTCAAGAGTCTGGTATCAGGCATGCAAACGACCCCACTCAATGGAGCTGGTAGTGAGTGACCAGTGCCTCCATGCTAGGCAAGTTGGCTTGGGAGTGGACTTGGCTCTTGGCACCTGGTTTGGAGGATCCGGCAAAGGTATCGCTGGTGGTATTTCTCTTGTGCTTTTAGGATGCCTGTTGTAGGTTGTCCAAACTCTGAAACGTATTGGAGGATGGGGATCACTGCTGCACAGAAAACCAAGATGTTAGTCTCTGGTTTGAGATCCTGGTCCTCAAATATTATTTTCCTCACACAAACACAGAAAATGCTGGAAAATCTCAGCAGGTTGGACAGAATCTGTGGAGAGAAAACAAAGCTAATGTTTATAGTCTGGATGACTCTTCATCCGAACTAAAGAGAACTGGAACCCCTCCTGTTTTGAATCACCCAGGATTACTGGTATCTCCAGGACATACAATGTTCTTCGGATTCCTGTTCTCTCCACATCCTGAGATCCACATTCTGTGCCATGCGCTGCCAGATGCATACACTCTTATCTCCCGCACCACCGACTCACCCTATTTCAAAGCTGTCCCTGTCCCCAGTTTTGTTTCATTCTTCGTTTCATCTGACACCTTAACAAGAAACCTTTTTCTCTTCCAACGACACATTGTCACCAATGCCCTCTGACTCTTCCCTTCTCTTGGATCCCATCTCTTCTAACCCATGCCCATGCCATGTATTCACCCTCTGACCTACCTTTTCTGAGGATGAAGGTGCTGAACTCTGCTTCATGCCCCTACGCCTCATTCCCCAAGCACCCACCTCAGTGAATTTCTGGCTCGCTGCAATGCTGATTTCCTCCCCTACCGCCGTCTTCATCTCCGTGCTCATTTTTTCGGGCATGAGTCCTCCCCACCCCCATTCTACAAATCTTTTCACCCACTTCCAGTATTCTCCCTCCACATGGATCCTTCCCTCTGCCTGCTTACTTGCTCTTCATTGTACAATGTTGGTGTGACGTTGACCATCTCAATTTCTCTGCTCCTCTCACCCACTTTAGCCTGTCTCCTTCTGCACTCCGCTCTCGGGTCCAACCCTGACTTTGTCATCAAACCCATTGACAGGGGTGGGACTGTTGTTGTCTGGTGTACTGACTATCTCACAGAGGCGGAGCGTTGACTCTCAGACACATCCTCCTACCTCCCCCTGGACCATGATCCCATCACCAAGCATCAAACCATTGTTTCCAGGACTGTCACTGACCTCATCTCCTCTGGAGATCGTTCATCCTCAGTCTCCCAACTCTAAATGGCCCTCTTCTACCTCCTCACAGAATCCACAACTGGATTTTCCTACTAGGCCCATCATGTCAGACTGTTCCTGCCCCACTGAACCCATTTCTTCCAATCTTGACTCCATCTTCTCTCCCCTTGTCCAGTCCCTTTCCAACTACATGCCCTATGTCATATCAACAACATCCAGTTCCCTGCCCTAGCCACTTCTTCCTTACCAGGATGGACTGAGAGCTCCCCTCTTCTTCCTTGAACATAGATCTGAACAATCCCCATCCACCACAACTCTCCGTCTGGCTGAACTTGTCCTTCCTCACTGAACAATTTCTCCTTTAACATGTTTCACTTCTTTAAAACAAAAGCTGTGACAAATGGGTCCCAGTTTTGCACCTCTCTTTATCTGGTATGTGGCGCATTTCTTGTTCCAGTCCTACTCTGGCCCCCTCACACGTCTTTTATCGGTACATCGACAACTGTTTCGGTGTCACTTCATGGAAAAAATTTATCAATTTCACTTCCAATTTCCATCCCTCTATCACCTTCACATGGTCCATCTCTGGGAACACTTCCCTTCCTTCATCTCTCTCACTCCCAGTTCTGGGGGTAAACTGTCCACTTGTAACCATTACAAGTCCACTGATTACCACAGTTACCTCAACTACAGCTCTTCACACCCCATATCCTGTAAGGACTCCCCATTCTTTCAGTTTCTTCGCATCTGTTCCGATGCAGCACGGTAGCATTGTGGATAGCACAATTGCTTCACAGCTCCAGGGTCCCAGGTACGATTCCGGCTTGGGTCACTGTCTGTGCGGAGTCTGCACATCCTCCCCATGTGTGCATGGGTTTCCTCCGGGTGCTCCGGTTTCCTCCCACAGTCCAAAGATGTGCAGGTTGGGTGGCTTGACCATGCTAAATTACCTTTTGTGTCCAAAATTGCCCTTGGTGTTGGGTGGGGTTACTGGGTTATGGGGATAGGGTGGAGGTGTTGACCTTGGGTAGGGTGCTCTTTCCAAGAGCCGGTGCAGACTTGATGGGCTGAATGGCCTCCTCCTGCACTGTAAATTCTATGATACCACTTACCAATGGTGCTGCTCGCATGTCTTCCTTAATTGTGGTTTCCCACCCACTTGTGGTTGACAGGGCTCTCAACTGTGACCGCCCATCTACAGCACCTCTTTTCTCACCCCTTCCTCTCCCTCCTAGAACCAGGATAGAGTCCACCCTGCCCCCCTGTCCTCCCCTTTCACCCCAGCAGCCTCCGCATTCAAAGAAACGCCCTCCACCAGTTCCGGCAACTCCAGCATGCTGTCACCACCAAACACATTTAAGGAAAAACTAGATTTTTAATTAGGAACGGATTGATGGGTTATGGAAAACGGGCAGGCAAGTGGAGTTAAGGCTTAGAGGAGATCAGCCATGATTGTATTGAATGGCGGAGCAGGCTTGAGGGGTTGAATTGCCTACACCTGCTCCTAGTTATGTTTTTCCCCTCTGCCCCACACCCCGCAACTGCAGTATAAATCTCATCCTATTTCCAGTTCTCTCCAGCTCTGACTAAATCATCCAGACTCCACGTTAGCTCTGCTCTGTCTCCAAATGCTGTCGGACCTGCTGAAACTTTCTGTTTTTGTTTCCGATTCCCGCATCTTCAGTAATTTACTTTTTTTGCCTCAGACAGCCAAAGGCTGAGCTGGCACATGAGCGGGACTGAGACGCTCCATATCCTGTACTGTCATAGCACTATCTTCAATATGAGTTCTTTTCAAGTAGAATAAAGTAATTTAAAACTTCAACTGATGTAACAAAACAATATAGACCCTCGTAATCCGTTGTGCCTGTTGTCCTGGAAGAAAATTTAAACCAATGGAAAATTATAGTTTACCAGGGTCAAATGAAATACTATGATATGTGCATCTATTCTGGACAGCTTCACTCGTATTGTGGGTTTTGGAGATGAGATGAGCAAAATATTATGTCGAATGGGGCATGAGATGACGTCTTTTACAGGCGTAATCTAGTTCAGTTTTCCACGTCTGATCTGTTTTTCAGATCCATTTGTGTTTCTCGTTGTTAAAAATGGGTAAATGAATTAAAGAAAAGAAAAACATTGAATAAACATTAAAAACGCATCTCCCCTCCCACACTCCAAAGGCCGCCTAATTTCTTGGAATGTTATCAATGTAGGTCACAGGTCTTTGATTCAAACATAGTCCACCTTCTTGCAACAGAACCCTGTAAAAGCAATACGCAACTTAATGTATACAGCTAATGCTGGGATTAATATAAGTAAATAGCTTTGGAAAACTCTATAATACAATTTATGTACTTGTGGGTCATAACAATTCTTTTTGGAATGGGTGAAAGTAAAGTACGATTCTGTATTTGCGCTTTGACCTGTGAATTTGAAGCCACTCCTACCGGCTTGTTCCAGGCAGTTGTGTTCTTGCATTGATAGACCGGCCATCTGTGCAGAGGATTACTAAACCAAAGACGTATGTCGATGCGGTAAGCAGATTTCAAGCATTTATGTCAGAGCTTCGTTATTCAAATTGAAAATTTAGCTGCAGTGTATAGTTTTAGCAATGGAGCAACAGTGAAACCAGTGCCTGCAGAGGAATTTTACAGTATGTATTTTCTTTCTTTTGCTAATATATCACATCTCGTGTAGAAGAGTTTTGAGTACGGGTTGGAAATGTTGTCGAGGCTGGATCATTGCAATGCAAGTGTTATAATTTTTGAGAAGCTGCTCTGATTGCTACTGGATACCGAGTGGTATTGCTGAGTTTAAAATTCTTTTGGACAATTCCTACCAATAAGCTCAAAAGTACTAAGTGTGGAATGTTCTTATTGACCCTGATTGGTTTAAGAAACTCCTGTATTTGTCAGATATATTTCACTTGTGTAATTGAGCAGCCAGTAAAAGAGACTATCTAAAATGCTTGCACAAATGCAAGGACAAAGGTTAATCCAACAGACTTGGAGAGCTATAAAAAGAAACAGAAGGACACAAGAAAAGTAATGGCGAAAAAAAATCTTTCAATGGATATGAAGGCTTACAGCAGAAGTTTATAAATATTGGTGAATATAATAAATGGGAAGTGAACCGAGAGGGATTACAATGGGTTATATGAAAATAGACAAGTTAAAAGACTACCTTGTATACGGTCTCACAGTTGAGGAAGCCAAAATGCCAGAGTACAAGAGACTCCAAAATAAATCAAGGAGAAACTTGATAATTTTTTTTGTTTTTATAAAAAAAAAAATGAAGAAAATAATGGGACTTCAAGGACAAATTTCCAGGACTTGATCGTTTTAACCCCAAGGTATTGAGATGAATGGGTTAGGCACTGGGGGGGGGGGGGGGGGCGGGGGGGGGGGGGGAGAAACGGTAGCACAGTGGTTAGCATTGTTGCTTCATAGCGCCAGGGTTTGCTTCCCAGCTTGGGTCACGGTCTCTGTGGAGTCTGCACGTTCTTCCCTTGTCTGCATGGGTTTCCTCCAGGCGCTCCGATTTCCTCCCACAGGCCCTGAAAGATGTGCTATTAGGTGAATTGGACATTCTGAATTCTCCCTCTGTGTACCCGAACAGGTGCCGGAATGTGACGACTAGGAGATTTTCCATGTGACACTAATAAAGATTATTATTAAGGCAATTGTAGGTGCTTTTAAGTAATTTTTCAAAGCTCTCTAGTTTCTAGATTTTGTAAGTAAGAAAATTGCATTTGTCAGTCCATAATTTAAGAGGGGAGGGAAGTAATGTGTACTCCTGCCAAATTTCAGTTAGTTCTTCACAATTGTTTTGTGATTAGAGTGCATAGTCATATCTAACTAATCTGATTGAATTTTTGTGGAGGCCTTGAGGAGGCTGCAAGCATGGTGACTAGGACGATGCTTGTGGATGCTGTCTCGGTGGACTTCCATAATTAATTGGTTAAGGTTCTGGGCAATAGATTATTTTCAATTCGGAGGTAACTTTGCAATATTGGTCAATAATTGATTGTAGGAAACAGCAAGTCAGGATAGAGTTAATTTCTTGCTTGGTGAGGTGTGTCAAGTGTTCGGAGGCCTCCAATTTTCATCTGCATTATTGACTTTGATTAAAGTTGAGATTAATAAAGTGAGGTGAAATAAACTGAAGGGTGCAGGAACTTGTGCCCCAGAACTAGCTGTGCTCTTGGCAAGCTGTTCCAGTACAGATACTACACCAGTGTGGAAAATTCTAGTGATATGCCCTGTGGCGCGCTAGCATCCAATATTGCCAATTATTGCCCTTCGTTTACTCAGTCAGTAAAGTGATGGAAGATGTGGTTGACACCACTATCAGGCAGTACTTGCTCAACAGCAGGTTGCTCACAGATACTCTCTAAGGCTGCCCTTCACATCAGGACAACATTTGATTGAGTGAACCCGAGCAATATTGGGGAGGGGTGGAACTGCCCATAATTTGGAGCCATGACTAGCGCAAAGAAAGATGGTTGTGCTTGTTAGAGGTCAATCATCTCAGCTCCAGTATATCGCTGAAGGAGTTCCTCCGGGTATGGGCAATGATCTTCAGCAATGATCTTCCCACCAACATGTTTGCTGATTATTGCAAACTGCTTAGTTTCATTTGTAACTCCTAAGATATTGATGCAGTCTCTGCCCACATTCAGCAAGACATGATAACCTCCATCAAGAGAATCAAGCCATCTCTTGACATTCAATGGCATTGACATTACTGAATTCCTTACTACCAACATCCTTGCGGGAGGGGGTGGACATAAGCAACCAATAACTATTTAAAAGAAATTGAGCTAATTAATTGCAAATTATACACATAACTGGAGCAATACAACACTGTAACACAAAAGCAGGTCAGAGGTTGGAAATCCTGTGGAAAGTAACTCTCCAGACTCCCAAAGCCTAACCACCATCTTTAGGAAGAGAAAGGCCTCGGGAGCTCGCAAGGGAGGCACTCTTGCTCAATGAGCCCATGCAATTAAATCTGCTGGACCTCTATGATGTGTGTCTCCCTCTGGCAGGTGTAAAATGCTGACAACGGCAGAATGAGCCATAGTGGCCATCAAATAGCCACTAACAAGAGAGGCAGTGACGTAGTGGTATTGTTACTAGGGTATGCTCTGGGGTCCCAGGGTAGAATCCCACCACGGCAGATGGTGAAATTTGAATTCAATAAAAATCTGGAATTAAGAGTCTAATGATGACCATGAAACCATTGTCATTTAAAAACCCATCTGGTTCACTAATGTCCCTCAGGGAAGAAAATCTGCCGTCCTTACCCGGCCTGGCCTACATGTGGCTCCAGACCCACACAGCAATGCCATTGACTCTTAACTGCCCCCTCTGAAATGGCCTAGCAAGCCATACCGTTCAAGGGCAAATAGGGATGGGTGACAAGTGCTGACCCAGCCAGCGATGCCCACATAGAAACATAAGAAACATAGAATTTACAGTGCAGAAGGAGGCCATTCGGCCCATCGAGTCTGCACGGGCTCTTGGAAGGAGCACCCTACCCAAGCCCACACCTCCACCCTATCCCCATAACCCAGTAACCCCACCCAACACTAAGGGCAATTCTGGACACTAAGGGCAATTTAGCAAGGCCAATCCACCTAACCTGCACATCTTTGGACTGTGGGAGGAAACCCACACACACACTCGGAGAACGTGCAGACTCCGCACAGACAGCGACCCAAGCCGGGAATCGAACCTGGGTCCCTGGAGCTGTGAAGCATTTGTGCTAACCACTATGCTACCGTGCTGCCCTAAACATCCCAAGAACAAATGAGGAAAAAACACGTAAGCACTTTAATAGAACTAAGGGTGAATGGGCTGCCCTAGTCTGGTCAAATTTCACCCAGGTCAGGGGTGACTAGGCATAAAGAAAGCCACTCGCTGGAATTTACGAACCCTCCTGCCACCTTCAAATCTGTCAATGGGGAGCTTAAAATCCAGCCCTCCAAGAACTTGTGGATTGGAAGAAGGTCTTGTACAACAGCACCTGACCCAAAGTGTTTATAATCCTCAAGGGCTTGGCTTGTCTTCTTCCAAGAAAACTGCTCATTTCCATCCCCACCCCAAATCAATGAAACTGAAAATTACAAACCCTGATTTTCTGTGACTAAATAATGAGGACAACACCCACCTTCTTGCTTTGCCACTCCCAAAAAGTACCTAAGATGCTTTATGCAAACCCCTCAAACTATAGTGCCATGACTACTGTATTTATTTGGCAATCATTCCTGCTTCAAAAAAAGTCAATATGTGTCCCAAAGTCGATGAGTTTAATTTTGATAATGACATTGCGTCATTGGTGTAATTATTATTAAAAAAAAAAGACATTAATTTTAAGATGTTGCTTTCATTGTGACATTTAAATCATTGAGTTGCTTGTGTTACAGCTGAAGTGGTTGTGCAGTTAATCAGACTGCGTACTTGCTATGGGAGATTGGAGAGCTGTAATCATGCCAGAACAAGAGCCATCGCCAGGTACGCAAGTGTTAAATTGGTTACCAAAATGGCACAAAGCAATAGTGTTTTGTGGTTTGACTATTCTCAATGCCGGTGTACTTTTGGTTTTTTTTGTTTGAAGATGGATATGCCTTACGTTTCTTGTGACTTGTGTACTTCCAGTAAATCACTGCTGTTAATACCACCGATTTCACACGATATGGAAAGACAACTAAATATCTGCGATGTATTGTGTTTTGAAACTTGTGTGCATCTAACTATTAATCTACCTTATCATTTTTCATAATGAAAAACTTTTATTGACAAAGTGAAGTAAAAGACAGTGGAGATGGTGTGAGTCGTTTTCATACAGCTGTCTGCCTCCTCGCACCTTCTTGTATGTCTTTTCACCCCCCCCCCCTACAAACATACACACCATTCCAATTGACTGGTGGGGGGGGGGATTATTTGATCAGCTGAACTGCTTCCTGTTCCAATGTCCACTTCCCTGTGATGAAGTCAACTGAAATGCTGTGATGAATTTGACGTCATGGGATGTGTGTTGCACTTTGCATCCGCGAGAGGACAAAAAACGTTCTCTATTACACTCGCACATGTTTGATGCAACTTCAGGTAGGACAAGTCCGTACCAGAGGAGTTATTAACTACCAAAATTCCACCTCATTTATGTTGATCTCTACTTGAGTATATGGGCAGGTTCATTGTGCTTGGCTCTATTATAAAGGTGTTTGACATGCATGCAGATGCTTTAAGAAAATGTCTCCTCCCCTCATGAAGACAGCTTGGGAGTCAGACTGCCTTACCACATAGTATCCCTATATGGAAGGAGGCCATTCAGTCTGTTGAGTCTGCACCGACCCCCTCTCTTCAGAAACCAGTCCAATATTTTTCGAGCCTGCTTAAGTTAAACGCTTCAGTGGAATTCCATGATTACGTGTTCCACGGGTTATCCGTCGGGTTTTTAAAATTAAGTTAGATTCAATTACGTTTTATGAAACTGCTCAAAATTAAGTTTTTCCTCAATTTTAGTATTGACTGAGTTTTTAGAGATATATATACCGTAAATGTAATTATGGCTGATGTGTTCCTTTTGATGAAAAATGAAGCTTGTTCAAATAAACAAATACCTACGAAAATTCCTAGTGTTACAATGACTTCAGTGAAGGCCTTGGCAAATATGCAGGAAAGAGTTACAAGGATGGTTCCACAGATGAGTGGCTTCAATTGTGTGGCTAGATTGGAGAAGCCGGTGTAGCCACCTGGGTTGGCCACTTCCCGACTTAGTTTCCTGTGTATTAGAACGTGCAGAAACCCAGACAGCACTGAAACTAGCAACCATCTGCATATTAATGAGCGATCCCCGGGAACAATTGGAAACATTTAAGGTAAACAAGGCCAAGCCAGACTCGGCGCCAGCAGGAGCCAAGACAAAGGAAGGCCAACGGACACTTGGGAACCACCCAGCGATCAGGGAACCGCTCCAGTATTGGAGAAATTGATCCAAGTGATCGGAACGCAGTCCGATCACTTGGAACCAGATACAGGGTCCGCCCCAAAAGGGCGCAAAGCCCCTGGGGACTATAAAGTAGAGTCCCCAAGTTCAATTTGTCCTTCTTGGCAGGGTCACTCAGCAGCTCGAAACAACCCTTGACAGTGACCTGCCTAGCCACTACATCAACCAAGTAAGTCTCCAGTCAACGCACGCTACGAGATAGGTGCTCCTAGCCACCAGTCTATACCAGCTTTGAATCCTGCAGACTCCGAATCGAACGAAAGGCCATTTGTTCCCCTGACCTGGTGGGCCAGTTCCAAAGCTAAGTATAGGCCAATAGTGTTAGAGATGTCTCTGTCTAGTAAGTAGAGTTTTATGCATGAGTAGTGATTGACTGTGTATAATAAATGTGTTTTAATTTGAATCTTACTAACTGGTGTATTGAGTTATTGATCAGCACTTGAACTTGAACCTCGTGGTGGTATCATAAAGATACCTGGCGACTCTAGAGCAAAGGTTTTAAAATCAGAGTAAATTGAGTAAAGACACAACGAGCAACATTTAAGAGCCAACCAAAAGTTAGCAACATTTACTGGCGACTCCGCCGGGACCCGACTTAGAAGTGGCCAAACCACTCCGGGAGAACCCAAAATTTGAGTTGAGAATCCAATTGGGAATAGAAACAATCACAAGTGTTCAAGCAGTTCTGATCAATCCTCATAATTCGCAAGCGTGTTAA
Source organism: Scyliorhinus torazame (assembly GCF_047496885.1). Classification (NCBI taxonomy): domain Eukaryota; kingdom Metazoa; phylum Chordata; class Chondrichthyes; order Carcharhiniformes; family Scyliorhinidae; genus Scyliorhinus; species Scyliorhinus torazame. Next base: position 12,391,754 of record NC_092713.1, read on the forward strand.
TGCATGCGTAACTAACAGGGCTATAAGGTTAAACTGATAAATTTTTGTTGCGAAAAACTGTCGGGAGTTTGTATTCCGGAAAATAGCGAACGCCGTACCCGTGTTTACAGCAGCGCCTTAGTACCCCTCGTTCCAAATTTTAAAAGAGAGCATTCAGATAGGAAAAATGGCAATGAAGGCAACGTCTCATGAACCCTCAAGAATTTGTGGTCGCAGCGACCAGCAATAGAGTAGGACAGTGTCCCGTTTGGGAAGAAGAGATCAGAAAATATCTCTAAGGGAAAGGATGGCCCCTTTGGAGTGAATTCTGTGATAATGAGGAAACAGGACCCGGGAGTATAGGACATACTTGGTGGGAGAACCTGTCCGAGATCCACAAGAAGAGCTTGGGGAAAAGCTTGCAAGCCGATGGCAATCGTGTCCTGTCTGGCACAATTGCGAGGCACAGAGGAGGTCGTTCGGACGCTCCGCAAAGAGATAGAAGAGAGACATCAAATGAGCAAGGTCAATGTTAGTGAGATCGAGAGAGAGAATATAGAATTAAGAAGGAAGTTGGCAGCAAAGGATGGAGAGGTGGATGATGCCAAGCGGGCACACCAGTCTTGTCTAGCGCATCTGAGCAGCTTCCAAACCCAATATGATAAGGCCTATCAGGACACGCAACGTGCAGTCCTGGTAAGAGAAGAGACAGAGAAACAGGTAGAGGCATTGCAAAGGCAGTGCAGCGATCTAAAAGCAGCATTAAGAGCACTCAATGCTGCCACCACGGAGCACAGACAAAGCTCAGTGGATCATGCAAAATGCCGGAAGCAGATTGCAGAACTGCAGTCTTTGCTTTCAGTGTAAAATGGGTTTCAAAGCACCTTTAGATCCCAATTAGATGAAGAAGACGGCCCTGATTGGCAAGAACTAGACTAAACCGCGCATAGATATGTACAGGGATGTTGTGCGCAAGGAAAGCCCCGAAGGAGAAAAGCACCCCAACCCCCCACAGCGCAGATAGATCAGGCAACCATGAATCCAGGTAACTACCCACCGCACCGTCATATCGAAGGAGACGCGGAATTCCTTTTACACCACCCCCTTAACCGTGACCCAATTACGGGACGCATGTCAAAAGATCGCACCGTTCCTCCCCACCTCAGACCCCCACCACTTCTTTGCTAGAGTGCAGCAGCAGGCGTCCATGTACGGCCTGGATGAGCGTGAGCAAGTGAAGCTCACAGTTTTAAGCTTAGACCCTTCTGTTGTAGCAACCCTTCCCGACCCACAGAATGGAGAAGGAGGCACCTTGCAGAGATGCACGCGGCGATCCTAGATGCGATCGGTTATGACAGAGGTGACCCAGTAGAAGGCCTGAATAAGTGCAGGCAGAAGAAAACAGAACACCCCACAGTGTTTGCTGGACGCCTGTGGATCCATTTTACAGCCGTTTTCGGAAACTTAGACCGTGCCCATTTGTCCCCAGACAACATGGCCAAATGGACCCGCACCCTTATCTCCCATGCCACAGAGGCGGGACAAAAAGCTTGTACCAATTATGACCCCTCGGAAGAAGCGCACAACGAAAAGTGGGTTTTTAAAAGGTTGTCCCGTGCCTGGGAGCAATCTGCCAAAACAAACCCGCGATTAGAAAACCCGAAGAACAGCAGGCAGAGGCAGATATCCAAGCAGTTAAAGCGCACCAGAACCCCGCCTGGGTGAACAAAGGCATGAACTGCCCCCCACAGAAAGCACAGGAGTGTTACAACTGTGGACAATTAGGTCACTTTGCACGAGAGTGCAATGCCACAGAGAGCCCAGCAGGCAGGCACTCGGAATGGAAACAGGACAAAGCCCATACATAATGTAAGCACCCGTTCAGACCAGACAGACATGAACGGAACTGACTGACTGTGTTCGGGCTTCCCCACCTGGGTCTGCGACACCCTTTGGGATAGGTCCGGCCGACCAGTCGTTGCAGCGAAAATACGGGGTCAGCCCATCAAATTTCTCTGGGACACAGGAGGGTCCCGCACCACAATTAATTCCTCCGTGTTCCAAAAAGACACGTGGCCCACTACAGCCACAATCCCCCTCAGCGGCTTCACAGGCCACTCACAACAGGGACACATCACAGCCCCTGTACCCATTCAAATTGGCAACAATACAACAAAACACCCCATAGTTTTGGTCGATCTGGACCACACAGCAGACCACATTTTGGGCATCGATTTCATGAACTCCCACAACCTTTCATTTGACCCAGTAAATCAATGTGTCTGGAAAATGACAAAGTCAGCAAAAGCCCCCGCAAAGCTCATAGTAGGTGAGCATGCTAATAAGATTAGCGCAGTTGGCGATTTTTGGTTTGACCCGACCACGATTAGCGCAGACAGACTGGTTAGGGCAGTTCTCCAGAAGAACAGGACCGCATTTGCAAGTCATAAACATGACTGTGGCAGGATAGTTGGTTCGGTTCAAATAAAAGGACCTGACCCTAGACCCCAGAAGCAATATGGATTTCCCCAAGAGGCAGAGGGAGAAATCTCAAAGGTTATCGATAGCTTATTAGAACAAGGCGTACTTAGATCAGTAGCCTCTACTAATAATGCCCCGATTTGGACAGTGAGAAAGCCCGATGGATCATGGCGACTGACCATCGATTACCGGGAACTCAACAAAGTCACCCCCGCAGCAGCCCCCACGGTCCCGAGACCATGCTCAAACAGGGACTCGACTCACGATATTTTACGGTTTTTGGACATCAGTAACGGATTCTGGTCCATTCCATTGGCAAAAGCGTGCCAGTACAAATTTGCCTTCACTTTTAAAGGTCAGCAGTACACGTGGACATGCCTTCCACAAGGATTCCACAACTCCCCCTCCATTTTCCTCCGACACCTGGCCAATGGTTTACTAAAATTTTCTCGCCCCGAATGTCTGGTCCAGTATGTAGACGACCTATTACTGCAGACCGACACCAAGGCAGAGCACATCGCGCTTCTGTCCGAACTTCTGGAACTCCTACAGCAAATTGGATGTAAAATGAACCCCAAGAAGGCCCAAATTCTGGAAAACAAGGTGGTATATTTGGGAACGATTATCACGCACGGTAAACGCGAGATCGAGCATAAAAGAATTGACTCGATTGTCAAATTGCCCTTTCCCCAGAACGTTTCAGCCCTCCGGTCGTTTTTAGGACTGGTTAGCTACTGCCGAAACCATATTGACGGTTTCACCACCAAAGCAGCACCCCTCTCGGAACTCCTAAAGAAAGGAGCCCCTTGGGAATGGCTTCTGCGGCACATCGATGCTGTGGATGCCTTAAAGCGCGCACTCATTGGAGCCCCCGCACTACAGGTTCCAGACCCACTTTCCCCCTATGCTATAGAGATAGCGAGCACAGATCGTACCCTTTCAGCCGTGCTCCTCCAGGAACGGCACGAACAGTTAAGACCCGTGGTTTACGCCTCCAGAGTTTTAGATCCTGTGGAGCAGGGATTTTCTGCCTGTGAAAGGCACCTGCTCGCAGTTTTCTGGGCAGTTCAATACTTTTCATGTATCACCGGACTAAACCCCATCACAATCTTCACGGAACACACCCCCACCCAACTTTTACTAGACGGACGACTTAAGGACGGTACAGTAAGCCAGATGGACCCTTCTTTTGCAGGGATGGGACATCACTGTTAAAAGGACCAAGACCCACACTTTCCTAGCCGACAACCTTCAGTACCCAGGAACCCCCCATGAATGTGAAATCATCTCACCACACCACAACACAGGCCCCTTTATCACGAAAACACCCCCCAAAAAGATAGATAGTTCGCCCCAGAGCCCCCAGCACCTTTGAGAATATATGTGGATGGTTCTTCCACTGTATTAAACGGGAAGCGCATTACAGGATGTGCCATCTATGTTGAGAACGCGCAGGGACCCGCCCTAGAAGAAATCTCCTTAAAACTGCCAGGACACTTAGGCGCGCAGGCGGCAGAACTAGCAGCCATTGCATACATTGTTGATCACCCAGATTCCTTCCCCAGCCCAGCAGACATATACTCGGACAGCCTCTGTCTGTAACAGCCTCACCGAATTCCTACCCCTGTGGAAAGCAAGAGGATTTGTTTCCGCAGACGGAAAACCCCTCCGTTCAGCCCCATTGCTCCGGCACATTTTGGACAAAGCACAGGACACGACTATTTGGCATCATGACCATTCGTACAGGCTCGTCCGAAACGACGAGATGGACTCTTAAGTCACACCATGCAGCTTTAGCAACCCTCATCAATTCAAGAGTATGGCATCCGGGAGAAGATGACGACTTTGAGTCTGACTCCCAAAACGAGAACCCCTTTGCAACCCTGTTCGCAACTGAACTGAGGTGTCCAGATGATGTTTTAAAAGGAACCGCTTGGGAGAAACGGTGTCCTTTCTGATGGAACCTACAGCATGTTTGTTCAATATTTGTTCATTAATGGTCTCGTTAAATATGGTGTGTAAACTCAAAAGTTTTCACGACCCCACGTCACCACCCCCTTTGACGGCCAATGGCTGTTAGAAGATCTGGTTTGTCCCAGACAATAGTTCAGAGGAACTAGTCTGTCGACAGAAAATTGGTAAAGGTCCAAGTTTGTCCCAGACAATAGTTCAGAGGAACTAGTCTGTCGGCAGACAACAATCATAACTACTCTCCTGATTCGAAGGTAATCACGAGAGGCAGCCCCCACAACGACCACATTCTTACCCGTTCTTGCCGGTTGCTCAGGCAGTGGAGAAACTGCATTGGTCTCCGCCCTGCCTGAGGACCCCCCTCTGGTCAGCTGCGCTCGGGTAGAGCACATACGGCATTGATCACTGTCCTACCCGGGGATTCCATCCAAATCTTCTCGCCGCGGCCCATACGCACCCCATTTTGGCTCGATTACGTTCAAAATTCTTTTGTTTGGTTTTAGCAACCCTTAGGATTGCTTCCCTTTGCTATTTACATCCTCAAACACTGGGATGGTAAATCTCACAGGCTGCGAGACGGCTCGCAGTACGGCAGTGTTCTCTTGGATGTCTAGTCCAAATATTTGGTTTAAAAAAAGAAATGAGGGAGTCACACATGGTGACCAATTATAAAGGGAAATTGGCACTAAAGGACAGACTTGCTGAAGTACAAGATAGTAACAGAAACTATGCTTGATCCACAGAATTCCAGAAGCACCAGGAAGAGAGAAGAGCTGAAAAGGAAGAGAAGAAAGAAGAGAACAATGAAGACATCATACGTGTTTTTTGTTATCATTGTAATTTGTATTTGGTTACGCACGAATGCGAACCCCCTGACCCCAAACCCCCCGGCCGTCAATGATTCACTTCCCCATAGCACCCAGAGCCCAGTGACGCGTAACAACACACCATCATGGTGTGATAGGTTTATAACATGGTACTCCCTTTCATACGTAATTGAATCCCTTTTTAGCATTGGCGATATTCTGCGGCATCGTGCAGACTATCTGCATGAGAAAATGGAGAAGGAGAGGCCACCGCTCTCGCACCCCGGTATACAGGATAAGATCCCCTATCTTCGGTTTTCACCAGGCCCCCGAACCCCTTGATCTACAAAAAAGGACATCTGTTCGGCGTCATTTGTGAATAAAGACAACTGAAAGATTGTACAACTCTGAGCTTGACCGCCAAGCCAGAGGGAAATGTGAATGCTGCTATTATTTTTGTATTGTTAGGAGGTTAGTATGATTGGATAGTGTAGTTTTATGGAAGATAGTTAGAGGTACCGTTTTTTTATATGTTGTACTGCATGTTCCTATTGTGACATAGCCCCACTTAGAATTGTCAGTTAAAACATTTCTTACATAGTTATAGTCCGTGTAGAGGCCATGGAAGAGTGCTCGCTGGGTCAGGGAGTGAAGGCGACGCAGTTATGTGATCCTTCATGCTTCACGTTAGGGATCACAAGGAGGGAGTGTAGCCACCTGGGTTGGCCACTTCCCGACTTAAAACGGAGATCCGCAAAGAATGCAGGGAAATTCAGTCAAGCCAGGAAAAACAAGCAGGTGCAAAGTTTCCTGTGGATTAGACTTTGCAGAAACCCAGACAGCACTGAAACTAGCAACCATTTGCATATTAATGAGCGATCCCCGGGAACAATTGGAAACATTTAAGTAAACAAGGCCAAGCCAGACTCCTCGGCGCCAGCAGGAGCCAAGACAAAGGAAGGCCAACGGACACTTGGGAATCTCCCAGCGATCAGGGAACAGCTCCAGTATTGGAGAAATTGATCCAAGTGATCGGAACGCAGTCCGATCACTTGGAACCAGATACAGGGTCCGCCCCAAAAGGGCGCAAAGCCCCTGGGGACTATAAAGTAGAGTCCCCAAGTTCAATTCGTCCTTCTTGGCAGGGTCACTCAGCAGCTCGAAACAACTCTTGACAGTGATCTGCCTAGCTGCCGCATCAACCAAGTAAGTCTCCAGGCAACGCACGCTACGAGATAGGTGCTCCTAGCTACCGGTCTATACCAGCTTTGAATCCTGCAGACTCAGAATCGAATGAAAGGCCATTTGTTCCCCTGACCTGGTGGGCCAGTTCCAAAGCTAAGTACAGGCCTATAGTGTTAGAGATAGTCCAGTAAGTAGAGTTTTATGCATGAGTAGTGATTGACTGTGTGTAATAAATGTGTTTTAATTTGAATCTTACTAACTGGTGTATTGAGTTATTGATCAGCACTTGAATTTGAACCTTTGTGGCGGTATAAAGATACCTGGCGACTCTAGAGCAAAGGTTATAAAAACAGAGCAAATTAAGTAAAGACACAACGAGCAACATTTAAGAGCCAACCAAAAGTTAGCAACACCGGAACTGTTTGTTCAAGGGCCGAGTGTATAAAGGAGATTTGGTGGAAGTATTCACAATCACAAAGGGTCTAGACCAAGAAGTTGGAAAGAATTGTTGAGAAACTCTATCAAATGCTGCCTTCGTGTCAAGGGCAGTCACTGTTTCCTCCCCTCTGGAGTCGAGCATTTTGTCCATGTTTGAACCAAGGTTGTAATGAGGTCAGGAGCTGGGTGGCTCTGGCGGAACCCAAACTGAGTGCTAGTGATCGAAAGTGTCACTCGATGGTGCTGCTGCTGACCCCTTCACTTTACTGATGATTAAAAGTGAATTGATGGGGCGGTAATTGGCCAGGTTGGATTTGCCCTGCTCTTCATGTGCAGGACATATCTTGGCAACCTTTCACCTTGCTGGGTAGCTGCAGGTGTTGCAACTGTTACTGGAACAGCTTGGTGAGGGGCGCAGCAAACTCGAGGGTGAAAATCTTTCGGAATGACTGCTGAAATGCTGTCAGGGCCCTCAGCCTTCAGTCACTGCTTCATGTCATGTTCAGTGAATCGAATTGGCTGAAGACTGGCATCTTTGATGCTTAGGATCTCTGGAGGAGTCTTATTGCGAATGCTTCAACCTCATCATTTGCATGTTCCTCTTGTAGTTCTTTCCCATATTTTATCATAGAATCATAGTATTTACGAGAAGGAGACCATTCGGCCCATCGAGTCTGCAATGGCCGTTCGAAAGAGTACCCCATTGAAACCCACACTTCCAACCTATCCCCATAATCCAGTAATCCCACCTAACCTTTTGGACACTAAGGACAATTTAGCATGGCCAATCCATCTAACCTGCACATCTTTGGACTGGAGAAGGAAACCGGAGCACCCGGAGGAAACCCACGCAGACACTGGGAGTGACCCAAGCCGGGAATCGAACCTGGGACCCTGGTGCTGTGAAGCCATAGTGCTAACCACTGTGCTACCATGCTGATCTCATCAATATGTCAATTTTATCATTGTCAGTGATAAATATCATCTCTTTTTGAATGCTTGAACAATGTAGTCTGGTTCAGAGTAGGTAAGCTTGGATGAGACATGTGATAAATGTTCAAGCTGCCATTTACTCTTTGCAGCATCTTAGATAGTTAATTCCTGGAAGCGTTCTAATTTAAGAACTTGACTTAAAACAATGGATATTTTTAGATGGTATTAATTTGTTTTAAAATTAGTCACTTTTGAGTGTCAGTTAACTCTTTTTAATTTTCTGCTTCCTTTTCTGACAGACAGCAAAGAATTTAACTATCGTTACACATCCAGATCACACATGTCTCCCCACAACAGCTTCATTGAAACACTGCCTTTATTTACCAGTCATAATTTAAGTTTGTTTTGCACAAAGGAGAATGTAGAACAGTGCATAGCATACCTCAATCAGGCAAGTTATTTTTAACATGATTACGTTTGATTTTGTGATACGTAATTCCATTAAAGAATGTGCCAGATGTTGGATTTTTTTTCTAGTTTGTGGTGTGGTTGCAATCACTTTTGGTCCTGAAGCAGTTTTTCACCTCTGCATAAAATGAAAATATTGAAACATCTGCTTTGCCTTTTTCACTTTTTCTGTGGAGGGTTATTTTTAAATCAGTTGTGATTTTGTTTTGCCAGAGGTTGCAGGGAATAATTTGTCTTCAATCACTACGTAATGCTAGTATGCATCCTAGCAAAAATTATAATGCAAATCATCACTGGGTTGGCTGACTGAGTAAAGGATGTGCTTTTGCCAACAGTATGAAAAGGCTTCATTAACAGGACTGACTGCCTGCCTCACAAGGCAGCATATGAAAAGTACTTTAATTGGCGGTCACAAACTGCTTGTATTGTGTGCTGTCTGTCTTTTAGGAGTACTTACAAAGTAAAGAGACATCACTAACTGCAAAGGGCTTTCAATTTTAAACAGAATCGTTCAACGGATGCAGGAAAAGACTACATTTCTTCCCCTTGAGGTGACCTGCCTTCTTGAATATAGCTGTTCCAGCCAGCTGGCTGCTAGGATGGTGGTTTGGTGGCAGCATGTGAGCAGTCTGTTACACTTTGAGCCTGCAGAAAGCCAGCAATGGCTGTGAATCCCATCGCCCTCTCCACCTGGCTGTCCATTTCTGCCCTGAATCTTGTGGATTCTTGTACTGTGAATTTGTCACTTCCTTGATGCAGCAGTGAGTGGCTCCTTGGTGTCACTTGAGGAGAACCAGCCACATGCTTTGGGGCCACTGCTGTTTGTCATTTTTATAAATGACCTGGAGGAGGGTGTAGAAGGATGGGTGAGTAAATTTGCAGATGACACTAAAGTCGGTGGAGTTGTGGACAGTGCGGAAGGATGTTACAAGTTACAGAGGGACAGAGATAAGCTGCAGCGCTGGGCTGAGAGGTGGCAAATGGAGTTTAATGCAGAAAAGTGTGAGGTGATTCATTTTGGAAGGAATAACAGGAAGACCGAGTACTGGGCTAATGGTAAGATTCTTGGCAGTGTGGATGAGCAGAGAGATCTCGGTGTCCATGTACATAGATCCCTGAAAGTTGCCACCCAGGTTGAGAGGGTTGGTAAGAAGGCGTATGGTGTGTTAGCTTTTATTGATAGAGGGATTGAGTTTCGGAGCCATGAGGTCATGTTGCAGCTGTACAAAACTCTGGTGTGGCCGCATTTGGAGTATCGAGTGCAATTCTGGTCGCCGCATAATAGGAAGGATGTGGAAGCATTGGAAAGAGTGCAGAGGAGATTTACCAGAATGTTGCCTGGTATGGAGGGAAGATCTTATGAGGAAAGGCTGAGGGACTTGAGGCTGTTTTTGTTAGAGAGAAGAAGGTTAAGAGGTGACTTAATTGAGGCATACAAGATGATCAGAGGATTGGATAGGGTGGACAGTGAGAGCCTTTTTCCTCGGATGGTGATGTCTAGCACGAGGGGACATACCTATAAATTGAGGGGAGATAGATATAGGACAGATGTCAGAGGTAGGTTCTTTACTCGGAGAGTAGTAGGGGCGTGGAATGCCCTGCCTGCAACAGTAGTGGACTCGCCAACACTAAGGGCATTCAAATGGTCATTGGATAGACATATGGACGATAAGGGAATAGTGTAGATGGGCTTTAGAGTGGTTTCACAGGTCGGCGCAACATCGAGGGCCGAAGGGCCTGTACTGCGCTGTTATGTTCTATGTATGTTCTATAAGAGTTGAGAGTTGCAGTAACCTTGAATACCACTGAGATAGGGTGCCACGATGTTCCCATGGACACAGGCCACCTGGCATTATGGCACATAGTTTTGCGATGGTTTCCTAGGAGAGGTGTAGTCTCTTCAGGCACTGTCTCTCCAATATTTGTAGGTGAATCATCCTAGTCCCATAAAGTCTTGGATGCACCAGGGGCCTGCATCTGTCTTGCTGCCTGGCCTCGTGACACTCTGCTCCCTCTTGTTCCTGTGCAGCGCTGATCTGCCTCCAGTGTTCGAGGATGCTGGATTGCAGGAAGAATGATTCCTGTCTTTCCAGGCAGCCTCGAGACAGTGCCCTCCCCTTGGACTCCGATATGTAATGCCATTTGTTCCTCTGTCCCAAGGCTATGTGCTGCCTTTTTAATTTTTGGAGCCAACAGTTTATGCGCAGTCGCTTTTTACCACAGACTCAGGCCCAAGAGTGTCAGATTATCAAAGTCTAATACTGGGGAAAACCTCCCAAACCCATACTGCTTCCCGTGACTCACGCTTCTAAAAGTCAAAAGAGCTCTGAGTTGGGTAAACAACATTTAAGTTGCCAATGTTCAATGGTTGGATATTTGAAGGCACAGTGAGAGGCCAGAATTTAATGTGGATGGCTGCATTAAATCCTGGAAAACTGCATTGCATGCAGGTAGTTTAATTTGGGTTTTTGAACGTTTCGGGTTCGTGCCAACAACAGACCAGCTTCTTGCTTACTTCTCTCCCGCCACAGACCTAATTAGGAACTGTTTCCCCACCACTGGAGCTCTGGCGCGTGTCTTCCCACCCACCATCTTGCCTGTTTCAGCAGGCTCCACAATCACCCCATTATCACGGAGACAGAATTGTACCTGGTGATTTTTCTTTCACTTTCCAATAAGGGAGCCTGAGGCAGAGAATTTCTGGGAGGTTTGAGAACGCATTGAGGTGTGTTGAAATGTGAAAATAAAGTCTCTGATTCTAAATCAGAACAGTTATCTCTGAGATGAGCAAGAGGTTTTTTTTTTAGTTGCTTTTTCTCCAATAGCTCATTACTATAGGCTAGCGTGCAACTGCTTTGAAGTTGAGAATTTTTGTGGAGGTTGGTGCATTTTGTAGACTTTTCTGGAATATGATTAATTTTACTTAACTCTACATTTTCTGTTTAACTTGACCTGTAATGTTCCTTTCCTGTCGTAGAGGTATATGGAGCTGGACCTTGCACTCCCCCATTGGTAGCTGGTGGTGGGAGAAGGAGAATCCAGAGGGTGGTCTTCCTGCTGCCGACCTGACTTCGGACTGGCCACAACCTGTCCTTGGGACCTGCTGAGACCCTGAAGTGCAAAATCTCACCTGCCCCCACGATCATTTACCTGTGGCGGAGGAGGCACATGCCATTCGGGAAGCCTGGCGTCTTTAGCTACATAGGCTGATGCGACCTCCTTTTAATGGACTCCTTCAACCCCGAGGATGCACCTGCCCTTTCACGGTCATCTTCTCACCTTTGAAGCAATTAACGCTTCTGGGGCAGTAGTTTGGTGCCCCCAACCCCCTCACTTTTAAGCCAGGATGCTGGGGACCATGGCGCACTGTAAAATCCAGCCCATAGTCTTAAAATGTACTCCCTTCCTAAATTTACTGCACAGATTTTAATATCTTTTCAATATTTTAGGAACTCGCGACACTGGGTTTTCCATCCTTTTACACTGAAGAGGCTCCGAGAGAGCTGAACCTGGAGACCATTCTAAATTGCATGTATGATCTGCTACAACTTCATCGCAAAGGCCTTCGTATGCTAGAAGATATGGAAACGCAAAATCTGAAATCCAGTAGTAATATGGACCATTTATACCACAGCCAAGTTAAACTAAAGGTAAAGAGCAAAACTCAAGTAACTTACCTTGACCTTTGTTTTTATGCTGCGACAGTCATTTTATAGGTGGCAGGAAAATAAATGAGTTAAACTAAAATGCTTGCTCGAGTATACTCCTTGTTGAGACAACTTGCAGCATCCTTTCATATGTTAGTCACATTGTGTGCCTTTTTAAATTTAGGCACTCTATCACGCTGGCTGTCTCTCCCACCCAATTCCATCAGTGACCGAACCGTCATTCCATAATTTTTAATACTTTTCCTGAGTCTCATACCTATTTTGCTAGACCAGCATCTATTGCCCATCCCTAATTGCCCTTGAAAATGTGGTGGCGAGCTACCATCCTGAATCTCTGCTGTTAGGGAGGTCCAGGATTTTGATCCAGCGACAGTGAAGGAAGGGTGGTATAACTCCAAGTCAGAATTGTGTGTGACTTGAAGGGGCTCTTGCAGATGGAAGCGTTCCCATGCATCTGCTGTCCTTGTCCTTCGAGATGGTGTTCTCGGGCTTGGGGAGGTGCTGTTAAAGGAGCCTTGGTGAGTTGCTTGTAGATAGTACACGCTGCTGCCACAATGCATCAGAATGTGATGGATGGGGTGCCACTTACACGGGCTGTTTTGTCCTGAATGGTGTTGAGCTTTTTGAGTATTATTGGACCTGCTCTCATGCAGACCAGTGTGAGAATATTCCATCACTCTCCTCAATAGTGCCATGTGGATGGTGCATTGGGGGTCAGAAGATGAGGTTACTCATCACTGGATTCCCAGCCTCTGACCTCCTCTTGTAGCCATAGTATTTGTGGCTGGTCCAGTTTTGTTTCTGTTAATGATACCCAGGAGGGGATTCGGCCATGGTGATGCCATTGAATGTCACAGGAAGATGGTTAAACTCTTTTGTTGGGATGGTCGTTGCCTGGTACTTGTGTAACACATGCTATTTGTCACTTATCAGCCAAGTGTGAATGTTGTCCAGAGGGATCACAAAAGGTGCTGAACATTGTGTAATCATCAACAAACATCCCCACCTCTGACCTTGTGAAACGAAGGTCATTGAAGAAATTGAAGATGGTTGGAGCTCGGACAATTATTCCATATTTTCTTCACAAAGCCTATTTATTAAACATGCTTTTATACAATTTACCATTTCGCCATGTGAAGCCTTACTACTTTAAGGGACTTTTGGCTTCATATTACTACTTCGGTTGCATAATGACTGACATAGCATTTAGTTGTCTCTGTATTCCATTTGGAGCTTGGATATGCGGAGACTAGTTCTTGTATACTGCACTTTTAATGCTATTAATGAGGAAGACTTGCCTATCTGTGAAACATTGACCAAGGTGGACTTCTGCTCTCTTTTTTCCTCTTTCTCCCCCCCCCCCCCACCCACACACCCACACACCCACACACACCCACACACACCCACACACCCACACACACCCACACACCCACACACCCACACACCCACACACCCACACACCCACACACACACACACACACACACACACACACACACACACACACACACACACACACACACACACACACACACACACACACACACAAAAGAAACACAAAGAAATGCTATTTAGTAATAATCTGTATTGTCACAAGTAGGCTTACATTAACACTGAAATGACGTTACTGTGCAAAACCCCTAGTCGGCACACTCCAGCACCTATTCGGGTACACGTGCCGCCCTCTTTGGAGGAAGAGCCCTGAGAGAACGGGTAACAGGAATCTAATTAAAGTGGAACTATTTGTCTTTTAAACTTTCCCTCTTCCTGCAAGGAAGTACTTGACCAGGACTTGGCAACTGTCCCTAGTCACATGACTGAAATTGGGAACTTGCATCATGGAGAATTTCCAGGGCAGCCCTCTAACTGTGACCCTGAGGGAACTTTCCTGTGAGGGAATCGCAACTGCTAATGTAATTGTTGCATTGCATTCAAACTTCTTAATAAGCCCTAGAAAGCTGAAAAGCTGCAGATGGCATGTACAACACTGCTATCCTCAGCTGCTCAATAGGAATGGTCATGTGGTAAAATCATGTGTGTAAATTTAGTAATCTGCTCCAATCCAATTTGTAAACATTTGCATGGCCGTGTACGCATTAGTGTATGTACATTATACTGCAATTTGATTTGAATAGCTTGAAGGCTCTCTGTCCTGCCACCTTTTACACCCACATCTTCAAAATATATTTTTTCTAATCTTCAGGCAACTTTTCCCTCGCAGGACCTTGGACCAGCTGGTTTGTAAAATCTAGGTGACCTTTCCTCGACTTGATTGTCACTCTCTGGCTCTTTAGGGAGGAATTACTTGCCCTCCAATTGAGCAGGTTGACGTTGGAAAGTACTGAGTGGATGTTTCTGACTGTCAGAACCATAAACTATCAATTTGTGGTGCACACATGATTAGAGCATCAACATGCAATGCCATCAGTATGACTTTTTAAACAGTGGGAGTTAATGGTCTTTGAGTAATCTGGTTGAATCTTTTTAGGATCAACTAGAGTTGTCTCGTAGAGAAGTTATATCCCTACAAGAGAAGGACAGGCAGCAACAACTGAAGAACAGAACGTTACACAATTTACTCAAAAATGAAAAAGAAGAGGTAAGCGCTTTGCAGTGTCCTTACCAAGTGCCTTCATTCCCTGATCATTTTGTTCCTGCTTCATGTTTTTACTTCTGTTATTCTGCCGCGAATTGACACGATCAGTTGAGCCACAAATTCCTCTGTTCAAGTAAACGGGTGGCGCGGTAGCACAGTGGTTAGCATTGCTGCCTCACAGTTCTAGGGTCCCAGGTTCGATTCCCAGTTTGGGTCACTGTCAGAGCGGAGCCTACACGTTCTCCCCGTGTATGCGTGGGTTTCCTCCGGGTGCTCTGGTTTCCTCCCACAGTCCAAAGATGTGCAAGTTCATAGAATCATAGAATTTACAGTGCAGAAGGAGGCCATTCGGCCCATCGAGTTTGCACCAGCTCTTTGACAGAACACCCTACCCAAGCCCACACCTCCACCCTATCCCCATAACGCAGTAACCCCACCCAATACTAAGGGCAATTTTGGCCACTAAGGGCAATTTAGCATGGCCAATCCACCTAACCTGCACATCTTTGGACTGTGGGAGGAAACTGGAGCACCCGGAGGAAACCCACGCAGACACTGGGAGGATGTGCAGACTCCGCGCAGACAGTGACCCAAGCCGGAATCGAACCTGGGACCCTGGAGCTGTGAAGCAATTGTGCTAACCACTATGCTACCGTGCTGCCCTAAAGTTAGGTGGATTGGCCACACCATATTGCCCTTCGTGTCCCCCCAAAAAAGTTAGGTGGGGTTACTGGGTTACGGGGATAGGATGGAGGTGTGACTTAAGTAGGGTGCTCTTTCTAAGGGCCGGTGCAAATTCGATGGGTCAAACGGCCTCCTTCTGCACTATAAATTCTATTTTATATTAAATCACCATTTTTAACAGAGATTCTACAATTTGGCTTGGAGCTGGGTAAAATGGAATGCCTCGTGGATATGAACATTGCTGTCAAATTGTGGCAAGTTGATTTTTGAGCTGGTCCCACAACATTTACAAAAAAAAAACAACAAAAAAAATGATTTGTCTGTTTTTAATAGTTTAGATTTCCTTGATTTGCCGGGCACTGCGCTGCAGTACTGAGTAAGCACTAAAGTTAGAGGTGAGATG
The DNA here is from genome assembly GCF_047496885.1 of Scyliorhinus torazame. Taxonomy (NCBI): domain Eukaryota; kingdom Metazoa; phylum Chordata; class Chondrichthyes; order Carcharhiniformes; family Scyliorhinidae; genus Scyliorhinus; species Scyliorhinus torazame. The sequence continues at coordinate 12,407,364 of NC_092713.1, forward strand.
ATAAATCTGCCGACTCCAGTGTCCCATGTCATTATTGGAACATGGAATTGTCCCAGTTTCCTTTTATAAAACAGATTGCCTGTCTGGTCAGTTGTTTGTGGAGTCTTGCTGGGCACAAATGAGTTGCTGTGTTCTTGCTTATATAGCAGTAATTGCACTATAAAATAAACAATCGTTGGCTATGAATTGTGTTGGAGCATCCTGAAGATGTGACCCGTAACTTCCTGGCTCTGCAGTGTCTGGTTTGATGGGAGTTCCTCTCTGAGGTTCCCAGGTAAGGGTTTACCCGGCAATTGTCCAGAAGTGCTAGCTTCCTCTGGCCATTGTGTTGCACTGGGAGCTAGCTGGCAAAGTGATTTAACTTGTTTACTTCAGATCATTCTGCGTTATTTCACTAATTGTTGCTCTGAAAGATTTAGAAATAAAAGACCTCCAGCATAACTTTGAGAAACCCAGGCCGAGCGCTGCACAGCCATGCACCCCCCCCCCCACCCCCCCCGACCTCTCACCAACCAGGCACTCAAACCCCCCCCCCCACCTCTCTCCAACCAGGCACTCAAACCCCCCCCCCCCCACCTCTCACCAACCAGACGCTCAACCTCCCCCCCCCCCCCCCCCCCCCCGCCCCAAACTCTCACCAACCAAGCACTCTACCCCCCCCCTCCCCAACTCTCACCAACCAAGTCGTCCGTCCCCCCAACTCTCACCAACCAAGCACACTACCCCCCCAACTCTCACCAACCAAGCCCCCCCCCAAACTCTCACCAACCAAGCACCCCCCAAACTCTCACCAACCAAGCCCCCCCCAACTCTCACCAACCAAGCACTCTACCCCCCCCTCCCAACTCTCACCAACCAAGCACCCCCTCAACTCTCACCAACCAAGCACCCCCCCAACTCTCACCAACCAAGCACCCCCCCAACTCTCACCAACCAAGCACCCCCCCAACTCTCACCAACCAAGCACCCCCCCAACTCTCACCAACCAAGCACCCCCCCAACTCTCACCAACCAAGCACCCCCCCAACTCTCACCAACCAAGCACCCCCCCAACTCTCACCAAACAAGCCCCCCAACTCTCACCAACCAAGCACTCTACCCCCCCCCCCCCCAACTCTCACCAACCAAGCACCCCCCCAACTCTCACCAACCAAGCACCCCCCCCAACTCTCACCAACCAAGCACCCCCCCCCCCCCAATTCTCACCAACCAAGCACCCCCCCCCAACTCTCACCAACCAAGCACCCCCCTCCCCAACTCTCACCAACCAAGCACCCCCCCCAACTCTCACCAACCAAGCACCCCCTCCCAACTCTCACCAACCAAGCACCCCCCTCCCAACTCACACCAACCAAGCCCCCTCCCAACTCTCACCAACCAAGCCCCCCCCCAACTCTCACCAACCAAGCACCCCCCCCCCAACTCTCACCAACCAAGCACTCCTCACCAACCAAGCACCCCCCCCCAACTCTCACCAACCAAGCCCCCCCCCAACTCTCAACAACCAAGCACCCCCCCCAACTCTCAACAACCAAGCACCCCCCCCAACTCTCACCAAGCAAGCACCCCCCCCCAACTCTCACCAACCAAGCACCCCCCCACCTCTCACCAACCAAGCCCCCCCAATTCTCTCCAACCATGCCCCCCCAACTCTCTCCAACCATGCCCCCCAACTCTCTCCAACCAAGCACCCCCAACTCTCACCAACCAAGCACTCTACCCCCCCCCAACTCTCACCAACCAAGCACTCTACCCACTCCCAAACTCTCACCAACCAAGCACCCCCCCCCCAAACTCTCACCAACCAAGCACCCTAACCCCCCAACTCTCTCCAACCAAGCACCCTACCCCACAACTCTCACCAACCAAGCCCCCCCCAACTCTCACCAACCAAGCCCCCCCACCTCTCACCAACCAAGCCCCCCCCACCTCTCACCAACCAAACCCCCCCCAAACTCTCACCAACCAAGCACTCTACCCCCCCAACTCTCACCAACCAAGCACTCTACCCCCCCCCAACTCTCACCAACCAAGCACTCTTACCCCCCCCCAACTCTCACCAACCAAGCACTCTACCCCCCCCCCAACTCTCACCAACCAAGCACCCCCCCAACTCTCACCAACCAAGCACCCCCCCAACTCTCACCAACCAAGCACCCCCCCAACTCTCACCAACCAAGCACCCCCCCCAACTCTCACCAACCAAGCACCCCCCCAAACTCTCACCAACCAAGCACCCCCCCCCCCAACTATCTCCAACCAAGCACTCTACCCCCCCCAAAATCTCACCAACCAAGCCCCCCCAACTCTCACCAACCTTGCACTCTCCCCCCCCCAATTCTCTCCAACCATGCCCCCCCAACTCTCTCCAACCATGCCCCCCAACTCTCTCCAACCATGCCCCCCAACTCTCTCCAACCAAGCATCCCCAACTCTCACCAACCAAGCACCCCCCCCAACTCTCACCAACCAAGCACCCTAACCCCCCCAACTCTCTCCAACCAAGCACCCTAACCCCCCCAACTCTCTCCAACCAAGCACCCTACCCCCCAACTCTCACCAACCAAGCACCCCCCAAATCTCTCCAACCTTGCACTCTACCCCCCCCCCCAACTCTCTCCAACCAAGCACCCCCAACTCTCTCCAACCAAGCACCCCCCAACTCTCTCCAACCAAGCACCCCCCAACTCTCACCAACCAAGCACCCCCCAACTCTCACCAACCAAGCACTCTACCCCCCAACTCTCACCAACCAAGCACCCCCCCCCAAACTCTCTCCAACCTTGCACTCTACCCCCCCCCAACTCTCTCCAACCAAGCACCCCCAACTCTCTCCAACCAAGCACCCCCCAACTCTCTCCAACCAAGCACCCCCCAACTCTCTCCAACCAAGCACCCCCCAACTCTCTCCAACCAAGCACCCCCCAACTCTCTCCAACCAAGCACCCCCCAACTCTCTCCAACCAAGCACCCCCCAACTCTCTCCAACCAAGCACCCCCCAACTCTCTCCAACCAAGCACCCCCCAACTCTCTCCAACCAAGCACCCCCAACTCTCACCAACCAAGCACCCCCCAACTCTCACCAACCAAGCACCCCCCAACTCTCTCCAACCAAGCACCCCCAACTCTCACCAACCAAGCACCCCCCAACTCTCACCAACCAAGCACCCCCCAACTCTCACCAACCAAGCACTCTACCCCCCAACTCTCACCAACCAAGCACCCCCCCCAAACTCTTACCAACCAAGCACCCTACCCCCCCAACTCTCTCCAACCAAGCACCCTACCCCCCCCAAACTCTCACCAACTGAGCCCCCCCCAACTCTCTCCAACCAAGCACCCTACCCCCCCCAAACTCTCACCAACTGAGCCCCCCCCCCAACTCTCTCCAACCAAGCCCCCCCCCAACTCTCACCAACCAAGCACTCTACCCCCCAAACTTTCACCAACCAAGCACCCCCCCAACTCTCACCAACCAACCCCCCCCCCAAACTCTCACCAACCAAGCACTCTACCACCCCCCAAACTCTCACCAACTAAGCACTCTAACCCCCCCTACCCCCCCCGCCCCGCCTCCTGTGCAAGTACTTCTAAATACAAAGGTGTTAAAATCCTACTACTGTCGGCATTTCTTGTTTTTGACATCTATCTTTAGCCTAGAAAATAAATGTGAATGTAAGACTAAAACTGCATTTCACTTTTTCCATATTGTGAACGGGTTTTGATCACCATTCTTTTTTGAGGCCCTGCCACACCATACACAGTGCAATTCTTTTAAGACTCAATCAGCTGGATTTGAAACTTCACCTTGGTTACAAATCTTTCGCTTTTATTGGATTTAGATTTATTGTCACCTGTACCGAGGTACAGTGAAATGTATTGTTCTGCGTACAGTCCAGACCGATCGTTCCATACATGAAAAGCATAGGCCATATGATAGATACACCATGTAGACATCGAGTGAAGCATACGGAGTGTAGTGCTACTCGGTACAGCAGATGTGTAGAGAGTTCAATTCAGTCCAAAATTCCATGGAGAATATGGAATGAATTTCATGTAAGTGTCCTGAAATCTATGCAAGAGATTTGTCATCCATCAAGTGCCCTGGCTTCAAAAACTAGAAAAATCCAGTTTGAAAAATGTTTCTTCCATCACTGGGGCTGGTTTAGCACAGGGCTAAATCGCTGGCTTTGAAAGCAGGCCAGCAGCACGGTTCAATTCCCGTAACAGCCTCCCCGAACAGGCGCCGGAATGTGGCGACTAGGGTCTTTTCACAGTAACTTCATTTGAAGCCTACTTGTGACAATAAGCGATTTTCATTTCATTTTCACTTCTTTTTTTAAAAAATATTTTATTGAAAATTTTTGGTCAACCATCACAGTACATTGTGTATCCTTTACACAATAATATAACAGTATAAATAACAATGACCTGTTTTATAAACAAAGAATAAATAATATATTAAAAAACTAAATGGCAACTGCCTTGTCTCAGATAAACACTCTCCAAAAATATGGTTTAACAATCCAATATACAATTATTTATAGCAACGACCTATACATATTATACATATATATTAATAACCCTGAGACTCCTTCTGGTTCCTCTCTCTCTTCCCCCCCCCCCCCCCCCCCGGGCTGCTGCTGCTGCCTTCTTCTTTTCCATTCCCTCTATCTTTCTGTGAGGTATTCGACGAACGGTTGCCACCGCCTGGTGAACCCTTGAGCCGATCCCCTTAGGACGAACTTAATCCGTTCCAGCTTTATAAACCCTGCCATGTCATTTATCCAGGTCTCCACCACCGGGGGCTTGGCTTCCTTCCACATCAACAGTATCCTGCGCCGGGCTACTAGGGACGCAAAGGCCAAAACATCGGCCTCTCTCGCCTCCTGCACTCCCGGCTCTTGTGCAACCCCAAATATAGCCAACCCCCAGCTTGGTTCGACCTGGACCCCCACTACTTTCGAAAGCACCTTTGTCACCCCCACCCAGAACCCCTGTAGTGCCGGACATGACCAGAACATGTGGGTGTGATTCGCTGGGCTTCTCGAGCATCTCGCACACCTATCCTCTACCCCAAAAAATTTACTGAGCCGTGCTCCAGTCATATGCGCCCTGTGTAACACCTTAAATTGAATCAGGCTTAGCCTGGCACACGAGGACGATGAGTTTACCCTACTTAGGGCATCCGCCCACAGCCCCTCCTCAATCTCCTCCCCCAGCTCTTCTTCCCATTTCCCTTTCAGCTCATCTACCATAATCTCCCCCTCGTCCCTCATTTCCCTATATATATCTGACACCTTACCGTCCCCCACCCATGTCTTTGAGATTACTCTGTCCTGCACCTCATGCGTCGGGAGCTGCGGGAATTCCCTCACCTGCTGCCTCGCAAAAGCCCTCAGTTGCATATACCGGAATGCATTCCCTTGGGGCAACCCATATTTCTCGGTCAGTGCTCCCAGACTTGCGAACTTCCCATCCACAAACAGATCTTTCAGTTGCGTTACTCCTGCTCTTTGCCATATTCCAAATCCCCCATCCATTCTCCCCGGTGCAAACCTATGGTTGTTTCTTATCGGGGACCCCACCAAGGCTCCCGTCTTTCCCCTATGCCGTCTCCACTGTCCCCAAATTTTCAAAGTCGCCACCACCACCGGGCTTGTGGTGTATTTCTTTGGTGAGAACGGCAATGGGGCAGTCACCATAGCTTGTAGGCTAGTCCCCCTACAGGACGCCCTCTCCAATCTCTTCCACGCCGCTCCCTCCTCTTTCCCCCATCCACTTACTCACCATTGAGATATTGGCGGCCCAGTAGTACTCACTTAGGCTCGGTAGTGCCAGCCCCCCCCCCTATCCCGACTACGCTGTAAGAATCCCTTCCTCACTCTCGGGGTCTTCCCGGCCCACACAAAACTCATGATACTCTTTTCGATCCTTTTGAAAAAAGCCTTCGTGATCACCACCGGGAGGCACTGAAACACAAAGAGGAATCTCGGGAGGACTACCATTTTAACCGCCTGCACCCTCCCTGCCAGTGACAGGGATACCATGGCCCATCTCTTGAAGTCCTCCTCCATTTGTTCCACCAATCGCGTTAAATTTAACCTATGCAATGTACCCCAATTCTTGGCTATCTGGATCCCCAAGTAACGAAAGTCCCTTGTTACCTTCCTCAGCGGAAAGTCCTCTATTTCTCTGCTCTGCTCCCCTGGATGCACCACAAACAACTCACTTTCCCTCATGTTCAGTTTATATCCTGAGAATTCTCCAAACTCCCGAAGTGTCCGCATTATCTCTGGAATCCCCTCCGCCGGGTCCGCTACATATAACAACAAATCATCCGCATACAGAGATACCTGGTGTTCTTCTCCTCCTCTAAGTACTCCCCTCCACTTCTTGGAACCCCTCAATGCTATTGCCAGGGGCTCAATCGCCAGTGCAAACAGTAATGGGGACAGAGGGCATCCCTGCCTTGTCCCTCTATGGAGCCGAAAATATGCAGATCCCCGTCCATTCGTGACCACACTCGCCACTGGGGCCCTATACAACAGCTGCACCCATCCAACATACTCATCTCCAAAACCAAATCTCCTCAGCACCTCCCACAAATAATCCCACTCCACTCTATCAAATGCTTTCTCGGCATCCATCGCCACCACTATCTCCGCTTCCCCCTCTGGTGGGGGCATCATCATTACCCCTAGCAGCCTCCGTATATTCGTATTCAGCTGTCTCCCCTTCACAAACCCAGTTTGGTCCTCATGGACCACCCTCGGGACACAATCCTCTATCCTCATTGCCATTACCTTGGCCAGAATCTTAGCGTCTACATTTAGGAGGGAAATAGGTCTATAGGACCCGCATTGCAGCGGGTCCTTTTCCTTCTTTAGGAGAAGTGATATCGTTGCCTCAGACATAGTCGGGGGCAGCTGTCCCCTTTCCTTTGCCTCAGTAAAGGTCCTCATCAGTAGCGGGGCGAGCAAGTCCACATATTTCCTGTAAAATTCAACTGGGAATCCATCAGAGCCTTCCCCGCCTGCATGCTCCTAATTCCTTTCACTACTTCCTCTATTTCAATCTGTGCTCCCAGTCCCACCCTTTCCTGCTCCTCCACCTTGGGAAATTCCAGCCGGTCCAGAAAGTCCATCATTCTCTCCCTCCCATCCGGGGGTTGAGCTTCGTATAATTTTTTATAAAATGCCTTGAACACTCCATTCACTCTCTCTGCTCCCCGCTCCATCTCTCCTTCCTCATCCCTCACTCCCCCTATTTCCCTCGCTGCTCCCCTTTTCCTCAATTGGTGGGCCAGCAACCTGCTCGCCTTCTCCCCATATTCGTACTGTACACCCTGTGCCTTCCTCCACTGTGCCTCTGCAGTACCCGTTGTCAGCAAGTCAAATTCTACGTGTAGCCTTTGCCTTTCCCTGTACAGTCCCTCCTCCAGTGCCTCCGCATATTGCCTGTCCACCCTCAGAAGTTCTTGCAGCAACCGCTCCCGTTCCCTACTCTCCTGCTTTCCTTTATGTGCCGTTATTGATATCAGCTCCCCTCTAACCACTGCCTTCAGCGCCTCCCAGACCACTCCCACCTGGACCTCTCCATTGTCATTGAGTTCCAAGTACTTTTCAATGCACCCCCTCACCCTTAGACACACACCCTCATCTGCCATTAGTCCCATGTCCATTCTCCAGGGTGGGCGCCCTTCTGTTTCCTCCCCAATCTCCAAGTCCACCCAATGTGGAGCGTGATCCGAAATGGCTATAGCCGTATACTCCGTTCCCCTCACCTTCGGGATCAACGCCCTTCCCAAAACAAAAAAGTCTATTTGCGAATAGACTTTGTGGACATAGGAGAAAAACGAAAACTCCTTACTCCTAGGTCTGCTAAATCTTCACGGGTCTACTCCTCCCATCTGCTCCATAAAATCTTTAAGCACCTTGGCTGCTGCCGGCCTCCTTCCAGTCCTGGACCTCGACCTGTCCAGCCCTGGTTCCAACACCGTATTGAAATCTCCCCCCATTATCAACTTTCCCACCTCTAGGTCCGGGATGCGTCCTAGCATACGCCTCAAAATTGGCATCATCCCAGTTCGGGGCATATACGTTTACCAAAACCACCGTCTCCCCCTGTAGTTTGCCACTCACCATCACGTATCTGCCCCCGCTATCCGCCACTATAGTCTTTGCCTCAAACATTACCCGCTTCCCCACTAATATAGCCACCCCCCTGTTTTTCGCATCTAGCCCCGAATGGAACACCTGCCCCACCCAACCTTTGCGTAGTCTCACCTGGTCTATCAGTTTCAAGTGCGTTTCCTGTAACATAACCACGTCTGCCTTAAGTTTCTTAAGGTGTGCGAGTACCCGTGCCCTCTTTATCGGCCCGTTCAGCCCTCTCACGTTCCACATGATCAGCCGGGTTGGGGGGCTTTTTACCCCCCCCCCCCTTGTCGATTAGCCATCCCCTTTTTCCAGCTCCTCACCCGGTTCCCACCCCCTACCAGCTCCCCCCTCTCCCCAGCAGCAGCAGCCCAATAATTCCCCCCTCCCACCCCCCCCGCTAGATCCCCCACTAGCGTAGTTACACCCCCCATGTTGCTCCCAGAAGTCAGCAAACTCTGGCCGACCTCGGCTTCCCCCCGTGACCTCGGCTCGCACTGTGCGACGCCCCCTCCTTCCTGCTTCCCTATTCCCGCCATGATTATCATAGCGCGGGAACCGAGCCCGCGCTTCCGCCTTGGCCCCGCCCCCAATGGCCAACGCCCCATCTCTTCCACCTCCTTTCCTCCCCCCACCACCTCCTGTGGAAGAGAGAAAAGTTACCACATCGCAGGATTAATAACATAAAACTCCTCTTTCCCCCCCTTCTTCGCCCCCCCCATACTCGCCCCACCACTTTGTTTCAAACGTTCTTTTTTTAATAACCCGCTCATTCCAATTTTTCTTCCACGATAAAAGTCCACGCCTCATCCGCCGTCTCAAAGTAGTGGTGCCTCCCTTGATATGTGACCCACAGTCTTGCTGGTTGCAGCATTCCGAATTTTATCTTTTTGTTGTGAAGCACCGCCTTGGCCCGATTAAAGCTCGCCCTCCTTCTCGCCACCTCCGCACTCCAGTCTTGGTATACGCGGATCACCGCGTTCTCCCACTTACTGCTCCGAGTTTTCTTTGCCCATCCAAGGACCATCTCTCTGTCCTTAAAACGGAGGAATCTCACCACTAAGGCTCTATGAATTTCTCCTGCTCTCGGTCCTCGCGCCATCACTCGGTATGCTCCCTCCACCTCCAGCGGACCCGCCGGGGCCTCCGCTCCCATTAACGAGTGCAACATCGTGCTCACATATGCCCCGACGTCCGCTCCCTCCGCACCTTCAGGAAGGCCAAGAATCCTTAGGTTGTTCCTCCTCGCGTTGTTCTCCAGCGCCTCCAGCCTTTCCACACATCGTTTATGGTGTGCCTCGTGCATCTCCGTCTTCACCACCAGGCCCTGTATGTCGTCCTCATTCTCGGCAGCCTTTGCCTTCACGACCCGAAGCTCCCGCTCCTGGGTCTTTTGCTCCTCCTTTAGCCCTTCGATCGCCTGTAATATCGGGGCCAACAGCTCCTTCTTCTTTTCCTTTTTGAGTTCTTCCACTCAACGCCGCAGGAACTCTTGTTGTTCAGGGCCCCATATTAAACTGCCACCTTCCGACGCCACCTTGGTTTTTGCTTGCCTTCCTTGCCGCTGCTCCAAAGGATCCACCGCAATCCGGCCACCTTCCTCTCCTTTTTTCATCCGTATCCAGGGGGGATTCCCTTCTGGTTCACCGCACAGTACTTTTAGCCGTTAAAATTGCCGTTGGGGCTCTTATTAAGAGCCCAAAAGTCCGTTTCACCGGGAGCTGCCGAAACGTGCGACTCAGCTGGTCATCGCCGCACCCGGAAACCTTCATTTTCACTTCTAACTCCTTCTGTCAATTATTCTGAATCTGTGCCCTCTAGATCTTGGTCCCCAGAATTATTTTGCAGAAAATCTGGTGTCAATTTTAAATTGCTCTGACTTTGCACTTTTTTTAGATACAGAAGTTGCAGAATATAATAGCGAGTCGCGCTACTCAGTACAACCATGACCTGAAGAGAAAGGAGCGGGAGTACAATAAACTGAAAGAGCGCTTACACCAACTTGTTATGGATAAGAAAGATAAAAAACTATGTAAGTATTCCTCTTATCACGGAGACTTTAAGGGGAGTTTTGTCATAAGCCAGAGTGAAACCTATTTGCATCCACCTAGCAGGTTTTCTGTGCTTCCATGATTCTCCTCCGCTCACCTAGGCCTGGAATCAACTGTGCTACCGTGCCGCCCTACTGTACCGGGTTATGTGGATAGGGCGGGGAAGTGGGCCTGGGTAGGGTGCTCTTTCGGAGGGTTGGTGCAGACTCGATGGGCCAAATGGCCTCCTTCTGCACTGTAGCAATTCCAGGATTCCTGCTCTGCTTTCATTGGTGCAATTCAAGTATTTATCACTTACTGCCACCTACTGGCAATTCCTAGTTAATGCAAGCAGAAGAAGTGAATCCAACAGTAGTTTAATTTAAAGCTATAGTGTAAAAATAAAATGTTGTCACAAATAGGCTTGCATGATATTTATTGTCACAAGTAGACTTACATTAACACTGCAGTGAAGTTACTGTGAAAAGCCCCTAGTCGCCACATTCTGGCGCCTGTTCAGGTACACGGAGCGAATTCAGAATTCTCAGCTGGTACGGGAATTGAACCCGCGCTTCTGGCCTAGTCTGCATCACAAACCGGCTGTCTAGCCCACTGAACTAAATCGGGCCATATAGGATTACCCAGCCCATAATACTCCCAATGCCACGGTTACCAGGTGAGGAAGATGCTATCCATGGTCAGAGCACCAGCCCTCCTAGAGGCTACTTATTGATTGTTGTAAACTGGAATTTCATTGATTAAAGTAAGGGGGTATTTTCCCATAATTTGTCAGACTGTGACTGAAAACCGGTGTGAAGATCTCCAGATCCACAACCATGTTTTGAGACCAGAATTTCTGGCATTTAGTGCAAAATAATTCTGGGGACCTGGTTTATGCGCGGTCTGACCAGTGCGTCATCTCTAAAGGGCTCCCCTATCTGCTAATCTCTTACCTCTGTGTCATTAACAGTATCTCAGGCACTCTCCCCTCACATTCAAGTCCCTCTTCTCCTCGCCCCACCTCCCCCTCCGGGGGCTATAATCAACTTGGCACCTCCCGCGATTCCCTCCACTGAATCCCATTCTTATAAACCTCGCTGACATGACATCACGTCAAAGAGTTATGAATATTCAGTGCGGGGGGGTGGGGGGGAAGAGGGGATAATCGCGTGAATATTCAGTGTGGGGGGGGGGATAATCGCGTGGTGAGGAGGCCAATGAAATACGAAATGTAGTTTAAATGAGGTTCCCGCCGTTTGTGGGGTGGGGGACCTCATTGCATAACCGCGAGGGACGGGGAAAATCTGGCAACGCGACCTCATCGGCGAGAATCTCTTCCGGACTTTTGCAGGATTTTGCACCTGTGTCACCATTTATGCTTGTGGCGGGCACGGGCTCAAAATCCCGCACATTTTCCGGGGGTGGGGGGGGCGCGAAATCAGCCATATTTTCAAATTATTCTTCATTCAAACCACTTCCTCCTGATTTTTAAAAAAAAAAAATATTTCAAACAGGTATTGACATCCTGAATTATGTGGGACGGTCTGATGGGCGACGGAGTGTGTGGAGGACTGGCAAAACGGAAGCCAGGTATTGTAAAGTTATGTCGCAAAGATCTTGCGCATCTTTCTGTGTTGTGTATCTCCATGATTTCTCTCCGCAAAGTCATAGGACAATAATTTTCCCGCTTCTCCCCGCTCTGCAGGAATGAAGGGGAAATGTACAAATCTCTTATGAACAACTATGAAAGGCATCATAAAGAACTAATGGTGGAAAATATTGAACTGAAACAAGTTCTACAGCAGATGAAAAAAGATATGATGTCTATACTTAATCGTAGAAAGCAGAGACCAAAAGAACACATGGAAGACTGCAGTGGTATAGTGAGTTTCCCAATATTATTTCTGTTGTGCAATGACCCTTACAGAATAGTGTGGTATCAAAAATTGTATCTGGATATTTTGCTACGTTCAGTAGATTTGCCTTTCATCCCCACATGAAATTGCTCATGGATTCTTCATCATAAAATGCAAGATTTGGTAATGGGTCAGCAGTTTATTGTTTGCATAAATCTGTTTAAACTTTTACTATTCCACAAAGTACTTCTATGATATGAAACCTCGACAAGAGGCAGCAGTTCATCTTGTCAATTTACTGTAGCAACAAATCACCATTGTTGAGCGTCTCTCCTTGTATTTGATTTGGTTCACAGCAATACAAGGACTGACCATTTCCTTGTAATAAGGAAAACAATATGTAACTTTCAGCCGAAGCAGCATTACAACATATCATTATTTGCTCTTTCCCTTAAATTCACTCTTCTCTTTCGTGGTTGCAAAACACTGATTTCTATCAACCAGTGCAGTGAAGCGATTTTCAAATTGAGTAACTTTTTGTTGGTATTTGGTGCAGGAAAATTGAGAATATTTAAATATCCAGCAAGTAGCTAGTTGTCCCATTTTTAAATTTTTTTTTGTTGCAATTTTAAAATATTACAGCGAATTCAGTTTTGTAGCTAGCCAAACACATGTTCTAGTTAGTTTCAAGATGCACAACAGATAAGGTTTTGGCACAGGAGGCAGGCTTACTACGATGGGCTGGCATTTGGGCCACTATCAATAAGAAACGTGATTTAACCCCTCGAGTGAACAGCGTGGACTAATTGCCAAGATGCTGTAGCACTGAAGGCTTTGTGTCACACTCCAGATTGCTGAGCCTTTGGCTTTGATCTTTAAGTCATCTTTGTCTACAGGAATAGTGCCAGAAGACTGGAGGATAGCAAATGTTGTCTCCTTGTTCAAGAAGGGGAGTAGAGACAACCCCGGTAACTATAGACCAGTGAGCCTTACTTCTGTTGTGGGCAAAATGTTGGAAAGGTTTATAAGAGATAGGATGTATAATCATCTGGAAAGGGATAATTTGATTAGAGATAGACAACACGGTTTTGTGAAGGGTAGGTCGTGCCTCACAAACCTTATTGAGTTCTTTGAGAAGGTGACCAAATAGGTGGATGAGGGCAAAGCAGTTGATGTGGTGTATATGGATTTCAGTAAAGCGTTTGATAAGATTCCCCGCGGTAGGCTACTACAGAAAATACGGAGGCATGGGATTCAGGGTGATTCAGCAGTTTGGATCGGAAATTTGCTAGCTGGAAGAAGACAAAGGGTGGTGGTTGATGGGAAATGTTCAGACTGGAGTCCAGTTACTAGTGGTGTACCACAAGGATCTGTTTTGGGGCCACTGCTGTTTGTCATTTTTATAAATGACCTGGAGGAGGGCGCAGAAGGATGGGTGAGTAAATTTGCAGATGACACTAAAGTCAGTGGAGTTGTGGACAGTGCAGAAGGATGTTACAATTTACAGAGGGACATGGATAAGCTGCAGTGCTGGGCTGAGTGGTGGCAAATGGAGTTTAATGCAGAAAAGTGTGAGGTGATTCATTTTGGAAGGAATAACAGGAACACAGAGTACTGGGCTAATGGTAAGATTCTTGGCAGTGTGGATGAGCAGAGAGATCTCGGTGTCCATGTACATAGATCACTGAAAGTTGCCACCAGGTTGAGAGGGTTGTTAAGAAGGCGTACGGTGTGTTAGCTTTTATTGGTAGAGGGATGGAGTTTCGGAGCCATGAGGTCATGTTGCAGCTGTACAAAACTCTGGTGCGGCCGCATTTGGAGTATTGCGTGCAATTCTGGTCGCTGCATTATAGGAAGGATGTGGAAGCATTGGAAAGAGTGCAGAGGAGATTTACCAGAATGTTGCCTGGTATGGAGGGAAGATCTTATGAGGAAAGGCTGAGGGACTTGAGGCTGTTTTTGTTAGAGAGAAGAAGGTTAAGAGGTGACTTAATTGAGGCATACAAGATGATCAGAGGATTGGATAGGGTGGACAGTGAGAGCCTTTTTCCTCGGATGGTGATGTCTAGCACGAGGGGACATACCTATAAATTGAGGGGAGATAGATATAGGACAGATGTCAGAGGTAGGTTCTTTACTCGGAGAGTAGTAGGGGCGTGGAATGCCCTGCCTGCAACAGTAGTGGACTCGCCAACACTAAGGGCATTCAAATGGTCATTGGATAGACATATGGACGATAAGGGAATAGTGTAGATGGGCTTTAGAGTGGTTTCACAGGTCGGCGCAACATCGAGGGCCGAAGGGCCTGTACTGCGCTGTAATGTTTTATGTTCTAGATTCTCGGTTTGGAATCAGTAGAACCAAATGTTGCAGATAATACAAAACACAACTTCAGAAACCTTTTTTGTATTCCGAGCTCAATCTCCCAGGTGACGCATATTTTCCCATGCTGGAAAATTAGGCCCTGTTGTCATTGGAGCAAGTGTTCAATCTGACATTTGGCCCAGGCTACCCAGTACTGACTTCCCAGCTATTAAATAGGAACGATTTGTGTTCTTCTTTGCTGACTAGGCTAATCACTGGAGCGATTGGCAATTACTCTATTCACAACGTTTATCATTACAAAACAGGAATAGTTTTAGTTTGTTGCAAATGATGTGTTTTTTGACCCTTTCTATTCTATGAAATAACTGAAGTCCCAAAGCTGTCCCAAATGTACCCTCCTCTCTGCGCTGCATCCAAAGAATGGCTGGGTAAGATTAAATCCACTGTGCACGAACATACAGCTGATTTTTCCCTCATCTGGAGGTGAAGTTGCTTACGAATCTGTCTGGCAATGATTGTTTGACTATAAGAGGAAATTGGAGGGACTTGCCACACAGTGGTGACAGTTTAATAAAACCTCTCGAGGGTTATGAATGCCAGATTGTTTTGTGTCTCATTTTCTTTCAGGGTCTCTGCAAAATGTCAACAGTTCTCCATTTTTGTTGGGAAAGTTGATTTTCATGTTAAGGGGCGCAATTTTATTTTAAATGAAGCCGGCTGGGGGGTTCTCAACACTTTTTTTTTTTAATTTTCTCTCTCTCGGAGAATTTTTACGTCCTTTTTTGATTTCACAGGCAGGCTCAGATGATGAAGAGGATTCTCTCGAATCAAACAAAGAAAACAGTTTGGAGCTTTCTTGTGATGCAGTCAGAGAGCAGCTCACCAACAGTATTCGGCAACAGTGGAGAATCCTGAAAAACCATGTTGAGAAACTGGACTCTCGAGGTCTGATTGGTTTGTTTGTGATTGAATAGTCCCGGGCAACAGTGGTCAATCTTTCTTTTTCGAGGGTCACTTGGGGTGAATATTGTGGAATTTTGTGGCCTGTAAAGCTGATA